>NC_140593.1:419564420-420278335 GCF_964204655.1 Triturus cristatus
TCTGCTTTCCTGACAGTGATTGGGAATGTACTGCCAAGATGGCTGACACTGGATACTGGTGTTTGGAGCTCAAGGCCTGGATGGGAGTTTTGCTCAACTCAGACAACAGGCATCAGTGTCAGCCATCTTGATTGTACACTTACTCTCACTGACAGGAAAGCATAGTTCCAGGTGGGCTGGGTGGGAGGAGGAGTGGTTGCAATGACTACATATCCCAACAGGCCCTGTCCTTCACACACCTTCCCACCCAGCACCCCTGGAACTCTGTTTTACCTGACAGTGAGTGGGAATGAACTGCCAAGATGGCCATCACTGGGAACTGGTGTCTGACTCAAACATAACTACTAACTGGGCCTTGTGCTTCAAACACCAGGCACTAGTGCCAGCCATCTTGCAAGTACACTTCCAATCATTGTCTGGATAACACTCTTCCTGGTGGTTTGGTTGGGATGGGTGGAGAGAAGGAGTTTAAGTTTGACAAATAGCCCTTCATCACTCAAACCCCAGTTCATTAAATTAGTTAGCCATAAATTAACAAAAAGAAAAGTTTGAGATCTCATCTAACTATGGAGTCAAGTGAAAAAATCCATGAGCTGTGTATGCATAAAGCTAAGCAGTCACACATTTGTCTCTTTACAGGAATTCACTTGAGTGTCATGAGATGAGAACAATAAGTACCTCACTCACACCATGAGCACAAAATTCCAGGGAAAGAAAATACTGTGAGTGCGTAGGCAACCACACCTATGTAACTGCTGAGACATGGATTAAGACCAGTACATCATTGTTATCCTACATATGTGGAGCACACTAAGCCACCGGTGTCATTTACAGAGTGTCAGGTGCCAAACAGCCACCAGTGTCATCTACAGAGTGTCAGGTGCCAAACAGCCACCAGTGTCATCTACAGAGTGTCAGGTGCCAGCCAAGCAATGTCTTTGGATGTGTCATAAGAACTAAACATACCATGCCCATTTCTGCACATAGGTGGAGCTGATTACCAATCCACATCTTCTCAAACTTGCATTGTTCTTCAAAAACATGGTGGGCATCATGGATGAAGGAGGCCAATCTATCATGATAAACTAATTGTTAGGTCCAGTCATTTACGTAACGGGTACAATTTAAGGTACATTGGACATTCACACAGTTGAGCTAGGAACTTCGCCGGGCAAAATGATGACAGCCAGTCCCAGACTCCAGTCGACCAGGAACTCACTGGCGTTGAGGACTTTGAAGCAGTGGAGTGTGTTTGGGTCATGCCGTGCGCAATGATTTTGAGTGCCGGGTGTTTGTCTCGTGCTGTAAAATCATTGCAAACAGCACCACACACAGCGCAAGAGGGCGCAGCTTCCTTTCTGCTGCTCGAGTAGATTTTCTACTTATACTGCAGCTTTCTCAACGTGAAACGAAGGTTTCTCAACTAGACCTGCTGTGAGCACTCACATTGAGAAATCCAACCACCCGCCTACAGAAATCTCGCCAGGAGGTTGATTTTCCTCGCTCGCACTCGCCAACTAGACCTTGGAGCGAGGAGTGCAGAAAACACAGCAGCGTTAATCTTGACTTCAGGAGTCCAAACGTCTGCTCTACTATCTGCCTGATCTGGGCATGGTTCTCATTAAAGCGCACTTCTGCTGGGGTGCCTGGGTTACGCAGTGGTGTCAGTAACCATGGCTGGTTAGGGTATCCAGAGTCTCCTACATTAAACACAGAAATAAGTTCACTTGTCAAACAACATATCACTATCTGACATACTACCAACATACAGTACAACATTCATATACATCACCTACCAATAAGCCAGGCCGGGTCAGGTTGCAGTGAGTCACCGAATGGGGAATGATACTGTTACGCAGGATATGTGTCATGTGCAGAGTCAGGGAAATGGGCACAGATGTGTGAGATGCACATGTCAGCCAAACATACCACCTGGACATTGATGGAGTTGAAATGTTTGCAGTTGCGATACACTTGTTCATTGGCATGTCGTGCTATCAATGCAACATGAATGCCATCAATAGATCCAATTACATGGCCGATCCGTCCTAAAGCATAGACATCACCCTTGATGTCAGATAATTGTTCAGGTTTGGGAAACTTGATGAAGTGGTTGATGTAATGGGCCAATGCCTGCAACACATCAAAAAGGACATTACTGAACATGGGCTGGGGCATTACACCTGATGGTGCCACTGTGTACTAGAATGCTCTTGTGGCAAGGAAATGCAATGCTGCCATCACCTTCACTTTGCAGGTTAGTGCTGTTGGATAAGTGTGATGAGGCCGCAATTGAGGTGACAACTGTTGGCACAACTCATCAGTTGTTACCCTTGTGAAACGGTGTTTCCTGATGATGTCTCGTTCTTCAAATGTTTGTAGGTCTGGAAAGGGCCAGGACACAGGAGGCTGTCTGCCACCCATCCACGATACCTATGTGCAGAGAGTATACATAGTTGGTGTCAGTTCAAAATCAACCAAGCAACATGCACTTAGACCAACAGCCAAGAAAAAATAAACACACCTAAAATTACATGTCACTGAAAATAAACATTTCAATGAACAATTGTGACCTTAGATACATATAACAGCATGCAGGTCATTGCAAGACATGTTTGAAAGGTTTGGCGACACATCAATTAAAGTGCAGTAGTGTAAACTTCATTAGTGTCTGTGATTGTTCATGTAGATCAAGCAGAACATACTCCAAACGTCACATGGCAAAAAGCCTAGATTACAACTTGTGAGAAGAATCATATATAAAGCATTCTATGATTTTCTTTTCAGATTTGTGTGTCCCCAAAATGGATTTGTTGTTAACTGTCATTCATGTGTGAATTGTAAGTGTACAATGATGTTAGTATGGCATATGGTCCCTGAAGTACAAGCAGTTGGTTTGTATGTATCCTAGATTTTTGTGCCTACGTTGGCTAGATGTCAATGTCATCATTGGTTTTGTCTATGAGTGTGACATGAAGTTACAAAGCTTTGTTTATGAAAACACACTTCAAACATAGTTCATGCTTTCAGATGTCAGCAATTGTGGCAAAGCACAACAGTTTAGAAGAAGCATGCTGTATATGTTTATAATGTGCTGAAAGACAACAGTCTCATCAATACACCTGGATACATATGTACTTTGACTACATGGTAGTGACTTTGGGCACACCAATGTGCACAAAGTAACGGTACAATTGTTGTTTGTGACTTGATAGTGGTGGACCCATGTCTGTGCCTTCCACAGATCTGGTAGGCTAGTGGTAATGAAAACCTTGGCACTGGTGGCATGCCACTGTAGGCCTTCAAGGCTGTGGACCCATATAATACATTTCCTGCGCCCATGATGAGTGTAAGTAGGCATTGTTCTAACAGTGTCCCAACCCTGTTGCCCTCCAGGACTCCACATTTTGCAGATATTCCTGTTAGGCAATGCTTTTGTGGTTTCTATTGTCCAGTGCGTTTTAAATTAGATGTCAGTCATGACATCCTGATTTTGTTACTTCATGTGGATGGTGTGTGTGTCCAGGACATGTCTCAGTAAGTTACAGTGTTTTACTCTCTTTACAGTGACAAAATTGTTAGTTTGATGTGTGCACAGCGTATGGTACATGAATGGTTGTCACACAATTAGAGTGCTAGTGATATGCTGTGATTATAAAGTTGTACAGTACCTACCATTGTAATATATGTCACATTCTGGTCTTATGCCAGCCACAGTTAGAGTGTGAGAGTCTGGCCATTTCCCAATTCTGGAAACTGGACATAGGCCACATCATGCTCATGTGATGTTTCTTTTAATTTTAATTTGGTGTACACATGGCTGTGTGTTTGCTCATACACTGATAAATATGATGCACCAGACCAGAGTATGGTAAGCAGCAAGATAGGGATGAATGGTCTATCTATACCAGGCTGATGTTAGTTGCAATATGATGTCCAAGATTTTCAATTAGTATTTGTGTGATAAGTGAACGTGAGTGTGTCTACATGGCCAAAGAGGATGTGTGACAAGCTAACTGTGACCAAGACATAATTTATTTAAAGTTTTGTATAGCACGAACATGGCCCAAGTGACTTTACATACGAGTTGCGGAAGACATAGGTAGATAGCTGTAGGAGAAAAGTAGAGATATATACATCAGGTACACAATGATATATTAGAAGGCGACATTGAGGCCGTAGCAATTGCCAGGTAGCAGATTAATCGGCTAAACAAGATGGGAGATAAAAGGAGAAAAGCTTCTAGTTCAGCGCAGTGCTCATCAGTAGAGCTTTCACTTCCCTTTTGAAGGCAAGTGTTGAAGGAATCAGTCTTGTTTCCACAGGTAGGGAGTTCCAGATACTCGGGCAATACCAGAGAATGTACGATTGTAGGTTTTCATTTTTTTTAATTTCTTCGGCTTGAGCAGCAAGGTCCTGGAGCTCCTTGAGGAATGGGAGCCATCTGATAGTTCGAGCTTATTTGCCAGGTATAGTGCTTGGTACTTCAGGCTTGTGGTTTTGTTCTTTATTCTACTTGTTTTTTGCATTGTGACAAGCTTTAATTGTGTATTCTGATTTGACATGGGTTTGTTAGTGTGTAGTCATACGGATGTGTATCATGAGTGAGTGTCTAGCTTTTCCACCAAACTGAGCAACTTGCTAGTGCATTTCACATATGGGCAGTAGTTTAAAATTTTGTCATTTCAGGCATATCATGAGTCTGAGATGGGATACGACACGCCTAGCATTGTAACTAAGGTGGCAGACAGTTTGTATTAGCCAAATGCTGTGATAGTCATATCAGTTAGGGGACACACCGGTGACCTAGCTACATGGGGATTAGAAGTTGTCACAATACTTTAAGTAGTGGATTGTGCTTGTTGTGTCCAAGATATGTCCTCTACTTGTTCAGGGACAATGCTGGGTGCTGCATGGTCTGTGTGTGTCACTTATGTTTCAGACATTTAGGCAAAGTCTATTCATTGCAAGGGTATTTTTTATGTACCTCAAATTGACCTGTTGGGAATGCTAAGCTATGTCAAGTCCTGTTAGTACAGTCAGAGTGAACGACATTTGTTTGTGCTTGGTCATCCAATGCCCCTTCGAGCCCCCTCATGTGGCACAGCTGAAGGAATACCTTTTCAGCATGACAATGCATGGCAACAATCTTCTTCTTGGCTCAGTTCATGCAAGCAGTCTGAACCTCAATCATTGGTAACAGGAGTGGTGTGGAGTCAATTTAGTTCAGGTTGGATGCTGTGTGCCAGTCTTAGCTGACACTGCCCATGGACAGCTGCCCAGGGCCTCACAAATGCTAATGACTACAGAGCCCAGCAACTAAGCACTGCCTTTAGTGGGCTTTCACTGTTACGAGCTACAGATGGACAGAGCCCTCCCTTGGGGTTTTAGCCATAATCGATCAGGGTGATGCACAATCAACGCACAACACCCCTCACCTGGGACTGTTAGGAATGGGCTTAGATGTCAATGTGTTTGACAAAAACGGCCCTTCAGTTTACAGACTCGAATGAGAATGTTTAATCTGAGTTTCTTTTCCATTCTTGACTTGCTCTCACCCCTCACTCAGCGTACACAATGCATCGTCATCATTATGGCATGTGGTCACATAACTTGAGGGTGCTATGGATGTGACCGCAACCTACCCCTGCCTGGATGACCATCGGGGAATCCTATTATATGCCCCCACAACCAAAGTCTGACAGCCACAATTGTATCATAGGAAATTGGGCACTGCTCAACAGGAATGAGGGCAGAGTGAGAAGAGTTGAGAATGGATGAGTTTTTGGGGATTTTTGCACACTTTTACACTGACAATTGTTATGTCTGTACAAGCTAGGACTATACACTTTTACCCACACAACATTTGTAGTTGAGCATATGTTATGTGTGTATGTTGTCATTTGTGTATAGATGACAATGGAGTACTTTTGAAATATTCTTGATGCTAGCAAAGATCACACAGAGATGAACTTGGAGTGCAGCTATGTCTAGTGGATTGCCCTGTGTGACATGTGATAATCCGAGTGGACTTTTAGTGCACAGAAGTGTTGTGGACCCGTCTGCTGTGCATGTGCTACAGGAGCCTGTATTACACCCATGCACTATATTGACAGACAGGGGAAGAGGTGAATGTTGGGATGTGAGGCCTAGCAGCACATGTGGTTTAAAAGGTTGATGTCGTATGGACTGAGCTGGCGAAACAAGGGTTGAGGTGACAGAGACTCGTGTTTCCATTTTGGAAATGGAGTGGAGCCTCAGACGTGATAAGGGCTGAACAAATAATTTTTATTGAAGTGGAAGGGAAGAGTTAAGGTCAAAGGCAGTTCTTGGATAGGATACATGAAATATCCTCATTATTACAATGTGAATTGTTTTAAAAGCTGGGGTGTGGGAATGAGAGTGTGGGACCTTGTAAAACTGTTTAAAGCCTGTGCGAGGTATGCCAGAAATAGGTAGATGTGATTGAGGTAGAACCAGCTAGACAAGGTTAGAGGCTATCAGGAGATGAGAGCTGTAGTCTGTGGCTCTTCAGTGAGATATGACTGTTGTAGGGCAGTGTCATTCAGAAAGTTAGTTGTTAATGTGCAGAAGTCAATAGAGGTATGGATCATGGAACTGAGATGTGGATGTGACAGAGCCACAGTGAAACACGGTTAAAGTTTTTATGTGAAACAAAGTGGATAGGTGTAAGTCAAGGTATACACCAGTTGTGTAAGTTAGGGTGCTGGATGGGGAGATGCGAGGTGTTGGCCAGTAGATTGATATTGTGTTTTAATCTCTGGATGCACTAGCTTATGAAACGACTATTAGTAGTCCTTAAGCAGAGTAGGGTGAGTGGTGAGAGGCAAATTAATGTGGACCGATTCATTGAGCAATATAAGTGTATGGATAAGAGATGTGATGAGGTGTTAAGTGAGAATGTCAGAGTTAGATATGATGCTGCACCTTGTGAAAAAAGTGCAGTCCAAGCCATTAGTGAGGGGCAAAATGGCAATGAGAGGTGTACATTTGCCATGACATGTTTAACGTCTGCTGAGGAGGTGATGAGTACAGTACATTGTGTACAAGGCATGAATGGGAGAAGTGTTGTGTATATAGTGATAAGGAGTGATGCTAGGAATGTAGGTGTGGATATAAGAGGTGCAGAACCAGAATGAGAATGTGAGAGTCTAGGTGGAAGAGTTAGAGTACAAGGGTGGAGCCTGGAGGTCAGAAATGGTTTTAAGGATCGCACCAGCAGAGAGAGATTGTGAAGAGCTTGTGTATGATGGATATGTTGAGAGATGAGCATGTACTCTGAGGTGGATGTGAGAGGGGTCAGACCAGAACAAGTAGAGATTATGCTTACAAGAGGTAATATTGAAATGTACACATGGAGAGGATAGGTCGATGTAAGAACGCAAAAACAGTTGACAGATGAACGTTTAGGATGTAGTATGTGTTAGCTGCAGCTTGCTGTCTGCCACTGATTGTTCATGACAGATTGTTGACATGGCTGCTAGTTTAACACTAGCATATGCAAAACCTACTGGCATCACAGGACACGTTCCCTCCACCAAGCCTGGCCTTGGCTGAGTTGTGTGTGGGCCCTTTGTAGGTAGATGTTGTCACTGTATTCCCCTTTGATACTGCCATGTAATGGAGGTGTTAAGGGTTCATGTTTACTTCCATGAGGCAGAAACATTGAATGGCAGTACATTGATTAGAGGGCCATAGCACCCCCTAGTGAAATCTATAGAATGTGTGTTGGTGGCCCACCTGGGGGTACACTACTCCTCAAACGCCTCTCCACACTTCCCAGTACACTACACACAAATGGGTACTCATGGCATTCTGACCTTGAATGTCAGAGGTATGTGGATGCCAAGGAAGAGACAGGCATTGTGATGATATATCTGAATGCGCTGGGAAAAAACACATTGCATTGATACAAGAGACACATGTGACACTAGAACATTATACCCAGTTCCAGAAATGTTTGTAGAGCCAATATTTTTGCATAATCTTCTCCGGTTTGGCAAGGGTGGCCCTTGTTTGGGTCCGTACAGGGGTCCCATTTAGCCCATTAGATACTGCCATGGAGCCTGAGGGCAATATGTCTTTGTAGAGGGGCTCCTAGATGTTTTCTTAGATTATGGGGCAGTTTTTCTATGCCGAATGTGGACAAACAGGACTTCATTCTACACCTATCCCTTTCCCCACTTCTCTTTGCCTTGACAATGTAGCCGCTAGCCCAGCAGATTTGTCAGGGATGGTAAGCATAGCAAGTTCCACTAGGCAAAGAGGTACATATAGTATCTATTGATGCAGAGGAAATGCTGCTCTATATTCAGTCTCTCTGCAGGGACACTCCAGAGTTTCTGTGAGACTATCAGATTTGCAGATTGTGTCTAATTTGTGTGTTAACTGGGCCAAGTGTTGTGTTTTTCCCACCTGTGTGGAGTATCCTCCACAGAAAGGTAAAGGCAGGTGAGCAGAGGGTGATGTGTGAGCTTCATGTGTTTTTGGACTTAGTGATCTGTAACTGTCATGATGCAAACTATCTCATTGTGCAAACCTGAGCAAGACCATATTCTCCTTACGTCCACAGATGGCTTTTTGTTGCGCTCTGTCAGTTACAGGCCAAGAATGTATTTCACTTTCAAAGATTGTAATGCTCCCCTCCATTTTGTAATTTTCACTTCAATCTAGCAGTGGCTGTGCCTCATGCCACCTCCAGGGAGTTGGACACCATGCTTGCGAGAGCTGATATGTAATGGCGGCATGATAAGTGTGGCTCTGTGGAGGCTGCATCTGCCTGTGTGAAGGCTGTCCAGGGTGTGCATTGTTTATGGGATGTTCTGTGTCAGCACTGCTGCAATTGCCGGTGTGCTGTTTGGCTGGGAGGCAGTTGTCCAAAGTAGGCATCTTCCCAACATGCATGGCACAGGAGCTGGTGAGATCAATGTTGTTCCCTGGAGCGCAGCTCCCCTGTGAAGCTGACAGCCTGTTAAAAGTGGCTTATTTGAACTAAAAGGGCTTGAGGCTACTGAGGGACATGATCCCATACTCTCCGTCGTTATTCTGCACTTCCTAGCACCTTTCCATAGAGGCATTGTTGGGAAGGACTGACAGCATGGACAGACACAGGATTAAGGTCAGTGGGGGACATATTCAGGGTCAAGTAGCACATTATCTTTGGCCAGCTGCAGGAAGATACTGACATTCCAGGGGGCAATTTCTTGCACATGGCACACTGATAGCTGAGATGGGAAACCTGTGGAGAGTGACACACACTAAATCAGTGCATCCCCACCAACCCACGCCCTGCACATCATGGGTAGAGGTTAGAGACTGGTGAACTTATTGGTTGATATGTTTGAACACATGAAGACTCACCCACTGTCACCCGCTCGCTGGCTATGGGACACTGATATATTATGAGCCCTCATGGCCGAGGAGTGGGGATACACTAGGCACAACTGATGTACAGTATCTCATTATTCCAAACTCCAGTCAATTCAATTTGACATCCTGCACAGCACACATATCACCTCAGCTGTCCAACCCCGTAAATATGTGTCCTGCCCTCTGTGCCCACGGTGTAATACACCCATTTTGTATTTGATACATATGTTCTGGCCATGGCTGTATGCTGCAAACATGTGTTCTGGAGTTACAGATGTACTTGGCCCAGTGAGGGGTTGGTTCTTCCATTGGAGGTGCTGCAGAGAGGGATATTCCTGCAGATGAGGTTTTTAATGGTATCCAGTGAAAGAATGAATTTGTAATTTCTCATCACAAGCCAAGCCATTTGCATGCATTGTTAGGCTACTGCAGTCCCAACACTACAACACTTGGGTGCAGCGTCTCGCTAATGGTGTAGGGCTGAGGCAACTGCACAGCACAGGGAGTGTGTTGTTTGCCTCCACAGGATTGCAATAGCTAAGCTGTAGGACAACTTGTCATAGGACTTACAGGATGCACAGGAAGAGCCACTGGATGGGTGAAGGATTTTGAATGGTCAGGGTCACAGACATGTGGTCATGGACCTATCAGAGGTTGGCCGGACATAGCTAGATGAGGCAGCTGCTCTGTCATGTGAGACAGACTGGCTGCCTGCCATTTCCTTCTTTGTTTATGTGTAGGTGTGTCTTTTAGAATTCACATATGCTACAATGTCAACTGTTGACAATGGCTACTGTACTGGAGGCCCCTGTCTCACCCCTATGTGTGAACTGTGAGGTATGTGGGATGCTGACCTTCTAAATGCCCATGATCCCTCTGTGCTCGTCTATCTTGTTATGGTTATCATGTTTTGGAAGTGGGTCAATATTGTACCATATGCTCCTGTTGTGCTATGCTTGACTCAATGATAAATGTTTGTTAAGCCCAGCTGATTGGATCTGAATTGCCTGCTTAACGTAAGATGATTTACATCCATTCCAATGTGCGCCTAAGATATGATAATGAGCTCATAGTAAGGGATTTGTTTGGATGTTGGAATTACATATGTCAGCAAATGCAAGTCCTTGCCTCTTTCTTTTGTATCTGAAAAGTTTTGAGATGTGTATCTTCCTTCCCCAGAGGTTTTGGATAGTGAACCATCATTTATGTACCTGTAGATTTGAAGCTTGCTCCGTGTGGACTCTCATTACTTTAGACCTTTTTGAGTGCTGTAAATCCAAATGAGACAATTTGATACCATGTCCTGACTGGCACTAGATTCTAGTTACTCCTGAGGCGGAAAGCCGGGAGCAGGATACGTTAATTTACTATTGCGCCGCTTGATTTTTAATTTCACTGTACGAATTTTGACTTTGGCAGAATTTAGTTTCTCTCACCGTTCTCAGCCGATTAGGTGCTGCGGGTGCAGAGACATTGCGCTCTTGATTCTACCGCTGGAGCGGGCTGACATTTTGGGGGGTACTGTAGGGTAGCGCCCTAGTGTCCGCTACTATCTGACCACATAAAATGACTACGCTAAAGCGTGCGCGCAGCGGACGCACGCAGCAGATGCGCGCAGCGGGCATGCCGGCGGCACGCCATAGGCAAGCCCGTCTGTGCCCGTCCGCGCACAGCCAAGACCAGAGGCCAGAGAATCTGCTCCTGTTGAGGTAAATACCTGCCACCAAGCCTCCATAACATACTCCGCTGAATCTTTACACACGATCAGAACTCTTGAACAAGCCAAATGCCAAACCCATATTTGTTGTACTCAGAAGTTTCCAAACATCTTGGAAGGGCTGGTAACCTGTAAATAGTGCCGATTTCAAAGTGATCTGATAGTAGTTGACACACCAGATCCAAGGAAGGGTCTGGATCCAGATACTATCGGTTTAAACAACATATTATGCACTGTAAGATCACTAGAAATATGGGACATGATTGCTTTCCACTCCCCGACACTATGGGCACCATTAGGATGGCGGGCGGACTTTGTCCGCCTGCCATCCTATCGTAGAATGGGGCCGCCCACCATTGGTGCGGGGGTCCCGTTGGTAACATTAGGATGTGCCCGCCACACTGGCAGGCGCATTCTGCATACTTGACATTGCGGCGAGCACTGCTCTCTGCACCGCCCACCGCAATGCCAAGAAGGCATGTCGTGCTGTTCCATGCACTACGTGGCAGGCACCGCGCGGTGCCTGCCATGTTGTGCATGGAACTGGTACCCCCCCATGTGCACCCCCCACCTCCCAGAATCCCTGGGGGCCCACTACGGGCCCCCAATGGCGAGAACCGCCTGCCTTTCCGGCATGTCCCCACACATATGCTAATATGGATGGCGGTATCTCCCGGACACCGCCACCATGTTAACAGCTTTTCCGCCCGGCGGACGGTCTTTCTGTCCGCCGGGGTCCCCCCCACCATGGTAATTTGGTGGGGGGAAATTGCTATGCGGGTGGTGGTTTTTGGTGGGCGGATTGCCACCGCCATACGGGCGGTGGCGATCTGCCCGCTGTCCTAATGACCCTCTTAGTTTCTTCACAGAAACGTGGATAAATCCCTCAAATCATCCTTTGAAGAATTTTGCTATTCCAGAGAACTGTAAATTCCTTCATCTGGACAGGGAAGGCAAAACAGGAGGGGGCATAGCCATAGCTTTTAAAAATCACCTCTGTGTGAACTGGGTCTCCACCTTAAGCAATGATTGCTTTGAATTGGGAATTTTTAAGATTACTTTATCTCCTTCTGATAGCTGGTATGGAGCATTAATTTATCGTCCTCCAGGATCCAAAGCTAATTTTACGGACCTTCTGGTGGAACATATAGCCTTACATGTGCTTGCTTCATATACATTTCGTCTGTTGGGGGATTTTAACTTTCATGGAGAAAATCTTACTAAATCTGAGGTAAATAAACTTTTTTCCTCCCTGGATTTAATGGGACTCACTCAAAGAGTTGAAGGCCCAACTCACTGGGCTGGTCACTCATTAGATTACATTTTTTCCAACTCAGACCAGCTGAGTTGTAGCCCTCCTGACCCCCTCAGATGGACAGATCATTCCATGATCAAGTTTTCCATTCATCAGCCGTGTCAGAGGAGCTCAGATATATATGCAGGACAAAAACAAGAGGTGCACAGGCCATGGCGTAATCGCTCCTTGGATGCCTTTAACAAGGCTTTCTCCATGGAACCAGTAAAGAACGCTATGGACGTATCCAAAATGTTGGAGGCCTTCAATGCTGCCTCAGGAACAGCCTTACACCCTGTAACCCTCCCCAAAAAATTAAGGTACTTCTCAACGGCGGCCTTTAACCCCCTGGGTTACGGTGGAGCTAAATATGGAAAAACGTAAATGTAGGCGATTGGAAAGAATCTGGCGAGCTAGTAAGGATTCTCATAATAGACTATTTTACAGACACTCCTTGTCCAGATACCATCTGAATCTAAACGCAGCAAGACATCTGTTCATCATTAACCAAATAGAACATGCTAGCAATTCCCCAAAAGCCCTTTTTAGTATAGTAAGGGACTTTGTATCCCCAAAGTTTGTAGACAGTCGTCAACGGAATCTCATGAGTTTTATAACTCCCTTGCAATTTACTTCCAAGAAAAGATATCTACAATCTATGCAAACTTCTCATCTATAGTCCCCCCTGCTTCTAAACTTCCTGCCAAATTGGAGGAGTTAGGAAAGATAGCAAGTAGCACTCTTGATAGTTTCGAACTGACCTTGATTGAGGAGGTCTCCAAAGGCCTCTCTACTGCTAAATCTGGTTTGCCGCTAGACCTCTGCCCGCCAAAGACAATCGCTCTCCCAGCCACGAGTTGTGCCCCTGCCACTCGAGACATCTTCAACTACTCAATACAATCTGGCACCATTCCTAGGACATGGAAGGATGCATTATAAACAGACAGCTAAGTTAATATTTGGAATCCAATCAAATTTTGGATCCATCACAGTCTGGCTTCCAGCCAGGTATCAGCACTGAGACCGCCATCTTGGTGGTGACTGACTCCCTTAGGCAGACTATAGAAGCTGGAGGATCAGTAGTACTAATACTCCTAGATCTCTCCGCAGCGTTTGATACCATCTCGCACTCAAAGCTGGCAGAGAGACTATTCTCCTGCGGTATCCAGGGGACAGCCTTGCAATGGCTGCAACACTTCATGTCGGAAAGAACACAAACCATCATGTTAGGACCCTATACTTCAGCAATAATGCGTCTTGATAGGGGTCTCCTGCAGGGCTCTTGCCTGAGCCCGACTTTATTTAATATATACATGGCCCCCCTAGCAAAAATAGTCGAACAGCTAGGATTTGAGATGATCTCATACGCTGATGACACGCAGCTTATGTTTACCATCTGCTCAAATCCAGATACAGAGAAAACTCGCTTCGCCATCGGCATGCTTGCAATCTCTAATTGGATGACAGAAAACTGTCTTCAACTAAACCCTGGCAAAACTGAGGTCATGCTAATGGAGAAAACCTCAGATATCTGGTCGGATGACTGATGGCCCTCTCAATTGGGTTCAGCTCCTGTTCCCAAACAATCTGTAAAAAATCTAGGTCTAAAGTTGGACCGGGCGATGACCATGAAAGACCACATTGCTGCCACTACAAGTTTATGTTACTACAGTCTACTTTTGCTTCGAAGAATTCTTCCCTATATGCCTGCCTCCCATCGTAGAACTTTAGTTCAGGCAATGGTAATAAGTCGTTTGGACTATGGAAATGCTCTGCTTGCCGAAGTGGGAGAGACCTTGCTTGCTAAATTACAAGTAATGCAGAACACTGCAGCTAGAATGATTCTGAATCGTCCTGCAGGCTCCTCCTCGATTCCTTTGCTCAGGGAACTGCACTGGTTACCAATAAAAAAGAGATCTTTTTTTTAAATCTGCTGTTTAACCTACAATGCTCTGAAAGGCAGAGGTCTTCTCTACTTGCAAAAAAATTTATAAAAGACTCACCCTACAGAAACCTCAGATCCTGCACACTAGTCCTTCTTCAGGTTCCCTGAATTCGCCTGATTCGCACAGGGGGAAGAGCATTCTCATATCTTGCTGCAAGCTACTGGAAAAAGCTCCTCATAGACCTGCGCAAAATTTCCAGCTATTGTATCTTTAGGAAACAGTTGAAAGCCTTTCTGTTCTAATTGGTTTCCTTTGATTTACTCTGGTCCTTCCTATCCTCAGGTTACTATTTCTAGGCAGCGCCGAGATGCCCCAGGATGAGTCGAGCGCTATAAAAATTAAACTAACATATCATAACATAACTGTACTGGTAGGCATCCTATCTCATGGCCATCAGGCTGGCCTCAGTGAACAGTGGTGGATGAATGGTACAGGTCCACCAGGGGTGGAAAAACCTGGCCTAGCAATGCATATGGGGCCCCAAGATAGTTGTGTCCCAATGTATTTGAGTGGGGTATGTGTGCAAGCAGACCTGGGTGCATGCTAGGAATTCTATGTAAGGAATTAATCTGTCTGATTCCTGCTCTGGAGCTGTACTGGATCCATCACATTTTGTGATTCAACATCCAACATCCCATGCTGATTGTGACTCCCTATGATGACCGGACTAGCTGTCGTGCGGTGAAGCTGAGATATTGGAAAGCAGAGGCTTTGGTGAATGCCTGCTCCAAGACTGCTGAACTCATCTGGACATAGGATGTGGGGCTGATGGAGTGGCAGGTCAGGCTGGACTATATTAGTCAGTTTAGTGTTTTGATTTGTGTATTCATGTTTTGATATGTCAAAAACTGGTGCATCAGATTAAGAAAATTGTTAGATTAGAAACAACATAGGCCTAGCTTTTCCATCCAATCGGGTGGATGCATTGTGTGGACACTTGACCAATCGGCCCAATCTAATAACATCATTTTAATGGGGTGTTTATATATATGTTGTTGGCCAATTTACAGACATTCACACTAGATAATGTGCTTCTCACAAAGCTGGTTGAACAATGGCAGAGAATATATGGTGACCTGTAGTTACTTCCTGTGATGTGGCTTCCTATGACATGACATCTTATGGAATTTATAGGTGGTTCATATATTCTGCTTCTGCCCGGGGAACTAATAATTCTAGGAGCGGACGGTGCATATATTTCTGTGGACATCCTTTTGTGTTTGCATTGATGTTCTGTTGCCATAACATGTCACTTTTTGCGATGTGGTGAACTCATCCATACATTTATTTATACATACATATATATGTACTCATAGCTATTTCTAATCCAACCTTAAATTTGTGTTTATCCCAGTATTCAATGTTCAGACTGTGGATACCTGGTGATAACATTCCCTAATTTACCATGCTCAACATGCTACGGGACACTTTAAACTCTATTGACTTTCGCTGGGTAGTTATGTTAATATGTAGGGTTAGGTGTTTCACTTACCGGCGGCGATGAGCGTGTTGGCTCAGATTGTAATATTCATCATAGATGCATAGTAGAGGGATGAAATGTGCGATGGACTCCATAGCTGCAAAGAAGAGGTCACAGGAAGCGTTTTATGATGATATTCGGAGTTGAAATACTCCCCTACCGCCTGCTCTGTCGAGGTCGACAGATTCATCACGTAGGAAATATGCATCATAATATTGCAGGTGGTTCCGGGGTTGGAAGTCACTACGACTGGCTCCATTCAGCATTTCAGAAAGCTTCCTCGTCGGAATATGCAGTCGGAATCGAAGAAACCGGGTCAGTCATTAAATAATGGGTTTTGGGCATCATAATGCAGCGGTCAGAACGACCGCATATGAAGCGAGATCTGTCGGTCCGACCGCCTCCGGCAGGACCGCGGAGCTGTTTCCGACTGACATCATAATAAGCCCCTTTATGTTTATACATATCCGACCGACTTCTTAATCAGCCCCTTTATGTTTATACATATATATATCTGTATATCTATATATTTTATATTATATTATTTAAACAATTTTATATTCTAAAATAATTTACAAATATTAGTTTAATTATATTTTTAGATAGACATATGCTAATATATGTATATATATATATGTGTCTACGTTTTTGAAAGTAAGTTTATTTGTTATATTTGTTAAAATATATATTACAAATATTTTATTATTCTTAAATTAATGTTAGCATTTAATATATTTTATTTTAAATATTTGAATCTGTATACATTTAAAAATCGATATTTAATACACCTATATTTTTGTAAACTCTATTTTTTCAAATATTTTTGCACTTACCTTTTTAAGTATAGGTAGTCGATACTTTTATTGTCAATAATTTTCACCTCGATAATATTGTAGTATGATGTTTTCCTAGTCGATATTCTGTCAGTGAACCATTTCACGCATATTCCCACTATTCAGAGGCTAATTACTGCCTGGGAAAAGCTGGCAAGCAAATTCAAATTAGCTTCCATGAAAGTCAGGCAGGAAAACGGTAACTTTCAAAAAGTTACTTTTCTTTAATATTTATTAAAAATCCAACTTGACCATGAATTGAATTTTTAATAACTATTAAAAATAGTTGTTTATTATTCTAGCATGTCCCATTCCCATGATACAGTATTAGTATTTAATACTGCATCCCAGTGTTTTCCTATGGAACAGCTAGCCTTGCAACATGAACATAGCTTTGAGGTGAATATCACTGTAAAAACTTGTTTAAAAGTAAATGTCTATATGTCCTACTTTTAAATCCCATGCAAACTTTCATATAGGCCATAAAGAGGTGACTGACTCAACCCCTCATCGGCTCCCGACATCACCACTACAATGCCAGCGAGATACAAAATTGCTCAACAGGACCGTCTTCAGACACCAGGAAGAGTACTCACTATCATCTACAAAAAAAATAACAAATACATAACATCCAAGATTGCCACCCCATTCATGGAACAACTGCACTTCAAGCTGCAAATCTCTGAAAACTTCACCCTGTGCGCAACCCTTGCCTAACAACCACCTGGACCACGAGTCACCTTTACTGAACTCATCACTGATTTAATCTCTCTTCTCATATCTACTCCAGAGCCTACAGTCTCCTCGGTGACTTGAAATTTCACCTGCAAGACCAAAATGACCCCTGCTCCATAGCACTCCTTGAAAGCTTGAGCAATATCAGACTCACCAAGCTCATTTCAGATTCAACGCACACTGCAGGACATACACTGGACCCCATTTTCATCATAAGCGACAGCATCAAATACAATTCCACCAAACCACTCTCATGGATCGACCACTCAATCATCTACTTCCAAATCAGCACACCTCAAGTCAAGACCCCAACTAGGATTGGTATTCCAAGCCACAACTAGGGCAAAGTCACAGAATCAGGACATCAACAATTTTGATAACTAGATCAAGTACTGCATGGACTCCCTTGCACCCATCAAAACCACAAGCATATTATATGAAACAAGCAGGCTAGCTGATACACAGAAGACCGCAGAAAGACCAAACAACACTGTAAACAGACAGAAAGGAAATGGAGACCATGACACCACTGACAGAATAGCCTACAAGACTGCACTTATACGCTATCACCAGCAAATAGGAGACACCATGAAAAAAAGCACTATTGGACTGCATCAAGGAAGCTCCAATAGCTGCAAGGAGATCTTCTCAATCGTCTAAGATTTTACTGAGCCCTCAGCCACTCTTAACATCGCTGCCTCCCAACAACTCTGCGATGACCTTTTCAATTCCTTCCACAGCAAAATCACAAGTGATCTCATTACTAACCTATCCACCTTATCTCATTACTAACCTACCCAACACCAACCAAGCCGGTCACCTGATGGAAAGGACAAACCTCACCAGAAATGACACAGCACCAATCGCGTGGACCATCCACTCAGGGGCTCTAATGGACCTACGCCCCCACCACATCCACTACCTGGGAACATCACCAATCAGCATCACCCTTACGCACATCATTAGCTCCTCCATTAAGTCTGCCACTTTCCCGGATTGAATGGAAACTTTCAGAAATCAATGCACTCCTCAAGAAGCCCTCGGCTGACCAGACCCAATTCAGCAACTTCTGACCCATCTCCCTGCTCCCCTATTCAGCCAAAATGAATAAGAAGGCTATCAACAAACAACTCATACACTTCACCATCTTCTAGATAAAACTCATTCAGGATTCAGAAAGAACCACAACACTGAAACAGCGCATATCATGGCCAATGATGACATTCGACTCATCCCGTACTGAGGAGAAACAGCGGCCCTCATCCTGCTTAACCTCTCTGTGGGCTTCGACGCTGTCTCCCAAGATACCCTCATCAGAAACTCCATGAGATTGGCATACAAGGATCACCTCTCAAATCTGGTCTGTTCCATCCTCATGGGAAGAGCCTAATAGGTTAGGCTACCACCCTTTACATCCGAGACCAAGAAAACTATATGCAGACTCCCACAGAGATTGTCCCTCAGCCCCACTCATTTCAACATATACACCGCTCGCCAACATCATACGTTCACAAGACACCACCATCATCTCCTACGTCAATGACACTCAAATCATCCTCTCCCTGACGGACAAAACAAACACCGCCAACACCAACTTCACCAACTGCGTGAACATGGGGGCAGACAGGATGCAAACCAACTGCCTGGAGCTCAACTCCAATAAGATGGAAGTAGTGGTCTTTGGCAACAAGGCCCCCCATGGGACACCACATGGTGGCTTATAGAGCTTGGAACCAAGGTCACACCCAGAGACCACACAATAAATTTAGGGATCATCCTAGATGGCAGGCTAAACATGATGGCTCAATTCAACGAAGTGTGCACCTCCTGCTTCCATATCCTATGTATGCTGGAAAAGATCTGAAAATTATTGCCTCAGGACACCAGGTGGACCATCATGCAACTACTCATCAACAGCAGGCTGGACTACGCCAACTCTCTCAATGCTGGAATCGCCAAAAAACTCCTATACAGACCTCAGACCATCCAGAACTCCACTGCAAAACTCATACACAGCCTCCCACATGGCACCCACATCTCAGAAAGATTCACTGGCTCCCTATTCAAAAGCGTAGCTAATTCAAACTTCTCACGCATACATACAAAGCCCTACAGAACACAGGAATAGACCACCTGAATGACCTCATACACTTTGACCACCCCACCAGACACCTATGCTTCACTCTCATTTGCCGACATAGCTGCATCTGCAAAAGCCAAACTGGAGGTCTCTCATTCTTCTACATTGCACCCTATACATAGAACAACCTCCCTCAACACATCAGAGCCTCCACCTCATTTCTTGAGTTCCGAAAGAAACTGAAAACCTAGCTCTTCATTTAAGCATTTTGGGAACCACACACCTACACCCTTGCCCAAGAACCTGAATACCCTCTCGGCTGATTAGTGTGCTATACAAATCAATATATCATAACATAACATATAACATAACTTATCATAACTTAAGATAACATGTTCTGTTGACCTCCTAAAAGGGTTTTTAAGTTAAATATGTCAATTAGGAGTATTGGATTTTACCATGTTGAAAGGAGAAGCACAAGCACTTTATCTTTGGTTAGCAGGGGTAAAGTGCACATCAGACCTGCAAATACGAAAAATAAAATGTGCCAAATATTTTAAAAGTATAAACTTGATATATAAACTACTGCTGTTTTATAAAAACATTTTAACTGAACAAGATTTACAAATGTGATGCATATACAGACCAGAGACATAAGTAATGCACAGCAAATGCTCAGAAGAGTCAGAAAGCTTCAGAAATAGTTCTATCTCATCCCAAAGTCATTATTCCTCATTAAGGAAATGAGCTGTTTGAGCCTATGTATCTGTAACCTCAGATACGTGAAAACCCCAGATGGAAAGAAAAACGCAAGTGCAGAAAAGAGAGAAGAAATGCGAGAGAGTTATTGAAGAAAAGGACACATGTGCAACCATATCATATCCAAAGAATTTAACATGGAGAAGTATTCTCTAGAAAGCAATCAGTGAGCTGGACCTAGATTGATTCTCATGTTAATGGTTCATGCACCATGTAAAAAGAAAAACATCAAAGGTTCAACTATATAATAGGGTCTCTTACCCAAATATTTAATCCACTATGGACGCGAGACACCTTTAAATAACCAAAGTAGTAATTGTAGTTTACGTTCTGGGTAGTGGTATTATTAAATAGAAAATAGGCGCATATGGTGAGTACACCCGGTATCTGTAAGGTTCTAAATTAGTTACGGTGCTAAAGGTAGGGGAGAACCACCAGCCTCCCTAAACAGTTGTCGCGAAAGACAACACAAAGTTAGCATGAGGATACCCAAGCACACGCAGAAATAAAGTTGGCTAACTGTCAAAATGAATGACTCCCAATCGAAATATAAGAACAGCCACATGTCAATATGTGACCCGTAGAGAGCTCTTCCCTTACCTCCGGGTAGAAGAAAATATAACCGCAATGTATTAATAACATTTGGACTAATGTGGATTACCATATCAATTTGTACCTAGCCGTGAACAAGTCGCATGTACGATATAACTAAAGGCGACGAAACACGTGTTGGCTCAGGAACCACTGTGAAGACTGTGAAATCATTATGAAAATGAAAATATTAAACTGAAGAAATTCACAAGAAAAAGACAAAGATTTACTTTTTGTGCTACATGCTGATTTGTATCATTATCTTTGCCAACTTTATTTCTGCGTGTGCTTGGGTATCCTCATGCTAAAGTAGTAATTGTATCTTAAAAGTTCCTACAAACAGAATAATTTGTTATTTGAGTATTTTCTTAAACTGTTACGTGCTAGGATAAAAGTCAGATAATAATATCTTTCATCCTAAACCTACATGCAAGATTGATATCTGCTGAAAAATAGTCTGTGTCCCATTTGGTAATCACCGCATGAAATTCCTGATCAAGACATGTGTATCATACATTTAGATTAACTAGCCCAAGCACCATCCAATATTTTCTCAAGTGCACCAAACCTTTCTGCATGAAAGTAAAAGGCAATCCATGAGCCAGTTGCCAAATTAATATTCAAAGGCAGTATAGAACACTAACAAAAAATGTATTCAAAATTATTGTCGCCCAGAAACCTAAAACCCTTTGCACCGCTACCATTCAAAAATAGTCATGTTGTAAAAATACTATTCAGAATGCACCTTAGTCCAGGTTGTAGTCTCATAAGACTATCATCAAATGATCAAAGATTAAGTATATTTTTAGCGAAATCCTAAAGTACATTTGGGAACTATTTAACCCCAAGATACAGGTAGGCGCTGATCATATTACTATATATGGTATTGAAGAGCCCTTATCCCATCCAAACCTTAATGAAAGAATGGTAAGCTTTGTTACCTAGGTGATAGAGTCCAATGTTTGTTCCTTTCTGGTGAGGTTCCCACGAGGAACAACTTATCGGGCCCGATTCACAGAAACAGTCTGAGACAAAATCCTAAACTTACTACTCACGGTATTCACAGAAAGCACTTACAACTGTCCTAAGTTTACGTCCACACTTGGGCCGGAATTTCCGCACCCGGAGCGGAAGCTCCGCACCCGGAGTGGAAGCTCCACACCCGGAGCGGAATATCCACCATTGGGCCGGAATCTCCGCTCCCGGGCCGGAATACCCACAATGCATCAGATATAGTCAATTAACAGCAGATTGTGGCTATTCCAGCCCGAAAGTGGAGATTCCGGCCCAATGGTGGAAATTCCGCTCTGGGTATGGAGCTTCCACTCTGGGGGTAGAGCTTCCACTCCGGGTGCGGAGCTTCCGGCCCGAGTGCGGACGTAAACTTAGGACAGCCGTAAGTGCATTCTGTGAATACCATGAGTAGTAAGTTTAGGATTTTGTCTCTGACTGTTTCTGTGAATCGGGCCCTTAGTGCATCAAATGTCTCGTGGTTCTGTACGGCTGTGTTCAACCATAAAAAAAAGAATAACATCCTTTTTTGAAACAAGAGAGAGAAAGAGGAGCTGAAGTCTTTCAGTCAGAATCATCCCAAACCAGTCAAAAACTAGCTAAGTATGTTTCACACTATTACACATGGATCAAGTATGGCCATTGTATACGATGTACTATTCTTAAAGATCCAAGAAACACAAGTCCTAGACAGTGACCAAAACATCATGTGGTCATATGTGCTGTCCATAAAATGCCAGATACTCATACATCCATCAGAGCCCACATATTCAGATAAACTGTAAGTTAGTAATAAACCAAATAATCATTGCACTCTCCCAAAATCAGACCCTGCTTAACTCTGAAATCAGACGAGATCAGATGCTTTCAGGGTGGTATGGCCGTGTGTTTACAACACATTTGTAACTCTTGTTCAGTTAACATGTTTTTATAAAACAGCAGTAATTTATGTATCAAGTTTTCACTTTTAAAATATTTGACACATTTGTATTTTTTGTATTTACAGTCCTGATGAAGCCTTTTGTAAGGTGAAAGGTGTTGGCTGTGCTCTTTTAAGAATATACAATAAAGAAAAATTCTGCACCATCATCCAAGACTTACGACTTCCCATTTTATTGAATGTGCTTTTCCTCAACCTTGACTGTTGCCTTTCGTTATCTGTAATTATTTGTGTTAATGTATGGTCCATTAAGGTGGGCAACGGTTGTTTCTACTTGTTTTTCTGTTATTTGCAGCGACTGTTTCAGGCTGTGTGGCATCAAATCTGCTGGCTGCATTCCCCTCCTTTTGTTTAAGATCTTCGTGTTGACAGTCTTTGTTCTCTGATAAGAGGACAATTATATTTATGAAAAAACAAGAGCATAATGTGGCTTTGAGAGTAAACATAATTAGATAACGAAAGTATTAAATTGTATGGTAATTTCTTTATTACAGATTGTGATTATATATTAACATCACAACCATGAAGAACAGGGGTACACACTTATAGGTATCACTTTGGAATTAAAACACTAACTTTCATCTGCATGATGGTTTTAGGTAATTTACTAGCTACCCTATTGTGGTCATGTCAGAACTCCTTCCTGACTGTTTCCTTCATCAACAACCCTTCCACCTCCTTTTACCATTCGGATCCGCTGTGTAATAATAGCAAACAGAGTCATAATTGCCTTAAATTAGGCCATTTTGAGCTGTCCTGAGGATTTCAAAGGCTTTTGACAGTTTCTTGTTCAGCATTGCCAGACTTTCCCTGATGTGCCAAAATAGGAAAAATGTATATTGGAAAGACCGTCTTAAATGGGGGTGCTTTCTGACATACATTTCAAGAACGGGTCATCAGCCGAAGGTCTTCCCTAATGGAGTCAGTTGAGGCTTTGTTGTGACCCCTGGAACCTCCCTTAGCTCTACAAAAACATAGCACAACAAGTTTGGTGTGGTAGGCAACTTGCCTTGCATCTGCCAAAAGTGTAAATGGCCACCATAGTCTTCTCAAGTGCTACTTTTCAACATGCTATTTTTCACTGCAGACTTTTGAAGGTAAGTCTTTTCCAGGTGCTATTATTCAAGTCAGAATTTTGAGTGGGCAGTTTTTAGTGCATACTGATATGCACAGGAGAGATACAGGCCCCCTGTTTCTGACAACTTTATCAAGTTTTCAGTAGATGAGAAAGGGAAAGAAAAAAAAGAGAAGAAAAACAATAAAAAGAAAAAGAAACATTACAGAAATTTAAACAATATGTGCTTTCACCAAGAGCAGGCAGCATATGCATTAGACAACAAAAGCAAAGGAAAGTTGTACAACAATGACTATGCGAGGCAGCCTCCAGTCAAGCTGCCACCCAAATGGGGGAAAATAGAAAATTCCCACAGATATCGTCTTCACAACTGACCACATAAACTCCTTGCATTTACATCTCTCCCATCTCCCTCCAAGTTCAATCCAGTTCCCCCCATCTCAGCCCACCAGACTAGCAATAGCTACCAAACCCTGGGGATGCATACGCACCTGACCAGCTGAGCTGTCCTTAACAAAGGTCAAAAAATGAGTCTGTATTTTGTCAAAATGCAATGTAGTGTTTCTCACAGTCACATTCAGGCTCTCCATTGTGTAAATGTTCCAGATCTTTGTCCACCACAATTGCATAGTAGGGATTTCTGGACCCTTCCAATGAAAGTCAATCACCACAGATGCTGCCACCATAAAATGAGTAATCAATTTACCGGAAGAGGGGTTGAGGTGGTATAGATTTTCCTCATTTGGGGTCCGGGCCTTTAACAGTGGCTGGAGAAGAGGTTTGGGTGAGAAAAATCTGCAGAATCTCCGAAATTTTGCAGAACATGTCTCCAAAATTCAGCAACTACCAGACATTCCTAGCACACGTGTAAATATGTGCCTCAAGTCTCACACCCCCGCCAACAGCTGTTGCTCATGCCCATCATTTATGACAAGCAGGACGAAGTAGGATATCAGTGCAGGAGCACTTTGTAGCATTTGTACCAAGTGCAGATGGAAGACTTAGCTACACTCTGGCAGATCGATCTCCATTCCCCCTCATCAATCTCAATATTCAGATCAGTCATGCATGTATCATATTGCCTGTCTTACATCTGACGGGCGTTCCAACACTCTGTAAAAACGTGAGTTTGCTTTCTTTTTTGGCCCCGCCATTTAGCATATCTTGCAAAAAATGTGTCTCTCGCATGCCTCCTTGGAGGGTGACAGTAAGGCGAGCCCAATGAAGCAACTGTGTAACTATTGAAATCAATATGAAAAGGTGAGCTGTACACTGCTCTCTAGTCTAAAGTATTCCATCAACATACAAGTCCTTAAGAGTAATGTCAGTCCCTCTGTCCCACATACGAAACCTCCCATCCCACATGCCAGGGGGAAAATCTGGATTACGAAGAACTGGAGTATGTGGCCACTGGTAGAGCCTGAACTGATGCTTACAAGCCTTGTGTCTCCAGTGATTGATATTGGACAGAATGAAGGACAATAGAGTGCCAACAGAGTAAAGACTTTGGAGCAGCAACCACAACAGATGCTTAAGGGGTAGTTGGCATACTAGCTGCTCTAGTTGGACCCAAGGTAACAGAGATCCAGTCCAATGCTGAGGTAAGTTGGGCAGATATAATGTAATGGGCATGTGCTGAACTCCGTCCCCCGACCACCCCCACCTAAAACGGTACGAAACTGCTTTAGCCACTCTGGGGGATTTGTCACTCCACACAAAGGACTATAGTTTTCTTTGGATCAGCACAACAACTGTTTTTGGTATCTGAAATGGGAGAACTCTAACCAAGTAAAAAAAACATGGGAGGAAATTCATCTTAATACCTACCCATCCAAGAGATCTTAAGCCGGCCCCACCTATAGAGGTCTTTGAAGTGGCAGAATATTAAAAAGAAAAACATGCAAAGAATCCGTCGGAATGGACACCCCTAAGATGAAGAAATCAGTAGGGGCCCAAGTGAAGCCCCTGGACTCAACCTACTGTTGCAAGGAAGATGACACAGGACTGACCCCATACTAACTGACTTATTGTGGTTAATTTTAAATCCAGAAACCTCACTATATAGTTCGGAGCAGTCAAAAAACAAAGCGTGTCATCTGCAAACGTAGTATTCTTCAATTGCATGCCGCCTAGTGGATTCCCTGAATGTCAGTGTTCACCTGAATGTTCTAAATAAGAAGTTCAACACTAAGAACAAATTATGCTGGAGATAAGGGACACCCTTGACTAGTGCCTCTAAACATCATAATCAGGTCAGACAAATGTATCTTCAAAGATGGTGACACAAAATTAGCTAAGATATAAGACCTCAATCGGAGGCCCAATCCCATCATGGACAGAACTTTAGTCAAGAAGGACCAGTTCACCCAGCTGAATGCTTTCTGTGTAACCAAAGAAAGTGCTTTGCCAGGTGTGACATTTTCAACGGTTATTTGGATGTTTTCCCCCATCTGTTGATCTCACATGAAACTGAGTTGAAGTGGGGATCTGAGGAAAGGCCAGATCCCAGCCAGTGAATTAGCTAAAATGTTGATAAAGATCTTAACGTCCCCATTCTGTAGTGCAAAGGTCTATATGACCTACATTGATCTTTGGGTTTGGATGGTTTCATTATCATAGATTGGGTATATTCCATCACTGATCCCATATTTAAGAATGAATTAAAGACCTTAGTCGGGTGAGGACCTGACAGGTTCCTTAAGGATTTATAGAAAGAATTAGGGGACCCATCAGGTCCAGGGGTCATATTATTTGGCAAGGTAGACCTCACTTCTCCCTTCGCAATGAGGGAGTCCAGCTCCTCTCTGACCTCATTGGGAACCTCCGGGAAGTGAAGAGACGCCAAATAATCATCCTGTTGATCCGGATCTAAGGCCTCTCCCCGGTAAACCTCCTTGTAAAAAAGAAGTGAAGGCTTCACAGACATCCATGTTAGAATACAAATAGGAGCCATCCTAAGTCGTAATTCCTTTAATATAATTATTTGCCTGGGCCTGTTTAATCTTGTATGCCAGCATTTTATCTGCCTTGTTCACTTTCTCATAGAACAATTGTTTGGTTTCAAAAGTTTGTATGCTGCATCCTTATTCATCAAGGTTTCCAACCCTCCCCTCACCTTTTGTAGTTTCATATAGACAAGGAGTGATGTTGATTGTTTATGTTCTGTCTCCAACTTTAACATAGCATTCTTAAATTCTGCTAGTCGGAGCTTACAGAAATGTAAAAAAGAAAAGGTGCCTGCTATAAACTGCCCAGTATCATTGCTTCAGCAGCATCCCAGGGGTTGGCCCAAGAAAGACTCTCGGTCAAATTCTCAGTAGTGTTCAAGCACTTCCTTGATTTTAGAATGGACAACTGGATCGTGGGAGGCGATCTCATTCATTTTCCACTGTTGATATGATTGTGGGGATGCGGTTGAAAGTAATAATGTGGCAGGAGCATGATCAGATGGAACTTGAGAACCAATAGTCGCGCTATCTACGCTAGGCAAGAGGGTGGCTGACACTAAAAAAAAGCCAATACGAGAATAAGATTTGAGTATGTCTGAGAAATAATAAATTCCTGATCACGAGGGTTAGACCTGGCATCATTGGCATGAGTCTCTCCTCCATTTTTTTCTGTTTGCCTCCTCTGTTTACGATGTTTTTGCCGGTTTATTGCTTTGGGCACTGTGCCACTGCTGATCAGTGCCACAGTGCAAGTGCTCCCTATGTTAAATTGCTACATTGATTGGTGTTACCATGATTGGCTTGGTTGACTTACTGTTCAGACCCTAGTCTAGTGCACTGCGTGTGCCAAGGGCATGTAAGTTGACTGCTGCTGGTGGGCTTGCAGCACTGGTTGTGCCACCCACAGAAGCAGCTTGTAAAATGTGTCTCAGGCCTGCCACTGCAGCGCCTGCGTGCAGTCCCTGACTGTCATGTCGACTTGGCAAGGAAACCTACTTGCCAGTCTCTAAACCTTCACTTTGCCACATTTCAGACACCTATATGGTAGGCCCTAGGGCAGGGTGCATTGTTGGTAAAAGGTAGGTCATGCCCTGATGTGTGTGGCATGACCTAATAGTGAATTACAGCCATTTTCGTTTTTCACTATTGAAGGGCTACCTGCCTCCCATAGGCCAGAATGGGCAGACGGATTATTAACTCCATTATAATCTATCTGACTCAGGGAGCATGGTAGCAGGTCGAGTTTAGTATCCCTGAACTCAGAATTTAATAACACATCCTTTAGGATGGATGGTTTTTAAATTCTATGTTTGAAAATAGCCCTTTTAGAAAGTGGCTATTTTCTTGTCCAACTATCCACCGGTCTCTGCTGGTTTGGTGTGTGTGTCAGGGGCTGGATGGATCCAGAGGTCTGAATGAGTCAGTGTGGGGTGAATGAGGTATTTACACATAGAGTGAGGGAAGAGTAGCCTGCCCTGCCTGACACAATGCTGGCTCCACCTCCTGCTGGGCGACTGATAACCCTGCTCCTGCCAGTGACAATACTGGCTCCGCCTCCTGCTGGGCGGCTGAGGACTCTGCCCTGCTCAGTGAATAGGCCAGGTGCCTCTGCCTGGCAACACCCACTACGAACCTGAGATGGGGGGAATTTCCCTGCTTGGACAAAGGGGACAAAGGAGAAAAGGGGTATAAGAGAAGGACCCCTGAACCAAGAACTCAGATCACTTCTGACAAGGAAACCTGTACCAAGGACAAGAAGCCTGCTGATCTAAGGACTTGCCTCCCCTTTCTGCCAGAGTGCTGTTTTGCTGTGGAGGAACCTGAAAGCTGCTTCTTTATTTTTGCCAAGGAACAAGGAGAGAGGAACTTGGTGTGTACTCTCTAAAAGCTTGCTAGAACATCTCCAAGGGCTGGAAGAGTGCCAGTCTCCTGTTGAAGTCACAGGGCCAAAGGACTTCACCATCTACTGAATTGCTGAATTGCTGGAAAGTGTTGTTTCCAGTACACAAGGGAAAATCTGCTGTCTCGACGCCGCCGCCGCCGCCGCCGAATCCAGCTCGACGTCGTGAGTAACGGCTCCAGTGTCCCGAGCCTTCGACGCCAGCCGCCGGGCCCGATCGACGCCAGCAGCAACGCCAGTGAGCAGTGGGTATCGGCCCCGGCTCCAAGTGACCCCGTCTCGACGCCGGTATCGACGCCAGTGAGGAGTGAGTATCGGCTCCACCTCCAAGCGACCCCGTCCCGACGCCGCTGCTGATCGCATCGACTCGACGCCCTTCTCAACGCCGTGAGCGCTGCTCCGGCCCGACATCCCTCGACGCCGCTGGGGATCGACCCGAATCCGAGGCACGATCGACGCCGACCTCGACGCCGACATCTCGACGCCGTGGATCATCGTTTTTCTTCATTCCCAAAGGTACTGTGTTTGTGGGGTCTGGTGCAACTCCAGGCTCGACGTAGCGCTCCTCGCGGTCGACGCCGAACCTTGGGAATATAGTAGACTCGACGTCGTGTGACTCCTGTGGGGGTTACATTGTTGCCAAACAACTGTGTTTCAGAAGAACACTTAATTTTGTTGCTAAAGAACTATTTGCCGAGAAGAAACCTTACTTGAACTATTATTTTTCCTTCCAAAGTATTTATTAAGATTGTGGTATATTTTTGTCGTTATTTGGTCTTGTGCTAAGCCTTATATAAAAATACTATTTTTATAATAACTTCTGTGTCGTGTCCATCTGTAGTGTATTCACTTTATTACTGTATGTGGTCATAAATGCTTAACACACTGCCTCTGGGATAAGCCTGTCTG
Source organism: Triturus cristatus (assembly GCF_964204655.1). NCBI lineage: Eukaryota > Metazoa > Chordata > Amphibia > Caudata > Salamandridae > Triturus > Triturus cristatus. The sequence continues at coordinate 419,594,029 of NC_140593.1, forward strand.
CTCTGCCAAGCTACCAAGGGGGTAGCAGGGGTTATCTGAGTGTGTAATCCCCTTGCCCTGACTAGAGTTGGTAGGTCCCTATTTGTCAGAAGTGTATACCTCTGCCAACTAGAGACCGCCGGTTCTAACATTGGTGGCAGCGGTGGGATTGAACTTTGCATTTATGACTCATGTGCAGTGATTAGTGTACGCTACATAGTGAAAGCAGACCATAACGCAGCCACAATCTGTTTTGGTAGGATATCCTATTTTTGTTCTCTGCTTTCCTGGAGCTTATTTTTTTTAAACACTGCCAGTTTTGACCATGGAAAATGCCGGAGCTGCTACCCCTTCTCTTATTGTTGTGGAGGAATTTGATAAGGAGAAGATAGATTCCTACAAGCTACAAGCTAAAGGATCTAAGAGGATTTTGCAAACAGTTTAAAGTTCCTACCACAGGTCTCAAAGTGAGAGGCGACTTCATCAAAGCGCTGAAGGCCTGGTTAGAGGCCAGAAATCCCTCTGATCCGGTGGTGGTACCGGAAGAGGAAGAGGAGGAGGAAGAGGTGGTGGAAGAGCCCGTGAATGGGCACGTGGCATCTCCCGGCAGCAGTGTTTCCTCTAAGAGCCTTTCTCCTGAAGAGTTGGAAGACAGGGAGAAGGAGAGGGAATACAAGTTAGAGATGGCAAAACTTAAATTAGGAGGGCAGTTGGAATTAGAGAATGCAAGAAGCAAGAGAGATTAGATTTTGAGAGAGAGAAATTAGCGTTTGAACGTGAGAAGATGGTGAGGGAGATGGAGCTTAAAACTAAGAGTTTAGAGTTGAATCCCTCTGGTGGCAGCGCTCCATCTATGCCTGCAGAAAGTAGGTTTTATTTTCCTAAAGATGTGATCAAAGATTACAGTAAGAATGAAGATATTAGCCAATGGTTTAAAGCATATGAGTTAGCATTGTTGGCCCACCGGGTCCCTGAGAAAGATTGGGGAACGGGGTTGTGGAGCCGCTTTACAAATGAAGGGAGAGATACCTTGTTGAGCATGCCTGAAGAGGAAAGGGCGTCTTATACTCATTTGAAAAATGCTTTAATGCTGAGATATGGCTTAACTCCAGAAAAGTACCGACAAACCTTTAGAGAATGTAAGAAGTTGCCTGGTACTACGTGGGTTGAATATGTGTCTTTTTTTTGGCAGAGCCATGGATGGTTGGATAAAGGGTAGCAAGGTTGATAGTTATGATGCTCTTTATGATTTGTTTGCTTGGGAGCAATGTGGCATTGTAGTCCCTGCCACGAATCAATTGATGTTTGGGGGCCTTTGCCACAGCTGGAAACATAGCTGAAAAGAAGGGCACCTTGTGATCATTTGGACAATGAGGAGAAGCAATGGAATAAGAAGTGATATTGTCTGAGATGCAAATCATCGCCCAGCTCCCTTACTTATCTCAACTTGATGAAGTGGAAGAATTAAACTGCACGGAAAACACAGGACTTAACCCCTTGCATGCTTCGGATGGCCCCTGGCCATCCGACGTCACGGTGTGTGTGTTTGGAGGATGGCCGGGGGCCGTCCGAATCCTGCCCACTACTTAAATCGCCCACACAGTGCGAAAATGCGCGCAGCATGCAAGAGGTTAAGCCTGGAGACATCATCTGCTAGCAGGTGGGTCTCTTGAAGCAAGACCACATTCACTCCTCCTGAAGACAGTCAGCGGAATAGTACTTTACGCATACAGGGGGAGTTTAAGGCTGTTGAGGGATCAGTAACGTAATGGTGGAACAGCTACCAGGAGATCTATAAAGTGAGAAGAATGACTGTGGGCAGACATCTGCCCGTGACCACCCCTTCCAACCCAAACTTGGATCGCCCGCCCTGGTGAGGTCAACACAATGAACAATAAACACAAAAAAATAACAAAATCAAAAAACAATGCCAAAGAAACATACCCAACATCAGTTTCATAACCAACTGTGGTTTGGTCATGCCCCCTTTCATCCTCCATAACAAACCCCTTGAACCTGCAAGACCAAACACAATAAATAATTAAAAGCACAACAAACTATTAAAAAACAAATGCTAAATCACAGCCAAGTTTCCCCAATATAACCCCACTGAAGAGTTATCTTGTCTTGGGGAAGAAAAAAAGAGAAAAATGGGTTAGCTCCTGGTGGTATCCACCTCTCCCGCCCACCAATTCCGAAGAGAGAATAACTGCGCTAATGAGGCAGCAGACATACAAGCCCATATATATAAGTAAAAGGGAAGGAAGGGATGAGGTGGGAGAAGTAAGGAAGGAAGGTACGAGGCGTTGGGGAAAGGGGGCGCAGGGGGAAAAGGAAAGAAAAAATCGGGATTGCAAAGGCATACAAGTTACTTCAGCAGCATACTAGACCAGAGAGATGAGCCAGCAAAGTCTGTTCAGAACGTTAACAATACATTGTTCATGGTTTGCCGGTCCACTACTGCCGACATCTCTTTTATCTATGGGAGTGCTGTGTGCGCCACTCGGGCAGGTTGGTTCTGTAGAGTTCGATGGTTCCCCTGCCATTGACAATAGTCCTAGTAGCTGCAGGGCACTGTTCACAGAAGAGAACGTCATGAGTTTATTTTGGAAGTGATAAAGCGTCTTAAAGGGAAACCCCCAATGGTATGAGATGTCAAGGCTGCGAAGATAGTTAGTAACCAGCCTAAAGAATCTACATTTCAGCAGCATATGTGTATACAAATCTTGATAAAGGTGCAAAGTTGACCCACTGTTGATCAGTAAATCTTAATACAGAGCCACTCTCAAGATATTATCTTTAATGTGAAAAAAATTACCTGGCCAGAACAATAGGGGTGAGACTGTTGTGAATCTGATAGGCATTGGTGACTCGGTGAATCCGGTAAAGTTCAATCAGTTGGTCATCAGGAGCTGTAAACAGAGTGGGGAACAGGCCCAAGACATAGTCCTGACGTTCAGAAGCACTCATAGATTTTGGAACACCTCGAATGCGAACATTGTTTCCGTGGTAGTCTTTTTTTATTATAGTTGATTCTGCCCGGTAAAAGTTCGTACTGCTACTTAAGCTCATGGACCCTAGTACTGAGGACATCCGATTCGGGTTTCTGTTTCGCCATCGCAGTTTCAATGTCATCCACCCTATGATAGATCTTTTGCAGGTTTTGACTGTGTTTGGTCTTAATGAACAACTTTTTTGACTTTAATGGCCTTATATACCAACAGATTAAGGGCACCAGTATGGGAGCTTTGTGTGCGCCCAGCATCGCGAACATTTATATGGTCGAATGGGAAATGAGAAACATCTTCAATGAGGCAGCTCCTTTCTTTGAGAATGTTAGTCATTGGAAGCGCTTCATTGAGGACATATTCTTTATCTGGAAGGGAGACAGTGATACCTTAGAGGAATTCATTGCGTGGCTCAATGCCAGCGACAGCAATTTGAAGTTTACATCTCACTCCAGTCCTGTAGAAGTCGAATTTCTAGATATAGTGATCCGGGGTTCGGATGAGGGCTTATCAGTGAGTTTCATTAGAAAACCTACGGCCAAGAATGCTATCTTGCATCATCAGAGCTTCCATCCCTCATGCCAGAAGGACTCAATTCCCTTTCGCGAATTTTTACGTGTAAGGCGTAACTGTACCACCATGAATGACTTTCATACTCATGGTCACGCCTTAAAAAAAGTCTATTGGCCCGAGGTTATCCTCATGGATTGGTCAAGACGGCCTTTAAGAGGGCTAAGCACTACAACCGAGAGGCTTTATTCCAGGGCAATACTCGGGTCCCAAAAGACCAGACAGTATGCGTCATCAATCATTCTCAGCTAAACTACAAAATCAAGAACATTATTACCAAGAGTTGGAAAATTCTTAACGTACATGAAGGCAAGGAACTCCCACCACCCCTAGTAGCATATAGGAGAAATAAAAATCTCTGTGATATGCTGGTACATACAAGACGAGAAGCCCACAAGATTTACCAACAGACCACTCTTACAGCATTACCCCCAATTTTGGGGAACCACAGATGTGGCTTGTGTCATGCCTGTAACACAGCGATGGTCACTGATACCCTTACATATAAGGGCAAAACCATCAAATTGAGAGATCTTAGTAACTGCAGGAGCCTAAACATCATATATAATATCTTGTGCCCATGTGAGTTGGCATACATAGGAGAAACCAGCCATGAGTTCTGCACTAGGTATAGTGAGCATAAATCAGCTGTTCGTGCAAAAACAGTCACAGCCCAGATGGTTGCACACTGTTTGGAAAAGCACCATGGGGAACATGATCTTTGCTGGTGCATTCTAAAGAAGATCAAACCTGACCTGTATGTACTGCTTTTCTCTGATGTCGGGGGGAGGGGGGAGAATTAAGATTGTTTGTTTGAAAACGAAAAATAAAGTAAAAAAAAAAAAAAAGGAAGATCAAACCTAAACCAGGTTTTTCTACTGAAATAATTCGCAAAAGGAGGGAAACCTTTTGGATTTTTACTTTTAATAGTATAACGGCCGGATTAAATGAAGAAATCGTTTGGAACATCACAAATCGCTAGGCATAGCGAATATTTTATTGGTTAACAGTACCCGGCCTCCTCATGTCTAGCTTCTAGTTATGACATAACAGGATTCCCCCATACTGAATTCAATTCTTTTAGGCTATTTTATGTACCCGCAACAATTGAGTAGATGAGCCCGTTAACCGATAACCTCGACCGTCGCATTGGCATACACAGTACATCATTCTCTGTTTTTATGTTCCTGAGGATTCTTATGTGAATATTGTGCACCATGTAGCCTTCAGATCTAGATTTTAGAATTAATAGAGGAATCCTCATATATAATTTAATTTTTTTAGTGATTTATCCTTATTGGGCACAAAATATCTCCACCGATTTTGGATAGTGAGAATTAGTGGTATCACCGCATGTGGAGACAGTGGGGTTACTATTTAGTCCTTTGACTCCCTTTGGCTCCCTTTTTGTCATGTCCTTTCTGACAGAAGCGCAGTACAACATCATTAACCCTGTGATCGGCCCTAGTTGGTGTGCACTATAAGTAGTGATCCGGTGCAATCTTACCCCACTATTTCTTCTAATCTTCTTGATTACACAGTATCTCATAAGTATCATAGGCTGCTTTCAAGCTTATCAATAACACGTAAGTATCGGTATACATTTGTTTAGTTCAGCATCGGAGGGCTTAATCTACTATATACCATTCTAAGATGGAGCATGAACATGTCCCACCACCGGGCCAGCGACTATCAGTGTTAATACATGATGGCGTGACGCAATAGGCAACGTACTGCCTTGCGCATGCGTAGCAAGAAATTTAAAGGCAGTCTTTGGCACCCGTGAATGATATCCAGTAGTTTGTGATGGACGCGGAGCAATGCAGAGGTATTTTCTGATAGAATGGGTGAGTGACCAGACAGGTTCTTATAAATGTGTAGGGCCCACATAGTAACTTTCTATAGAATAAATGCTCGAATTCTTCCATGTAAATATTTTATCGCCAAGCTGATTAGTCTTGTAGCTATGTGACGGGACCCCACATCAGGATATCGAGAGCGTTAGGGGCCGCCCAATATTTCAAGTAGTATGCGTGTTACTCCTTCGCTGCACAACAGGCACGAATGCGCATGCCCCACAACTATGTATCGGCCCCTCTCAGTATTAGAACGAGACAGCAGGATTTGCTTTATATTTTTGGCAGCACGCGTGTCACTCCCGTACTACGTATCAGACTCTACTAAACCACTTTACGACGCATCGCACCATATGAGAACAGCTGCTAGCTATCGGCGAAAACCACCTGCCGTTCTTAATTGAAGCTCGTGATTGCACTGCGATTTCGCATACTCTATCTAGTAAGAAAAATAGATGGAATATGCTTAGTACCACGAAGAGTCATAGTTTTGTAGCATAGTAGTGGCAGTTACAATAGCAGTGACTACGCATGGTTGACACTCTCTCACAAGCAATAGACAGGGGGGGTACATATTCGGAAACTACCAGTCATCTGTTTCTTTTCCTACCTTTTTATGTAGGTATATTTACTGAAGATTTACCCTGCCGTGCACACCAGGATATATTATAGGGATAACTCTATTGCTACGGCTTTGAGTGTGACACACTCTGCCTTTGGGAAAGCAACGATAAATAACCCAATACACATATGTATTGATGTGAGTATTCAACTATTTAACTGAGGTTATTGTGGAGGGCTACAACAACAGTGTGAGAGCACCTGCTCACTAAAATAAAGTAAAATTAAATATATCTCCCCCCTTCAGAATTTTATATGCATCGGCGCTGGGGATTCATAAAAAAACGAAAAAGTGATCTAGAAGCCAAATCTCAGCTTGAATCAGAAGGTAAAGTTCTAGCTATATTGCCATCTTTATAACACACCCTCGTGTAGGCAGTCTGAATTTTACACCTTATCTATTGTTGTATTCCTCTCAGTGGCCGGTTAGCCATTGGTGACACAGACTTCGCTGTCCAACTTTCTAAAACCTGCTTTTTCTGTAGAATGGGCATCATTCCCAATTGAAACTAGCAAGTTAAACTGGAGCTAGTTCTATATGTTATGTGGCTATTTTAACAGATAGCACACTTTAGGAATCTTGTTAGCATGGCATCAAGGAACTTATGCCAACATATCACATACCTTCAAGTCACGTTCATGGATATGTCTCTGCATGGCACACTATGGTGTTTTGGGGGTTCTTTAATCCACTCTGCCTTTCTCATTTTTTGTTTAATGTTTTGATACTTCCTTGTTAATACTAGACCGCCAGGAGTCCTGGATTTTCTTTTTGAATAGAGCACTTTGGTAGATATGCACTCATGTGGGCAATTTTCTCGGGATTTTTCTTTTTTCAATAATGAGATGGTCTGATCAATTGTTCACAGTAACTTTCTATACAGTGAATGGGTTTATAAAAACATGTATAGTTGTTGTTCTTTAGGTACCCTGTTCTTATTTGTCCTAGTAACATTCTATTCTATTTGGGCGAGGTCCTGATGAAAGTGGTTCACGGTGTGTTACTCCACCGAAACGCACGTCGACCACGTGTGCCTAGACCTTTTGGCTTTGATCATCGAAATTGTCCATTGGAAACGTTTTACATCTATGTGTTCCTTATACCCAAATATGTATATGTGTCTTGTATGACTGTGAGCGATTGTGAGGAATTAATGTGTTTTGATACTAGCTTTATTTATTCATTGAGGGTTGATTCAGCCGTATCAAACTGTATATAACAATTTGTAACAATCTGTACTAAAAAATTGGAAAAAAGTGTTTTTCAAGTAAACATAAAAAAATATTGATTAATATGTATTGATCACAAACAGACAAAAGTTAATAAGAATGAAAAATATAATGAACTTTAAAAAAAAGAATATGTATATGTGCACTTGAATGTTACAATCATGTAAATTTGCACTTGTACCTTAACCCATACTAGATTTAATCTTCAGTAAAGAAATATAGGTGATAGGGGAGTTTTCTTACTCTATTTGTTTGGCTGTGTTTGGTAAGAGCAGTGTGGAACTCTTAGCTAATCTCACCCAAATCTTTGGGAAATTCGTTCACCATTTTGTGTATATCAGCTTTGGTCGCTACAGCTAACCCGTCAGGCACATACCTTTGGGAAGGAGTCAACATTGCCATTGCCACAGAGAGCAAAGCACTGGACTTGGAAGAATGTTGAAGAAGCTCAGCGATACTTGGGCCTTTGGGTAGCTTTGCTTTCTTAGCAGGCATCAGGATGCATGCTTAGCAGCAACAACAAATACTGGACGGAGGGTGAAGTGCCTCCTTAAAACATAATTACGATTGAATTAACAACACAGCGAAAAAAGTCACTCTCCATCATTTTCCCAGCCATAGGAAGTTCCATCCTGAAAATTGGGCACTAGTCCATTGGATCATATGTGGTATGGTAACTTCAATCAAGGGTCAAAACGGCTGTAAACTCCGAAATGATGCTATGGGTTTCAGAGTTCAAAGAGCCATCTGTAACCCCAGGGACGGCTCAAAGCAACCCCGGGGAAAGCCGTACAGTTGGAAGGTCACCATTGTAGTGTCTTATGAGTTTTTATAACAGATCCCTTTTGGCTCTAACCAGACTCCATAGAGCTATGACGTAGGTGGTAGAGCGGAATGGAGTGAAATCTTGGTTTAGAATTTTGAGTTGGCAGTTACATGCAGAAGAATGAAGAAAGGTAATATTTGCTCCGTGTGTGGTGTAGTCGTTGGCGGGTACCTAGGCTGAGGTGGAAGATACACCCATTACATTAAATAGATGGAGAGTTGCAGAATGGGTTCCACCACCAGAATTCGCTCCGTACATTATGGAGTATGCTGGCATGAAGTAAGCTGATTTTCAGGGCTGGAATTTAAGAAGGGTGTAGCTCCATTGTGGAGGGAGTGAGTGTTCATCAAATTTTGAGGAGGGCTGCAAAAAGTTTTAATGCACATGAAGCAGGAGCTGGGAAGGATTTCCTCGGGACTTCAAGCTGGACTGAGCATTGAGGACATCTCCCAGAGAACAAGTAAGGGGGAGGCAGCCATGTGATCAATGCACTCTGGTGTTGGCCCTCTGAGTGCAAAGTATCAAGCCCTGGGTGCCCCCACACTCACCAACTGTCCTTAGAAGTGAAAAGTAGGGAGGCCTGCTTAGCCAAAAGGAAGTACTGTAATTTTCGTGGCTTAGACGACTCCTTTTGTCCTAACGCGCTGGTCAATGCCATCTTAGAAGGAGGAGAGCGGCGCCACCAGGGCTCAGAAGAAGCTACAGATCTTCGAATCTGTGCCTGCAAATGTAGCACTTGGTCATCGCGACAGGTGGGGAAAAGTTTCCTCCTCACAATCCGACCGACATAATCTGATCTACCTCGACATGGCAGGAGTTCTGGCCAGGAGGACCGTCACACCAGAGGAGCTAGGCAAGGATTCAACTACATTGGTCCTTGTCATAGCCATGCCCCCACTCAAAGGCCCTCTTATGCTTGGATCTACCTTTTCTTCTCTAGCACGCCTCTTTAATGCACCTCATGGTTTCTTTCTTACCTTAACCCCTGTTTGTGTTCCATTCCTCACCGTTACATAATTGTACAGGCAGCTATCACTGTCAAAGCTCTAACAATTGCATTTATGAGGATATTCGGATGCTTATTGTACTCATGTCAGCTTAGTACTACTTATTTTAGTGTTTACACCTTCTTCTGCATGTAGAGTTTGATGAAGTAGAACACTAAGAAATTAAGTTCAATGAAACGTAAATGAAGACAATAATAGTGCACAGTAGTTGTAAGTGTAATTTTCAATGGACTTTGTAAACATAAGGGGTGGGTGATAAACCCTGCTCCACTCGAGGAGTTCACAGAGTTTTTCCTCACATGCGTTCGCGCGTAGTTCTGGAAAAACTCTGCCAACTATTGCGTGGCAGAATTTTTCTCATATGCAGCTCACCAAGGTTAAGTTGGTGAGCAAGATGAGTCCCAGATTGATTTCTCAAAGCGGGCAGTCGAGGCAGGTCGCTACCATACACATTGAGAAAGCTTCTGTTCCAGTAGAAAATCTACTTTAGCTGCAAAAAGAAGCAGCACTCTCTGGCATGCTGCGTGGTGTCGTTCACGCTGATTTTATACTGTGGAACAAGCTTTCGGCACTATTAACATACAAGAAGCTAAAAACAAAGAAAACAAAGATGATAAGAATAAAATCAATTGCTAAAAATTCACATTATAGAAATACCCAGCCAATTATTTCCCAAAACCTTTACAAAAATAACAAAGCTGCACATGAACACAAATATGGACCAACTTTAACAACTATAAATACATTTAAAAAAGACCATCACTAACAGAATTATATCATAGTGTAAACATGGAGATAAAACAACTTCATAAAATCAAACATCCATAGCACACCTTATTCTGGCTGTACTGTTTAAAAAAACAAGCAACCGACCAATAAGAGAGTAACAATTCTCAAAGTATCCTAACCATGATATATATGGTGAGCATTATCAAGGAAGATAATGTTACAGAATCTCCCTAATCAGTTTGGTTTCTAGCTTGGTCCAGATTGTTATCCAACAAAGATGAGGGTGAAGTGCAAAGACATCACATAAATACCTAACGGATAGCTGCTCATGTGCTATTTAAGACGGAACACCTTGCTACATGCTCAACAGGTGCCTGAATAATCTGTTTTTGATCACCTGAAGGGATTTAAGATCAGCGTATTCCTAAATGTCACACCGTAGGCAACTTTTGGTGTACATTTTGCTAATATATATATGGATGCGCACCATTTCACTGTGGTACACATTTGATGGGATCGCATTTCCTCTCTTGCAATTGGCGGCTTTAGCACAAGCTAATATGATGGCCTTGCTGCTTTTTCTGTTATTATTTATTCTCATCTGCTTAACCTTATGTTATATTTTTTTCCACATTAAGCATTTATAAGTGAGGAATTTAAATTCACCAATTTGTTGTTGCATATATGAAAAAAGAAAAATTATTATTTTCATTAATGGCAGCCTTAATGTGGTGAGAGTCTGTTTTTCATATGTACCCACGACTCTTTTTTCTATGTCTATCCTTAAATCTGCTTGGTCATGCTTGGTTGTAAAAAATGCCTTTATATGTAGCCACTTCCTTTCTATGAAGTGACTTTGACAAAGACCGTGAGGTTGAAACGCGTCAGTCATTAAATCTTTTCTTTTCCTGCAATCCTGAGTGTGACTCCTACCTTTTGGTTGTGAAGCAAGAGGGTTTTTTCCACATATATATCTATATATATATTTATATGTGCATATATAATGGCTTTCTGCGGTTTCCTGCCCAACTTGGACGTAAAACCTGAAACCGATGAAATCACCCTCAATAATTCATTACATTTCACTCCAATAAGGGGCTTACAATTCAATCTTGAATCACGCAAGATCCCCAGGTATGAGACGGTTGAGACCTTCATTAGTGTCCAGCCTGCACCTGGAATTTTGTTAAGATTTACTTGGCCTGAAACCTACTGTCATGACAAAAGACTTGTAAAATTGGTGGCCAGGTCCTTATCATTCATAAAACAACGAACAAATCTAATAGAGTTTGCAGGCCCAATACAGTTCTAGCTAAAAGAACCCCGTGATATGCACAGTAATGCTGTTAAGGGTTGTTTTCCATCAGGAGGACCATCTGATCCTTATGCTAATAATGTGTACTCTGATCTGTTTATATTCAGGGGAAATAAGAGCTGGGCCAAAATACATCCTTAACAGACTCCTCAGTTTGTACTAAAAGGTCACAAACAAGAAGAATCTCTGGAATATCAAATTGAGGCAGCTGTATCATATGACGATCCCCCAAGAAATCTTTTATATCTGGGTCCATACTGAATGAGAGAAGAAAGTTCCATAGTTTGGACCGATTTACTCTGTTGAAGGCCAAAGTTAGGCCTGGCCATGGATCAAGCTTGATCTTACAACAGTGTACTGATTAACGATCAAATATAAATTCAAGCATTGATCATTTGTCACCCTGATGGGTATAAATCCATATTGAAGGTCAGATAAAATATCATTCTCTGCAGCCCAAGCTGTCAGTCTATCAAGAACAACCCACCCAATAAAACTTGCAATTGTTCTTGTCCCCTTTGTGAACACTGGAGAATAATTGTGGTTCACAAGGAGTAGGCGCCCTGACAGTTGTGTTTATGGTCTGGATAAGCAAGGGAGCCCATATCCCCAGCTCATTAATGTATGCAGATTCATTGTGAAGTCTGTAACTAATTTTAACTGTTAACCATAAAGAAGAGAAAATGTATTTTCTATCGTTTTTTGTCAACAGATGGCTTGGGACTACTTTACAGTGCCTGATCAAAACCTTCTGCTAATTTTTATAATTTGCGTGCCAGGGTCATGTTCTGCTTGAGAAAAGAGAAGGGATCAACGAGAAGTGCTTCATCGAACTGGTCTGATGATAAATGACGAAAACGTATCACCTTTGTTTTTGCAGCATTTGAGTGAGGCCAGATTACCATCATCCATTTTGAGAGGTTGCAGACTAACCACATGTAAGGATCAAACTCCAAGAGCTCATCATCTATATCTTAGTATCATTCTCTAAAACTCAGCTAATGATAGCTGAAAACTTCTAAGGTGAACTACTGGTGATTCTTTTAAAGAACAGGTTTTGACCTTCTTTCTTGTTACTAGGATAAGTAAAGCTTGCACCTTCAAACATATTTATTATATTGAATCCTTAAGTAAGGAACATTTCCTGTTAAACTTTCATAAAGAGACGCTCACACTTCACATCATTCCTTCTGGGCTCAATCCTCTCTTAACCCAAGCCTATGGAGTCTCTCTTTAGAGAAGTCTGGGAAGTTTCAAAAAGAGTTAACAATGAACAATAGAAACGATGGATGACACCCTCAGGTGATTCAAGTACAATGATTGCCTATGAAACAGAGTTAGAATTTTAGAGTTAAATAATAAACAGTGGGAAAAAGATGGATCACACCCTCAGGTGATTCAAGTACAGTGATTGCCTAACAATTAGGGTTAGAATTTACCAGCTTTCCAGAAGCGAGTTCTAACAAGGTATAAACCAATCTGGGTTTACCTGTGTTCTCTTGTGTAGGTGGCCTCACCTGCCAGTTTGGGATGCACTATATCTATATGGAGCAGGGTCAGTACTGACTTGCATAGGAGTGGCCTTTGGCTAGAGAGGCACAGAGGACCAAATATAGTGGTTTGGGATGCTACTCACTGAGATTGCTTGTGATTTAGACTATTTTAAACATTCCTCCCAAATTGTTTTGTGTTTTTTCTGATTTTTGCTCATCTTTCCAAAAACAATGTTAGTGACGAAGAGCTTGCTGTCAAGCCACAAGTAGCTTGAAAGAGTCTGCAGTCCTTGCAGATCTCCCTACTCTACACTCAATTCAGTCCTCTGATAATGAGGTCCAAAAATTAGCTATAATTTTTGCTTCTCTCATCTGTATACCAACCCTTTCCCAAAACCTATGTGAAGAAGTAATAACACTTCCACAAACATGAAAACAGTGGAGTACTTACATGCAATGGTGTCCCCAAAAATGAAAGATAACTGCCCTTGGTTTAGTCTTCCAAGCTGCCAGCAGTAATCCAAAAGTCAAGTGCTTGGTACTACCAGCAATTAAAGACTCAAAATAATTCCTTGGTGTAGCTGCTCTAGAATGTACATTGTTAAAAACGAAAGCATTCCACATGAGCTGGTGTTTTTTATACTGGTGAAAGACTTAGAAAGACATCCTTTCCTTACATCATGCACTGTTTTAGGGAGTCAGTTGAGTGCATCAGGTAAATCACTGAGGGAAGCAAACCATTTCCCCCTTATTAGGCTCCTTTTCTGATATCCACGGCTTGCAAGCTATAAGTATATAGACATTGTAAGGGTTCCTATCCATATGTATGGCATTTGCTCTCCTATGGAAAGGTCTCTACCTATTAGCAGCAATTGTTTTTCAAGAGCTGGTAGAATCTCCTCCAATGCAGTTCACTGTGTGGTCTATGAAGAGTACGTTGGTGAAGGTTCCCGAAGTGTACTATACCTCTCCATCTGCTTCTTTCTCTTGTTGTTGGTGCTGCCCTGGGGTTTGAGCATTGGAGCAGACAGTCTGAGTTAAGGAGCATTATTTTTCAGAGCATAGAGCCTGACACTGGCAATAATTCTCAAGTTTATGTATTGCTACATCAGGAATATAAATGCAACACTTTTGAAGTTAGTATCTACTTTATTATCCTTGCTAGCACTTTCATTGAGTTCCCCCACCTCTTTTCTCAACTTTTCTTTAAATGACAGACATTTACATTTGGTTTAGTCTATTTCTCCTATGGATACTTCCAACAATGTGAGAAGTGAATCAATAGCTCTCACATGGCAATCTAAACACAGGCATGATCCAATAAGTAATATCTACACACTGATAGGATCAAGCATAAAGGTATTGTTCTTCCCTGAGCATAAACCTTTTCCTGTACATCTTGTGTATCTGGAATTTTACTTTCAGCGAAGGTCAAGCAAACAAGTATGCCAGTAAGAATGGGTGCAATATTAGTGTGCAAGTCAATTCAGATCTTTTTTCCCAGCAAAGAAACAGTCATAAGTTCTCAATAAACTCAGGGAAACAAAGTTGTAGTGAAAATACAATAATTATTTCAAGGACATCAGGACAACAAAAGGTTTGGTGGCAATAATACACCGGGTCAGCCACAAAGCCATAGCATAAGCAAAAACCTTGAAATTAATCAGTCATCCCTAATGCAATAAGGAAACGAAACAAAGGTTAGACTGAGTATATAGTTAATTAGGCTCTTTCACAATAAAAAAAAATAGTCACAACACATTATTAAAAATGTCAAAGCTGAACAAAATACTGTGATTATGGAGTCAAGCAGATGTTTCTTGAAAACAGATCCAAAAATGCAATAGAATTAAATAAACATAAAGCTATAGGGTAATTTAGATTTTTTTTTAATAATTAAAAAGAAGTAGATTGTATAACAATCAAGGTTATTCAAGACCAAATGATGTGCAGCAAAGTTTGGGTGCATTTGCCAACACAAAGCAACATTATTCTATGTCAAACATACACTTTCTTGTAAAACCCACAAGAGAAGTCTGTCAGTCACCCTAATACACATTTTGACTGAGAATCTCCGAATAAGCTGCATATTCTAACAAATGCCCAATTGTGCCTAAGGCCATGAAATTACATATACATGCTCTACAAGAGGTTTGATCTGACACAAGTCTACTATCTGATCCCTGGTGGTAAATATTTTAACTTTAGACTAAGCATATCTAATTCTGATCATATTAGATCTAGGTAGGGAGAGTCTATGTCAGATTTTCAAAATTAACTGTTGAATAAGAATTAGTTCTATTTAAATTCACTTTATGTAGGTTTTAATTTTTTTAATAACCTGAAAATGTGGCTTGGAAACCTCAAGAGTAAAAAAAGGAGTAATATTTGGATTCACTTCATGTATGTGGATTTGTGAATCTCATCAAAAATTTGGCATGGGTAGCCAGTGAAAAAAGGTAATTATTTCAATTTAGATTTCTTTTACATAGAGTTTCCCTACCTGTAAATACTGAAAATTAGATCCCAACATCAGCCACCCTAACATCCATGATATGATTATCATATTACTTCCATGTAGAAAACAGGGATGTTACGAGGTGCAGGTTGGAATCCAATCAAGTCTGGCACAGATCAAGCATTCACAAAGTAATTCAATTAGATCTAACAGACCTTCCATTTCATGAGGGGCTGTCATGAAATGAAAGGGTAACATAAACATAATGCAGGTACATTTTTATTAATTATACATAATTTGATTGGCACAGATCTATGGTGTGCAGCAAATAGGTAACAAAAATAATATAAAAGAAAGGCAACATCAGGAACAAGATACTACTGAGGGATGTTGCAGTGAAATCTTTATCACAAAAGTGTTAGAATCGAGCTGTACAGTGGGTCCGTTATGCATGGAATAACCAGTAGGGGAGGGACATAAGAAACAAGACCACTTTATGAATATTCCACATATACTTCTTGATGTTGTGTATTTTGCATGTTCATGTAAACATGACCACCTTTAAGTAAATATGACTTACAGAAAGAATTATAAACAATACCTTTTACACATTTTCAATTTGCCTCTCTGGTGGGGCTTCCTGTACATCAATGCGATTTGCTCGGCAGGGTGCCTGTGGAGGGCTAGGACGCCTCCAAAAAAATATCCTTTTCTTTTTTTGTTATTCTGTGAAATTAAAACGAATTTCACTTATAGAGAACATGAAGGAACATATGCTAAATTTCTTTAGAAAGTTTGTTGCTTTTTCATAGCAACAGTCTATCTTGAATATACCATCTCAATGGGCAAAAACAGATTTACAACTCTGCTGACCAATCCATTTGAATGAGGAGTATTAGGGGAAGATGAGTGAAAGTTAGGGCCAGAAGGAGAACATCTCCATCTGCCTATTTTTAGCTAATCAAAAGTCGCAGATTTTCTTGTTGTGATTGTAATGGGAATATATGATATTGTTGTGGATTTTCCCAGTGGGCAAATAAACTCAACCAAAGCAATAGAGAATTGATACTGAACTAGTGCTTTTCATGTGTACATTAGATAGCCAAAAAAGCCTACAAATCATTTTAGTACAGTTACTTAGAGAGCTATAAAAATCTATTTAGGTAGTAATAACATGATAGTTAGCAAGTAGTTGTAATTGGCATTGTCTACTACAGAAGCCCAATTTTTTGTTTCGCTTCTCAAAAATATTTCTCAATATTTTAGAGTAAGTGACAATAACATTACAGACATTACAAAAATATTTTTTTTAACATAACTCCATCCAAGCAGCATACTGTACACCTTCCACTGCCTTGTCTGAGTCATGGGGCAATGAGAGGTTATTCAACAATGTCCGTGATAGTTACTGTCTTTGATTACTGGTTTGTCAGTACTTCAGAAAGCACTGCCTTTCAATTAGGTACCTAAGTGCTTCTTTATGTGCTTATACTTCTTGAAATATAACTAGGTTCAGAAGTGAGGGCTTTTCCAGAAGGCAAAATATGTTTTTTAAGTCAGATAGAGTATGATAAAGTAACCACAAGTAATAAATATAATGCTCAGGCACAGCTATTACCATTAAAATTTGCTCTGTATATACAATTGGTTTACATAGATATTTTAGTTGCTACAATAAAGAAAACCAGAAGTTGACAGCAACTTCTAGAGTCAGGTAATATAACTCCGAAAACATTTCTAGTGATTAACCAAGAGAACTAGAAATTACAGCAATTGACTTCAATCAGGTAAAGTTTTATACAGTTTATTATTCTGACTCCAAGCATTATGTCTGACAAACCAGTCATTGTTGAGGCAACTGGTCACAAGAGTATAACTGTGGTGTTATGGGATGTTGTATCCTTTGTTCTAGTTTTCTTGGAGCTCATGGTTATTTGGGTTTACTCACTTGTGCAGTAATGGTCCCCAAAGCCCAATAGATCACCATTTAAAAAGCAAGCTATATCGCAACACATAACATTAGTAGTCCTGCTGGTTTGCAGAGAGTAAACCTGACAGCATCAGTAATAATAATAATAATCTTTATTTGGCAATAATCACAGCCATAAAAGATAAAAAGACAGGAAATATGATACAACAACAATTCATTTAAAAGTTCCTTTAAACGTATTGCAAAATCACAAAGGTCCTAGCAGCCATCAGTCACATCTAGAATTGTGGATCCTAATGCTACTCTCAAGAAGTTCATTACTCAAGTAAACGTGGGATCTTTGGGCAGAAGCTGCAAATACAATAAAGCAACATTGGCATGTCTAAATCTCAAGTCTTTTAAATGCGGATTAAGAAACAGTCTTCTGGGACGAGTAAAATATTTGCATAAAGGAACAAAATATAGGGTATCCTGTGGAGACCTTTCGTCACAGCCATAGGGACCTCTATCCTCTACATGTAAAACAAAGCCAGCAGGAGATGCCAAAAGATGTTGAAGCTGATTACATCTGAATCGAGTTATTAAAAATCTGTCAGAGGCACTGGCTAAAATAGAGAGATATTTCTCCACACCCTGGACTGATTTAACTAAAACATGCCCTCTCACCACAGGTGCACTAAGCTCGTCGTCCTCATGGAAGGACGTGGCGTATTTATAAAACAACTCTTTTACTATTTTCAGATCCTAGGACTTCACTGTATCATATTTCAGGAAAATGTCTGCTCTTCCTAGGGCCATGATGGTCTCTTTGAAATGCTGTAACCGGGGGATATTGAATGCATGGTCTAGTGAGATTCAGTCCAGGTTAACTGAACGATTAAAACCTGTCTCATCGCTAGACAGATCTTCACCCAGCACAACATAGGCTTAACTAACACCAGGTCAGTTATATACTTAAGTCCTAATTCTTGGTGTACGGAGAAAGAGGGGCTGCCCTGGTGGACTTTCAAAATGTGTCTCAAATATTTACTTTGTTCACTCTGTAGTTTTTTGACCGCCGTATAGCCCTAGACCTCGCTGCCATACAGGACCTTGGAAATGCAGAAAGTCTGGTATAGCATTAGCATCACCCCGTGCGACAAGGTGCTTAATTTATCGGCATAGTTGGCAATAACTCCGATTTATTTATTCATGTCCACTAGCTTCCCCTCTTGCAAGTGTTTCCAATTTATTTTTGCATCAAAAATAATTCCCAGGTATGAAAAAGCCATGACCTTGGCTAAACTATGGGTTACTGCCTTGAAAGTCTTTGATCTAATCACCCGAGTGCCTACTTCCATAACATACAATTTTGTAAAGTTGGGCGACAAGTCCAAACCATTCATGAAAGAAACAAACCCATTTGTGTGAGCACCATCAATACAGCGTCATCCGTGTATAACAAAACTGGTTCTGATTTCCTGCTTATCCTGGGGTCGTCATTCTATAATGATATCAGGGCAGATTCTAGACCATTAATATATATCATAAATAAAAAAAAGGTCTAAAATACACCCTTGGCGAACCCCCCTGCTGCAATTAAAATAATCAGTAAGGCACCCTTCATGAGAATATTTAACTGCAGCAATGATGTGGGCATGGTGTGTCAATAATACATTTATAATCGGCAACTCAACCACAAGAGAACTGAGTAAAATCCACAATTTCTTGCGGTTCATCCAGTCGAATGCTGAGGTGAGATCCATGAAGCCCAAAAAGAGAGCTCTGGGTTGGGCAATCATATATTTGGAAATTAGAAGATAAAGATTTAGATTTTCTGTGGTTGATTTTCCTGTGTGAAATCCTTATTGCACCTCCGAGATAATTTAATTTGTGAGAGCCTATTTAATAAAACCCGGCCCAAGACATAACTGTGGAGTCAATAAGGGATATAGGACCGTAACAGTAAGAGTTGCCCCTTTCCCTCTTTCTTAAAAATCGGGTCTGTGGTAGCGGTAGGCCATGAGGGTTGCATCCCATTCATTTAAGCGGCATTTAGAACCCTGGTCAAAACCCGGAGCCCATACATCAATGTTGTCCTGAATAGAGTCCGGAGGAATCGCATCGGGTCCTGGGGCCTTGTTCCGGGACAATCCCGCAATGCCCAACTTTACTTCATCCAGAAGAAGGTGATGGGAGCATCACTAGGGCAGCGTCCTAAATCATTATTAGATCCCTCACTTTGTCTGAAATTATAAACTCTCTCAAAATGGGCAGTCCATTGATCCGGGGTAATGTGATGACATAAGGTTGGTCTTAACAGCTCTAAGAAGCAAGGGCTATTTATAACATACCAGAAAAGAGTGCAGTCCCTCTGTTCACTTGCTTCTGTTAGGTCTTCCCAGGCTTGTCTTTGTAGCGAGCGCCTCTGTTCCATAAGGTCCCCCTTATAATTACGGCAACAGTTTGTCACCCAGATTCTATCATGGGATCTCTGTCAGGGCCTTCTTAAGGAGCTGGAGAGCTTAAGAGCACTCCACATCGAACCATATTGGGCGTTCAGAGGGAGGAATGACTACCGGGACCATTAACAGACAGGCAACAGACCAGGCAATGGCAATAAATGAGCATATAGGTTCCTCTCCAGGGGCTGAGGGATCTAAGCACGTTAAAATCTCTTATTGTCGTATTTTAAAAAGGGAAGAATTAAAAACCTTAGTATATAACTATGAACAACGCAAACACCTCCCGTGATCGCTTAAGGATAATCTGCCCGCCCTTGTGCTACAGGGCACTGTCTGATTGCTCACCCCTTTAAGCACTTTAGTCAAGGGGTTGTGGTCACTAAATGGGCTGTGTAAAATATTAAAAGAAAATGTGGACCAGCCCAAAGAAACAGAAACAAAGATGTAATCAATGATCGTTGCACATCCCCTGCCTTTATATGTTGGGGAAAAGTGTGAGTTATTGGGATAATACATCTTATCTAAGGTGAATATTAAATCATAAGTATTTAAGAGACTGTTCAATTCAAGACGGTCTGAAGAGTGCTCCATACGCAATCCCTCAATGATCGTACATGTAGGCAGACTTTGCGAGTTTTGTGAGGAGTCTGGGCATAGATGGCAGTTACAATCTCCTATCAAAATAAGATTCTCTTGGGAGAGGGCTTTTCCCTATAATGATTAAGTCTGATAGGCTTGAGGCCTCTTGCTTCTTCCTTTTTGGATTATAAAACGTAACTAGTGTTAGACAAAACTATCTTCCCATTACTAATTTAAGGCCCTGGAGTATTTTAGAGCCTCATCTCAAAGGCTTCACAGACCCACAGAGCTCAAGGGCTACATAGATGATTAAACCGCCACTCGCTCTTCCTACTCTGGAACCATCTGCTGGGAGGAAGAAGGTCTTGTAACCCTCAATAAAAAAAAAATTCATGCTCCCAGGTTTCCTGAATGCAAATAATGTTAAAAGATTTAATGTACTGAATTCACCTATCGTATGCTAATTTTGCAACAAGGCCAGCCACATTCCAAGAGATAAAACTTCGATTTTCCCCTGTGCCCTGGTTACGGTTTGAATAGGGAACTGTGGAATCCTCAAGCTGGTCTATGGTCCCATTAGTGAGTGACCGATTAGGATTATTTTCTACATTTACGTGAGGCAGTGACCTAATGTACACCAATGCCTGTGTCCGAAGTTCTGAGGGCGAGTCTATGACTTTGATTTTGATGGCGCCCTCTGGCAGTCAATCTAGATCATTAAGATTTGCCAAAGAGGTAAAGGGTTGAAAATGGTCTGCAACCCACCCGAACCACGAACACCCCCACGTGGACTAAAAGGTGACTACTTTTTATGGTGTTATGGGCGGGTCAATAGAAAAAGCCCACTGTTAATGGTTTAATACCGGAATCATGGAGAAAAGACAGATGTTTTGTGCCAGTTCTGGGTGTCTAAACGTGACGATCACGCTGCCCCCCTCAAAAATATTCCTAGATGACCCTATCCAGCAGACCCTCCTAGCCATCAGAATGTGCCTGTGGTCTGTCACGTTAAATCTAGTGCGTCTGCCTAACCAGTGGAAAACTTTATTAAATAATTGAACCCTGGTTTCCTGGTTTGGGGAGCCGAGTCCTGGAACCCCTACCAGGACCAGAGTGTAGGGACAACAAGCTGGGGGAAGGTCAATTACTGGTAAGCCAGGGCTGTTGGTGGGAGCTGGAAGTTCCTTTGCTGCTTCAAGGGTGTGTGGCAGGGGACGTTATCTGATGAAGTCTGTATGCTTACGTCCTACTTAGGGGTTGAAAGATCAGGAGGGGGCATTCAGGCAATCGGGTTCATGGCTCATAGCTCCCACTGCCATAGGTTTATGAATAAGGTGCTGACCTCTGCTTGGATTGTCTGGGAGGGGTGTCTTAGTGCTTACGGCCTGAAACTGTAGGTTTGGAGAGGGGGAAACTTTATTAATAGTGGACAACACACTTTCAGCTCTATCCAGTGTATCTCTGGAATCTGACTTCAGTTTTGTAAGTTTATCCTAGAACTGAGTCAAAAATTCAGTCACTATATTGGAGAATTTTCGCTTTAGGAGGTCCCAAAACTCCTCTGTGTCCATCAGGTTACTTCTTATGAGTTCCTCTCCTGCCCCTTTCTGGGCATTTAATGTCTCATCCAACTTTTTAGCTCTGCGTTTCCTCTTGAGGGCTGGGGGAGCCACCGGATCTGTGCCTTATGAAGTAACTGGGCTGCCCTGCTGTTGTCAGGACCAGAAAAGGAGATGCTGGGGTCCTCTAGGTCTATTGGTGCAGCCCCTAAGATAGGCTCCTGTCGTTTTGGGCCAACCAGGTGTAATGTTTTGCTTGGCGATAGTAGAGAAGGGCAATCAGATCCCATAGAGAGCTTCCTCTCTGCCCTGTCTATTTCCTTAGAGATGGCCCCCACTGCTTTCGCTAGGAAAGAGTCAATAGTCTCCCGCTATGAATAGGAGTAATAATGGGTGCAGCCTTCCTCATCCCCATTTTGCCCAAAGTGCAGGGAGCCCACAGTAAACCAGAACACAGGGCGAGGACCAAAACCACACTGTATGAACAGGTTACTCACTGTGTTGACTTCCGTTGGATCCTATTGCTGGGAGAACAGCTAGTATTGATGTCAGACCACACCTGCAAGTTTGAAGGGGGTGAAAGATTGCCCGGCCACCAACATGCACGAACCAAGAGGATAGGCCCAGCCCAGCCTTCTCCAGCCGCTGATGGGTGCAGGCTGGTCCGCTCTTGGCCCAGTCTTTGTCGGGGCATGAGGTTAGGTGCGGCCCGCACGCATCCTGCGCAGCGGGAGCCCAAGACAGCCGTAATGCACCTTCGGGCGTGGGAGTGCAGGCGTGGGCGGTGGCGGCAGCCGCAAACAACACTGGTGCATGTGATTCTGCCCCTAACCTTCTGTTCGTGCTTCCAGCGCAATGGGAGCCCAATGCAGCCTTAATATGCCTCCTGGTATGGGAGTGCTGGTGGCTGCAGCAACCATTTGGTAGGAATGAGAAAATTCTTTCTTTTAGCAATTGTAATACTGAATATGTTGTTTATGTTGTGACTTGCATTTGTGGCTTGCGCTATGTTGGTAGCACAGTGTTTCCTGTTAAGAAGCGTATACTGGAGCATCCCCATGCCATCAGGAATAGGGATCTTACCTACACTATTGCCAAACATTGCGCGCTAGAGCATGGAGAGATTTCTGATGTTAGCTCTAAGATTTCGTTTTTTGGAATTGACAGGGTTGCAGTACATCCACGTGGAGGTGACCAAGAACGCCGCCTGCGACGTTTGGAGTCTGAATATATCATCCGCCTACAGAGTAAGGCGCCTGGTGGCCTGAATCGAGAGGAAGATCTTCATGTTCACCTAGGATGAGGGGATATCATATACCTGTAGTGCTCTAAAATTCTGGACACTGTATAGATACACTTTGGCTCCCCTTCGGGCGCTCCCTTGTAGCTTACGCCCCTTCCCTATCACCTGCCATACTATTTTCATAGACATCTTGCTTTGGCAAATGTTTATTTTATTTCTCCCTATATGTTCCATTTCACCGCCAATTCGTCCAAGCGGCTGCTTGGTCGATGGGTGGGCATAGCCGCCACGCCTTGGTTTTTAATACACTGGGGGTGGGTTTTTCCCCGGCATGATCCAAGCTTCTCCTTAGATATTTTGTCTGTTATTACACTTTCTGTGTGACCTTTTATATTTGTTTTTGTTATTCGTGTCTGTACTTTATAATTTTAGCCTAGCCGTCTAGCACCTATCCAGGGTAGTTGGTTGTTGATGCCACTTGGCAGTTCCACGTGCTCTGGATGTGCACCATTTCACTGTGATACACATTTGATGGGATCGCATTTCCTCTCTTGAAATTGGCGGCTTTAGCTGTTATTATTTATTCTCATCGGCTTAACCTTATTTTATATTTTTTCCACATTAAGCATTTATAAGTGTGGAATTTAAATTCACCAATTTGTTGTTGCATATATGAAAAAAGAAAAATTATTATTTTCATTAATGGCAGCCTTAATGTGGTGAGAGTCTGTTTTTCACAGTGTACCCACAACTCTTTTTCTATGTCTATCCTTAAATCTGCTTGGTCATGCTTCGTTGTAAAAATGTCTTTATATGTAGCCACTTCCTTTCTATGAAGTGACTTTGACAAAGACCGTGAGGTTGAAACGCGTCAGTCATTAAATCTTTTCTTTTCCTGCAATCCTGAGTGCGACTCCTACCTTTTTGTTGTGAAGCAAGAGGGTTTTTTTCACACACACTCGCCCGGCTAAATTTTGGCATCAGACACAGATGCTACTTAAAATGATTACCATCTGTCTTGAGAGCAATTTCTTTTTGTTTAACCCTTTCGCTGCGGCGGGAATTCCGCCGCAGCGCTGGGAGGTGCGGGGGGGGCAGCGCGGTGGCGCTGTGCTCATGACGGAGCCGCTCCGTCATGAGCCACGGTTGAGCTGTGCTCATGACGGAACGGTTCCGTCATGACTCCGCCCAGTTGCGTTGTCCCCCTGCACAGGCGGGGAAACAGCGCCGCGTGGGCGGAGCGGCCGCCAACGGTCGTGGCATGACGGAACCGCTCCGTCATGAGCACACGGCAACCGTGGCTCATGACGGAGCGGTTCCGTCATGAGCGGGTAAGGGGTTAATGGGGAACTATACCAGCAAATCTGTGGGACGGCGACGGGCACCTGCTTCGCCCCCAGCTATGCTAATTTGCATATGGGCTGGTGGGAGTAGCAGGTGGTCCAGACGCGTTGGCATGCAGAATGGCACAACAATGTAATGCATTGGAGTCGTTACATTGACGACCTTTTTTTATTATTTGGAAAGGTACCATGAAAAGTGCTCAGGATTTTGTCAAAGAGCTGCAAATTAACTATCTGAACCTGAAACTCACTAGTACTATCAGTGCTTCTGAAATTAATTTTTTAGATCTAACAATTTAGGTGAGTGATGGCAAATTGCAGACTAAACTGTACCGTAAGCCCACGGATGGGAACACGCTACTACATGCTACGAGTTTCCATCCGGCGAAACTAGTCAATAGCATTCCCTATGGGGAATGTCTTAGAGCCAGGCGTAACTGTAGTAGTGAGCATGATTTGAATAAAGAACTTGCATGCCTGAAATCCCGTTTTCGAGCTAGAGGGTATTCAGAAGCATGCCTCAACCAAGCTGTCTTAAAAATTGAAAAGACTAACAGAGAACAAATACTTTTTAATCGAGACAAAAGACCATCCAAAGGCTCACAAAAAGATACCAACCAATGTAGGTTTATCACCACCTACAATAAACAACAAGATGAACTAAGAACTATTTTTAATAGGCATTGGCACATCATTCGGAGTGATCCAGTGCTTGGTAAACTTGTCCAAAGGAGACCCCAATTTACCTTCAGAAAGGCTAGATCTTTGCATCAAGCACTAGTTAGTAATGTGTTACCCAGCAGCACTCAAAAGAAATCATCAGGCTCTTGGTTAAGTAGAAAGGATGGTTTTATCAAATGCCACAAATGCAAGGCTTGTGTGTATGGAAAAAATACTACCTGTTTTCCTGCAGGCTTTTCTCATAAGTCTACACAACAAATTAAGGGCCAATACACGTGTAAGACGGATTATGCAGTTTACATACTACAGTGCCCTTGTGGCCTTAAGTATGTGGGCTCTACCATCCTGCCTGTGCACAAGAGAGTGCTACAGCACTTACGTGCCATTAAAAATGGGGATAAAACCTACCCCGTGGCACGGCATTTTGATAAATACCACAATAAAAATGCTGAGGGTCTCCTTTACTATGTCATTGATACTATCCCAGTTGGCAGCCGGGGTGGTAACCGGGAAAAGAAATTGCGCAAGCTAGAATCTTGCTACATCATCAGACTTAATACCAAAATACCACATGGTCTTAATATGGAAGAAGACTTACATACTCACTTGTAGGATCCTTTCGCTCTTTTTCAACTTGTATTTTAGGTTTTTAGGTTTTGTTTTATGTTTATTGTTTTGATTTTGTCACTTACTTGGACCATGAATACTTATAGACAGACCGTTAGTGCACACATTGTTGATGTATATTTTGGCCCACTTGGGCAGTACTCGCTTGGTGTTGCGTTTGTTTGTTGGTTTGCTATTTTGGCTTATTTGCTAAAATTATATTCAGTGCTTTTGATCACTAGATCAACCCATCATTACATCTATGCTACTCTGGTCAACCATATATCAATTTGGTTAATTATGACGGGCTAAGGATGAAGACGGTACCATTTCGGTAATCTAACTTCATCATAAATTGTTTTGTGAGTAACACAAACGTGACGCAAATTTCAGATTAACTGAGTCAAACAATGTTACTATATTTTGCATCAACTTTAATCAATTGTGGTTTTGTATATTATGTGGCACTTGCCTGAAATCCATTTGCGTATCACCGCAGGTTGTTGAACTACGAGTCTGTTGTCTATTTCATTATTTGTAGTTCACCATGTGACTTGATCGTATTCACTGTTTTAAATTGCCATGAAAACTTTACCAAATCGCTAGTGAGCAAGCCTGCAGGTCAGGCGAAACGCGTCTAGCTTTTCAGCTGGCAATAAAGAATTTTGCACAGACACGGCGTCGATTGCTTTTTCAAGAAGTTTGGTGAATTACTGTGACTGCGTTTGGGAGGTCTCTTCTTCGACGCGCCCTTTGTTTTGGAGGCAACGGGTGTTCCCATCCACCTGTGGATTGTGTTATATATATATATATATATATATATATATATATATATGTGTGCATATATATCATGGCTTTCTGCGGTTTCCTGCCCAACTTGGATGTAAAACCTTAAACCGATGAAATCACCCTCAATAATTCATTACATTTCACTCCAATGAGGGGCTTACAATTCAATCTTGAATCACGCAAGATCCCCAGGTATGAGACGGTTGAGACCTTCATTAGTGTCCAGCCTGCACCTGGAATTTTGTTAAGATTTTCTTGGCCTGAAACCTACTGTCATGAAAAAAGACGTGTAAAATTGGTGGCCAGGTCCTTATAATTCATAAAACAACAAACAAATCTAATAGAGTTTGCAGGCCCAATACAGTTCTAGCTAAGAACCCCGTGATATGCACAGTAATGCTGTTAAGGGTTGTTTTACATCAGGAGGACCATCTGCTCCTTATGCTAATAATGTGTACTCTGATCTATTTATATTCAGGGGAAATAAGAGCTGGGCCAAAATACATCCTTGACAGACTCCTCAGTTTGTATTAAAAGGTCACAAACAAGAAGAATCTCTGGAATATCAAATTGAGGCAGCTGTATCATATGACGATCCCCCAAGAAATCTTTTATATCTGGGTCCATACTGAATGAGAGAAGAAAGTTCCATAGTTTGGACCAATTTACTCTGTTGAAGGCCAAAGTTAGGCCTGGCCATGGATCAAGCTTGGTCTTACAACAGTGTACTGATTAACGATCACATATAAATTCAAGCATTGATCATATGTCACCCTGATGGGTATAAATCCATATTGAAGGTCAGATAAAATATCATTCTCTGCAGCCCAAGCTGTCAGTCTATCAAGAACAACCCACCCAATAAAACTTGTGATTGTTCTTGTCCCCTTTGTGAACACTGGAGAATAATTGTGGTTCACAAGGAGTAGACGCCCTGACAGTTGTGTTTATGGTCTGGGTAAGCAAGAGAGCCCATATCTCCAGCTCATTAATGTATGCAGATTCATTGCGAAGTCTGTAACTAATTTTAACTATTAACCATAAAGAAGAGAAAATTTATTTTCTATCGTTGTTTGTCAACAGATGGCTTGGGACTACTTTACAGTGCTTTATCAAAACCTTCTGCTACTTTTAATAATTTGCGTGCCAGGGTCATGTTCTGCTTGAGAAAAGAGAAGGGATCAACGAGAAGAGCTTCATCGAACTGGTCTGATGATAAGTGACAAAAACGTATCACCTTTGTTTTTGCAGCATTTCAGTGAGGCCAGATTACCATCATCCATTTTGAGAGGTTGCAGACTAACCACATGTAAGGATCAAACTCCTAGAGCTCATCATCTATATCTTAGTATCATTCTCTAAAACTCAGCTAATGATAGCTGAAGACTTCTGAGGTGAACTACTGGTGATTCTTTTAAAGAACAGGTTTTGACCTTCTTTATTGTTACTAGGATAAGTAAAGCTTGAACCTACAAACATATTTATTATATTGAATCCTTAGGTAAGGAACATTTCCTGTTAAACTTTCATAAAGAGACGCTCACACTTCACATCATTCCTTCTGGGCTCAATCCTCTCTTAACCCAAGCCTATGGAGTCTCTCTTTAGAGAAGTCTGGGAAGTTTCAAAAAGAGTTAACAATGAACAATGGAAACAATGGATGGCACCCTCAGGTGATTCAAGCACAGTGATTGCCTATCAATTAGGGTTAGAATTTACCAGCTTTCCAGAAGCGAGTTCTTATAAGGTATAAACCAATCTAGGTTTACCTGTGTTCTCTTGTGTAGGTGGCCTCACCTCCCAGTTCGGGATGCACTGTATCTATATGGAGAAGGGTCAGTACTGACTTGCATAGGAGTGGCCTTTGGCCAGAGAGGCACAGAGGACCAAATATAGTGGATTGGGATGCTAGTCACTGAGATTGCTTGTGATTTAGACTAATTTAAACATTCCTCCCAAATTGTTTTGTGTTTTCTCTGATTTTTGCTCATCTTTCTAAAAACGATAGTGACGAAGAGCTTGCTGTCAAGTCACAAGTAACTTGAAAGAGTCTGCAGTCCTTGCAGATCTCCCTACTCTACACTCAATTCAGTCCTCTGATAACGAGGTCCAAAAATGAGCTATAATTTTAGCTTCTCTCATCTGTATACCAACCCTTTCCCAAAACCTATGTGAAGAAGTAATAACACTTCCACAAACATGAAAACAGTGGAGTACTTACATGCAATGGTGTCCCCAAAAATGAAAGATAACTGCCCTTGGTTTAGTCTTCCAAGCTGCCAGCAGTAATACAAAAGTCAAGTGCTTGGTACTACCAGCAATTAAAGACTCAAAATAATTCCTTGGTGTAGCTGCTCTAGAATGTACATTGTTAAAAACGAAAGCATTCCACATGAGCTGGTGTTTTTTATACTGGTGAAAGACTTAGAAAGACATCTTTTCCTTACATCATGCACGGTTTTAGGGAGTCAGTTGAGTGCATCAGGTAAATCACCGAGGGAAGCAAACCATTTCCCCCTTATTAGGCTCCTTTTCTGTTATCCACGGCTTGAAAGCTATAAGTATATAGACATTGTAAGGGTTCCTATCCATATGTATGACATTTGCTCTCCTATGGAAAGGTCTCTACCTATTAGCATCAATTGTTTTTCAAGAGCTGGTGGAATCTCCTCCAATGCAGTTCACTGTGTGGCGAATGAAGAGGAAGTTGGTGAAGGTTCCCGAAGTGTACTATACCTCTCCATCTGTTTCTTTCTCTTGTTGTTGGTGCTGCCCTGGGGTTTGAGCGTTGGAGCAGACAGTCTGAGTTAAGTAGCATTATTTTTCAGAGCATAGACCCTGACACTGGCAATAATTCTCAAGCTTATGTATTGTCACATCAGGAATATAAATGCAACACTTTTGTAGTTAGTATCTACTTTATTATCCTTGCTAGCACTTTCGTTGAGTTCACCCACCTCTTCATTTTCTCAACTTTTCTTTAAATGACAGACATTTACATTTGGTTTAGTCTACTTCTCCTATGGATATTTCCAACAATGTGAGAAGTGAATAAATAGCTCTCACATGGCAATCAAAACACAGGCATGACCCAATAAGTAATATCTACACACTGATAGGATCAAGCATAAAGGTATTGTTCTTCCCTGAGCATAAACCTTTTCCTGTACATCTTGTGTATCTGGAATTTTACTTTCAGCGAAGGTCAAGCAAACAAGTATGCCAGTAAGAATGGGTGCAATATTAGTGTGCAAGTCAATTCAGATCTTTTTCCCAGCAAAGAAACAGTCATAAGTTCTCAATAAACTCAGGGAAACAAAGATGTAGTGAAAATACAATCATTAATTTCAAGGACATCAGGACAACAAAAGGTTTGGTGGTAATAATACACCGGGTCAGCCACAAAGCCATAGCATAAGCAAAAACCTTGAGATTAATCAGTCATTCCTAATGCAATAAGGAAACGAAACAAAGGTTAGACTGAGTATATAGTTAATTAGGCTCTTCCACAATAAAAAAAATAGTCACAACACATTATTAAAAATGTCAAAGCTGAACAAAATACTGTGATTATGGAGTCAAGCAGATGTTTCTTGAAAACAGATCCAAAAATGCAATAGTATTAAATAAACATAAAGCTATAGGGTAATTTGGATTTTTTTTTAATAATTAAAAATAAGTAGATTATATAACAATCAAGGTAATTCAAGACCAAATGATGTGCAGCAAAGTTTGGGTGCATTTGCCAACACAAAGCAACATTATTCTATGTCAAACATACACTTTCTTGTAAAACCCACAAGAGAAGTCTGTCAGTCACCCTAATACACATTTTGACTAAGAATCTCCGAATAAGCTGCATATTCTAACAAATGCACAATTGTGCCTAAGGCCATGAAATTACATATACATGCTCTACAAGAGGTTTGATCTGACACAAGTCTACTATCTGATCCCTGGTGGTAAATATTTTAACTTTAGACTAAGCATGTCTAATTCTGATCATATTAGATCTAGGTAGGGAGAGTCTATGTAAGATTTTCAAAATTAACTGTTGAATAAGAATTAGTTCTATTTAAATTCACTTTGGTGCCGATTCCGATCCTGTAAAACCCGGGTACAAATGGTCGTAAGGAGCGTTTTCTCCGTCCGACTCGTACCCGGGAAAACACCTTACAAACTCGCAAGTACGATTCGCACACAAATACCATTTCCGTACGAGTCGTACAAAAGACCGACCGGCAAAAAAATACATACAAATCTGAATCTGGACAGCGCGTACGCGACGTCCGGACGGAGTCAGGCAGCGTTTTACGGACCAGCAAGTACGATCCGTGCCTACGTCACTCCGCACCGCTATTTTTTTACGGCAGCCAAAAACTCCTGGGAATTGAGGACGACGCGAAGAAGAAGCACCGGTACGCGACGGACAGCGATGGACCCCAACCTACGCGTCATCCCGGCCCTCATAGCCTACGACCTTGTGTTCAGAAACCGACGCAGATGCCGCAGAAGGTCAGAACAACACCCAGGGGCAAAGGGGGGTGTGGGGGCTGGGGCAGGAAACATTACCCCCACCCAATTACAAATATACATATGTCCTGCACAGAAATGACCTCCAGGCTCTGGTCACTGGAGGGGGGCGTGTCGACCAATTCCTACCTACCTCCACAACGGAAGTGGACGTCGACTTGTACCCGTCACCACTACAATGGTGGTACGGCCCGTGCCCACGCCCCCAGAGCATGGGTACGGGCCGTACCACGCATACCCCTACGTCACCGACACAATGGAGGTACGGCCCGTACCCATGCTCTGGGGGCGTGGGCACGGGCCGTACCACCATTGTAGTGGTGACGGGTACAAGTCGACGTCCACTTCCGTTGTGGAGGTAGGTAGGGATTGGTCGACACGCCCAAGAAGAGCAAGAAGAATTTCTCTCCACACCAGCCAATTTGATTGTATTGAGCTTCTATTCACTAACTCCACATTAGCTGAGAATCTGTTGCTTTTGGAATTCCGCACATCCTCACCAGATTATTCTTCTATACAGATCAGGCGCTCTCCGCTCTTGGTTTCTCCAGGGCGGGAGCCACAGGGTAAAGTAGGGACCCAGAGAGAAGATTCAAACTTGAATAGGGTGGACTGACTGGATCAAGAATTGTTACAGGGACGTATTATAAATACAGACCCAATCCATTCTGACCCTATTAGAGTGTCTATACTAACTCATCCTGAGTCCTTATCCCCTCTAGAGTCCTTATCTCCTCGAGAGATGTCTCTAACTAACCAGGCAACTACAAATTCCCATCTTTCCATGGCATCTCTAAATTTTGTTTCTTGGAACATCGCAGGGCTCCCAAAAAAACTTTTAATTCCGGAATGGCAGGAATTTATTGGAACTTTTGATGTCTGCCTATTCCAGGACACATGGAGCGTTACCCCCCTCTATAAAACTGGATACACCACCTATTATAAACCAGCTATAAGCCAAGGGAAAGGTCGACCTACTAGTGTGGGTCAACATAATGCACAATTGGATAGTGGAGGCCCACAATAGTGGCTCCCCCGATCTTTTACATCTGACTATAAAAAGCCCACAAGGGGGACCAATTCTAGAGCTATTCAACATCTATGCCAGAGGGACTGTGGGTGGACAGGCTTCCCAGACAGTATCTGACCTGGAACACAAAATTACTCTTATTGACCCCCATTCTAACATCATTGTATGTGGGGACTTCAACTGCACATTTGAACCCCTATGTCCCGAAGATCTAATGGGGACCAGTGAGGATGATCTCAGATGGGGCATTCCGCCTCTCGAGCTGCCTCCTATTAAGAAATGGTCCCAAAGGGCAATACAAATGAATGCTATTACTCAGGAGTTCAATTTGAGAGCAGTGAATGGCAGGTCCAAATCAGACACGGGTGGAGCATATACATATAACAGGTTAACTACCCCGTCCTGCATCGATTACATTCTCATTGATCTTCACTTCTGGGGGAATGTTGTGGATATGGTCATAAAAAACACTATAGACAGCGACCATAATCCACTGTGCCTACAAATTAATGATGTTTGGTTGTCCCCGGAGTATGAGATCAATAAACCACCCTTGATGTCAACTAAAGAAGTGTTGTTGGCAGGCTGTAACAGACGCCTAAAATGGCATGGGGTTTCACAACATGAGGGGAAGTTGGAAAGCATTAAGGAAATACTGGCCGGGAAAAATGTGGAGCTTGTTGAGGTCCAAAACAAAGTGGGAGACTCTCAATTCGTACCCTCTCTTTACCGAGACACTATAAGCGAGATAGGGAAATTATTTATTCTAGAGGGGAATCCACCCTGCAAAGGGGCACCACTGAAAGGATCGAACCCATGGTATTCCAAAACCTGCAGAGAAAAAAGAATGACTTTATCAAAAGCCCTAAAGAAGCGAGACAGTAGCATGATTAGAAGAGCAAGACAGGAATATTCTAGATCCCTGGTAGTCGCAAAACGGGAATGGGAGGAAACATATTGGCAGGAGCTTAAAGAGGCATCATTGAATAGGAATTCCACTGTATTTTGGGACCTCGTAAATAGAGGAAAGAGGGCTAAAACGACAAGTATCCCGAACCACATAACAGAGCGTAATGGTATAACCATTTCTCTGTTATATATGCGGGAGAGGTTGCCCCTCCAGACTATGAGGAAGAGCACAATTTGACCCCTGCCGTAATCTTTCCACCTGACGTTACTTTTGAGATCCAGGAAGTCACTCTGGCAATGAAAAGTATTGCACCTGGCAAAGCGGCAGGTCCAGACGGTCTTCCAGGAGATTTGCTTCTGCATGATCCAGCACCCTGGGCATTGTTTATTTCTACCATAATGAATGCTATAGCCAGGGGCTCCATAGTACCAGAGTCCTGGAAAGCCGCAGTAGTGATTCCTATATATAAAAAGGGTAATAAGGAGGACCCTGCCAACTATAGGCCTATCAGTCTAATCGACGTGATCCAGAAGGTGGTTGGCAGGGTTCTTCTTATGAGACTGAAGCTGTGGATTGAGAACATGAATATTTTATCCCACCTTCAAGCAGGTTTTAGGCAAAAGGTAGGCACAATGGATCAAGTTTTTAGATATTTTATGATTTATTGGAAAGTGGTAGTTTTAGGGAAAGGTACTTTATATCTAGCTTTTATAGACCTCAAGTCCGCGTTTGACTTAATCCCTCGCCAAAGATTATGGCAGGTTTTATCAGAATTAGGTGTCCCTCCAGAGATTCTCGCTTTTTTAATACTTTTACATGAGGACAATCACGCCAAGATTAGATGGGGCGCTCAGGGACAGCTCACAGAGAGTGTCACGGTGAACAGGGGGGTTCGCCAGGGCTGTGTATGAGCCCCCACCCTGTTTTCCTTATACATCACGGGGTGGTGGATCTTCTTAGAGAGGACCCAGCCGATGCTCCAGCCCTGGCTGGTGAAAAAATTCCTACCCTCCTGTTCGCCGATGACACTCTCTTGATTTCAAAATCACCAGGTGGCCTACAAAAGATTTTAAACAGGTTTGGTACCTTTTGTAGGTCCTATGGCCTGACTATAAATACTGAGAAAACCAAATTAATGGTAATTAATCCTCCAAGATGTTTTAGAAATGTTTTTACTGTGGATGGCACCCCGTTAGATATTGTGGACTCCTTCGATTATTTGGGTATCTGGATCGTGAAAGGGATGAAGTGGAGTCCTCACTTAACTAAGATGCTCCCATGCCACAAGAGGGCTTCTGGTGCCATTATTAGAGAACAACATCTCTCTACGAGCAGACCAGTGGCCCCGGCCCTCGTGGTATATGAGGCCAAAGCATTATCTTGCACAATGTATGGAGCTGAAATTTGGGGTCACGAAAGTATCCATGAGCTAGTTAAGTCTGAGACTAAATTCATGAGGGATCTTATTTCTCTTCCCACATCAACTCCATTAAAACCACTGTTTTATGACCTAGGCAGACATTCTATTCAGGACATTGCAAGACTTCGACCTTTATTATTCTGGGCAAGATTACGAAGGACACCGGAGCTTGCTAAGTATGCTGCAGCCCTAAGCGAACTCACACTAGCTGACACTGGGAAGAGGATAAAATGGATCTCCTATGTAAGACAACTGCTGAGAGAAATTGGATACGAAGACTGTTGGGAATCTCAGACACCCCCTTCAAAATTGGATCTCAAGAAGGCATATTGGAGATGGGTTAATGATAGAGAGCTAAGAAATGCTAATATGGGGAAGCTGAATGAGGCTTATTTTGAGCACAAGACACTTTGCAAATTGGGACCATATCTTGATTTTATTCAAATTCCACTGGATAGTTCATTGTATGTGAGATTCAGATTAGGAACCTTACCTCTCAACTCCGTTACGGCTAGTTGGAAGGGTCAGATAAGCATATCATCTGGTTGCCCAAGTTGTGCATCTCCGAAGGAGACTATTCCCCATTTCATTTTTGCCTGCTACACTTACAGAAGAGCGAGATCCAAGTGGCTGAGACCAATTTGCAGAATTCTGGGCTCCAGAGACTATGTAACGGTGTTGCGTATCTTAAAAACAGATACCTCGTCTCTTATTGTAGTATGTGGATTGGCCAAGTATCTCGGTTGCGCTTGGCTATTGAGAAAAAAAAAACTTGCCACTTTTGCACATTGAAATGTTGTTGAGGTCCGGTTTTTATCTTTTTCTACCAATCCTTTTACAATGAAATTTGTGTCTCTTTGTATATAGTGTCTTATTCTGAGACATAGTCCATTTTTAGATACATTTATGATCAATTCTTTTTATTCGTCAATGTTTTACAGGATCCTTTTTAACTTGTATTGTATGTTGTGCTTTTATGATATTCTTTATCGAATAAAGCTTTACCTACCTACCTACAGCCCCATTACATGATGGATACAAGGCGTACACACGCCACGGATGTAGGTGTACGGCTTGGTGCAGCACATCAGCTGTAATTTGGGGGTGGTGTATGCCCAGGACAGCAGTGTACCACAGCAAGGGCGCAAGTGGGTGGGTGGGTGGGTACAGAGGAATACCAGCAGTGGACAGGGACATGGGGGTGGGTGCAGAGGAATACCAGCAGTGGACACAGACATGGGGGTGGGTGCAGAGGAATACCAGCAGTGGACAGGGACATGTGAGGGGTGGGTGCCCATCACTCCCAGCAGTGGACAGAGACATGGGGGTGGGTGCAGAGGAATACCAGCAGTGGATACAGACATGGGGTGGGTGCAGAGGAATACCAGCAGTGGACAGGGACATGGGGGTGGGTGCAGAGGAATACCAGCAGTGGACACAGACATGGGGGTGGGTGCAGAGGAGTACCAGCAGTGGACAGGGACATGTGAGGGGTGGGTGACCATCACTCCCAGCAGTGGACAGAGACATGGGGGTGGGTGCAGAGGAATATCAGCAGTGGACACAGACATGGGGGTGGGTGCAGAGGAATACCAGCAGTGGACAGGGACATGTGAGAGGTGGGTGCCCATCACTCCCAGCAGTGGACAGAGACATGGGGGTGGGTGCAGAGGAATACCAGCAGTGGACACAGACATGGGGGTGGGTGCAGAGGTATACCAGCAGTGGACAGGGACATGTGAGGGGTGGGTGCCCATAACTCCCAGCAGTGGACAGAGACATGGGGGTGGGTGCAGAGGAATACCAGCAGTGGACACAGACATGGGGGTGGGTGCAGAGGAATACCAGCAGTGGACAGGGACATGCGAGGGGTGGGTGCCCATCACTCCCAGCAGTGGACAGAGACATGGGGGTGGGTGCAGAGGAATACCAGCAGTGGACACAGACATGGGGGTGGGTGCAGAGGAATACCAGCAGTGGACAGGGACTTGGTGGTGGGTGCAGAGGACTCCCAGCAGTGGACAGAGACATGGGGGTGGGTGCACATCAACACCAGCAGTGGACAGAGACATGGGGATGGGTGCAGAGGACTCCCAGCAGTGGACAGAGACATGGGGGTGGGTGCAGAGGACTCCCAGCAGTGGACAGAGACATGGGGGTGGGTGCAGAGGACTCCCAGCAGTGGACAGAGACATGGGGGTGGGGGTGGGTGCAGAGGACTTCCAGCAGTGGACAGAGACATGGGGGTGGGTGCAGAGGAGTCCCAGCAGTGGACAGAGACATGGGGGTGGGTGCAGAGGACTCCGAGCAGTGGACAGAGACATGGGGGGGGTGTACATCATTATCAGATGACCACAACTCCATGGGTGTATGTACGCATCCCTATCTTTGGACAATGATGATAGTGTGATAGTGCCATAACAACACATCACTGACAGCAGTGTCCCACTCCCAGGAGGATGGATGTCTTTCCCCCACTGCATGACAGACCACATGTGGGTGTGAGGACAAATAACACATGCATACCCACCCCTGGCAGATGCAGCACAATACACACCGAGATAATGCCACAAGACTGTATAGTCATGTCACTGCCTACTAAACTAAGAGAGCCAAAGAGAACACACACTGTCACACACATCCCAGGACTGATAGGAATGTTCAGGTGCTGGGCCAGCCACCAAGATGTTGTCTGTCATGGAAGGAATAGGGTGGAGTTCCCACAGATACAATGCCCACAATTGTGAGTCAGGTGTTCAAATACCCAGCAGAACAAGTACCATATGTGTGCTAGGCTGGGATTACACACATGCATTGTGCGGAAAACGGACAATTTCTCCATGAAGGCATGGCAAAATACTCTATACACAAGTACAGTGAGTACCAAGGATGGCACAGACGATGCAGCCGGAGACATTGCTGAGCAGGCATGGCCAGAGTTGAAGGGATCCATCACCAACAAAGGAAATGTAGACACAGGGCAACACAACAATTTTGCAACTCTCTGCAGGGAAGATGTCAGGTGCCACAGAGGAAGGAACACTCCTTGGGACAATGTCTCCAAACACAAAGAGCATACACGACAAAGAATCTTTGCAGAGACCTTGTGATGGCACACAGATACCAGGTTCCACCCCATGAGCAGCAGACTAAGGGTGGGCGTAGTTCGCGAAGTAGCACTTCGCGAAGCTACGCAAAGTGAAGTTCGCACTACGCGAGCTACGCGTAGCACTTCGCGAACTGCGTAGTAACATGTTCGCACTGTGCAAGATGTTGTTTTCAATGATTGCACAGTGCGGACAAGCAGCCGGCACTGTGCAATCATTGAAAATGGCATCTTGCACAGTGCGAGCTGTAGTTTTCTTCTGCTCGAGTAGATTTTTACTCGAGCTTCAGCTTTCTCAACGCGAACTGGTAGTTTCTCATCGCGAGCGGTCGCGAGCATACGTGACCACTCGCAATGAGAAACCTGACCTCCTCGCGTTGGGAATCTCGCCGGGAAGTTTATTTTCCATGCTCGCGATCGCCAACTTGCAGTTGCTGATCGCGAACAAGGAAAAAGTCTCGCCGGGATGTCATTTTGCTTGCTCGCGGTTGCCAACTTGACGTTGAGGACCGCGAGCAAGCAAAAAATTACCGCAGCACTACGCAACACTACGCTACGCGTGTTCGCACTGTGCTACGTGCAGTTCGCGTAGTGCGAAGTAGCGCGAACTTCGCAAACAACGCAAGCGTAGCGTAGTGCTTCGCCCAGGCCTACAGCAGACTACAACATTTCCCTGAAACATAACACATGCCCACAACCCCAACTCCTTTAGCATCAGCATCAACATCAATACCTGAAATGCAAGACTTTTCTAACGAAAATAGAAAAGGCTTTTTCAGCATGAAAATAATAATGTGTAAACGAGACTATTCACAAAGGCCAATGGCCAGTCCATATCATCAGTCCTTGGGGGGGGGACACATGGCCATGCGTCTCCCCTAGCTTGTCTGCACATCAGAAGACTCTGTGTCATCAACTGGGGGGGGGCATCATGTGGGGAAGGACCACGCACCGCAGGGACAGGAGGGGTAAGGGTAGGTGTGGTGGGTGCAGGGACGGACGACTCCACCACAGGGGGTGGGGCAGCGCCAATGGTGGAGGTGAGCTCGGCGCTGCGCACTTCTGCCAGTTCTTCAAGCATCTCCCCTGCACCCGGAGAAACGACAGGCCCCAAGGAGGGGGGGGTCAGAGGGATGGGTTGCAGCGCTACTGGGGGAGGTGGTGGACAGGCTGGGGGACTTAACTCCCCTACCCGTGGAGTGCCTTGACCGTTTCCGGCCAGGTGAACTAGTGGGGCTGAGGCACATCCCTGCAAAGTAGGCCTCCTTCTCCGAATCTAGGGCAGGGGAGCCAAGGGGAGTGACATCGGAGGGACTGGGGAGTGAGTCATGTGGACGAGGACTGTGGCTGCGTGCCTGCCTGTGTGCCCCAGACCCAGTGGGTGTGCCTGCTTCCCCCTGAGTGTGCGTGTCAGGAGGTGTGCGCTTGCCCTTACGTGGTGGTGTGCTGCTTGTGTCTGGTGGGGTGCGTGTGTGTGGATGTCTTGGTGTGCTTGGGACAGGCATGGGTGTGGGACTTGTGGATGGGGCAGGGGTAGGGGGGGGACGCAGCGCTGCAGGTGACTCACTACTGCCGTCAGTGACAAGTCCAGGGACCTCAGCAACATCCGTTGGTCAGACATTGCTGATGACATGCCCTCCATGTACGACACCATCTGGGTCAGCAGTCTGGTGTGGCCATGGAGGACAGTCAGGATCGATGTCTGCCCAACTTGCAACTGCCGCTGAATGTCCACAGACTCGGCAGTGAGGGCAGCAGGGGGGACAGGGGCAGGGGGTGCGGCAGGGGGTGCGGTGCCTGGCACGAAGGAGACATGTGGTCGCCTAGCATGGACAGAAGGGACCCGAGCAAGTGGGAGGGCGGTGATGGGAATGGAGGGGGCGGGGACGGATGGAGTGCTGCTGCCAGCTGTTGGAGCAGCCTCCGCCCCCTCAGGGAGTTCAGCCTCGGACCCGTCAGCCTCGTAGTCAGTGTTGGTACTGGGCAGGTCCTCCGCCTCACTCCCCTCACCCTCCGTGCCACTAGATTCCGCCGACTCCTCAGCAGTGGTGGCACCAGTGCTCGATCCCTCCTCCACGTCCATGCCGGTGTCTCCCTCGGTGTCCTCCGATGATGCTGTGGGCAAGGTGAAGAGACAGGAAAAAATCAGTCACCTACACACATCTGACACATGAGTCAAAACAAAATAGGCAACAGTGCATAACAGGAAAGGCATCATGAGTAACATCTAGAATACTCCCCACATATGTAAGCCCTGCACTCCCCAGTTGGTTGACCCACCATGCCACTTGGAAAAAATGAAAAATTAGGACACAACAACAAATAACTTGAAATCCCAAGATCCTGAGAAGCTAGTGTCTGGGATCAGTTGAGCACAGCAAGACTATGAAGGCATGCCACCTCTTCTTCACTGTGAACCCAACAGTAATGTCGCACCCAAGGCCAAATACCACATGCCAATGCAGAAGGTGTCCCCACACTCAGAGACCTGTGAGTACTTAGGAAACCCCAAAGAAATACATTGTGATTCCTGGAGAATCACAACCCTTTACACAATGGACATGTCTAGAATGTGTGAATGTGCCACTTTGTGAACAGAACACACATGTGTCTGTATAACAGAAGTCACACAAGGAGGTGCACACCAAACTACATGTACACATTCATTGTCTGAGCTGCTAGACTCATTCAAATAAGCCACTGTTAGGCAGAAATGGGGTATCAGTAAGTACATATACATGGCACCACGGTGGTCTGGATGACTTGACACTTGTAAGTTGGTATCGGCAACAACCAAGGACTAACCCAAATGCAACCACACTGTGGGAACATGTATATGTATGAACTCTAAACAAGTTTTGTTCAAACTGTGCCTTACTTTAAAATGTGACAGCGGGTCCCAGGAAAGTGTAAAGGTGGTGTCTTGTGCACTTCCTTGGGAGACATCTGTCATGCAGGCACATTATTGCCCTTCAACATTAATCCCCGAAGGGAAAAAGGGTCTAAGGGAAAAGTTTAATGACCAAAACAACAGTTCAAATCCCCTATCCTTACGTATGAAAAACAATAGTGAACTGGTGGTCGTGCAAAACGAGGAAATGAATATGAAGAACAGATAAAATATAGAGAGTTACTATAATCAACTATTCTAAGTGTGGTTGATAGAGATAGAACATTGTACTCTAGATGCGGATTCCCATCAACTGCCAAGGGAGGCCAGTGTCATCACTTGGTAATCCTTCCTTCTTGTCACTACTCCTCTAAGCCAAGAGGCAGATGTAGTAGGCAAGATCAGAGCAGAGTACAAGTTCAAGAGAGAAATCGACCAAGAGTGGCCATATGTATTCCTGTTGAAGGGTACTGTGTGTAATAAGTGCAGTGCAAGTGAAAACTTTAAAAAGGGAGTTGGACAGGGAAAACTATGTTTATTAAATATCTCTGTTCCAATCCTATTAAAAAGACATGTAGCGGCAACTTTTAGCAAATAGGTTGCGTCATATAGGGGTCGACTAGTTTCAGCCAGAAGGGAATGTGTTCCCGGCTTTCTTCAGGACCAATACATAATTGCTACTGCAAGTGAAAAAGAAAAAAACAAGAAAGAGTGACAAGTTGTTCAACAATACAACCTGGTACCTATCGACCTCACGGCAAGTAGGGTGTATTTCACTCCTGTTGAAAGAAAATAAAATACAAACGATAGGTAGTGTTCTATTTCAATATTCCTCATTACATACAAAGTTAGAAATTGGTTCTCATGACAGTAACAACCAATATGTCATCTATGAGAGAGAACGCCAACTCACCTTACTTGTGTGAGCGTCAGACCTCACCTCACCCGGTAACAACTCAGGTAATTGAGACCCCGCCCTGTAAGTATGAATCAAATTAGGGCGAATTATTCAACAGACTCAAAGGTAGTGTTCAAAGTGTTAGAAAAGCGGTTTAGGGACAAAATTACAAGCATGTGTCCAGTAGGAATAAATCACCAGGAATATAATGTGTGTACCGCAAAAGTAGGTATTAAATTGCAGTTCTTAAGTTAAAAGAGAGAAGAGCCGATTAACTTTGAAAGATGGCGCACTCGCATCTTGTTAAACAGGACCCCAAGGATAATTAATAGGGGTTTAGTACTTCGGCATGGTGTAACTATATGCAGAAAAATATTGCAGTATTTCGGTCACAGAGACAGTCTCAAACGAATCCGACTAAGAACCTAGCCGGTCACTATTTAGCAAGACACACTTAATTCGTGATTTCACTGGCCCACTAAGATGTGGTTTAGACCTGTCTCTAACAAGAGGAAAGCCAAACTGTTTTAACTCGTCGCGATACCTATCGCGTCAGTTTGTAAACATCCTCGGCGTAGCTGTAAGTTAGCATGGGGCGAATAATTTAACCGTGCTGGTTTGGGAATCACCCCGCGATTGGGACACAATCAGAGTCAAGCGAAAGTAGACGCGCATACACGAAGACAAACTCACCTCTCCGTCGGTGCCTCGGTCCTTCCTGTGTTTGTGGGAGGTGCCGAAGCATTGTGTGACGGGAGTTTAAAGCGTGAGTGGGTCATGTGACGCTTCACGCTGCGCACTGCAAATGACTCGGGGAAATGACGGTGCAGGACTACAGGATGACGTCACTGAACCCGGAAATGGTAGTTTATTCACAAACATGTGAATGTGTCGGTGGATTAACAGGAGGTGTAGTAACTTGGGAGACAGACAAAGTGTCCACAGCGCTATCAGGTATTACAAGTGCAATGCTGAATAATCCTGAAAACAAGACAAGAGTCGCCAAGCTATCTATAGTATTTACACGGGATAGAGAATCTAGCCAATGGATGCAATGTTCAACTCGAAATGAGCTCGTTATCAAGGCATAGGTTCAGAATACGACCTTTTATAGAAGAGTCCATGGAATGGAGTCATTCAGGCCTTTTGTATCACTTTGGAGTTTAAAAACCCAACGTTGCTCTTTAGTGAACAAAAATTTGGCCTTGTCACTCTGGTGGGACGGTATGAATGGTTTCTCCAAGACAGTCCAAGAGAAATCGTCTGCCTGATGATTAAGCTCCACAAAGTGTCTGGTGAGTCTCGTGTTATCCTTCTTGCATCTGAAGGTGCTTTTGTGTTCGAGCATCCTAGTTTTAACCTTACGCGTCGTCATGCCAACATATTGCAGATGGCATGGACATTGTATTAGATAGATAAGGTTATCACTATTGCAGTTGGTGTAATTCTTCTGTATCCAAGACCTGGTCAGACCTAGATCTAAAGTTTTGGTATGCTTGGTTTGTGGGCATACTGTACAGTTCCCACACGGGAAATGACCCTGGACAGGTGGAAGGTTCCAAAGGGTGCCTACTCTCCTTGGTTCTAGTTCCCTAGTGCGTGTATGTACTAGTCTATCCCTCAGGTTGGACCCCCGTTTGAAGGCAAAGAGTGGTAGTGGAATCTTCGTTTTCGAGGTATTCAAAAAACGCCAATTTCTCCGAATGCACTTCTGAATGCCATTGGATAGAGTACTGAAGGTATTCACAAAGGTTAGACGACCTGATGGTGGTTTCTCTATCTTGTTCTCTAATAGAGCCTCTCGGTGATTGTTGAGAGCACGTTTTCGGGCATTCTTGACCAGCCTCTTAGGATAGAGTCTAGCTGAAAGTTGATCAGTTAGGGCATTCGCGTGATGATTGTAGAGATCAATTGATGAACAATTACGTCGCAAGCGTAAAAATTGTCCATATGGCAGATTGTCGCGCAATGCCTTTGGATGCTGACTATCATAACGAAGCAGCGAATTGCGAGCCATGGGTTTACGATAAAGCTCGCTGCCCAATCCAGTGCATGTTGAAAAAATGGACAGATCGAGAAAGGCTATCGTGGATGGGTGCATCTCTAGAGTGAACTTCAAAAATGCATTCTGTGTGTTGAGCCAATCTTGGAATTGCCTGACCGATTCTTGATCGCCCCGCCAGATCACGAGGATATCATCGATATATCTCTTCCAGAGTCTGATAGACTCATGGAAGGGATTCACTTCGTTGAGGACGTGGTTCTGTTCAAATTTATGCATGTATAGATTTGCTAGAGATGGTGCAAAAATACTCCCCATGCTCGTACCTGACACTTGTAAGAAGATCTTGTCCTCAAATTTGAAGAAATTCTCCTTCATAGCCATGCGTGCCAGGTCCATGATGAAATTGACCGGAGTGATAGAGTTGAGTTCTGTTTCTCTCAGAATAGAGGCAATTGTATCTAAAGTTTCATCTTGTGGAATAGAGGTGTAGAGTGATTCTACATCAAATGAAACGAGTAGATCTAGACTGGGATTAAAATCCACAGTAGGAAGCAGACGTAGTACGTCTTTCGTGTCCTGGAGGTAAGTAGGCATCAAGCGCACCAGTGGTCTCAGGAAGAAATCTACAAATGTAGATAAAGGTTCAAGCAGAGAGCCAATGCCGGAGATGATGGGTCTTCCGGGAGGTGGTCTCTGCAGCTTGTGTATCTTGGGAAGTATATAGAAGTATGGCATGACCGGATGAGCAGTCTGTAAAAATTCCTTTTCATGAGATGTGATCCATCCTTCATTGAAAGCTTCCTCTACCTTGTTGGTTATGATTCTACTGATTCTTTCCGTAGGGTCTTCCCTCAGTAATCGGTAGAACCTCTTATCATCAAGTTGTCTCAAGCACTCGGTACGATATACTATCGTGTCTAAAATCACTATGGCACCGCCTTTATCTGCAGGTTTAATGGTGATTTCTCTGTCCTCTGTTAGTGCATGAAGTGCCAGCTGTTCATTTCTGGGTAGATTGCTATAACCACCTCTGTTATTTTGACATAGGGTATTGACTTCATCGAGAACTGCTCTTTCAAAAGCAAGTACCTGGGGTGGGATAGCATGTGTCGGTGGATTGAA
Source organism: Triturus cristatus (assembly GCF_964204655.1). Lineage (NCBI taxonomy): Eukaryota > Metazoa > Chordata > Amphibia > Caudata > Salamandridae > Triturus > Triturus cristatus. The sequence goes on from NC_140593.1 coordinate 419,638,209, forward strand.
GGTTGAGCGTTTTTTCAGACCAGTGTTGATGTTGTCTGTGGAGGGCTCAATCTCTTCTTTATCTTTAAAGAAATGATGAAGGCGAACCTTCCGAAAAAATTTGGCAAGTTCACATTGAACCTGGAAGTTGTCGCCTGTCGATGTTGTCACAAAACCAAGCCCTTTGTTCAAAACTGCATTCAGAAGTGCATTTCGGAGAAATTGGCGTTTTTTGAATACCTCGAAAACGAAGATTCCACTACCACTCTTTGCCTTCAAACGGGAATCCAACCTGAGGGATAGACTAGTACATACACGCACTAGGGAACTAGAACCAAGGAGAGTAGGCACCCTTTGGAACCTTCCACCTGTCCAGGGTCATTTCCCGTGTGGGAACTGTACAGTATGCCCACAAACCAAGCATACCAAAACTTTAGATCTAGGTCTGACCAGGTCTTGGATACAGAAGAATTACACCAACTGCAATAGTGATAACCTTATCTATCTAATACAATGTCCATGCCATCTGCAATATGTTGGCATGACGACGCGTAAGGTTAAAACTAGGATGCTCGAACACAAAAGCACCTTCAGATGCAAGAAGGATAACACGAGACTCACCAGACACTTTGTGGAGCTTAATCATCAGGCAGACGATTTCTCTTGGACTGTCTTGGAGAAACCATTCATACCGTCCCACCAGAGTGACAAGGCCAAATTTTTGTTCACTAAAGAGCAACGTTGGGTTTTTAAACTCCAAAGTGATACAAAAGGCCTGAATGACTCCATTCCATGGACTCTTCTATAAAAGGTCGTATTCTGAACCTATGCCTTGATAACGAGCTCATTTCGAGTTGAACATTGCATCCATTGGCTAGATTCTCTATCCCGTGTAAATACTATAGATAGCTTGGCGACTCTTGTCTTGTTTTCAGGATTATTCAGCATTGCACTTGTAATACCTGATAGCGCTGTGGACACTTTGTCTGTCTCCCAAGTTACTACACCTCCTGTTAATCCACCGACACATTCACATGTTTGTGAATAAACTACCATTTCCGGGTTCAGTGACGTCATCCTGTAGTCCTGCACCGTCATTTCCCCGAGTCATTTGCAGTGCGCAGCGTGAAGCGTCACATGACCCACTCACGCTTTAAACTCCCGTCACACAATGCTTCGGCACCTCCCACAAACACAGGAAGGACCGAGGCACCGACGGAGAGGTGAGTTTGTCTTCGTGTATGCGCGTCTACTTTCGCTTGACTCTGATTGTGTCCCAATCGCGGGGTGATTCCCAAACCAGCACGGTTAAATTATTCGCCCCATGCTAACTTACAGCTACGCCGAGGATGTTTACAAACTGACGCGATAGGTATCGCGACGAGTTAAAACAGTTTGGCTTTCCTCTTGTTAGAGACAGGTCTAAACCACATCTTAGTGGGCCAGTGAAATCACGAATTAAGTGTGTCTTGCTAAATAGTGACCGGCTAGGTTCTTAGTCGGATTCGTTTGAGACTGTCTCTGTGACCGAAATACTGCAATATTTTTCTGCATATAGTTACACCATGCCGAAGTACTAAACCCCTATTAATTATCCTTGGGGTCCTGTTTAACAAGATGCGAGTGCGCCATCTTTCAAAGTTAATCGGCTCTTCTCTCTTTTAACTTAAGAACTGCAATTTAATACCTACTTTTGCGGTACACACATTATATTCCTGGTGATTTATTCCTACTGGACACATGCTTGTAATTTTGTCCCTAAACCGCTTTTCTAACACTTTGAACACTACCTTTGAGTCTGTTGAATAATTCGCCCTAATTTGATTCATACTTACAGGGCGGGGTCTCAATTACCTGAGTTGTTACCGGGTGAGGTGAGGTCTGACGCTCACACAAGTAAGGTGAGTTGGCGTTCTCTCTCATAGATGACATATTGGTTGTTACTGTCATGAGAACCAATTTCTAACTTTGTATGTAATGAGGAATATTGAAATAGAACACTACCTATCGTTTGTATTTTATTTTCTTTCAACAGGAGTGAAATACACCCTACTTGCCGTGAGGTCGATAGGTACCAGGTTGTATTGTTGAACAACTTGTCACTCTTTCTTGTTTTTTTCTTTTTCACTTGCAGTAGCAATTATGTATTGGTCCTGAAGAAAGCCGGGAACACATTCCCTTCTGGCTGAAACTAGTCGACCCCTATATGACGCAACCTATTTGCTAAAAGTTGCCGCTACATGTCTTTTTAATAGGATTGGAACAGAGATATTTAATAAACATAGTTTTCCCTGTCCAACTCCCTTTTTAAAGTTTTCACTTGCACTGCACTTATTACACACAGTACCCTTCAACAGGAATACATATGGCCACTCTTGGTCGATTTCTCTCTTGAACTTGTACTCTGCTCTGATCTTGCCTACTACATCTGCCTCTTGGCTTAGAGGAGTAGTGACAAGAAGGAAGGATTACCAAGTGATGACACTGGCCTCCCTTGGCAGTTGATGGGAATCCGCATCTAGAGTACAATGTTCTATCTCTATCAACCACACTTAGAATAGTTGATTATAGTAACTCTCTATATTTTATCTGTTCTTCATATTCATTTCCTCGTTTTGCACGACCACCAGTTCACTATTGTTTTTCATACATTATTGCCCTTCACAACAAAACAACAAGGTCAAGCATATGAAACATTGAGACATGTTGACAGGTGTAGTGATTGCCAAGGGACAATTTTTCTGAGTAACAACTTAAATAATGTCATTTGTCACATGGCTATCCGTCACCTGATTACACAGTTGGCTACACATATGACCTACTGACTGTCATCTGGAGTGGCACACATGTCCACACCCAGGACAATGAATAAACTAATGGGCCTGCAATTGTTTTGTAAAAAAGCCTAGCTGTACTGTGGGGACACCCTCATGGCAAGTTAGAATGTACCCACAGATGTCAGCACACAAAGTCACAACTGTGTAGCATCTGAACCACACACAGGTGCAGAAAATGTACAAGCAGGATACATGATTGTCAAAAACTGACACAGGCTACGAAGCACGAACATTAAGCACTGGCCAACATCACGGGAGCACTGCACGATGACTTTCTGTACTGCGAATCATCACACACAAGTCAGAACTGGCAATGAAACATCAGGGTTGAACATGTACGCCCCTCCCGCACACACCCACCCATACCTGAGTCAATGTGACTCATACTGATCAAGAAGTGACACCTCTTATTCAGGGTTACAATAACTGTGCTTGAAAACTAGCTTCATTAACACGAAATCACCTTGTAGGGCTGCCAAAACATATTGGTCACAAACAAACATCAACAGATTGTTGTGAATAGCCACACAGGCACTGCCCGGTTAGAGTATGCACAAGCAAACTGGTGTATCCCTGTCCAGTGGACAAATGTATCAAACATGTGAAAAATACTACCTAGGCCAGGGAACAATGACACAGAGGCAGAGCCATGCTGAATCCACAGTGAATGTGCACAGTGTTGGATGACACACATGAGTAGGAGGGCATTTGAAACCTCACACTCCTATGTTGAGACTCAGCATCAGTGCCAACAATTGTGCACCCCCAAATGACTGAACAGGACAGGGCACAGGCAGACCACCCCCACACATGATGCTGAAAGCAGTGTGCACCTTGATTAACTGGCAGCCTAGATGACCATGTGCAATAGTGATAACGCACAGACCAGGTAGCACAAGTCAAGGAGGGGAAGGGAGGAAGAACAGCACAGGTTGACTTGGGGGAACAGGATATGCACTGCACATATATACCCTGGCAGTGTATCCAGGCGACTGAGCAGCTACAAAAGCTGGCGACACACAACAACCACACATGTACCTACCCCCTTCCTGCTGCTGTAACTCCTGTATCCGCCTATCCAGGTCAGGGATACGCTTCATCTGGTGGGTCAGGCGCCGGCCCCCGCCATGCTTGCGAGGAGCCTCCTCCTTCAGCATGACCCGGGCGATCCTCCGGGTCCAGCACCGGATGTCCTGCCATCTCTTCCTGACTTGTGGCAGGCGCCGACTGCGACCCTCCACCGATTGCACGGCCTTGACGGCATCCTTCCAGATCTAACCCTTGTGGTAGGCGGTTACCTGTGTGGATGACAAAGTGGGACAACATCACGACACCTGCACCATGTCACAGGGACACACTGTTAGACCCGGCCCTCGTAACATAGCCAGACCTGACCCCTGCACCTCACACCAGCCCCGAGCCCACGGCCTAACCGATCCTTCCCACCAGAACACACACCCCCGACCCGGGCTTCCCCGTCCGTGGCCTTCCTCCTTCGGCCACACCGGGCCAGCGTGCCCACTTCATGCACCAAGATGGCCGCCCGGCCCCAGTGCGACCCTGGCCTATAGGCGCCACTCCGGCTGGAGGACATCGCGCTCCCCTTGGGATGAGAAAGGGAGGAGCAGTTTCCATCACACCTCTGCGCTTCCCTGGGAAGGTGGGTTTCGATTGACCCGCCGGCCTCCCCGAGGGCTGGCTCCACGCCTGCTGGGTGTCTGGGACTCCTCCCGACCCGGCCCTGAAAGGATCAAAGGACAATGGCAGGAAACCCCCAACAAGCGACCCCCAGGTGACAAGACCCCTGCCTGCACAGACTCCGGACATCAAAGAGGAGTCGCCCTATAACAAGGGGTGCTCTGGGACTGTCCGGCAGATTCGCCTTGGAAACACCAGAGCCCTGCTGAGTGACTCGCGGCTCCCTGAAGATCGTCAGACCTCCGAACTTGTGCTTGAGCCCTGCTGAGTGACTCGCGGCTCCCTGAAGATCGTAAGACCTCCGAACTCGTGCTTGAGCCCTGCTGAGTGACTCGCGGCTCCCTGAAGATGGTAAGACCTCCGCACTTGTGCTTGAGCCCTGCTGAGTGACTCGCAGCTCCCACAGACTCTCTTGGTCCCGCCGGACCCCACGACGACAAGCGTATCCCCCAGCTCGAGGATTGTGAGCTGTGCGCCGGGTACGCTCCTGCATTTGATTCCTATCCCCAAAGTATATCCTGCTACCTCCTAACCCCCATCCAAGACTTTGTGAGCCCGCGCTCTACTTGTATATATTTTGCCTTGCTGATCATAAAGATCCTACCACTCCGATCTGATAAAGATTTGCTCTTAAGAACTCCTCGTGTGGTGTCTCTCTGTCGTGTGGTGCCGAGTGTACGATCCTAGATACGAGTTTCCTCCCCTGAGGAGTCTCCCGCCAGTGCCCGGCTACGATACCTCGAGGGTGGGTCTCAGGGCAGTCAGGGCCCCCTCCGGGCCCCTCTGAGGTCGCCTTCTAACATTGGTGGCAGCAATGGGATTCGGGCCCATAATCTAGAGATCGTACCGTGAACGGCTGACGCACTACCGACAAAGATGGCAGAAGGAAACGCCGTGGTTCTCATAGAAAACGACACCAGCACCGTGTTCCAGGTGGAACAGCTGGAAGAGTACACTCACAAAGAACTAAAGCAATTCTGTAAGGAACTCAAAATCGCTACCACTGGTCTCAACACCAAAGAAGATATGCAAAAGGCACTGAAAGCTTGGGTGGATTCTGGAGCCTCCCGCCCAGAAGGAGCGGGGGAGCCCCACGACGAAGCTGGACCCTCCCAAGGAGAACGCAGCAGCAACCAGGTGCGAGGATTCGTACCAGACGGGGGCCTATCCCCGGAGGAACTCGCAGACAGAGAAAAAAGTCGCCATCACGAGCTCGAATTAGCCAAACTCAAAATTGAGGGCGAGTTGAAATTAGCCGAGAAAAAGCTAGCAGTAGAACAGTTGCGAGTACAAGGAGAACTAGAAGAGAAGAAACTCCAACGAGAACACGAGGGAAGGAGACTTCAACTGGAACATGAACGCAGCTTGAAGGAAATAGAACTGAAAGCAAGAAGCGAAGAAGCGCGGTCCCCGGGGTACCGGGAGGCGGCCGCCCCGGCGGAGCAGAAGGTCCACATCCCCAAGGATGTGGTCAAAGAATATTACAAAAATGATGACATTCAGCAGTGGTTCCGGGCCTACGAGGTTGCCATGACCTCCCATCGGGTCCCGCAGAAGGATTGGGGGGGCTGGGTTGTGGGGACGATTCCTGAGCGAAGGGAGAGACACCCTGCTCGACCTACCCACCTCCATGCAGACCTCTTATGACCACATGAAAGCGGCCCTCCTCACAAGGTACGGCCTCACCCCGGAGATGTACCGCCAGCGGTTCCGGGACTGCAGGAAGATCCCGGGTACCACCTGGGTGGAATATGTGAATTTCTTCAGCCGCGCCTTCGATGGGTAGATCAAGGGCAGCAAGGTAACCACCCTGGAAGAACTAACCGACCTTATGTTGTGGGATCACCTGGCTGCGAACTGCTTTGTGGAACTACGCCAGCATCTGCTCGACAGCAAGCTCACGGACCCAAGAAAGCTGGCTGTCGAGGCGGATCGCTGGACCAACACCCGGGTCTCCCGGGGCCCTGTAGGAGAGTACCCCCGAGCCAGTCAGGAACCACCCCGCCAGAGAGGGGGGGGGGAAACCAGGGAGGGCAGAGAGAGTCCCAGGCTAGTCCCCCGAAGTCCCAACCTCCACCTTTCCCGGCACCCCCACCAGCTGTATCCGCCCCCCCCCTGAGATGGGGGCACCGGGTAACCATCACTTGTTTCCGTTGCCAGAAGCCCGGGCATTACGCCAACGACCCTGAATGCCCCATGGCCCCACACACCACCCAGGCAGCACCCCCCGCTAGACAGATAGCCAATGTAGCACTGGGGGAGGAGGTTGAGGAGGCCGAGGAGTGGGAACCCGCCGCTATGGCCCTAGTATCCTTAGAAGATAGAGAGATGGTCCCTGGGAGCCTCCTGCCCTCTAACACAAAGAAATATGGGCAGCTCGTAACGATCAATGGCCACCAAGTAGAAGCCCTCCGTGACACTGGGGCCAGCATCACCGGTGTCCTCAGCCATTTAGTCCACGAAGACCAGGTCCTCCCCAAAGTATTTTGCCCTGTCATTTCAGCCGACAACACAGAAAGCCTATGTAAGGTAGCCCTGGTGCCCTTTGAGTGGGGAGGGGTGGTTGGTAAACTGAAGGTCACAGTGAGAACCTCCCAGCCCGTCGACTGTCACCTGGGGAACGACCTGGAAAGTTCCCCCTGGAGACAAGTCGAGCGCAAGACCCACCTAGGGATGATGGGCCTCCCTGAGTGGGTGTGCACCACCACTCGATCCATGGCGGCTCGACTGACCCCCCTGAGGGAAGTCGACGACGCCTCGACCCCTGAAGATAGGATGGTCCCGGCCGAGGGTCCCCACATCCCCCCACCAGAAGAGTCGATCGCCAGTGACGAACCCCCGCCTTCCGACTCCACCCAAGTCACCGAGTTAGGCGATCTGCCCGAATTAGCCCAGTGGCGCCACGAGGGGGGCCCCTCCCGAGAGGAGTTCTGCCGAGAGCAGGCTACCTGTCCCTCCCTGGTCGGGCCCCGGCAACAGGCAGAGGCCCAGGCCTCAGGCGACCAGACGGGGACGCACCGGGTGTATTGGGAGAATGACCTTTTGTACCGCGAACAGAAGTCGGTGGAGCTAGGGTCCGGCCGGGTGCTGGTGGTACCCCTACGCTTCCGAAACCTCCTCCTGGGCTTGGCCCACAACGTTCCCCTTGCAGGCCACTTGGGCCAGGACAAAACATACAGTCGCCTCGTGACTCACTTCTACTGGCCCAGAATTAAAGCGGATGTGGAAGCCCACTGCAAGTCCTGTCCCACGTGCCAGGCCAGTGGGAAGAGTGGAGGGAAGCGCAAGGCTCCGGTCCAACCCTTCCCTGTCATCAGTACCCCTTTTGAGCGGGTCGGGATCGACATTGTAGGACCTCTGGACCCCCCAACTTCCCAAGGGCACCGGTTCATCCTCGTCCTGGTGGACCATGCCACCCGTTACCCTGAGGCCATCCCCCTGCGCACCGTCACAGCCCCCGTGGTGAGCCGGGCGTTGATAGGGATCTTCTCCCGCATGGGTTTTCCCCGCGAGGTCGTGAGCGATCGCGGTACCAACTTTATCTCCCGATACATGAGGTTCCTTATGGCAACAGTGCGGGGTGTCCTATAAGTTCACCACCCCGTACCACCCCCAAGGAAACGGCCTGGTAGAGCGGTTTAACCGGACTCTGAAGGGGATGATCGCGGGCCTGGAAGAGCCCCTCCGGCGTAAGTGGGACATCCTGCTCCCCTGCCTCCTATTCGCATACCGAGAAGTTCCCCAGAAATCCTTGGGTTTCAGCCCCTTTGAGTTACTCTACGGGCACCCTGTCAGGGGGCCCCTCAGCCTGGTCAAGGAAGAGTGGGGGGCGGCGCCCCGAGGCCCCCCCCGAGATGTGTTCCGTTACGTCCTGACCCTCCGAAATCAGACTAGGAGGTTCCGAGAGATGGCAGAGGCCAACCTGGAGGCGAGTCAGGAGGAGATGAAGCGCTGGTACGACCAGAACGCCGCGCTGGTCGAGTTTCAGCCGGGCCAGCAGGTATGGGTCATGGCCCCCGTGAAACCCTGCGCTCTCCAGGATAAATGGACCGGGCCCTTCAAAGTAGTTGAGCGGAAGAGCCCGGTCACGTACTTGGTAGTTGGTAGACGTCCAGTCACCTCGGACCCCCTCCGGGTCCTCCACATGAACCGCCTCAAGCCCCACTTTGTGCGGACGGAGCTGAGCCTCCTACTGGCCACTGATGACGGGTCCGAAGAAGAGTCAGATCTTCTCCCTGATCTTCTGTGCACCAAAGAGAAGGACGGCTCCGTAGAGGGAGTGAACCTCTCCCCGTCTCTCACTCCCCAGAAACGTGAGGATTGCCGCCAGCTCCTAGGGCAGTTTCCGGACCTTTTCTCCCTGGTCCCCAAGGTCACCGACTGGTGTGTCCATGATGTGGATACCGAGGACAGCCCGCCAGTGAGACACCGAGCCTACCGAGTCCCTGATCGGGTCCGGTCCTGTATCCAAGCCGAAGTCTCGAAAATGTTGACCCTAGGCGTGATCGAACCCTCAGACAGCCCCTGGGCCAGCCCCGTGGTCCTGGTCCCAAAAGCAGCTGCCCCCGGGGTCGCCCCAGAACTCCGCTTCTGCGTGGACTACCGGGGACTCAATGAAGTCACCCGAGCCGATGCCCACCCCATTCCCCGAGCCGACGAGCTCATTGACCGGCTCGGGGCTGCTCGGTTCCTCAGCACCTTCGATCTCACCTGCGGCTACTGGCAAATTGCGCTCACAGAGGGAGCCAAGGAGCGGTCTGCCTTCTCCACCCCGGATGGGCACTATCGCTTTCGCGTGATGCCCTTCGGGATGATAAATGCCCCGGCCACCTTCCAGCGACTGGAAAATAGAGTCCTGGCCGGGCTGGAAAAATTCAGCGCTGCATATCTCGACGATATTGCAGTTTTTAGTTCCGAATGGAGTGAGCACCTCCAGCACCTCCGGAGGGTGCTAACCGCCCTACGCCAGGCAGGCCTCACCGTGAAAGCCAGCAAATGCCAGATTGGGCAAGGTTCGGTAACCTACCTGGGGCACCAGGTCGGAAGAGGGCAGGTCGCCCCTCTACAGCCCAAAATCGACGCCATCCTAGCCTGGGAACCCCCCACTACCCAAACAGAGGTCCGAGCCTTTCTGGGCCTCACGGGCTACTACCGGAGATTCATCCAGAATTACGGCAGCCTGGTCGGTCCCCTCACGGGACTCACGTCCAAGAAGCAGCCCAAGAAGGTGCAGTGGTCCCCTGCCTGCAAAGAGGCGTTCAATGCCCTGAAAACGGCCATGTGTACGGCCCCCGTCCTCCAGGCCCCCGACTACTCCAAAGAGTTTGTGGTACAAACTGATGCCTCCGAGCATGGCAGCGGGGCAGTCCTCTCCCAGGTAAATGACCAGGGCCTAGACCAGCCCGTAGCCTTCCTCAGCCGAAGGCTGTTGCCCAGGGAACAGAGATGGAGTACCATCGAGCGCGAGGCGTTCGCCGTAGTCTGGGCCCTCAAGAAACTGCGCCCTTACCTGTTCGGCACCCATTTCAGGGTCCAAACCGACCATCGCCCCTTGCGATGGCTCATGCAGATGCGAGGAGAAAACCCCAAGCTTCTGCGGTGGTCAATCTCCCTCCAGGGGATGGATTTCACCGTGGAACATCGCCCTGGTACGGACCACGCCAACGCCGATGGCCTCTCCCGGTTCTTCCACCTCAGCGAAGAAAACCCCCAAGAAGATGGGTAGTTCTCTCCGGCTTTCAGCTGGGGGGGACGCGTGTTAGACCCGGCCCTCGTAACATAGCCAGACCTGACCCCTTCACCTCACACCAGCCCCGAGCCCACGGCCTAGCCGATCCTTCCCACCAGAACACACACCCCCGACCCGGGCTTCCCCGTCCGTGGCCTTCCTCCTTCGGCCACACCGGGCCCGTGTGCCCACTTCATGCACCAAGATGGCCGCCCGGCCCCGGCGCGACCCTGGCCTATAGGCACCACTCCGGCTGGAGGACATCGCGCTCCCCTTGGGATGAGAAAGGGAGGAGCAGTTACCATCACACCTCTGCGCTTCCCTGGGAAGGTGGGTTTCGATCGACCCGCCGGCCTCCCCGAGGGCTGGCTCCACGCCTGCTGGGTGTCTGGGACTCCTCCCGACCCGGCCCTGAAAGGATCAAAGGACAATGGCAGGAAACCCCCAACAAGCGACCCCCAGGTGACAAGACCCCTGCCTGCACAGACTCCGGACATCAAAGAGGAGTCGCCCTATAACAAGGGGTGCTCTGGGACTGTCCGGCAGATTCGCCTTGGAAACACCTGAGCCCTGCTGAGTGACTCGCGGCTCCCTGAAGATCGTCAGACCTCCGAACTTGTGCTTGAGCCCTGCTGAGTGACTCGCGGCTCCCTGAAGATCGTAAGACCTCCGAACTCGTGCTTGAGCCCTGCTGAGTGACTCGCGGCTCCCTGAAGATCGTAAGACCTCCGAACTTGTGCTTGAGCCCTGCTGAGTGACTCGCAGCTCCCACAGACTCTCTTGGTCCTGCCGAACCCCACGACGACAAGCGTATCCCCCAGCTCGAGGATTGTGAGCTGTGCGCCGGGTACGCTCCTGCATTTGATTCCTATCCCCAAAGTATATCCCGCTACCTCCTAACCCCCCTCCAAGACTTTGTGAGCCCGCGCTCTACTTGTATATATTTTGCCTTGCTGATCATAAAGATCCTACCACTCCGATCTGATAAAGATTTGCTCTTAAGAACTCCTCGTGTGGTGTCTCTCTGTCGTGTGGTGCCGAGTGTACGATCCTAGATACGAGGTTCCTCCCCTGAGGAGTCTCCCGCCAGTGCCCGGCTACGATACCTCGAGGGTGGGTCTCAGGGCAGTCAGGGCCCCCTCCGGCCCCTCTGAGGTCGCCTTCTAACACACACATTTGAACATCTTTGATTTGTTGAACAGGGCATAGTATGCTGGCAAGTAATAGCACCTTAGTCATAGGGACTTTTTCCACTGTGGACGCATCAATGCACTACATGGCATAGTAAGTACACAGGTGGCATGAGGGGTGCGAAACCATCCCTGATCATGGCACACACTGTGCATCCCAAGCAACACAAGGCTGATGGACAGCACCGCAAAACAGTCACATGCCCCAGGCCACTGACGAAACCTCAGCAGAGTACACAGACACACACAGGCACACATCAATCACCTGCCATTGGCAACAGCGGATGCAAACCTCACTCTGCACATGTGCCACTTGCCAGGGGGGGGTCACAGGTGTGGGGCTAGCTCAGCAAGTCAGACACACAACACGGCTTACTTCTCACATCAGATGGATTGAGCAGTTGCCTCCTCGATGCAGCTGTGGTGCAACACTCCACATAGACACTCACCCACATGACAAGAAACATTCACACACATCAATGTCCAGGGGGCGTACACATCATTTGGACACTCTCACCACTCTCACCACAGCTCCACTCAACTCTCACACACATCTGTGGGTGCAGTCACCTGTCACACCGGGGTGACCACTGAATCACCGCAGGACAATAGAACAAGAATTCCCAAGAGGATTAGGCTGGCTGAATGTGCCATGCACTATGCAGTGAATGTCACAGTAAGCACAATGCAAGTGAGGAGTGCACACATGAACTACATCAAGCCCTGCATGAGAGACATAAGCCATCCACCCCCCCCGGGACCCACTCCAACCAACATTGCATGTCTGTCACACCTGGACACAATGCCAGAAGTGACAGACACAAAAAAGGTGCACAGGCAAAGGTAGTGGAGTCAGCACTCACCTGCTCCCCTGGTCGACCATACAGCATGGGGTACCGTGGGAGGATCACTTCCAGCAGGGCCTCATTCTCCTCCTGGGTGAAAGGCTGGGCCCTCTCCACAGTCCTTGACATGGAGCCAGAGGGAGACAATACAGCAGCAGTGGTATCAACAGACATGTTGTGCAGGCAAGTGCCCTCCCATGGGTTCTGCCTGCCTTACATCTGCCTTGCTGGCCTATTTCATTTACAGGAGTACAGAGTGATTGGTCAGACTCATTTGCATCCTACGTTTCCTCCAATCCCTTTAAACATACACCAGTGACAGCCTTAGCATCTTTCGAATTTGCAGCATCATGTCAAGTCAACAACCACTTTGCAACAATGTATAATGTGGCCAACTGCTTTTTCCAGACCACATGATGTTAAATTTTGAACTTGAAACTCGGTATCCATGACAACCAGCATGCATTTAGGCCCTAATACTTGTCCCTCATGTGTCCCCATTGTAATTCTTAAATCCCCACACAGGTACGGCGCGTTTCACACGTACCCCTAGGGCACCATCACTACAGTGATACGGGCCGTACTCACGCGTGTACGTGCCGTACACACGTGAGTACGTGCCATATCACTAGGGCCTACGGTACCCCAAATTTAGTGATAGGCACGTACTCACGCGTGTACGGGCCGTACGCACGTGAGTACGTGCCATATCACTCGGACCTACAGTAACACAACTATAGTGATAGGCACATACTCACGCGTGTACGGGCCGTACACGCATGAGTACGTGCCATATCACTAGGGCCTACGGTACCCCAACTATAGTGATAGGCACGTACTCACGCGTGTACGGGCCGTACATGCGTGAGTACGTGCCTTATCACTCGGACCTACAGTAACACAACTATAGTGATAGGCACGTACTCACGCGTGTACGGGCCGTACTCGCATGAGTACGGCCCGTATCACTATGGCCTACGGTACCCCAACTATAGTGATAGGCACGTACTCACACGTGTACGGCCCGTACACGCGTAAGTACGGGCCGTACACGCATGAGTACGTGCCGTATCACTAGGGCCTACGGTACCCTAACTATAGTGATAGGCACGTACTCACGTGTGTACGGGCCGTACACGCGTGAGTACGTGCCGTATCACTCGGACCTACAGTAACACAACTATAGTGATAGGCACGTACTCACGCATGTACGGCCCGTACACGCGTGAGTATGTGCCGTATCACTCGGACCTACAGTAACACAACTATAGTGATAGGCACGTACTCACACGTGTATGGGCCATACACGTGTGAGTACGGCCCGTATCACTAGGGCCTACGGTACCCCAACTATAGTGATAGGCACGTACTCACGCGTGTACGGCCTGTACACGCGTGAGTACGGGCCGTACACGTGTGAGTACGTGCCGTATCACTAGGGCCTATGGTAACACAACTATAGTGATATGCACGTACTCACGCATGTACGGGCCGTACACGCGTGAGTACGGGCCGTATCACTAGGGCCTACGGTACCCCAACTATAGTGATAAGCACGTACTCACGCGTGTACAGCCCGTACACGCATGAGTACGGCCCGTATCACTCGGACCTACAGTAACACAACTATAGTGATAGGCACGTACTCACGCGTGTACGGCCCGTACACACACCCTCAGAGCGTGTGTACTGCGTTTCACAGCTTACACTGGTGATAGGAGGCGCACACGAAAGGAATGGAGGTGTCAGACTCGCACAAGGCTGGACATCAAGTCATTATCAGTGCAGTCCTTCATGTGCAGGGCCTAGGTGTGTCAGGCAGTGATGTGGCACATGTCTCATCATGTTGTGGCACAATAGATGTGTGATGAGCTGTTTACACATGTCATGCTTTATGGGGCACTACGTGGCACACTTCCCCTTCACACTTTGCACATGTGTGCATGTAGGACACATGTGTCAAGCACTGCATCACTGGTATGGCACAGTCACCAACACCCGCAACTGTCCCCTGATGCCAGGTACACTGATAATTACACCTGACATGTGACTACCACCGTGCCACGATGTGACTATGTCATGTGTGTGTCATGTGTTCCCATGAGCTTGCCGTTGGTGTTCCGTCAACTCCATCTGCTGTTGCAGCATCCAACATGTGTCTGTGTGCATATGTGCATGACACACATATACGCACACCATGCCACATGTGGACTCACACATTACATGTGTCATGATGGTTCCAAGATGACTTCCTGACATGAGGCAATATCTGCGTTGTCTCAATCTTTGTGTCATCAGTTTTTGACATGTACCCCTTCATGGAAATGTGTGTTATCTGTCCTTTTTCAAATGACATGTGACCTGTGCGTCTAGACTCCCGCCAGCTGTCTGTATGAGATAACATCCTTCAAATGCTGATATGTGGATGTCTGTCACTCATATAATGTGTCTGGCTGGTCACTTACACTGGCCCACAGCTATTTTAATGGCATGTCACGTCAACATTGCCATGCAACTATTGTGGCTGGCTCTTCGTAGGAGTATAACCTGGCTGGCCTACGTGTCCTGGATGTATTGAACAGACCAGACTCTGTATTAAGCAGATGTGTATTAGCTGTTGAACATGTGCTCACCTCAGTGACATTGGTGTGGTAATGTACTCACTCTTCGTTATTCCTTCCAAATCTCTGCAGGGCACCGCCTCTCCCCAGACGAATGCCAGACCTGGATGCCATGTGTGAACATGACTGCATACGCAGATACCGCTTCTCTCAAGAGCTGATAGAGAACTTGATCCGCCGGCTTGAACCACACCTCCAACCACAACACAGGTATCCTACAGCTCTGACCCCCAAGATGAAGGTGATTCAGCCCTACATTTTTTTGCCACCGGCACGTTTCAATTGACCATAGCTGATGTTGGTGGCATGTCCCAGACAATGTTCAGCCGTGTCCTGCATGATGTTTTAGAAGCCATGTTGGTGCACCTGGATGTCTTCATCCATTTTCCCACTCGTGAGCAGTTGACAAGTGTCAAGGGTAAGTTCTATGCCCTTGGAGGGATGCCTCACGTAATTGGGGCCATTGATCGGACACATGTGGCTTTGGTACCACCACAGGCACAGGAGGTAGCCTTTCGGAACCGCAAACATTATCACTCTATCAATGCCCTTGTGGTGTGTTTTGCCAACATGCTGATTTCCCATGTCTGTGCCCGTTTTCCAGGGTCCGCACATGATGCCTACATCATGAGGCGTAGCAGGGTGCCAGAAATGATGCTGCAGCTGCACGCGGAACAAGCATGTCTTGTTGGTGGGTATACTCTGTTAGTCCTGTGTTTCGCGCTATCTTTGTATCTTACGGCATCTCCTGACCCACTTCTTCACATCATGTTTCCATGTAGGGGACTCTGGCTATCCCAACATGCCATGGCTGATGACGCCTCTCCGCATCCCCAGAACAGCCGCAGAACACCGGTACAACGACACCCATGGGCAGACGAGGCGCGTGATTGAGAGGACGTTTGGACTCCTGAAGAGCAGATTCCAGTGCCTCCACAAGACCGGCGGCGCCCTCCCATATGCCCCGGTGAAGGTCTGCAAAATCTTCATTGTGTGCTGCATGCTGCACAACATGGCAGTGGAGAAGGCCGTGCCACTCATCCTTGATCCGGATGAGCAGGATCATCCACCCATGGAGGATGAAGGGCTTGGGCACGGGGCAAGTGAGGAGGAGGAGGAGGAGGACATCCGGAGTCAGCTTATCCGCAACTTCTTCTCATAATGGTGAGTCCCTGTGTCTGAGTGTGCACGCTTTGAGCCTTCTGTGGCAGGTGTTGCAATGTGTGTGTCCAGCTGACTGTGTGCTAAGTGACTTGGAGGTGTGTTCTGATGTGTCATTCAAGTGATGATGTTATTCCACACATTTTAGCTGGGACACTAAATTTTTTAAGAGCATGGTGACAACATCATTCCTGTAGAGTACATGTACATGTCTGCGGATTACTAGCTCTTCGCTGACTTGTTGTGTGTCTGTCCTCCCCAGGTTCTTGCGGCTGTCGTCTGCTCATGTCATCATTGCCCTCCAGCTATTCGTCATGAGTATTGCAACGTGTGCTGGATCAGAGTTGCATGCACAGACATGGTGAAAAGTCATTTTGGGTAAGGAGTGCAGCAAGGCATTTTGGGGGTGGTACGTGTTTGTGATATGTGGGGACTGCTCCTGTGCATGTTTTGTTACCATGCATACATGTCGACTCACCATGGGGCACATGACGTGTTGCATGGCTCCCATGAATTGATAGTCACCCTTCCTGACAGTCATCTGTAATGGTTTGTGGATTCTGATGAAGGCATCAATGTGTGTATAACGTCCCTCAGGAACATACGGGATGCTAATGGTGGACATAGTGTGGGACATCCCCATATGAGGCTCAATGGGGAATTGCAGACTCTCCGTGTGAGGCAAGGGGTGTTAGGCTCAACCCCTTCACTTGTGTGCCAGCTCAGTAGGATTTACCACATCTGTGTGTTGAAGGGGGTGTCCAGTGTAGGTCACACATGGTCAGCCAAATGACCTGTGAGTCTGTTCCAATTGATGTATTTCCCTTAGTGTGAGGCTGAGTAATAAAGGTGTTCGTCACACTCCAAGGTGCCTCATCTCTGTCAATGCAGGTCTCTTGCCACTTTGCATGCGGCATATCTGGCATAGTTGTGGAAGATTATGCATAGGAGTCCATGTGTAGTTTAGCAACATGCATGCAGTTGCTCATGGATTAGGCTCCCAATTGGGCATGAAGTACATGGTCGTGTATGTTTTTTGGCATGTTGGTCCACACAATGGGCCATCAACACCTGCTGAGGGTGTGTCGCCTGTGCGCTGGTCGGCCTTCAGTTTCCTGATCCGGTGTCATGCTTCTTTGGTGATTATGCATGCATTGTCTCTGGGTGTGCCATGTGACACTGGACACTCCTTATTTTACACACGCGCCTGTTGCAGTTGTCCTTCTGACATCCTAGTCTTTGTGTGCAAATTCTGGCATTTTGCAAGGAGATGCTGCCTGCTGCTGCGGCCCCTGCAGCAAGGGCCCACAGAGTATCCAGATTTGGCAACACACACGCCTCCAAGATGCTCCTCACTTCCTCCCTCCACCCATTCATTTGGCTGTCCTCAGCTTGTCTATGCCACTGTTGCCGCCACGCGGTTCCAAAGTCTGAACCATCAGCACATGCAAGGTGCACATTGCACCACCATCCTGTCCTTGCATAACCCACATCACACTACAGTCTGATGTAGCAGCCACACTCCGAGCTATGTCCATCCGCACATCTAACGCCTGCTGTCAGACATACCCTGGGCACACACACGACACATTTGCATGCTGAGTGTGCAACTCCAACTGCCTACACTGCGCTGCCCTGCCTTCCAGGCCCTGTCACACCAACCAGGTCACGTCCCTAATATTCCCCACCGGCTCTGTAGCCCAGCAATGGCATGGGAGTGGGACTCAAGGCTTCAGCATGTAGTATGGTGTCATCGTCTGGGACATGGCACAGGTATCATCTCTCAGCATGTCAATCTACAGAGTGTCCAGGACCCCCCTCTCCACCATCACATGCGCACAGCACCTCATCATCAGCTCGTATGCCATTGACAGCCAGGTGCTCCTCACCCTCAACAAAGACACAGACGTTGGCAGTTCCATCATTCAAGTATGCATGAGAACCATTGATGAATGGCTGAACACGAGCCACCTGAGGCTGGACTTGTACAGGACTGAGGTGATCATCTGAGGATTGTCCCCTTCCAGCTGGGTCAAGTGCTTGTGTCCCACCCGCAAGAGCCCTGCACAAGCACCCAGTGGCCACACACACAAGATGGTGTGCATCATGTTTGGCTCGCTCACATTTGCCATGCTAGTCCACAGCATCTGTACCTCATGCTGCAACACCCTCTGCATTATGCACATGATCCATAGATAGATCCACTCCAAGAAAAGACAGACCATCCCCCAGGTCCATGACAACATCCGTGTCAAATACTGCCCTGCCCTCTACGGAGCAAGTACATCCAAACTCCCGGGAAACTTGTCCACATCCAGGGTGCATCTGCACACCTCAGCTTCAACACCCTGCACCCCAGCCACCTCACCGTCCACCATAGATAGCTGCAATGGATGACTGTCTGCTGCAGGATGACCTCCACACTCCCCACCCACACTCAGGAGGCAGTCCACAACCCCGACCCCAAACCATCCTTGTACGTCTGTCATCCTAGATCCCGTTGGGCCATCTCCGTGCATCCAACCTTGCCGGGGCCACCATTCTTCACATCCACTGTACTCCAGCATACAGGACATTGTTCTCCCACCTGGCCACACATACCTGGGACTCCCTCCCCGGGAACCTCCACATGAGCCATGACCTCTACGCCTTGATGATAATCTCCCAAATAGGTCTGTCCGCACAGTTTAGCAAGCCCCCCCTTCAGCAGCCAGAGGCCATCACAGGTGAGTGTTGTGCTCCATGCCTACATTGAATGATACCTTGTGACCCATGTGTGTCGTGTACCAGACTCTGATCCCAGGGTATGGATGGCTGGAGTTAGTTCAACACTCAGGCATAGTTTGACATTTCCACACACATATGTTGTTGAATAATGCAAAATGACAGGAACGTCTCATGACCAAAGTAATATATTTATTTGCGGTGGGGTACGTGTTTTGGTACCGGGGAAATAGAATCCAAAGTTCACAGGGGGAGATGGTATCCTTGGCATTGGAAGTCATCAGAGTCCAGGGCACAGTGTTGGTCATCATTGGTCACACTGTGGCCAGCTAGTCCATGTGGCAGAGAATGTCATTGGATGAGGTGCTGCTGTTGCGCCAGAGGGCCAGGTACCAGGCCAGGGGACCTGGGAGATGTGGATGGTCCGCTGACTCTCACGGTCTTTTCCGTGGACTACCCACCTTCCTCTGGGGACCCTCAGATGCAGGCCTTGACGATGTTTGGGACGCTCCGTCAGACGAATCCTCCTCCTCCTCCTCCTCCCTCCCTGTGTCTGGTGCTGGTCTACGCCTGGTGGCACAGGGAGGGTTTCACATGTTTTGGGCGATCTGACGGAGTGATTGGCTCATGTCCCTGTGCACCGCCAGGAGCTCAGCCAGTCTTGCCTCCATCCGTCCTTGGTGTTGTTGATGACTGGCATGATGCTCGACCTGCAGGTTCTTTAACTCATCGAGGGTCCCCTGCATCTCTGAGAGTCTCGACACGACCTGGTTGATGCCTCTGGTGTCACGCCGGTATGTGTCCAGGATGTTGCGTATGTGTGACATACCGGTGTCCTAAGCTGGCTGGTCAGGTTCGCGCCTCCGCCTGCCTCCACTCCCACCACCCCTGCCCACTTGAGCCTGGCCTGCCCTTGTGGGCACATCGGGTCTACGGGACCCCTGAGGGATGGCATTTGCAGGGTTGCCTGCCTCCTCCTGGGTGCCCGGAGAACCTTGTCCCTCCTGGTCAGACTGGCTCTGTTGTTCTGTGCGAGCAGGGCTCCTGGGTGTGTCCTGGGATGTGGCAGGAATGGGGGGGGTGGTTGGCACAGATGTACCTGACGCAGGTGCTGCAGGGGCTTGGGCACCAGAGGGTCCAGGGTGGTCGGGGTCATCCACGGAGTGGTGAGTGTCGTCGCTGCCGGTGGGATCATCTTCACGCGGAGCCTGGGACTGTGATTCTTCCCCCCCAGTGTTGGGGGGAGATCAACGACGTTGCCCTGTGTGTGAGAGAGAGACAATGTTAATGGTGTTTCATGCGACATCTATGTTTCATACATATTCACGTTGACACAGTTCCTCCAGGTAGTTGGATGTGCCTAGCATTCCTCTCAATGTCCACTTGGGGATGGGTATGTTGCGGGGGACAGATTGGGATGTTCTCCTGAGTGTTTGACCTGTAGATTGTTGGCTATGATGCTTATTTGGCTATGGATTGGTCTTGTTGTGTCACATGTCCATTGTGGGAGTGTGTAAATCCGTTGCCTGCCCCGGGGGTGTGTGCTTGTGTTAGGGGGGTGGTGTGTGACCGGGCCTGCTGTTGTGTGTAGTGTGAGTTGTCATTGGGTCTCCCAGGTGATCTGTCTGTCCCCTCATGGTGCATGCTGGCATGACAGTGAGTGTGAGTTCCTGTGCTAGATACCTGTACTTGTGGAGTTGGTGTTTGTGTGTACAGTGGTCCCAGGAGGGCCTTGTGCTGCATACAGCAGGGCCAAGTGTCAGCTACCTTGTCAGTACTTTGCCAGTCCCTGTGCATTGTGCATGGGTATGTACCTATGCCATATGGGCTGAGGGCATTGGTGTCTGCGTCTCATTTTCACAATGTGTTGTGTGGAGCCCACCCTCCAAGCCTCCCGGACATCCAGTCTTGTGTTTGTGGTTGTTGTAGCCTTGGACATGGCCTTGCCTTGATCTGTGAAGGGTGCATGGAGACGTTAGTGGCATGAGCGTGGTTTTTGAGTGTGGTTGTGTGCGGTGAGTGCTTGGGGGAAGTTGCGTGCATTTGGTGTATATGTGGTGTGGACCCCATTGTCCCCATGTTACGTAAGTTGTTTGTGTTCTCACTAGGCTCTGCGACTCCTTCGACTCCGTGTACTCCCACCGGCGGTAGCAGGGCCATCACCTTCTCCTCCCAGGGATGGTAGTGTACGGGTCTGCGGGGCGGCCCACCTCCAGTGATGTTACTCTGGGCATATTCTTCGTTCATTTTCCTCTTGACCGCCCTGCGCAGATCGTACCACCTGGCTTGGCATTCATGCCTGGTGCTTCGGATGGGCGCAACAGCATTCACCTTATCGACAATCCTCTGCCACATGGCAGATTTATCAACTATGCTGGTCTGTCTGACCTATGTTCCAAACAGCTGTGGCTCCACACTGATGACTTCATTGACAAGGAGGTCCAGCTCCGCCGTTGTGAACTTTGGATTCTTGTCTGTGGGCATGGTGTGGGGTGTGGGGTGTGGGTGTGGGTGTGGATGGTTGTGGGTGTGTGTGAATGTGAAGAGGGGGATGTTTGTGAAGGAGGTTGTGTGAAGGTGTGTGAGTGAAGGTGTAGTGAAGGTATCAGTAATGTAGAGTTCTAGTTCAAAAGCTTTATTTCGACAGTTAGTCATAAAAGCACAACAATACAACACATAACGCACAATAAATAAGATATAATACAAGACAGTTACAAGATAAAATAATTATTAAATTCCATATACTGTCGGATATCTAAAAATTATTAAAAAAAGATATTACTGTAACAGCTGTTTCCTGGCAGTTCTTATCCTCCAAGCCCAACCCAAAAATTTAGCTAAACAGCAGGCAAAGAAGGGACGAGCGTCAGAGTGCAGTATGCGTAAAGCTTCCAAGTGTGATCTTGTACCTAGGCTCCTACATAAGGGCTTCAGCCATCTCGACCTAGGCACAGAATAAGCATGGCACTCGAACAACAGATGAGCTATGGACTCGACCCTTGAATTACAAAAGGGACAATAAGGTACAGTTTGGTATGGAGGTTTCCAGGAAGACGTAAAAAATCCTAGGGGAAGAACACCCACCCTGAATTTAAAGTATAATGCTCTATCGCCTGGGTTGGAGATTGCATCCAAATAAGGTTCTCTAAAAGGGATCTCCTTAACTAACAAAAACTGGGCGACAGATTTACAATGATTGGGGTTACACAACCTCTCATTATCCACCCAGAGCCAATAGATCTTCTTGAGCATTTGTTTTGAGGGTGCTGTTCTGTTGACCCAAGCATCTCCTAAACCCAGGTCATAGAGAAGTCGCTTAACCTCCCTGAGCCAGATTACCTTATACCAGCCGGATAAGGATAAAATTTCGCTGAGGGCATCTGCATAACTACTCAATTCAGGGACATTCCATATCCTGGCCCACAATAAAAGGGGACGTAGCCTAGCTTGCTCACTGATTGAGCGTGTGCCTGCATCTAACAGGAGAGGAATTGAAGGGGTACTATGGGGTAACTTCATGAGGTCTTTATGAAAATTATTTTCGATGTGTGTCAAAATGTCAACTCTTTGTATACCCCATAATTCCGCACCATACAGAGGTGCACTCACCACCCTTGCCCTATAAATATCAAGAAGTGCCCTAATTGGTTTTAAAGCTGAGGTACGTTGTTCCTTGAGCAGGGCCCCTGTGACCCTCTTGTGGGTCAAAAACACCTTTTGGTGGTGCGCCTTCCAGCTCATATTGGCACACAGACGGATACCTAGATAGTCAAATTCGTTTACTCTATCAAGGGGAACAGAGTCCAGGGAAGGAGGAACAGCCACTTTCCTGGGAGGGTTAAGAACAAGGAATTTGGTCTTGCTTATATTTATGGACAGGCCCTTGATATCACAAAAGGCCTTAAAACTAGAAAGCAACTTTTGGATACCTGCTGGTGACTTTGAAATTAGGAGGGTGTCATCCGCGAAAAGGAGCGTAGGTACTTTACTGCCAGCCAAGGATGGTGCGTCTGACGGCTGTTGGAGCAGATGCTCCACCACTCCGTTAACATAAAGAGAAAACAGAGTGGGGGCCCCTATCTACGGAGATACGAGGTGTTTTCTCCCCCTGGGTACCCCACCTAATCTGGGCAAAGTTGCTTTCGTGGAACTTTATAAGCAAGGCCAACAAATAGGGGGGTAAACCCAACCTACCTAAGACATTCCACAATTGGACTCGTGGGACCAGGTCGAAGGCAGTTCGCAAGTCTATAAAGACTAAGTACAAGCTGCCCCCACCCAGCACAACCACTTTCCAATATATCATTAGAAGGCGAAACGTCTGCTCGATGGTACCCATCCCTGATCTAAAACCTGCCTGGAAGTCTGACAGAACCTGGTTTTCTTCAACCCACTGCAGGATCCTACCTAGTACCACTTTGCCCGCAACCTTTTGTGTAGAATCAAGCAAGCTAATAGGACGATAATTAGCTGGGTCGTCCCGACAACCTTTTTTAAAAATAGGGACGACCACAGCACCCCTCCATGAGTCAGGGAGAGAACCTCCCGACACAACCTCATTCAAAAGTGATGCAATTAACCTACTCCAGGGTAATGGATATTTCTTCAGCAAGTCGCCCGGAATTCCGTCCGGTCCGGCAGCCTTGTTAGAAACAATACAACTAATAGCCCTTGCAACTTCCTCGGTGCTGAAGGGGCAGGCATTAATGGAGATCTCGGCTGTTAAGCTGGCGAGAAGGCCCATGTTAGGATGGGGAACCCCACTTTGGACAGAGTAGAGTTTAGAGAAGTGGGCAAACCAAAGATCGCCAGGAATATTGCAAGTAAACAGGGAATCAAAAGGTTTGTCCTTAGCTCTCAGCAGCTCCCAGAACCCCTTGGAGTCTTTCCTGGAGCTTGCCTCCACTAGATCCCACCAAAAACTATAATCATGGGCCTCCTTTGCCTCTGCCACAACTTTTTTATAGAGTTTCCTCGCCCATCTAATGTTGCCTGCATTCTTACTTTTCACTGCAGAAATAAGTTCCCCCTTTGCAACCCGACATTTAGAGGAATACCACTTGTTTCTTGCCCTAGGAGCACTTTTCGCAGAAACATTCACGCTGGGTTGGGGTATAATAAACAAATCACGCAGCAGCGCAATAGTTTCTGTGAATAATGATGAAACAGATTGGCTGGTGGTACCCAGGGCTTCAAGGCGCGTGCCCGATGCTGCCATAGTGGTCCCTGCCTGTGCCATCCTTTCCTCATCCGCTGCTACTTTAGCCCACTTTAGGCGCCTGCCACAGCGCG
Source organism: Triturus cristatus (assembly GCF_964204655.1). Lineage (NCBI taxonomy): Eukaryota > Metazoa > Chordata > Amphibia > Caudata > Salamandridae > Triturus > Triturus cristatus. The sequence goes on from NC_140593.1 coordinate 419,662,284, forward strand.
AAGGAACGAGCTCATGGGAGGTTTTCCACTTGTAGGGGATCTCAGCTGCGTTCCCAGCCTGCCAGGGGGAAAACAATGTTAAAGAGAGAGGGTTGTGGTCGCTATCACAAGACGCAATAACCTCCATATCATAATGGAGTGACCACAAATTATAGTTCAATACAACATAATCAATTCTAGAAGAGTGTCCCACCCTGTTATAGGTGTGCGCACCCAAAGGATCCGATTTGGATCGACCATTGGTTGGTCTTATTCCATACAGAGAGCATTGATGTCTACCGCACTCTGGGACCATTTAGGGATCGGGTCTAGGGTCAGGGTGGGAATGCCTCTCCTTATATCCTCATCCCAGGTATCCAAAATATCCTCCCTGGCCAATGGCTCAAAACAGCAATTAAAGTCGCCTGCGAGAAGAATATAAGAATCAATACAGCAGGCGGATAAATCATTGCTTAATCCTGTGGAGGATAGAGTAGAAGACCCGCCCCTGGCCCCCCTTAAGTAGAGGTTAAAGACCTCCAGCTTCCTGCCCCCTGGGCATAGGATGGTTATCCTCTGGAGATCAGGAGAATGCGTAGGCTTTTGGGTTACACTTAGACCTAAAGCAATATTAACCCATATAAGAAGGCCACCAGACGGACGGCCTTTACGTCCATATTGATGGGAAGCTGGAACAAAGTAGGTTGTAAAACCCACTCGGTGCTTAGGTTCAAGGCACCACGTTTCCTGCAAATGACAGATGTTATAAGGGTCCAAAAATGCATTCCATTCAGGGATATCAAAATTACGGGCAAGCCCTGCTACGTTCCAATTTATAATCTTTAGCAAAGGGACGTCAGAGGTAATCTCCCTTGGAGGGTTATCTACTGTGGCCAGAGTGGACGCAGGTCCTACCCCCTCCGCAGCAGATCTATTTAGCCTAGGCAGTGGCTCAAACTGATGGTGATAGGGAACTATTGCTACATCAGTCAACCTCCTGATTGATGAAACATTCTGAATTGGAGGCAAGGGGATCGTACAAGATGGATTCAATTGATCCCTTACTACTTGAGAGTCGGAAATACATGGCGTATACAAACTCTCCTCTATAGGTAAAACAGAAAAAGTTCCCTCTGGACTTGGGGGGCTAACAACCGAAAGAACAGACACTACAGGAAAAGAGTCATTATGCCCCAAGACCTGTGATATGGGGACCTGGGGAACCGGTTGGCATACGAGTCAATCTACCTCCTCAAGCCCAGCAAACCGATTCGAGGTGGAGAAACCATACCAATTTATACATGGATCTTGAAATTTTTTGGGATGGCTCCTCCAGTTATGGTGGTGTACTACAGACCAGTCCTCTTCCCGTGTGTATCTAGGACACGGTGGGTAAAAAAAGGGCAAAGGCCTTGGTGTAACAAGAGAACCTTCACCAGTAGGCCAGGAGCAGATGTAATGTGCCGTGTGCGGGTCCTCAAAGGTCACCACTATACAGTCCCCAGGACTAGATTTCTTTGAGGGGCCCACCCAGGGGGTTCTGCGTACCATCAAGATTCTACTTCTCTGTCCAATAGAGATTGGTCTATTCACGTTAAGCCAATGGATTGTCTTGTTCTTCAGGGACTCATAATTCTCATGCAGACCACTTCCTAGCTCGGGGACACCCGTCAGCATAACCACATAATCATTGGCCTCTGGAGGGAGATCAATGTAACCCCCTCTAAAGTTGTTCTTAGCGAGAGGGCTCTTAGATGGATGTAACGCCACTTCACTAGGAGGGGGACTACGCGGTGCACCGACATTGGATTTAGCTAATGGTTGAGGGATAGGACGCTTTAGAGCCTTAGGTATGGAGGCGGTGTTACTAGGATCCACACCCACAGTCCCTGATGTAGGAATCAAACGTGCAGTAGCAGGGACAGGAAGGGAGGTTTGCGGGACTTGAGGGGTTAAACCATGAGGAGGTGGCTCAACAGCAGGAAAACCCTGGTTTTCTAGACTTCTCAGGCCGAGAGTGGCCAGAGCAATAATGCTCTTTTCCATCTCGAGCAGATTATTCTCAATGCGTGAGAGTCTAAGATCGAGAGGGGTAAGAAGTTTTTTGAGGGTTTCCCAAACTAGACCTATGAATTCTCCTTCATTACTTTCCCCATTCTCTACATGTAGGCCCTCAACCTCTGACTCCGTGACCGTAGGGGCAGTCAAGGGAGCAGAGACTGGACCCTCTTTAACTCCCACATGATGTGGTTGTTCCCTGGGCACACACCCTTCTATAGAATTCAGAACCGGAGCACTAGTCAAATTCGGGAATTGTGCAACCACAATTTTGGCCTTCTTGCGACCGTAAGCAGACCGAGAGGTGCATCTTTTTTTGGATTGATAATTTTTACTAATAGAGCGCCTGGGTGGAAACATGGCAGGGGTAGAATTGTTAAAACTAACATCCTGCTTAAAAGGCGTATTAAGAGAATTCATTGCACTATCCTGAGTCAATGGCTCTAAAGTGGGGGGTAGTATGGGGAGAACCGGGGAGTGATGAACGTCAACCTGTGTAACTACACAATGGGGGATAGCTGGGCGCACCGGGGTAACCACAGTGGCTATATGGCCCAGGGAAGATTTTTTTGACATATCAATTACCTGGGACAGTCTCCTAGCGGATGCCAGTTCCAGGGAAACTCGAGTCTGGAGTTTGGAAATCTCATAGTCTATAGCTGTGTTAGTACGAGTAATTAAATCGTCCATAGGGCCAATGATTGAGGGACCGCTATTTGCGGCTTTGCTCCGTGTTTGCCTTGTAGACATGGCTTGGCAACCTCAACAGGAGCAACCCCCTGACTAAACTGTGGGTATAAAATAATGACTAATTAACAAATGAGGAATAACAGAACTGTTAAAATGATATGGAAAAGAGGGTAGCCCCGACCTGACCTCGCTGACCTCGAACGGCCTCAAACGGCCCGCTCTTTGCCCGGTCTTCGCCCTGGACTGCGTCCCGCACGCGTCCCGCTAACGCGTATGAGCGGGAAGCATATAACAGATGGGAGGTCAGAAAGGGGGCGGGGCCGGGAAGAGGAGGCAGGTGTGCTGGGTGAAGCGAGTGACAAGCACCCTGGTCCTCGCAGTCCCGGCTGTTAGAACCCCTCTGGCGGCCTCTACAAGATCAGCACAGCGTCCCAGGCAAACAGGTAGGTCCGGAGGGGAGAGAGAGCAAACTCCAAGGCGTCCCACAGTCCAGGGCAGCGAGTGGCTCCCGCGAAGCGGGGGCCGCGAGCAGTAATAAAGGAGATGGAGGCGGGGCCGGGAAGAGGAGGCAGGTGTGCTGGGTGAAGCGAGTGACAAGCACCCTGGTCCTCGCAGTCCCGGCTGTTAGAACCCCTCTGGCGGCCTCTACAAGATCAGCACAGCGTCCCAGGCAAACAGGTAGGTCCGGAGGGGAGAGAGAGCAAACTCCAAGGCGTCCCACAGTCCAGGGCAGCGAGTGGCTCCCGCGAAGCGGGGGCCGCGAGCAGTAATAAAGGAGATGGAGGCGGGGCCGGGAAGAGGAGGCAGGTGTGCTGGGTGAAGCGAGTGACAAGCACCCTGGTCCTCGCAGTCCCGGCTGTTAGAACCCCTCTGGCGGCCTCTACAAGATCAGCACAGCGTCCCAGGCAAACAGGTAGGTCCGGAGGGGAGAGAGAGCAAACTCCAAGGCGTCCCACAGTCCAGGGCAGCGAGTGGCTCCCGCGAAGCGGGGGCCGCGAGCAGTAATAAAGGAGATGGAGGCGGGGCCGGGAAGAGGAGGCAGGTGTGCTGGGTGAAGCGAGTGACAAGCACCCTGGTCCTCGCAGTCCCGGCTGTTAGAACCCCTCTGGCGGCCTCTACAAGATCAGCACAGCGTCCCAGGCAAACAGGTAGGTCCGGAGGGGAGAGAGAGCAAACTCCAAGGCGTCCCACAGTCCAGGGCAGCGAGTGGCTCCCGCGAAGCGGGGGCCGCGAGCAGTAATAAAGGAGATGGAGGCGGGGCCGGGAAGAGGAGGCAGGTGTGCTGGGTGAAGCGAGTGACAAGCACCCTGGTCCTCGCAGTCCCGGCTGTTAGAAACCCTCTGGCGGCCTCTACAAGATCAGCACAGCGTCCCAGGCAAACAGATAGGTCCGGAGGGGAGAGAGAGCAAACTCCAAGGCGTCCCACAGTCCAGGGCAGCGAGTGGCACTGGTAATGGTAATGTAGAGTTGTTTCTCTGTGGGGTCTGGCAGCAGTGGGTCTGTTGCAAAGGCTCATGGGTTGTGTGTGTGGGCCCTTTTTATTGGTTCATTTTTGGGTGTGGCTGTGTTTGAATTTTGGTGGGTGTGTTATAAGAGGTGGTTGTGATTTAGGGCCTCTGTTTGCCTATTTGGCTGTGCCAGGTCAGTCATTGAGATGTATTTTGTCATGTAGACGTGTTTTGTGGTGTTGTGCGAGTCGAATTGACCCTCCTTGTGCTGTTTTACAGTGTCCCGGTTCTGTAAGCGTCTTTTTCGCGTAGGTACGGTCCGTACATACGCGATGCTGGGTGAGGGTTCTGGGGTATGGTGTTGGAGTACGGCGCGTACATGCGGTGGGGGTACGGTGCGTACACGTGCAGGCCTGGGGTACGGCGCGTACATGCAGGGGTAAGGCACGTACATAGGGGGTACGGCGCATACAGGTGCGGGCCTGGGGTACGGTGCATACATGCGGAGGTACGGCATGTACATGCGGGGGTACGGCGCGTACATGGGGGGAAGGCGCGTACATGGGGGGGTATGGCGTGTACATAGGGGGTACGGTACGTACAGTTGCGGGGCTGGGGTACAGTGCGGACAGGGGGTAAGGCGCGTACATGGGGGGTACGGCGCGTACATGGGGGGTACGGCGCGTACAGTTGCGTGGCTGGGGTACAGTGCGGACAGGGTGGTGTACGGTGCTGACATATTGGGGGGTGGGGGGGCTGTACCGCTCGTACACAGGCATAAGTTTACCCGTGTACATGTGTGCTACTGCGTTGGCTCCGTACGGGCCATTTTACGTGCGATTGTGTATTCGGATGGACGGTCGGGATCGTACTTGCGCGCTCGGACTTGTGTTTTACGATTTGCACGTAAAAATGTCCGGCTCACTCTCGTACACTTTTCCCGACGATATTCAGACGTAAAAAATTTCCGACGCCCTCTCGTACACTTTTCCCGACGCTATTCGTAGTTATTTTTCACGTACGAATCATACTTGGCCGTTTGTACGGTACTTGTACGACTCGTACGTAAAAAAATACGGATACGGGTCATACGCAAATTATTTTTAACGGATCAGAATCGGCACCTTTATGTAGGTTTTAATTATTTTAATATCCTGAAAATGTGGCTTGGAAACATCAAGAGTAAAAAAAGGAGTAATATTTGGATTCACTTCATGTATGTGGATATCATCACAAATTTGGCATGGGTAGCCAGTGAAAAAAGGTAATTAGTCCAATTTAGATTTCTTTTACATAGAGTTTCCTTATCTGTAAATACTGAAAATGAGATCCCAACTTCAGCCACCCTAACATCCATGATATGATTATCATATCAATTCCATGTAGATAACAGGGATGTTACGAGGTGCAGGTTGGAATCCAATCAAGTCTGGCACAGATCAAGCATTCACAAAGTAATTAAATTAGATCTAACAGGCCTTCCATGTCATCAGGGGCTGCCATGAAATGAAAGGGTAACATAAACATAATGCAGGTACATTTTTATTAGTTATACATAATTTGATTGGCACAGATCTATGGTGTGCAGCAAATAGGTAACAAAAATAATATAAAAGAAAGGCAACATCAGGAACAAGATACTACTGAGGGATGTTGCAGTGAAATCTTTATCGCAAAAGCATTAGAATCGAGCTGTCCAGTGGGTCCGTTATGCATGGAATAACCAGTAGGGGAGGGACATAAGAAACAAAAGAATCAAGAGCACTTTATGAATATTCCACATATACTTCTTGATGTTGTGTATTTTGCATGTTCATGTAAACATGACCACCTTTAAGTAAATATGACTTACAGAAAGAGTAATAAACAATACCTTTAACACATTATCAATTTGCCTCTCTGGTGGGGCTTCCTGCACTTCAACTCCATTTGCTCGACAGGGTACCTGTGGAGGGCTAGGGCGCCTCCAAAAAATATCCTTTTTCTTTTTTTGTTATTCTGTGAAATTAAAACGAATTTCACTTATAGAGAACATGAAGGAACATATGCTAAATTTCTTTAGAAAATGTGTTGCTTTTTCATAGCATCAGTCTATCTTGTATATACCATCTCAATGGGCAAAAACAGATTTACAACTCTGCTGACCAATCCATTTGAATGAGGAGTATTAGGGGAAGATGAGTGAAAGTTAGGGCCAGCAGGAGGAGGTCTCCATCTGCCTATTTTTAGCTAACCAAAAGTAGCAGATGTTCTTGTTGTGATTGTAATGAGAATATATGATATTGTTGTAGATTTTCCCAGTGGGCAAAAAAACTCAACCAAAGCAATAGAGAATTGATACAGAACTAGTGCTTCTCATGTGTACATTAGATTGCCAAAAAAGCCTACAAATCATTTTAGTACAGTTACTTAGAGAGCTATAAAAATCTATTTAGGTAGTAATAACATGATAGTTAGCAAGTAGTTGTAATTGGCATTGTCTACTTCAGAAGCCCAATTTTTTGTTTCGCTTCTCAAAAATAATTCTCAATATTTTAGAGTAAGTGACAATAACATTACAGACATTACAAAAATATTTTTTTTAACATAACTCCATCCAAGCAGCATACTGTACACCTTCCACTGCCTTGTCTGTCCATGAAGTTGTCTGTACTCAATAGGAGCCGCCATTAAATTCACATTGCTTCATACGCATAACGATTTTTTCTATTGTGAGTCATTGTCTCTGAATCATGGGGCAATGAGAGGTTATTCAACAATGTCCGTGATAGTTACTGTCTTTGATTACTGATTTGTCAGTACTTCAGAAAGCACTGCCTTTCAATTAGGTACCTAAGTGCTTCTATTTGTGCTTATACTTCTTGAAATATAACTAGGTTCAGCAGTGAGGGCTTTGTCCAGAAGGCAAAAGATGTTTTTTAAGTCAGATAGAGTTTGATAAAGTAACCACATGTAATAAATATAATGCTCAGGCACAGCTATTACCATTAAAATTTGCTTTGTATATACTATTGGTTTACATTGATATTTTAGTTGCTACAATAAAGAAAACCAGAAGTTGACAGCAACTTCTAGAGTCAGGTAATATAACTCCGAAAACATTTCTAGTGATTACCCAAGATAACTAGAAATTACAGCAATTGACTTCAATCAGGTAAAGTTTTATACAGTATATTATTCTGACTCCAAGCATTATGCCTGACAAACCAGTCATTGTTGAGGCAACTGGTCGCAAGAGTATAACTGTGGTGTTATGGATGTTGTATCCTTTGTTCTAGTTTTCTTGGAGCTCATGGTTATTTGGGTTTACTCACTTGTGCAGTAATCGTCCCCAAAGCCCAATAGATCACCACTCAAAAAGCAAGCTATATCGCAACACATAACATTAGTAGTGCTGCTGGTTTACAGAGAGTAAACTTGACAGCATCAGTAATAATAATAATAATCTTTATTTGGCAATAATCACAGCCATAAAAGACAAAAAGACAGGAAATATGATACAACAACAATTCATTTAAAAGTTCCTTTAAACGTAGTGCAAAATCACAAAGGTCCTAGCAGCCATCAGTCACATCTAGAGTTTTGGATCCTAATGCTGCTCTCAAGAAGTTCATTACTCCAAAAAACGTGGGATCTTTGGGCAGAAGCTGCAAATACAATAAAGCAACATCGGCATGTCTAAATCTCAAGTCTTTTAAATGCGGATTAAGAAACAGTCTTCTGGGACGAATAAAATATTTGCATAAAGGAACAAAATATAGGGTATCCTGTGGAGACCTTTCGTCACAGCCATAGGGACCTCTATCCTCTACATGTAAAACAAAGCCAGCAGGAGATGCCAAAAGATGTTGAAGCTGATTAAATCTGAATCGAGTTAATAAAAATCTGTCAGAGGCACTGGCTAAAATAGAGAGATATTTCTCCACACCCTGGACTGATTTAACTAAAACATGCCCTCTCACCACAGGTGCACTAAGCTCGTCGTCCTCATGGAAGGACGTGGTGTATTTATAAAACAACTCTTTTACTATTTTCAAATCCCAGGACTTCACTGTATCATATTTCGGGAAAATGTCTGCTCTTCCTTGGGCCATGATGGTCTCTTTGAAATACTGTAACCAGGGGATATTGAATGCATGGTCTAGTGAGATTCAGTCCAGGATAACTGAACGATTAAAAGCTGTCTCATCGCTAGACAGATCTTCACCCAGCACAACATAGGCTTAACTACCACCAGGTCAGTTATATACTTAAGTCCTAATTCTTGGTGTACGGAGAAAGAGGGGCTGCCCTGGTGGACTTTCAAAATGTGTCTCAAATATTTACTTTGTTCACTCTGTAGTTTTTTGACCACCCTATAGCCCTAGACCTCGCTGCCATACAGGACCTTGGAAAGTCTGGTATAGCTTTAGCATCACCCCGTGCGACAAGGTGCTTAATTTATCGGCATAGTTGGCAATAACTCCGATGTATTTATTCATGTCCACTAGCTTCCCCTCTTGCAAGTGTTTCCAATTTATTTTTGCATCAAAAATAATTCCCAGGTATGAAAAAGCCAGGACCTTGGCTAAAATATGGGTTACTGCCTTGAAAGTCTTTGATCTAATCACCAGAGTGCCTACTTCCATAACATACAATTTTGTAAAGTTGGGCGACAAGTCCAACCCATTCATGAAAGAAACAAACCCATTTGTGTGCGCACCATCAATACTGCGTCATCCGTGTATAACAAAACTGGTACTGATTTCCTGCCTATCCTGGGGTTGTCATTCAATAATGATATCAGGGCAGATTCTAGACCATTAATATATATCATAAATAAAAAAAAGGTCTAAAATACACCCTTGGCGAACCCCCCTGCTGCAATTAAAATAATCAGTAAGACACCCTTCATGAGAATATTTAACTGCAGCAATGGTGTGGGCATGGTGTGTCAATAATACATTTATAATCGGCAACTCAATCGCAAGAGAACTGAGTAAAATCCACAATTTCTTGCGGTTCATCCAGTCGAATGCTGAGGTGAGATCCATGAAGCTCAAAAAGAGAGCTCTGGGTTGGGCAATCATATATTTGGAAATTAGAAGATAAATATTTAGATTTTCTGTGGTTGATTTTCCTGTGTGAAATCCTTATTGCACCTCCGAGATAATTTAATTTGTGTCAGCCCAGGCAGAGAGCCTATTTAATAAAACCCGACCACTGTGGAGTTAATAAGGGATATAGGACCGTAACAGTAAGAGGACTGACTACCGGGACTATTAACAGACAGGCAACAGACCAGGCAATGGCAATAAATGAGCAAATAGGTTCCTCTGCAGGGGCTGAGGGATCTAAGCACGTTAAAATCTCTTATTGTCGTATTTTAAAAAGGGAAGGATTAAAAACCTTAGTATCTAACTATGAACAACGCAAACACCTCCCGTGATCGCTTAAGGATAATGTGCCCCCCCTTGTGCTACAGCGCACTGTCTGATTGGTCACCCCTTTAAGCACTTTAGTCAAGGGGTGTGGTCACTAAATGGGCTGTGTAAAATATTAAAAGAAAATGTGGACCAGCCCAAAGAAACAGAAACAAAGATGTAATCAATGATCGTTGCACATCCCCTGCAGTTATATGTTGGGGGAAAGTGTCAGTTATTGGGATAATACATCTTATCTAAGGTGAATATTAAACCATAAGTATTTAAGAGACCGTTCAATTCAAGACCTTCTGAAGAGTGCTCCATACGCAATCCCTCAATGATCGTACATGTAGGCAGACTTTGCGAGTTTTGTGAGGAGTCTGGGCATAGATGGCAGTTACAATGTCCTATCAAAATAAGATTCTCCTGGGAGAGGCCTTTTCCCTGTAATGATTCAAGGAAGCCACTTAAGTCTGATAGGCTTGAGGCCTCTTGCTTCTCTCTTTTTGGATTATAAAACGTAATTAGTGTTAGACAAAACTATCTTCCCATTAATAATTTAAGGCCCTGGAGTATTTTAGAGTCTCATTTCAAAGGCTTCACAGACCCACAGAGCTCAAGGGCTACAAAGATGATTAAACCTCCACTCACTCTTCCTACTCTGGAACCATCTGCTGGGAGGAAGAAGGTCTTGTAACCCTCAATAAGAAAAGAATTCAACCTCCCAGGTTTCCTGAATGCAAATAATGTTAAAAGATTTAATAAACTGAATCCACCTATCGTATGCTAATTTTGCAGCAAGGCCAGCGACATTCCAAGAGATAAAACTTCGATTTTCCTCCGTGCCCTGGTTATGGTTTGAATAGGGAACTGTGGAATCCTCAAGCTGGTCTATGGTCCCATTAGTGAGTGACCTATTAGGATGATATTCAACATTTACGTGAGGCAGTGACTTAATGTACACCAATGCCTGTGTCGGAGGTTCTGAGGGCGAGTCTATGACTTTGATTTTGATGGCGCCCTCTGGCAGTCAATCTAGATCATTAAGATTTGCCAAAGAGGCATAGAGGTTGAAAATTGTCTGCAACCCACCCGAACCACGAACACCCCCACGTGGACTAAAAGGTGACTACTTTTTATGGTGTTATGGGCAGGTCAATAGAAAAAGCCCAATGTTAATGGTTTAATACCGGAATCATGGAGAAAAGACTGAGATGTTTCATGCCAGTTCTGGGTTTCTAAACGTGACGATCACGCTGCCTCCCTCAAAAATGTTCCTGGACGACCCTATCCAGCAGACCCTCTTAGCCATCAGAATGTGCCTGTGGTCTGTCACATTAAATCTAGTGCCTCTGCCTAACCAGTGGAAATCTTTATTAATTAATTGAACCGTGGTTTCCTGGTTTGGGGAGCCGAGCCCTGGAACCCCTACCAGGACCAGAGTGTAGGGACAACAAGCTAGGGGAAGGTCAATTACTTGTAAGCCAGGGCTGTTGGTGGGAGCTGGAAGTTCCTTTGCTGCTTCAAGGGTGTGTGGCAGGGGACGTTATCTGATGAAGTCTGTATGCTTACGTCCTACTTAGGGGTTGAAAGATCAGGAGGGGGCATTCAGGCAATCGGGTTCATGGCTCATATCTCCCACTGCCATAGGTTTATTAATAAGGTGCTGACCTATGCTTGGATTGTCTGGGAGGGGTGTCTCAGTGCTTACGGCCTGAAACTGTAGGTTTGGAGAGGGGGAAACTTTATTAATAGTGGACAACACTCTTTCAGCTCTATCCAGTGTGTCTCTGGAATCTGAGATCAGTTTTGTAAGTTTATCCTAGAACTGAGTCAATAATTCAGTCACTATATAGGAGAATATCTGCTTTAGGGGGTCCCAAAACTCCTCTGTGTCCATCAGGTTACTTCTTATGAGTTCCTCTCCTGCCCCTTTCTGGGCATTTAATGTCTCATCCAACTTTTTAGCTCAGCGTTTCCTCTTGAGGGCTGGGGGAGCCACCGGATCTGTGCCTTATGAAGTAACTGGGCTGCCCTGCTGTTGTCAGGACCAGAAAAGGTGATGCTGGGGTCCTCTAGGTCTATTGGTGCAGCCCCTAAGATAGGCTCCTCTCGTTTTGGGCCAACCAGGTGTAATGTTTTGCTTGGCGATAGTAGAGAAGGGCAACCAGATCCCATAGAGAGCTTCCTCGCTGCCCTGTCTATTTCCTTAGAGATGGCCCCCACTGCTTTCGCTAGGAAAGAGTCAATAGTCTCCCGCTATGAACCAATAGGAGTAATAATGGGTGCAGCCTTCCTCATCCCCATTTTGCACAAAGTGCAGGGAGCCCACAGTAAACCGGAACACAGGGCGAGGACCAAAACCACACTGTGTGAACAGGTTACTCACTGTGTTGACTTCTGTTGGATCCTATTGCTGGGAGAACATCTAGTATTTATGTCAGACCACACCTGCAAATTTGAAGGGGGCGAAAGATTGCCCGGCCACCAACATGCACGAACCAAGAGGATAGGCCCAGCCCAGCCTTCTCTAGCCGCTGACGGGTGCAGGCGGGTCCGCTCTTGGCCCAGACTTTGCCGGGGCAGGAGGTTAGGTGCGACCCGCACGTTTCCTGCGCAGCGGGAGCCCAAGTCAGCCTTAATGAACCTTTGCGCGTGGGAGTGCAGGCGTGGGCGGTGGCGGCAGCCGCAAACAACACTGGTGCATGTGGTTCTGCCCCTAACCTCCTGTTCGTGCTTCCCGCGCAATGGGAGCCCAAGGCAGCCTTAATATGCTCCCTGGTATGGGAGTGCTGGCGGCTGCAGCAACCAATTGGTAGGAATGAGAAAATTCTTTCTTTTATCAATTGTAATACTGAATATGTTGTTTATGTTGTGACTTGCATTTGTGGCTTGCGCTATGTTGGTAGCACAGTGTTTCCTGTTAAGAAGCGTATACTGGGGCATCTCCGTGCCATCAGGAATAGGGATCTTACCTACACTATTGCCAAACATTGCGCACTAGAGCATGGAGAGATTTCTGATGTTAGCTCTAAGATCTCGTTTTTTGGAATTGACAGGGTTGCATTACATCCACGTGGAGGTGACCAAGAACGCCGCCTGCGACGTTTGGAGTCTGAATATATCATCCGCCTACAGAGTAAGGCGCCTGGTGGCCTGAATCGAGAGGAAGATCTTCATGTTCACCTAGGATGAGGGGATATCATATACCTGTAGTGCTCCAACAATCTGGACACTGTATAGATACACTCTGGCTCCCCTTCGGGCGCTCCCTTGTACCTTCCGCCCCTTCCCTATCACCTGCCATGCTATTTTCATAACAACAAACAATTGATGGACGGAATGCTGACAATGCAGACATTCTCCCCCAGTCAAGAGATCTGGGTTAAATCCATCGGTCTTTTGCCCACTACACCACCCCAGTTTAGACATGGCCATATGCAAATCAGTCTTGACCCTGTGCCTCATGGGAACAGTCCAGCCCGAACTGCCAAGCCATGTCTTCCCTGGACCGGAATCAAGCATCTAAGGACCGGTTACTGGCTATCAGCCGTCATCAGCCAGGATAGCTTGACTCCAGTGGCGTAGTGAGCACGGGTCCCACGTCTGGGAATACCCATCCCACTTAGGGCGAAAAGCGTTACAACAAACAATTGATGGACGGAATGCTGACAATGCAGACATTCTCCCCAGTCAAGAGATCTGGGTTAAATCCATCGTTCTTTTGCCCACTACACCACCCCAGTTTAGACATGGCCGTATGCAAATCAGTCTTGACCCTGTGCCTCATGGGAACAGTCCAGCCCGAACTGCCAAGCCATGTCTTCCCTGGACCGGAATCAAGCATCCTAGGACCGGTTTCTGGCTATCAGCCGTCATCAGCCAGGATAGCTTGACTCCAGTGGCGTAGTGAGCACGGGTCCCACGTCTGGGAATACCCATCCCACTTAGGGCGAAAAGCGTTACAACAAACAATTGATGGACGGAATGCTGACAATGCAGACATTCTCCCCAGTCAAGAGATCTGGGTTAAATCCATCGTTCTTTTGCCCACTACACCACCCCAGTTTAGACATGGCCATATGCAAATCAGTCTTGACCCTGTGCCTCATGGGAACAGTCCAGCCCGAACTGCCAAGCCATGTTGTTTGTTGTAATACTATTTTCATAGACATCTTGCTTTGGCAAATGTTTATTTTATTTCTCCCTATATGTTCCATTTCACTGCCAATTCGTCCAAGCGGCTGCTTGGTCGATGGGTGGGCATAGCCGCCACGCCTTGTTTTTTAATACACTGGGGGTGGGTTTTTCCCCGGCATGATCCAAGCTTCTCCTTAGATATTTTGTCTGTTATTACACTTTCTGTGTGACCTTTTATATTTGTTTTTGTTATTCGTGTCTGTACTTTATAATTTTAGCCGAGCCGTCTAGCACTTATCCAGGGTAGTTGGTTGTTGATGCCACTTAGCAGTTCCACTTGCTCTGGATGTGCACAATTTCACTGTGGTACACATTTGATGGGATCGCATTTCCTCTCTTGCAATTGGCGGCTTTAGCACAAGCTAATATGATGGCCTTGCTGCTTTTTCTGTTATTATTTATTCTCATCTGCTTAACCTTATTTTATATTGTTTCCACATTAAGCATTTATAAGTGGGGAATTTAAATTCACCAATTTGTTGTTGCATATATGAAAAAAGAAAAATTATTATTTTCATTAATGGCAGCCTTAATGTGGTGAGAGTCTGTTTTTCATATGTACCCACGACTCTTTTTTCTATGTCTATCCTTAAATCTGCTTGGTCATGCTTGGTTGTAAAAAATGCCTTTATATGTAGCTACTTCCTTTCTATGAAGTGACTTTGACAAAGACCGTGAGGTTGAAACGCGTCAGTCATTAAATCTTTTCTTTTCCTGCAATCCTGAGTGCGACTCCTACCTTTTTGTTGTGAAGCAAGAGGGTTTTTTTCACACACATATATATATATATATATATATATATATATATTATATGTGCATATATAATGGCTTTCTGCGGTTTCCTGCCCAACTTGGACGTAAAACCTGAAACCAATGAAATCACCCTCAATAATTCATTACATTTCACTCCAATGAGGGGCTTACAATTCAATCTTGAATCACGCAAGATCCCCAGGTATGAGACAGTTGAGACCTTCATTAGTGTCCAGCCTGCACCTGGAATTTTGTTAAGATTTACTTGGCCTGAAACCTACTGTCATGACAAAAGACTTGTAAAATTGGTGGCCAGGTCCTTATCATTCATAAAACAACAAACAGATCTAATAGAGTTTGCAGGCCCAATACAGTTCTAGCTAAAAGAACCCCGTGATATGCACAGTAATGCTGTTAAGGGTTGTTTTCCATCAGGAGGACCATCTGCTCCTTATGCTAATAATGTGTACTCTGATCTATTTATATTCAGGGGAAATAAGAGCTGGGCCAAAATACATCCTTGACATGTGGTACTGTAAATTTCGGAACCACGTCGAAGGCATGGCCCTATCATGACGATTTTGGTATCAGCGAACCGCAAATGGCAAATGCGATATGTACGAGTGTTTTCATTACGTTTCATCGATGAATTCACCTTGTATACGATACTACATATTGAATCCTCGGGTTCCATTTTAGAGCGGTAGCCATTTTGTGGTTGCCCTCACATAGGCTGCGCACTAAGGCCATGCCTAGGCCTAAAGGACACGTACACCTTCTGTGACTTCTTTGTGACCTGTGCGAACTGACTCTGCTGCCCGAGGTCAATCCTGTCCGACCAGTTCCTTTTACTACGGCCAAATGAGATTAGCATCAGGGCTTGACACACCATAAAGTCTTTTATCCCACACAAACCCTGACTAATCCCTTTCACATCTGACTCTGTTTCCTGCTTTATGGCTTGTTTTACGAGGAGGAGGGGCCCGTTTTTATTGGGGTCTGCTGATATCTGATGAGGGTTCTGAGCCTTGCTGGGTAAATAATTGTGGGCTGACCGAACTGAAATGTGGGATCATCATCATGACTCTGTTGTTTTCGTTTGTAGTAAAATATGTGAATAACCACTTGTAAAATGGGGGCGGTGTTGCCCAGAGCGTAATATTCCGTATATAAGAGAAGACTGGGTTTTGGTTCGGGGGCAGTCTCCTGAGAACATACACCGTGTTGTACTTCTCGGATACCTGTGATTGGTCTGCAGCCAATAAATACGATCTTTGACTTCACCTAGAAGACTCTGTGTTTCTGTGGTCTGAGACAGGAAGAACTCGAAGTCTTCGGGTGTGTTCTCTGGCACCGCTGGGTTCTGAAAAACCCAGTACTTCAGTTGGCGCCCTACGTTGGGCGATTTCAGCGGTACCAGTCCAAGCCAGAGGTTCGTGAGGAGCTTCGTGTGAAAATTCTGGAGGAAGGCCGCCACTTCATCGACCCCTGCATGTCGACGTGGTCCGAAAGTCTTTACCGCGAGGTTCTTCGCGTCCCGACGGCTACAAAGGACTGCTGCCCTGACTATCGCCCTGTTTTGGACCCTTGATGATTTGATAGAGCGAAACGATTAAACGAGTCTTCTGGTGACGTCATCGATACCTCAGTTAAGTATAAGTGGAGCGTCTCCTAGTCCTTAGTTTGGTTCTTAGTTTGGTGTCCCTTTGGGATCACTTTGATTTGGAACTTGCAAGTGCCAAAGCCGAAGGACTCGTGTATTCACAAGACTATCATATTCGATAATCCTTTGAAGTTGGAAACTAGACTAGTGAGCAAGGAGGCCTGGTTCTAGTATATTTGGAAATTTGTTTTGTTTGGGTTGTAATAGGGACTCCCGATTAGAGGATTCGTGTCCGGTTCCTCCAATTGGAACTCCAACTTATGAGCTTTATGTGAAACATGGCGTGGGCCCCATTACGTATAATGAAGTATGGATCCAATACACCAGGAAGGATGGTGTCTTAAAATGGCCCCAAAAGGGTAGTTTTGACACAGATATCTTAGATAACTTAGAAGTTAAATTATTTAAAAAGAAAGCCCGGCCGGCGATGTTTGATTCTTTCCGCCTAAGCAGCTTTGCAGTTTAAAGATAATGAAGAAGAACAAATGAATGAGCAGTTGCGCAGGCAACATAAACTAGTGATCGATAAATGCTACCCAGTTTTGCCGCCCCTTCAGCAAAATGTGTCAAAAGAAAAAGAGAAAGATCCCCTAATGTCACATTTGCTGAGTTCGCCACCCCCGTATGCTACAGCACCTCCGCAACCCTTAAATGTACAGCCTCCAGCTAATTTGCCGCAAGCTTTCCCGCAGCCGCAAGCTCCTCCTCAGCCAGCTCCTATCCCTACGGTGCAGCCCTCTCAAGGGCCGCCGGTTTCGCTACCTATCTCTTCTGCACTTCCTGCGACTCTACCTAGTACATCAACTGCCTCTCCCGGCGCCCTTCCCGATACTATCCCTGTACCTGTATCTGCACCCGTTTTTCTTCCCTCTGTCTTTCCCCCTGTTCTTGCCTCAACCTCTCCTTCTACACGACAACGAATAACTAGTGCGGTCACTAGTTTTATATCGCCTCTCTTCGGGTTATCTAGTACGACCCCTGGTTCACACCGTAAGCAGTTGCGTAGTCAGCTGCCTGGTTCTGGAGAGAAAGAAGTATTAGACCGCATGGCACATAAATGGATTGTTTATCCTTCAAGATATGATGTGGAATCTGTTGTAAATGTTTTTCATCAATGGGAAGCACCAAAACAGAGATACGTTTTTGAGAAAATGTGTGAATTCCTCTGTGAGGAATTGGAAGATCATGGTCTAGGCTCAAGCCCGCAGGAGTTGTGTCATGTACGGTTCGATTTTGAAAAAAGGCACGATTGCGGGCCCGGATGTTGATAGAGCAGTTACGACATTGTTGTCCTTCAGAAATGGGGATTGTCATCAGTCGTTGTTTGAACAGGAGTTCCCTGTAGGAAAAAAGGTAAAAGCGTGCCAATATCCGATGCGTGAGGTTCCTCCAGTTTGGAGACCTGGTGATTTAAATGCTAACCCACCTGTTCAGCCACATTTTCAGCGTGTTTGGGTACACGTGCCATGGAAGCGAGCTGAAGTAATAGCGCTTAAGCAGACATTGCCTGACCCCCGTAAAAACCCTGCAGGATATTATAAGGAGTTATCACAGACTGCAGAATTGTGTGTCATGAATTTAGCTGACATAGATATGTTGTTCGGGAATGTTGTTCCACAGCCTTTGTGGGGATTGATTCGTAATGCAGATCATGCTGCAGAACTGGGTGGCACATGGGCTAATATCATTGCTGCAAACACCAGACAAGTTGGTGGTGCCAAGCCTGAGCCCGCGGTAGCAGAACTCCCTGGTAGAATAATTAATTATATGAAAACTTTAATGCCCGCGATGCGGGTGAATTGGGATAAATTTTCGGCATGCAAGCAGAAGAAAGATGAGTCAGTGTCCGATTTCTTCACCAGGTTTGAAGAAACTTTTATCGACCATAGTGGACAAGATATGAGTACGGAAGGTGGTCAATGATTATTTGTTGATAAATTTGTGCATAATTTGCTTCCCGAGTTGTGTAAGAAATTGAAAGATTCTGAGAGTTCTTGGGCAGTTTCCTCTTCAGCACAAATACTGGCTACTGCACAGTATTACGAAAATAGGGATAAAGATGAGAAAGATAGAGCAGACAAGAAAACAAAAGAATTAAAGACGAAGGTTCTTTTACAGCAGGCTTACCCACCACGTGGAGGTCAGAATAACTATAAGCAAGGTCAGGGTATCTATCAACAACCCCAACAGTTTCAGAGTAACTCGCAAAGGTTCGGGTATTCTCAACCACGTGTTCCTATAGGCCCCAATCAGTGTTCGTATTGCAAAGAAGAAGGTCATTTTAAGTATAGTTGTCCTATATTGTTGCAGCGTACGAATAATGCTTATGACGCGAGAGGTAGAGGTGGTCAGCAAGCTCCTTGAGGTAGAGGGCGTGGGAATGCTCCCCAGAACGCGCGTCCTCTTCCGCCTCAAAATACGATGAATAGTTTTGATCAGCAAGCCAATGCAACTGGTAGGACAGCTCAGAACTATAACGATGACTATTATGCAGAAGATGAAAATGCGGAAGGTAATGATTACTAGGATAGCCGTAGACAAAGAGAGGGAGTTGTTACAGTGCCAGTGGACCAGAGTGGACCGTATGTCAAAGTGACTACAGCGGGCGTGTCAGAGCTTTTCTGTTGGATACTGGTGCTGCAAAGAGTTCAATTATGCATTCAAAACTCCCTGGCACGCCTTTGTCGGGCGAAATGAATGTTTCAGTAGGTTTTTCTGGCGCCCCGGTTAGGAACCCGATCTCTAGTCCTATGCCCCTTTCTGTTGGACCTTGTGAGCTGAAAGCACCCCTTATCCTAACGACAGGTTGTGGTGAAAACCTGTTAGGATTGGATTTGTTAAAGAGATTACATGCAACATTATATTGTTCCCCCTCGGGAGTACAACTTACACTGGGTAGGGAAGTGATTTCTCCAGTGTATTTGTCGAAGAATAAACTGCCAGCTGAATTGTCGTCTCTTCCGGATGTCTTTTGGGCTTCTGGTCTTAATGATGTGGGTCTCTTGGAAATACCGCCATACGTGGTCACTTTGAAAGCCAATGTTAATTTGCCACGCATTTCCCAGTACAAGATCTCTAATGAAGGTGAGAAAGCGTTGTTAGCGATTATCTATGATTTGATTGAAAAGGATGTAATTGAAGAGACAAGAGGCAACGTTTGCAATAGTCTTGTTCTGCCTATTTTAAAACGTACTGACCCTTCTCAGCCACCTGTTTACAGGTTTGTGATCGATCTTAGAGAGGTCAATAAGATAGTTGTGCCAAAGTTTCCAGTTGTGCCTGATATCACTGCCTTGTTAACTATGATTCCAGCTTCCGGTGCTTGGTTCACAGTGGTCGATTTAAAGAATGCTTTCTTTAGCATCCCGATTGCAGAGGAGAGTAGGGATATTTTTGGTTTCAGTTTAGGAGGACGAAGCTTCCGCTTTAAACGTGCTCCACAGGGCTACTGTGAAAGTCCATCAATATACAGTCAGGCTTTAAAAGCGCAGCTTGATGCAATTGTTTTACCTAGTGGTGCTACCCTTATTCAGTATGTTGACGATTTACTAATCACCGCGGATACTGAGGAGATTTGTAAAGAAGCTACATTGTCATTGTTGCGTCATTTGTCTACCTTTCATCACAAAGTGTCTCTCTCAAAACTGCAATATTGTCGACAAGAAGTGACCTACTTAGGCCATCTCTTATCGAAGGAGGGAAGGAAACTGACCCCAGAAAGAATTCAGGCCATTGCACAATTGAGCGTGCCAAGAACACAGAGAGAAGTGCGTGCTTTCTTGGGTATTACTTCATACTGTAGGCAGTGGATCCCGAGTTTTTCTTTGCTGGCAAAACCTTTAATTCAATTCTAAAAGTCTTTATTTATCGATAATTCATCATAAAAAGACAGTTTACAGAATATAAAAGAATATAAACAGGATAGTTTGTCTTATTTTTTAAAAAAAGATTTTTTACGACATAATACAAAATGTTAAAATCTCAAAAATCCAGGGTACTATAATTTTATTGCCTCCTCAATCTAATAAGCCACGCCCAAGCTAAAAACTTGGCAACTGCAACTACAACATATTCGCTAGTGTCGAAGCGCAGGAAATCAAGTGCTACTGACCCTTGCCTAGTTCCCAGAGTACGACAAAGGGGTTTTAGCCATATAGCCCGAGGGGCTGCGTAAACAGGGCAGACAAAGAAGATATGACCCACGGAGTCAACACATCCAGAACACCAGTTACAAGAATCAGATGATACACCCTTCCATTTTTTAGTGAATAAGTTTGTTGGTAATGTACCGACTCTAAACTGGTGGTAAAGTTTTCTATCTCTCGGCCTAGTGATGGTATCCCAGTAGGCTTCAAGGAATGGGGTATTCTTTTGTTCAAGAAACCTACCAGTCAAAGAGTCGGTTGAAACGGAAGTTAATTGTTTTTGCAGTACCATTGACCAGTATAGATCTTTAAAATCTTTTTTAGAGGGGAATGAGTTATTGGCTGGGTCAGTCCACAAAGTACCTAAACCCATGGATTCCAAAAGTTGTCTAACCTGTCTGAACCAAGTGATGTTACCAGCTCCCAAAATAGAACGAACATCAAGAAAGGCTTTGGCATAGGGACCAAGTTCGGGAACAGTCCAAAGTCGCCTCCAAAAGGCCAATGGCTTAAACCTAGCGATGTCGTCAAATGAATGGGAGCCGAGATCCAGCAGTAGTGGTTTCAATGGGGTGGAACTGGGGAGGCCCGTAAGCATTCTGAAAAATTTGTGTTGAGCTTTGACCAGGGGAGAGAGATTGGCAAAACCCCAGAGTTCAGCTCCATAAAGGATCGCTGAATTTATCCTAACATTATGGATTTTCATTGGGGGGCCAATTATTTTCGACTGGGATTGCTTTTGTTCTTTGACGAGACATCCAGAAAGCTGAGCAAATTTAAGAGTGAGGACGTAAAACCTTTAATAGCATTGACATGTAAAGATACACCGAATCCCGTCCCATGGTCTGAAGAGTGTCAGAAAAGTTTTGCGGAATTGCGTAAGGCATTATGTTCAGCTCCTGTGTTGGGTACCCCCGACTACAGTAAGCCCTTTACGTTGTATGTTCACGAGAAAGAAGGTTGTGCATTGTCAGTGCTGACACAGTCTTTTGGAGACAAACAGCGTCCGTGCGCGTATTTTTCGTCAATTTTGGATCCGGTAGCCAAGGCATTACCAAGTTGTTTGAGAGCCACAGCGGCAGCAGCTGTTTCTATTCAACAGACTGCTGGGTTAGTAATGAACAATACGTTGATTGTGATGGTTCCACACGCAGTGGACACGTTGTTAAACAGGACCAAGACACAGCACTTAACTAGTGCTCGATTGTCAGGTTATGAGTTGACACTATTAGCGAGTCATGTACACATAAAGAGGTGCAACACGTTGAATCCAGCTACTTTATTGCCGATTTTAGCAGACACAGATGGGATTGAACAGCATGATTGTCTGTTCAGAACAGAAGAAGAAACAAAAGGGAGAGTGGATCTTAAAGATACTGCCTTGGTTGAGTGTGATGGTACCTTATGGGTGGATGGTTCGTGCTTCAAGCTTCCGAATGGTGATACGACTGCTGCATATGCTATCACGACTTTGCGCACGGATGTCGAAGCTGCGCGTATACCACATATTTTGGCTCAAGCAGCAGAATTAATTGCACTTACAAGAGCATGCGTGTTGTCGAAAGGAATGAAAGTGAACATATATACTGACCGTCAGTATGCCTTTGGCGTGGCCCATAGTTTTGGGCGCTTGTGGAAAGAACGTGGGTTCCTGACTTCGCATGGAACTAAAATTCAGAATGGTCAGTTGGTGAATGATCTCCTTGAGTCATTGACCTTGCCGTTACAAGTTGCGATTGTGAAATGCAGTGCACACAAGAAAGTTACCGATGATGTTGGTTGTGGTAATGCATTTGCTGACGAAGTTGCGAAAGAAACAGCAAAGGATGTGACGAATCGAATGTATGTTGCAGGCCCTGCAAGATGGGTTGGTGATGTTGGAATGTGTGAAGATACAATAGAAAGTGTGAAGTCCCTTCAAGCTGAAGCTTCGGAGAAAGAATTGAGTATGCGGAGAGAAGGTAAGGGTAAATTGGATGAAAATGGTGGTTGGGTTGACTTGTCAGAACATCAGCGATGGTTGCTACCCGATGCGTATGTGCTTGCAGTGGTGACAATGGCTCATGGAATGGCCCATATTAGTGTGAAAGGGATTTGTAAGTTGCTAGCTCCAGTATGGCAAAATGCTGGGATTCCTAAATGTGCAGAGAAAGTGGTCAAGAATTGCATGGTGTGTCTGAAATACAATCCTGGTAGAGGAACCCCCAACTCCAGCTGGTCATTTTGCGCCTCCAACGTATCCGTTCGAGGTTTTGCAGCTAGATTTCATCCACATGGAAAGGTGCAACAATTTGAAATATGTACTTGTTGTTGTCTGCGCTTTTTCAAGGTGGATAGAAGCATATCCCCTGAAAGACAATACTGCCTTATCCACAGCTAAAGCCCTTGTCAAAGAATTTTTCCCTAGGTTTGGAATCCCAAGAATGGTATGGAGTGATAATGGGAGTGAATTTGTGGGTCGAGTGATGAAGAATGTATGTGAGGGACTAGGCATCAAGCAAAAATTCCACGCTGCAAATCACCCCCAATCAGCTGGACTAGTAGAGTGCTACAACGGCACTTTGAAACTTAAGTTGGCTAAGATTCAGGCGAGCTCCGGTCTTAAATGGCCTGACGCGCTGCCCTTAGCACTCCTATCAACAAGAATGACTGTGCATTCACGAGTGGGACTTAGTCCGTATGAGATTGTGTTTGGCCGTCTGGCCAATATATGGGGTGTGCCAAGACCAACAAAAATCAGCGAAATTGAACATCCAGTACTGCTTGATTATCTGTATGAATTGACGGCTAAATTGCGTTTCTTACATCAACAGGTCCACGATACTCTGCCTCAGGTATCTGAAGCTCCAGGACATCCTATCATTCCTGGATCGTGGGTGATGGTCAAAAATTTCAAAAGGACGAAAAATGATGAGCCCCGTTGGACCGGCCCCCATCTCGTCCTTCTCTCGACGAGATCAGCGGTTCGAGTGAAAGGGAAAAAGAACTGGATTCACGGCGTACATTGTAAGAGGGTCCCTTTGCCTCTACCGTACGACCGGTGGGTCCAAGAGGGTATCGCTGATTCTGAGGCTGACACTGTGCCTCGTTTCGTGCCATTTAGTGATGCACACGTAAAAGGAACAATTTCAGAACGAGAAAACGACGGCATTTTGCAGGAAGCCGTGCCACCGTCAATTCGATTGGACACTACAGAGCCTGAACTTTTATTTCAGGACCAGACAGTACCTGGGAGAAGCCGTTATAATTTGAGGTCCGAGGCTATGGACAAATAAAAAAATATATAATTCCTTTCCTTTGCTATTTTTTGACACTGCAGCTCTCCCATCTGAAGAGCTTTTTGATTTTTGTTTTTTCCGAACCACCATCCGGGTTCAGCTGTAGGGTCGCGGTGCCAAGACTTTGGGGTACAAAGCGGAGACGTTAGGTCAACGGTTCTGGTTAGTCTAGGGCGTTCCCTGACAGGTGTACTCCTTAGCAGAAGACACTCATCCGCCGGGAACAGCACGATTAGAGGATGGAGTTTTTCGAGATGGAGAGACCCGTTGAGGAAATACATTTTAAGAGCAGAGTGTGTAAAGTAATGAATAGCAAACGTTTTGTAATATTATGTCTGTTTGTACTATTTAGTATGATGATGTTTTCTGTAGTTATGTATTATTGTCTTCTCAAGTGCCATTTAAACCCACTATACAGCCCATACCTCCTCCTACTGTCTTCTTACACTCTTTCCACCCTCTGCCTGAACACGAACAAGCTAGACGTTCTGAGTTCGTAAACAATTTGCTTATTCAATAGTTATAGTTATGAATACAACAAATTGCTGGGTGTGTGGTTTGATGCCACATACCATTAATAAGGGTATCCCATATCTAGTGCTGCCGTTTAGCTATAATGGGTCATCATGGGCATTCCAGACTATGTTTCTTTTTGCACTTGAGACCTATTCCCCGCGACCACCGCGTTCCAATAGACCTAGCACGAACAATAAGGCCTTGATGAAAGGAGTTGCTGATATGAGCAGAGATATCGATGCATATTCATCTATTCCCAAGGATGAGTTGCGAGCTTATGTAGGTTGGAACGCGACGGGGTATGGCATTAGTCTGGGCGAAAAACAGCGTAAAAGTTCATCCCCAATTTGGGTCGTACCCCACATAGGTCGGTTCTGTTTACAAGGCAATGGTCAGAATCCAAGAGCTCAACTAGGGAAGAGTGACTGTACTGAAACGTGCATTTTTCCATCACATTTTTCCCCAGCGTTTTTGGCTGCCAAGGGTACATACTTTGTTTGTAATGACCGAGCATATACATGGTTGCCCCCTGATTTCTCGGGCACGTGTTATGTTGCAAATTTGCTACCGCCGACATTTACTGCTGCCTCTGATTATCACAAGACCAGAGTTGTGAGAGGCGTTGCTAGTCAGGAGGATACTGCCGGTCAGGAAGCGGGAGACTTCTTCATGGGTTTGCTGCCGTTTTGGGGACCAATGGTCAATAGTAGGAACCTGAGACAACTGACTCGTGTAGTTGAATCCACTGTTAATATAACGGCCGGTGCCCTTGGTAATTTGACAGCTGAGCTCCAAGCGGATCGCCTCATGATGTTGCAGAACCGTATGGTTCTAGATGTCATACTTGCAGACCGCGGTGAGGTATGTAAGGTCATCCAATCCAGTTGTTGCATTTTCATACCAGATAATGCTCTGACAGTCTATCAAGCCATCTCCAAACTGCATAAGATTTCCGAATCTATTCACGTGGATAAAGGAAATTGGTCGATGATGGGGTGGTTCTGGGAACTGATATCAGCTTGGGGATGGAAGATTCTAACAGCCACTGGGATGATCTTAGCCATTCTTTTCCTGTTCTGTCTATGTGTACAGTGTGCTCCTGTAATGTGTAGCCTCTGTGTTACATCATGTGTAAGGAAACCTGTACCAAGGGACGAGCTAAGCAACAGGATGATGCTACAGCAACCTCTCCATGGCCTTATGAATATAGACCTGGACTCAGATTAGTATGAGTATAGTTGTTGCCTATGTAAGGGCAAAAGGAGGGTCTATGGTACTGTAAATTTCGGAACCACGTCGAAGGCATGGCCCTATCATGCCGATTTTGCTATCAGCGAACCACAAATGGCAAATGCGATATGTACGAGTGTTTTCATTACGTTTCATCGATGAATTCACCTTGTATACGATACTACATATTGAATCCTCGGGTTCCATTTTAGAGCGGTAGCCATTTTGTGGTTGCCCTCACATAGGCTGCGCACTAAGGCCATGCCTAGGCCTAAAGGACACGTACACCTTCTGTGACTTCTTTGTGACCTGTGCGAACTGACTCCGCTGCCCGAGGTCAATCCTGTCCGACCAGTTCCTTTTACTACGGCCAAATGAGATTAGCATCAGGGCTTGACACACCATAAAGTCTTTTATCCCACACAAACCCTGACTAATCCCTTTCACATCTGACTCTGTTTCCTGCTTTATGGCTTGTTTTACGAGGAGGAGGTGCCCGTTTTTATTGGGGTCAGATGATATCTGATGAGGGTTCTGAGCCTTGCTGGGTAAATAATTGTGGGCTGACCGAACTGAAATGTGGGATCATCATCATGAATCTGTTGTTTTCGTTTGTAGTAAAATATGTGAATAACCACTTGTAAAATGGGGGCGGTGTTGCCCAGAGCGTAATATTCCGTATATAAGAGAAGACTGGGTTTTGGTTCGGGGGCAGTCTCCTGAGAACATACACCGTGTTGTACTTCTCGGATACCTGTGATTGGTCTGCAGCCAATAAATACGATCTTTGACTTCACCTAGAAGACTCTGTGTTTCTGTGGTCTGAGACAGGAAGAACTCGAAGTCTTCGGGTGTGTTCCCTGGCACCGCTGGGTTCTGAAAAACCCAGTACTTTAGACAGACTCCTCAGTTTGTACTAAAAGGTCACAAGCAAGAAGAATCTCTGGAATATCAAATTGAGGCAGCTGTATCATATGACGATCCCCCAAGAAATCTTTTATATCTGGGTCCATACTGAATGAGAGAAGAAAGTTCCATAGTTTGGACCAATTTACTCTGTTGAAGGCCAAAGTTAGGCCTGGCCATAGATCAAGCTTGGTCTTACAACAGTGTACTGATTAACAATCAAATATAAATTCAAGCATTGATCATTTGTCACCCTGATGGGTATAAATCCATATTGAAGGTCAGATAAAATATCATTCTCTGCAGCCCAAGCTGTCAGTCTATCAAGAACAACCCACCCAATAAAACTTGCAATTGTTCTTGTCCCCTTTGTGAACACTGGAGAATAATTGTGGTTTACAAGGAGTAGGCGCCCTGACAGTTGTGTTTATGGTCTGGGTAAGCAAGGGAGCCCATATCTCCAGCTCATTAATGTATGCAGATTCATTGTGAAGTCTGTAACTAATTTTAATTGTTAACCATAAAGAAGAGAAAATGTATTTTCTATCGTTTTGTGTCAACAGATGGCTTGGGACTACTTTACAGTGCCTGATCAAAACCTTCTGCTACTTTTTATAATTTGAGTGCCAGGGTCATGTTCTGCTTGAGAAAAGAGAAGGGATTAACGAAAAGAGCTTCATCGAACTGGTCTGATGATAAGTGACAAAAACGTATCACCTTTGTTTTTGCAGCATTTGAGTGAGGCCAGATTACCATCATCCATTTTGAGAGGTTGCAGACTAACCACATGTAAGGATCAAACTCCAAGAACTCATCATCTATATCTTAGTATCATTCTCTAAAACTCAGCTAATGATAGCTGAAGACTTCTGAGGTGAACTACTGGTGATTCTTTTAAAGAACAGGTTTTGACCTTCTTTCTTGTTACTAGGATAAGTAAAGCTTGCACCTACAAACATATTTATTATATTGAATCCTTAGGTAAGGAACATTTCCTGTTAAACTTTCATAAAGAGACGCTCACACTTCACATCATTCCTTCTAGGCTCAATCCTCTCTTAACCCAAGCCTATGGAGTCTCTCTTTAGAGAAGTCTGGGAAGTTTCAAAAAGAGTTAACAATGAACAATGGAAACGATGGATGACACCCTCAGGTGATTCAAGTACAATGATTGCCTATGAAACAGAGTTAGAATTTTAGAGTTAAATAATAAACAGTGGGAAAAAAGATGGATCACACCCTCAGGTGATTCAAGTACATTGATTGCCTATCAATTAGGGTTAGAATTTACCAGCTTTCCAGAAGCGAGTTCTAACAAGGTATAAACCAATTTAGGTTTACCTGTGTTCTCTTGTGTAGGTGGCCTCACCTGCCAGTTCAGGATGCACTGTTTCTATATGGAGCAGGGTCAGTACTGACTTGCATAGGAGTGGCCTTTGGCTAGAGAGGCACGGAGGACCAAATATAGTGGTTTGGGATGCTTCTCACTGAGATTGCTTGTGATTTAGACTATTTTAAACATTCCTCCCAAATTGTTTTGTGTTTTCTCTGATTTTTGCTCATCTTTCCAAAAACAATGACAGTGACGAAGAGCTTGCTGTCAAGCCACAAGTAGCTTGAAAGAGTCTGCAGTCCTTGCAGATCTCCCTACTCTACAGTCAATTCAGTCCTCTGATAATGAGGTCCAAAAATGAGCTATAATTTTAGCTTCTCTCATCTGTATACCAACCCTTTCACAAAACCTATGTGAAGAAGTAATAACACTTCCACAAACATGAAAACAGTGGAGTACTTACATGCAATGGTGTCCCCAAAAATGAAAGATAACTGCCCTTGCTTTAGTCTTCCAAGCTGCCAGCAGTAATACAAAAGTCAAGTGCTTGGTACTACCAGCAATTAAAGACTCAAAATAATTCCTTGGTGTAGCTGCTCTAGAATGTACATTGTTAAAAACGAAAGCATTCCACATGAGCTGGTGTTTTTTATACTGGTGAAAGACTTAGAAAGACATCCTTGCCTTACATCATGCACTGTTTTAGGGAGTCAGATGAGTGCATCAGGTAAATCACTGAGGGAAGCAAACCATTCCCCCCTTATTAGGCTCCTTTTCTGTTATCCACAGCTTGAAAGCTATCAGTATATAGACATTGTAAGGGTTCCTATCCAGATGTATGACATTTGCTCTCCTATGGAAAGGTCTCTACCTATTAGCAGCAGTGTTTTTTCAAGAGCTGGTGGAATCTCCTCCAATGCAGTTCACTGTGTGGTCTTTGAAGAGGAAGTTGGTGAAGGTTCTCGAAGTGTACTATACCTCTCCATCTGCTTCTTTCTCTTGTTGTTGGTGGTGCCCTGGGGTTTGAGCGTTGGAGCAGACAGTCTGAGTTAAGGAGCATTATTTGTCAGAGCATAGACCCTGACACTGGCAATAATTCTCAAGTTTATGTATTGCTACATCAGGAATATAAATGCAACACTTTTGTAGTTAGTATCTACTTTATTATCCTTGCTAGCACTTTCGTTGAGTTCACCCACCTCTTCATTTTCTCAACTTTTCTTTAAATGGCAGACATTTCCATTTGGTTTAGTCTATTTCTCCTATGGATATTTCCAACAATATGAGAAGTGAATAGCTCTCACATGGCAATCAAAACACAGGCATGACCCAAAAAGTAATATCTACACACTGATAGGATCAAGCATAAATGTATTGTTCTTCTCTGAGCATAAACCTTTTCCTGTACATCTTCTTGTTTCTGGAATTTTACTATCAGCGAAGGTCAAGCAAACAAGTATGCCAGTAAGAATGGGTATAATATAAGTGTGCAAGTCAATTCAGATCTTTTTTCCCAGCAAAGAAACAGTCATAAGTTCTCAATAAACTCAGGGAAACAAAGTTGTAGTGAAAATACAATCATTAATTTCAAGGACATCAGGACAACAAAAGGTTTGGTGGCAATAATACACCGGGTCAGCCACAAAGCCATAGCATAAGCAAAAACCTTGAAATTAATCAGTCATTCCTAATGCAATAAGGAAACGAAAAAAAGGTTAGACTGAGTATATAGTTAATTAGGCTCTTTCACAATAAAAAAAATAGTCACAGCACATTATTAAAAATGTCAAAGCTGAACAAAATACTGTGATTATGGAGTCAAGCAGATGTTTCTTGAAAACAGATCCAAAAATGCAATAGTATTAAATAAACATAAAGCTATAGGTAATTTTGATTTTTTTAATAATTAAAAAGAAGTAGATTATATAAAAATCAAGGTAATTCAAGACCAAATGATGTGCAGCAAAGTTTGGGTGCATTTGCCAACACAAAGCAACATTATTCTATGTCAAACATACACTTTCTTGTAAAACCCACAAGAGAAGTCTGTCAGTAACCCTAATACACATTTTGACTGAGAATCTCCGAATAAGCTGCATATTCTAACAAATGCACAATTGTGCCTAAGGCCATGACATTACATATACATGCTCTACAAGAGGTTTGATCTGACACAAGTCTACTATCGGATCCCTGGTGGTAAATATTTTAACTTTAGACTAAGCATGTCTAATTCTGATCATATTAGATCTAGGTAGGCAGAGTCTATGTCAGATTTTCATAATTAACTGTTGAATAAGAATTAGTTCTATTTAAATTCACTTTATGTAGGGCTTAATTTTTTTAATATCCTGAAAATGTGGCTTGGAAACATCAAGAGTAAAAAAGAGAGTATTATTTGGATTCACTTCATGTATATGGATATGTGAATATCATCACAAATTTGGCATGGGTAGCCTGTAAATACTGAAAATTAGATCCCAACATCAGCCACCCTAACATCCATGATATGATTATCAAATCCCTTCCATGTAGATAACAGGGATGTTACGAGGTGCAGGTTGGAATCCAATCAAGTCTGGCACAGATCAAGCATTCACAAAGTAATTAAATGAGATCTAACAGACCTTCCATGTCATGAAATGAAAGGGTAACATAAACATAATGCAGGTACATTTTTATTAGTTATACATAATTTGATTGGCACAGATCTATGGTGTGCAGCAAATAGGTAACAAAAATAATATAAAAGAAAGGCAACATCAGGAACAAGATACTACTGAGGGATGTTGCAGTGAAATCTTTATCGTAAAAGTATTAGAATCGAGCTGTCCAGTGGGTCCGTTATGCATGGAATAACCAGTAGGGGACGGACATAAGAAACAAAAGAAACAAGAGCACTTTATGAATATTCCACATATACTTCTTGATGTTGTGTATTTTGCATGTTCATGTAAACATGACCACCTTTAAGTAAATATGACTTACAGAAAGAGTAATAAACAATACCTTTAACACATTTTCAATTTGCCTCTCTGGTGGCGCTTCCTGCTCTTCAACTTGATTTGCTCGACAGGGTGCCTGTGGATGGCTATGGCGCCTCCAAAAACATATCCTTTTTCTTTTTTTGTTATTCTGTGAAATTAAAACGAATTTCACTTATAGAGAACATGAAGGAACATATGCTAAATTTCTTTAGAAAGTTTGTTGCTTTTTAGTAGCAACAGTCTATCTTGAATAAACCATCTCAATGGGCAAAAACAGATTTACAACTCTGCTGACCAATCCATTTGAATGAGGAGTATTAGGGGAAAATGAGTGAAAGTTAGGGAAAGCAGGAGGAGGTCTCCATCTGCCTATTTTTAGCTAATCAAAAGTAGCAGATTTTCTTGTTGTGATTGTAATGGGAATATATGATATTGTTGTGGATTTTCCCAGTGGGCAAATAAACTCAACCAAAGCAATAGAGAATTGATACAGAACTAGTGCTTCTCATGTGTACATTAGATTGCCAAAAAAGCCTACAAATCATTTTAGTACAGTTACTTAGAGAGCTATAAAAATCTATTTAGGTAGTAATAGCATGATAGTTAGCAAGTAGTTGTAATTGGCATTGTCTACTACAGAAGCACAATTTTTTGTTTCGCTTCTGAAAAATAATTCTCAATATTATAGAGTAAGTGACAATAAAATTGCAGACATTACAAAAATATTTTTTTTAACATAACTCCATCCAAGCAAGCAGTACACCTTCCACTGCCTTGTCTGTCCATGAAGTAGTCTGTACTCAATGGGAGCTGCCATTAAATTCACATCGCTTCATACGCATAACGATTTTTTCTATTGTGAGTCATTGTCTCTGAATCATGGGGAAATGAGAGGTTATTCAACAATGTCCGTGATAGTTACTGTCTTTGATTACTGGTTTGTCAGTACTTCAGAAAGCACTGCTTTTCAATTAGGTACCTAAGTGCTTCTTTATGTGCTTATACTTCTTGAAATTTACCTAGGTTCAGCAGTGAGGGCTTTTTCCAGAAGGCAAAATATGTTTTTTAAGTCAGATAGAGTATGATAAAGTAACCACATGTAATAAATATAATGCTCAGGCACGGCTATTACCATTAAAATGTGCTCTGTATATACAATTGGTTTACATAGATATTTTAGTTGCTACAATAAAGAAAACCAGAAGTTGACAGCAACTTCTAGAGTCAGGTAATATAACTCCGAAAACATTTCTAGTGATTAACCAAGTGGACTAGAAATTACAGCAATTGACTTCAATCAGGTAAAGTTTTATACAGTTTATTATTCTGACTCCAAGCATTATGCCTGACAAACCAGTCATTGTTGAGGCAACTGGTCACAAGAGTATAACTGTGGTGTTATGGATGTTGTATCCTTTGTTCTAGTTTTCTTGGAGCTCATGGTTATTTGGGTTTTCTCACTTGTGCAGTAATGGTCCCCAAAGCCCAATAGATCACCACTCAAAAAGCAAGCTATATCGCAACACATAACATTAGTAGTGCTGCTGGTTTGCAGAGAGTAAACCTGACAGCATCAGTAATAATAATAATAATCTTTATTTGGCAATAATCACAGCCATAAAGGATAAAAAGACAGGAAATATGATACAACAATTCATTTAAAAGTTCCTTTAAACGTATTGCAAAATCACAAAGGTCCTAGCAGCAATCAGTCACAACTAGAGTTTTGGATCCTAATGCTGCTCTCAAGAAGTTCATTACTCCAAAAAAAGTGGGATCTTTGGTCAGAAGCTGCAAATACAATAAAGCAACATCGGCATGTCTAAATCTCAAGTCTTTTAAATGCGGATTAAGAAACAGTCTTCTGGGACGAGTAAAATATTTGCATAAAAGAACAAAATATAGGGTATCCTGTGGAGACCTTTCATCACAGCCATACGGACCTCTATCCTCTACATGTAAAACAAAGCCAGCAGGAGATGCCAAAAGATGTTGAAGCTGATTAAATCTGAATCGAGTTATTAAAAATCTGTCAGAGGCACTGGCTAAAATAGAGAGATATTTCTCCACACCCTGGACTGATTTAACTAAAACATGCCCTCTCACCACAGGTGCACTAAGCTCGTCATCCTCATAGAAGGACGTGGCGTATTTATAAAACAACTCTTTTACTATTTTCAGATCCCAGGACTTCACTGTATCATATTTCAGGAAAATGTCTGCTCTTCCTAGGGCCATGATGGTCTCTTTCATATGCTGTAACTGGGGTATGTTGAATGCATGGTCTAGTGAGATTCAGTCCAGGAAAACTGAAGGATTAAAAGCTGTCTCATCGCCAGACATATCTTCACCCAGCACAACATAGGCTTAACTACCACCAGGTCAGTTATATACTTAAGTCCTAATTCTTGGTGTACGGAGAAAGAGGGGCTGCCCTGGTGGACTTTCAAAATGTGTCTCAAACATTTACTTTGTTCACTCTGTAGTTTTTTGACCGCCGTATAGCCCTAGACCTCACTGCCATACAGGACCTTGGAAATGCAGAAAGTCTGGTATAGCTTTAGCATCACCCCGTGCCACAAGGTGCTTAATGAATCGGCATAGTTGGCAATAACTCCCATTTATTTATTCATGTCCACTAGCTTCCCCTCCTGCAAGTGTTTCCAATTTAATTATATCAAAAATAATTCCCAGGTATGAAAAAGCCGGGACCTTGGTAAACTATGGGTTCCTACCTTGAAAGTCTTTGATCTAATCACCCGAGTGCCTACTTCCATAACATACAATTTTGTAAAGTTGGGCGACAAGTCCAACCCATTCATGAAAGGAACAAACCCATTTGTGTGCGCGCCATCAATACTGCGTCATCCGTGTATAACAAAACTGGTACTGATTTCCTGCCTATCCTGGGATTGTCATTCTATAATGATATCAGGGCAGATTCTAGACCATTAATATATATCATAAATTTAAAAAAAGGTATAAAATACACCCTTGGCGAACCCCCCTGCTGCAATTAAAATAATCAGTAAGACACCCTGAATGATAATATTTAACTGCAGCAATGGTGTGGGCATGGTGTGTCAGTAATACATTTATAATCGGCAACTCAACCACAAGAGAACTGAGTAAAATCCACAATTTATTGCGGTTCATCCTGTCGAATGCTGAGGTGAGATCCATGAAGCCCTAAAAGAGAGCTCTGGGTTTGACAATCATATATTTGGAAATTAGAAGATAAAGATTTTGATTTTCTGTGGTTGATTTTCCTGTGTGAAATCCTTATTGCACCTCCGAGATAATTTAATTTGTGTCAGCCCAGGCAGAGAGCCTATTTAATAAAACCCGGCCCTAGACCTTACTGTGGAGTCAATAAGGGATATAGGACCGTAACAGTAAGAGTTGTCCCTTTCCCTCTTTCTTAAAAATTGGGTCGGTGGTAGCGGTAGGCCATGAGGGTCGCATCCCGTTCATTTAAGCGGCATTTAGCACCCTGGTCAAAACCGGAGCCCATACATCAATGTTGTCCTGAAAAAAGTCCGGAGGAATCCCATCGGGTCCTGGGGCCTTCTTCCGGGACAATCCCTCAATGCCCAACTTTACTTCATCCAGAAGAAAGGTGACGGGAGCATCACTAGGGCAGCGTCCTAAATCATTATTAGATCCCTCACTTTGCCTGAAATTATAAACTCTCTCAAAATGGGCAGTCCATTGATCCGGGGTAATGTGATGACATAAGGTTGGTCTTAACAGCTCTAAGAAGCAAGGGCTATTTATAACATACCAGAAAAGAGTGCAGTCCCTCTGTTCACTTGCTTCTGTTAGGTCTTCCCAGGCTTGTCTTTGTAGCGAGCGCCTCTGTTCCATAAGGTCCCCCTTATAATTACGGCGACAGTTTGTCACCCAGATTCTATCACGGGATCTGTTTCAGGGCCTTCTTAAGGAGCTGGAGAGATTAAGAGCACTCCACATCGAACCATATTGGGCGTTCAGAGGGAGGACTGACTACCGGGACTATTAACAGACAGGCAACAGACCAGGCAATGGCAGTAAATGAGCATATAGGTTCCTCTCCAGGGGCTGAGGGATCTAAGCACGTTAAAATCTCTTATTGTTGTATTTTAAAAAGGGAAGGATTAAAAACCTTAGTATCTAACTATGAACAACGCAAACACCTCCCGTGATCGCTTACGGATAATGTGCCCGGCCTTGTGCTACGAGGCACTGTCTGATTGCTCACCCCTTTAAGCACTTTAGTCAAGGGATTGTGGTCACTAAATGGGCTGTGTAAAATATTAAAAGAAAATGTGGACCAGCCCAAAGAAACAGAAACAAAGATGTAATCAATGATCGTTGCACATCCCCTCCATTTATATGTTGAGGGAAAGTGTGAGTTATTGGGATAATACATCTTATCTAAGGATTAAACCATAAGTATTTAAGAGACCGTTCAATTCAAGACCTTCTGAAGAGTGCTCCATACGCAATCCCTCAATGATCGTACATGTAGGCAGACTTTGCGAGTTTTGTGAGGAGTCTGGGCATAGATGGCAGTTACAATCTCCTATCAAAATAAGATTCTCCTGCGAGAGGCCTTTTCCCTGCAATGATTCAAGGAAGCCACTTAAGTCTGATAGGCTTGAGGCCTCTTGCTTCTTCTTTTTTGGATTATAAAACGTAACTAGTGTTAGACAAAACTATCTTCCCATTACTAATTTAAGGCCCTGGAGTATTTTAGAGTCTCATTTCAAAGGCTTCACAGACCCACAGAGCTCAAGGGCTACAAAGATGATTAAACCTCCACTCGCTCTTCCTACTCTGGAACCATCTGCTGGGAGGAAGAAGGTCTTGTAACCCTCAATAAAAAAAAAATTCAACCTCCCAGGTTTCCTGAATGCAAATAATGTTTAAAGATTTAATGAACTGAATCCACCTATCGTATGCTGATTTTGCAGCAAGGCCAGCCACATTCCAAGAGATAAAACTTCGATTTTCCCCTGTGCCCTGGTTATGGTTTGAATAGGGAACTGAGGAATCCTCAAGCTGGTCTATGATCCCATTAGTGAGTGACCTATTAGGACGATATTCTACATTCACGTGAGGCAGAGTCTTAATGTACACCAATGCCTGTGTCGGAGGTTCTGAGGGCGAGTCTATGACTTTGATTTTGATGGCGCCCTCTGGCAGTCAATCTAGATCATTAAGATTTGCCAAAGAGGCATAGAGGTTGAAAATTTTCTGCAACCCACCCGAACCACGAACACCCCCACGTGGACTAAAAGGTGACTACTTTTTATGGTGTTATGGGCGGGTCAATAGAAAAAGCCCAATGTTAATGGTTTAATACCGGAATCATGGAGAAAAGACTGAGATGTTTCGTGCCAGTTCTGGATTTCTAAACGTGACGATCACGCTTCCTCCCTCAAAAATGTTCCTGGACGACCCTATCCAGCAGACCCTCCTAGCCATCAGAATGTGCCTGTGGTTTGTCACGTTAAATCTAGTGCGTCTGCCTAACCAGTGGAAAACTTTATTAATTAATTTAACCGTGGTTTCCAGGTTTGGGGGGCGAGTCCTGGCACCCCTACCAGAGTGTAGGGACAACAAGCTGGGGGAAGGTCAATTACTGGTAAGCCAGGGCTGTCGGTGGGAGCTGGAAATTCCTTTGCTGCTTCAAGGGTGTGTGGCAGGGGAAGTTATCTGATGAAGTCTGTATGGTTACGTCCTACTTAGGGGTTGAAAGATCAGGAGGGGGCATTCAGGCAATCGGGTTCATGGCTCATAGCTCCCACTGCCATAGGTTTATGAATAAGGTGCTGACCTCTGCTTGGATTGTCTGGGAGGGGTGTCTCAGTGCTTACGGCCTGAAACTGTAGGTTTGGAGAGGGGGACACTTTATTAATAGTGGACAACACACTTTCAGTTCTATCCAGTGTGTCTCTGGAATCTGACAACAGTTTTGTAAGTTTATCCTAGAACTGAGTCAATAATTCAGTCACTATATTGGAGAATTTTCACTTTGGGGGTCCCAAAACTCCTCTGTGTCCATCAGGTTACTTCTTATGAGTTCCTCTCCTGCCCCTTTCTGGGCATTTAATGTCTCATCCAACTTTTTAGCTCTGCGTTTCCTCTTGAGGGCTGGGGGAGCCACCAGATCTGTGCCTTATGAAGTAACTGGGCTGCCCTGCTGTTGTCAGGACCAGAAAAGGAGATGCTGGGGTCCTCTAGGTCTATTGGTGCAGCCCCTAAGATAGGCTCCTGTCGTTTTGGGCCAACCAGGTGTAATGTTTTGCTTGGCGATAGTAGAGAAGGGCAACCAGATCCCAGAGAGAGCTTCCTCTATGCCCTGTCTATTTCCTTAGAGCTGGCCCCCACTGCTTTTGCTAGGAAAGAGTCAATAGTCTCCCGCTATGAACCAATAGGAGTAATAATGGGTGCAGCCTTCCTCAACCCCATTTTGCTCAAAGTGCAGGGAGCCCACAGTAAACCAGAACGCAGGGTGAGGACCAAAACCACACTGTGTGAACAGGTTACTCACTGTGTTGAATTCTGTTGGATCCTATTGCTGGGACAACATCTAGTATTTATGTCAGACCACACCTGCAAGTTTGAAGGGGGCGAAAGATTGCCCGGCCACCAACATGCACGAACCAAGAGGATAGGCCCAGCCCAGCCTTCTCCAGCTGCTGACGGGTACAGGCGGGTCCGCTCTTTGCCCAGTCTTTGCCGGGGCATGAGGTTAGGTGCGGCCCGCACGCGTCCTGCGCAGTAGGAGCCCAAGGCAGCCTTAATGCACCTTCGGGCGTGGGAGTGCAGGGGTGGGCGGTGGCGGCAGCCGCAAACAACACTGGTGCATGTGGTTCTGCCCCTAACCTCCTGTTCGTGCTTCTCGCGCAATGGGAGCCCAAGGCAGCCTTAATATGCCTCCTGGTATGGGAGTGCTGGTGGCTGCAGCAACCAATTGGTAGGAATGAGAAAATTCTTTCTTTTATCAATTGTAATACTGAATATGTTGTCTATGTTGTGACTTGCATTTGTGGCTTGCGTTATGTTGGTAGCACAGTGTTTCCTGTTAAGAAGCGTATACTGGCTTAGGGATCTTACCTACACTATTGCCAAACATTGCACGCTAGAGCATGGAGAGATTTCTGATGTTAGTTCTAAGATCTCGTTTTTTGGAATTGACAGGGTTGCAGTACATCCACGTGGAGGTGACCAAGAACGCCGCCTGCGACGTTTGGAGTCTGAATATATCATCTGCCTACAGAGTAAGGCGCCTAGTGGCCTGAATCGAGAGGAAGATCTTCATGTTCACCTAGGATGAGGGGATATCATATACCTGTAGTGCTCCAACAATCTGGACACTGTATAGATCAGGGATCTCCAAACTTTTCTGTAGTGAGAGCTACTTCTGCTCAAGAAAAGTCTGCCAGGGCTACTAGCAAATTTTATAACTGTAAAATAGGGACTATACTATGACCAACACAAGCAGGATTACCAGTAGTTACCACCCAAGTATTCCAAGTGCGGGTAAAAGCAGAAAAGTTCATCAATATAAAATGCCTCCACCTGACTTATGAAGTAACATTCAAATCTTGACATGCCCTATGGCACAAAGGACATGAATATAGCAGTTGGTTTCCCCAGCTCAGCTTGAATTATCATTCATCAGTTTCTTAAAATGCCCATTTTCCTAACAAATACCACTTTCCACTGTGGGCGAACAAACTCAATTTTCCAGAAGAAAACCCATTTTTGAAAAGAAAAACTTCCTTTAAAATATCAGTTTTCAGAGTTTAGGAAATGCACAGTCCCAAAACATCAGGTTGTCATTTTCATCGAGTACTCCTATGTGAAAATGTCTTATATGGACAGACTACTTTGAATACCCAGGTATTAGTCATATGCCATGGATGCTCACCACGGATACCTGTATTATGCCAGTAATGCCCACCATTATGCTATTACCACAGTTGTGCCAAGGCTGGAAACTATAAGGGTCAGGGCATAGACCAAAAATCAGTCATGACCATTATTATGCCAGGAATGGGTAAATGTAGGCCAGTCATATTCCTAGTATGTAAAGGGTGGCTGCCAGTATACCAAAACTAGACCAAAAATACCCCAAATAGTCAAGGATGACCATTATTATGCCATTGGCACTATTATGCCAGGAAAAAGCACAATTATGTCAGAGATAACACCCTTATGATGAGGGCTAGCATACACATGTGGTGGTCCTTGACACCAGGCGTAGCTTTCAGGAAGCAATAGCGTTTATTATGGACGCAGATAAATGCAGATGAGTCTCTTAATTTTCTTTGGTCTGGATCATGCCCTGTTCTCACCAGGTCTTGAGTGATCATGCACCCAACTGATACATTTTCACTCTGACTCCTGCAGTCCCACACTTTGGTGGGTCAGCCCTGATGACTGCTCAGGCTACTG
Source organism: Triturus cristatus (assembly GCF_964204655.1). Lineage (NCBI taxonomy): Eukaryota > Metazoa > Chordata > Amphibia > Caudata > Salamandridae > Triturus > Triturus cristatus. The sequence goes on from NC_140593.1 coordinate 419,701,323, forward strand.
CTGCCATGCTTCTTTGATGGTCCACTGTTCACACACATATTGTGTCTGATACAGTAAGGTCAATCTCCTTGTGGCTTAGTTATATTGAGATTGGATACAGGCCGTATAGTGTGTGTCTGAGTGTTAGTATGAGTTACTGCCAACAGTACGACTGGCTGTCACTCTAATGATCTTAAAATGAGCAGTGCTGCCTTTTTTATTAGGCATCTACTCTGAATTTGTTACTGGGTTTGACTTCACCTCTGAGAGCTACTTTGAAGGTACTGGCGAGCTACCAGTAGCTCACGAGCTACTCGTTGGAGACCCCTGGTATAGATACATTCTGGCTCCCCTTCGGGCGCTCCCTTGTAGCTTCCGCCTCTTCCCTATCACCTGCCATACTATTTTCATAGACATCTTGCTTTGGCAAATGTTTATTTTATTTCTCCCTATATGTTCCATTTCACCGCCAATTCGTTCAAGCGGCTGCTTGGTCGATGGGTGGACATAGCCGCCACGCCTTGGTTTTTAATACACTGGGGGTGGGTTTTTCCCCGGCATGATCCAAGCTTCTCCTTAGATATTTTGTCTGTTATTACACTTTCTGTCTGACCTTTTATATTTGTTTTTGTAATTCGTGTCTGTACTTTAAAAGTTTAGCCTAGCCGTCTAGCACCTATCCAGGGTAGTTGGTTGTTGATGCCACTTGGCAGTTCCACTTGCTCTGGATGTGCACCATTTCACTGTGGTACACATTTGATGGGATCGCATTTCCTCTCTTGCAATTGGCGGCTTTAGCACAAGCTAATATGATGGCCTTGCTGCTTTTTCTGTTATTATTTATTCTCATCTGCTTAACCTTATTTTATATTTTTTCCACATTAAGCATTTATAAGTGAGGAATTTAAATTCACCAATTTGTTGTTGCATATATGAGTTTTTTTTAAAAATTATTTTCATTAATGGCAGCCTTAGTGTGGTGAGAGTCTGTTTTTCATATGTACCCAAGACTCTTTTTTCTATGTCTATCCTTAAATCTGCTTGGTCATGCTTGGTTGTAAAAAATGCCTTTATATGTAGCCACTTCCTTTCTATGAAGTGACTTTGACAAAGACCGTGAGGTTGAAACGCGTCAGTCAATAATTCTTTTCTTTTCCTGCAATCCTGAGTGCGACTCCTACCTTTTTGTTGTGAAGCAAGAGGGTTTTTTTCACACATATATATATATATTACACAATTTTTTATAGGGTCTTTTTATAAAGTACTTTATAGGATTTGAATTCTTTTTATGTATTGCTATATAGGTATATCACTCAAGGGTAACTGCATTTAGGCCTGTTGAATTACTATATCCATTGTAGATAGGAACTTCAGATCTGGGGGAATCTAATTTGATGATTAAGTATGTGACCATGAAAGTTTTTTAAGTGGATTATGTTTTATCATCTCAAATCCAATGAATAGATCTTGTTCTTTGAGTTAGGAACTGTCATTCTTCAGCATCGAATATATATTTGATTTTGTCAATTATATAGATTTTTTTAAGCACTATTTTTCATTATTATTGGGATATTGGATGTAATATGACGATATTATCATTTATGTGATGAATATTACATTTGCACTATGTTTGCACAGTAAGAAATTATAGCACTTGCACTTTATGATGGTAGGTTGCGACGTGTTTGGCATTGTTTAAATTGAGCGAAATTCATATAATAGGGTATTTATCGTGTCACTATGGCAATAATTATACCCGTGATGTAGGCTTTAAATAACAGCTTATTCATCAAAGTAATTGTTTCATGCATTATGCACTTTTACTAAAAATGTTGTTTACATATTTAACTATGAGAATGATACATATTTTTAAGGTATTTATATATTTATGGATTTTAACAGGTATTTCTGGAATTGAAGTATTTTGTTTAGCTCTATTCTCAAATGCAACGTAATTGTAACCGACAACATCCAATCACGCACTGTATAAATATCATGTGTTTTACCGAGGGGTCATGTGATCAAGGCTGTGTTTTCACAGCCGAAACGCGTCATGCTGACCGTGGAGACAATAAATTAAGCACGTTATACTTTTGGCGCACTTTGTGGTCTGTACCTGTTCAGCAATTGAAACACAGGACTATTGGAGAAAAAAAAATATATATATATATATGGCTATTTGGTACTTCGTTGAAGAAAGGGAGAGGAGAAGGGTGTCTTCCTTTCTCCTACAACTTCGCTGCTGAAGCGCACATTATGGGAACACTGCATCATAAAGCACTTGGCAATACAAATACAAATGCACCGTCAGGTTGGCGAAAGGATCAGTGATGCTGGGTGAAAGAACGCTATTTAGCAGTAAGGTACGAATCCAGTACACACTCTACGATACCTACCTGGTGCATTCTGGGACCCGCAGTTCAGCAGCTGCGGGACCAAGTCCACTTGGAAACAATTAAGGCACACCTACCTATGATTAAGGCGGAACAACGCTGAAACGCGTCAGGACTATTTTATGTGTCACATGCTGCAGTGCTCGAGACGAATAAAGTCGGCTTTTTGCTGTAAGACGGAGTTGGGCTTTGGTGTGTGTTGTGAGGAGTTACAAGCGGCAGGATCTCCATTCCTGCCTTAAAAGCCCGCCCTGCAGGGTCGGAGCCCCCGGTAAATGGAACTTTGTGGTATTATTGAATGGAGGGGGATGACCCGCTTGCAACGTTGCCAGCCATACCTGGATTTCCTTGGCTATTTGGTACTTCGTTGAAGAAAGGGAGAGGAGAAGGGTGTCTTCCTTTCTCCTACAACTTCGCTGCTGAAGCGCACATTATGGGAACACTGCATCATAAAGCACTTGGCAATACAAATACAAATGCACCGTCAGGTTGGCGAAAGGATCAGTGATGCTGGGTGAAAGAACGCTATTTAGCAGTAAGGTACGAATCCAGTACACACTCTACGATACCTACCTGGTGCATTCTGGGACCCGCAGTTCAGCAGCTGCGGGACCAAGTCCACTTGGAAACAATTAAGGCACACCTACCTATGATTAAGGCGGAACAACGCTGAAACGCGTCAGGACTATTTTATGTGTCACATGCTGCAGTGCTCGAGACGAATAAAGTCGGCTTTTTGCTGTAAGACGGAGTTGGGCTTTGGTGTGTGTTGTGAGGAGTTACAAGCGGCAGGATCTCCATTCCTGCCTTAAAAGCCCGCCCTGCAGGGTCGGAGCCCCCGGTAAATGGAACTTTGTGGTATTATAGAATGGAGGGGGATGACCCGCTTGCAACGTTGCCAGCCATACCTGGATTTCCTTGGCTATTTGGTACTTCGTTGAAGAAAGGGAGAGGAGAAGGGTGTCTTCCTTTCTCCTACAACTTCGCTGCTGAAGCGCACATTATGGGAACACTGCATCATAAAGCACTTGGCAATACAAATACAAATGCACCGTCAGGTTGGCGAAAGGATCAGTGATGCTGGGTGAAAGAACGCTATTTAGCAGTAAGGTACGAATCCAGTACACACTCTACGATACCTACCTGGTGCATTCTGGGACCCGCAGTTCAGCAGCTGCGGGACCAAGTCCACTTGGAAACAATTAAGGCACACCTACCTATGATTAAGGCGGAACAACGCTGAAACGCGTCAGGACTATTTTATGTGTCACATGCTGCAGTGCTCGAGACGAATAAAGTCGGCTTTTTGCTGTAAGACGGAGTTGGGCTTTGGTGTGTGTTGTGAGGAGTTACAAGCGGCAGGATCTCCATTCCTGCCTTAAAAGCCCGCCCTGCAGGGTCGGAGCCCCCGGTAAATGGAACTTTGTGGTATTAATATATATATATATATACACATTTCCTCAAAGCTTTAATATTCAAACGCGCTCTCAGGACAAAGTACCACACGAAAACACAAGGTGTCCGTTGTTTAATTCACAACACGTTTCACCTCTGACGAGGGTTGATCACGTGAATAGCAGACAACAAAATCAGCACAGCATAAATGGGGTTTCCTTGATGCATACAATTGACGTTTATATCGTGGTTAATGCAGCGGACATATTGCGATGGTACATACTTTAAATGCCATGTTAGAAAAAATTAGGTAATCATCTTGCTATAATTTCCGTACGATCGTCCACGCCATTGTTTAGTGAAGTCAATATATCTCTACTCTTACATGCACATAAATATGACGAAATTGCATAGGGAAATAATAAACATCGCACATGACGATCAATGACGAATAAATATAGAAAATAATAATGAAATTGAATGAAGCAGTCTAACCCATGATAACATGTATCATTACTCGCCACATGCGATCTTGCAATCTTAGTCGTATGATATTAGGACTAAACTCCCGCCTACAACGATGTTGATAATCAACAATGTTGGCTAGTGCCGACTCACGCATCTTGCGTGAGTGACGGGACTTGTCTATTTGTCAATAAAGTTATTTTTCATTCGCAAAGTCCTAAAGCATCCTATTGCATATCAGACAGAAAGTTGCTCTATGTCATATAGACTGTATACTGTATCGCCCAATGGTACAATACATATCTCCCCCAACACAAGAGCAGCAGAGTATTACCGAGTGGCCCGTCGCTGTCCCTATGAACAATATATATCTATCTCAACACACTGTAAGTACAGATGTGAACATATGAAACATGTCGTTCAACTTATGCTGTGTTAAACTGCTGAAAAAACCTTGTAAATCATAACCAAATGGTGTCGTGTAGCAATAATGAGCACAGTGCACAAGGAATAGCACAAGTCCGCCGCACTTGTCGTAGCCGACCCCATGCTGCAAAGTAGTGCTGTCATAAACATAATCGTGAACGTGCTCTTAAGAAACAAACTAAAGGAAAGAGGAAATTGGAGACCATATGTGTAGTGAATATCGGTGAATAAGCAAATCCTTTCCATCTGTGAAGTAGAGAAAGAGAAAGAAGAAGAAGAAAAAGACAAAAAATGTGCATTAAGATATCGCTATTAAAAAAGGACATCTAATCCTAAAGTTTACAATAACATCTTCACTTTTCAAAGTGTCTTATACCATCAAGGGCACATTGTACTTCATGAAAGATAGATGCAGAGCTACAGAACCATGATACAATGTTCAACACAATATGCATATACCTGTAAAGACCGTATAAGAGACAAGCATTTCGACATACATACGTACATGCGAAATAATGTTGTCATAATAGAATAAAGACAGTTACTCTTTCTTCCTGATTCAACCCTCCCGGCACTTTGGTCTGGAAGTCAATAGCTTGGACTCTCTTTGTCGTAGTTTCAGTATCCTGTTGCCCCCCCCTCGGACTTTTACTAATCTGTTAAAGGATGATATAACTTAATTCCTTAGTGTTAGAGAAATGCCTCTCCCTAAAATGTCGGGCCACAGGATACTTAGGGTCATAATTAGTAATCGCAGGAGTGTGTTCTAGGATTCTCTTTTTGGCCATACATGTAGTGCTGCCTATGTACCAAAGTTTGCATGTACATTCTATTGCATAAATCACAAACATGGAGCTACAAGTAAGAAACTGGGTGATGTTTTTATTGACCCCATTATGGCTCACCTGTCTTGCAATGGCCACAAGGAAAGAAACCTTCAAGGCCCTTCATGCTGTCAGGTGGATAAGTGGTGATATCACTATGGACAAGCATGTCCCTGATATTCCTCCCTCTACGATATGTGATGCATGGTCTGATCGGAATGGAATCCCCTATCACCATGTCATTTCTGAGGATACCCCAATTTTTGGCCATAATCCTTTTGATGGCCTGTGCATCAGAACTGTAAGTGAGTATCATCCTGAGCTTGTTTCTCATCAGTGGAAGGCTTGTCAGAAATTGTCGATGCCCTATCAACTTTCTCCACTCTGCTCAATGCCATCCTGACTACCCAATTAGGATAACCTCTCTCCCTGAAACGGTCTGCTATGATTTTGCTTTCAATGTGGTAGGTATCGTCAGAGTTGCAATTGCTTTTTGACCCCAGCAGTTGCAATTCCTTTTTGCCCTCAGCAGTTCCCCATATGGAATGCTCCACTTCAAGGTCTCGGGATGACTGCTGAGGGCATGTAGGACACTGTTACCTGCGGTTGCTTTGCGGTGTAACGACGTAATTACCTTGTTGCCCTTAACCTGTAGTTTGACGTCCAGGTATTCTGTTTCAGTTCTACTGATGTTGCCACTGAGAAAAATATTTCGATCATTGTCATTAAGCTTCTTGATGAAATTAAGGGCTTCACACTCTGTCCCCTTCCAAATTATAAATAAATCATCAATGTAGTGTAGCCACATTGCCACATGTTCAACTTCATCTTGTAGGGCGGGGTCAGAGTGAATGTTTTCCTCCCAGTTTCCCATGAATAAATTCACGAAACTGGGAGCAAAACAGGATCCCATCGCTGTACCGTTGATCTGACGAAACAAAGCACCGTTGAACAAAAAGATGTTATTGGTCAAACAGTACTCTGTCATGTCAAGTAGCATCTGTGTATGTCCCCGGAATCTGATGTGTCTTGTCCCCAAATACACTCCACATGCTGTTAAGCCTTTTTGATGATTGATAATGGTATATAGACTCTGTACGTCCAAAGTAATGAACAACGAGTCTGTATCCCATAACAAATTTTCTACTTTATTGAGAAAATCCTTAGTATCGTTGACATAGCTGTCAAGGTTGATCACAAATCCTCTCAAGAAATAATCAATGTATTTCGATATGTGTTCTGTCACACTCCCACGTGATGACACAATGGGTCAACCTGGTGGTTTAGTGGCATCTTTGTGGACTTTAGGGAGCAGGTATAGTACTGGGAGGACCGGATAATCACACTTTAAATAGCCGAATTCCTCCCAAGTCAATATGCCCTTATCTTTCCATTCAATCAGACGTTCCCAAATGTTGGTAATACTGATATTGTATCTGTCATAACCTACAGATTCATAAAACATGTCATCTTTTAGTTGTCTTTCAGCCTCTTCCAAATATAGTTCCCGACTGAGCACAACAATATTGCCCCCTTTGTCTGCTGGACGAATGACAATACTGTCATCGTCCATCAGAGATTTAAGGGCCTGTCTCTGTTCGTGTGTAAGATTGCATTTTTCATTATTTTGGGATTTTTTTCTACTGTACGTAGACTGAGCAAGTGACTTGTTAACAATATCAGGTAAAGTATCCAGATTGTCATGGGGAAGAGTGGGTAAAAAGGTTGATTTGGGTCTAAAGGCAGTGTCAGCCAAGGCATCGGTGATGATGTCCAACTCTGTTAGTAATTGTATGGAAGAAACAGCACTATCTGCACTTACAACAGTTTGTCCTAATTAAACCACTGTGCTGAGTATCTCAGTATCATGAATATTAAAATCATAACTATCAGTGTTGCAAGCCCCACTGTGCACTTGACCCTCTCTACTGCCCTTAAGTTTATGCCACTTTTGTAGTTTGAGTTTCCTTACGTATTTGAAAACATCAATGCGTACATCAGCATACTCAGAGGGATAGGATGGACAGAATGATAAACCAAGGCAGAGAGTTCTTTATTCAATCATGGTTAAAGTTCTTTTTGATAAATTAATAATAGTTCTGTTCACCATTCCGTCATCCATCAGTATGCTCTTCTGGTGCGCGCTTTGTTGGTTCCCATTGCGCCACGGCCCCTGCCTCTTCTGCCACCGCTGTCTGCGCCTTGTTCTTCTGTTGTTGCGTACCCTCTTCCTCGGCCCTGTCCTCGTCCCCGTTGTCCCCTTGCTTTTGGTATTGGCGTTTCTCTCGTAGTTAGACGTCCCCGCCTTAGAGTCCGGTACTCGTCTAAAAAAGTGAGTTGCTTTTTATTGTTTGTTAACGGTGTCTGATTTTGTACCGATACATCGGACTCACTATCACTGGTTGTGGAGATCTCTACAGTCGGTTTTTCTGTCACCCCACTTGATGTTACTGGCTCAGAGTTCTCATTTCTGTACAAATGGTCATATTTATGGCTGAAAGTTAGAATACGACCACTATCGTAGTCATCATAATCACGATTAAGTTTCCTTTCTTTTCGTGCCTTAATATCTTCCTCATGTCTATTCAGCCTTTCTTTGATAGTAGTAAGTGACATGTTCAAGTTATCAGCGTCCATACTACTTTTTAGTTCTTCCAATAATTCTTTAATTTCCTTTAACCCCATCGCCGCGGTGGGAATTCCGCGGCGGCGCGGGGGGGGGGGGGGGGGTTTGGGGGCACTGCGGTGGCGCCGTGCTCATGACGGAACCACTCCGTCATGAGTCACGGTTGAGCTGTGCTCATGACGGAGTGGTTTCGTCATGATTCCGCCCACGGCGCTAATCACCCGCACAGGCGGGGAATTAGCGCCGCGTGGGCGGAGCGGCCGCCAACGGCCGCAGCATGACGGAACCACTCCGTCATGAGCACACGGCACCCGTGGCTCATGACGGAGTGGTTCCGTCATGAGCAGGGAAGGGGTTAACAGCTCCTCTCTATCTAGCCAGGCATATTTCACAAGGATTTCCAACATTCTCCTAGAACTTAATGCAGAATTGGTTGACCATTCTTCCAGAATCATAGGATTGGGTTTTTCATATGTCGGTGTCGTGAAGATACGGAGTCCTCTTGGAACCATACTTTGATCGACATAATGTTGCAAGGATGTGGCCTCCCACCACTTACTGATCTCTGATCTTCTCAGTTTCTCATACCGTTTAAGTTTATCATCCTTCGAGTGTGATTGCATTTCTTTCTCTTTGTTTGTATTGGAAGGATTTTGTTTCCTAGTGAACATCATTTTCGCTGCTGCCCTGCGCTCCTCATCTTCTTCCATTGTTGTCCCACAACCGGACAATGCCTGTTTTTCTAGTTGGCCCGTCCCCCTAGTGTATTACTAGGTTGCTTCTGCCCTCTGATGTATGTACACGATCCAGGGAGGATCTCCCAATCACTGTTAGTTTTTGTGCAAAACTTCCATGCACCTAAATCTCCGAAAAACCTGAAACCGATGAAATCACCCTCAATAATTCATTACATTTCACTCCAATGAGGGGCTTACAATTCAATCTTGAATCACGCAAGATCCCCAGGTATGAGACGGTTGAGACCTTCATTAGTGTCCAGCCTGCACCTGGAATTTTGTTAAGATTTACTTGGCCTGAAACCTACTGTCATGACTAAAGACTTGTAAAATTGGTGGCCAGGTCCTTATCATTCATAAAACAACAAACAAATCTAATAGAGTTTGCAGGCCCAATACAGTTCTAGCTAAATGAACCCTGTGATATGCACAGTAATGCTGTTAAGGGTTGTTTTCCATCAGGAGGACCATCTGCTCCTTATGCTAATAATGTGTATTTATATTCAGGGGAAATAAGAGCTGGGCCAAAATACATCCTTGACAGACTCCTCAGTTTGTACTAAAAGGTCACAAACAAGAAGAATCTCTGGAATTTCAAATTGAGGCAGCTGTATCATATGACGATCCCCCAAGAAATCTTTTATATCTGGGTCCATACTGAATGAGAGAAGAAAGTTCCATAGTTTGGACCGATTTACTCTGTTGAAGGCCAAAGTTAAGCCTGGCCATGGATCAAGCTTGGTCTTACAACAGTGTACTGATTAACGATCAAATATAAATTCAAGCATTGATCATTTGTCACCCTGATGGGTATAAATCCATATTGAAGGTCAGATAAAATATCATTCTCTGCAGCCCAAGCTGTCAGTCTATCAAGAACAACCCACCCAATAAAACTTGCGATTGTTCTTGTCCCCTTTGTGAACACTGGAGAGTAATTGTGGTTCACAAGGAGTAGGCGCCCTGACAGTTGTGTTTATGGTCTGGGTAAGCAAGGGAGCCCATATCTCCAGCTCATTAATGTATGCAGATTCATTGTGAAGTCTGTAACTAATTTTAACTGTTAACCATAAAGAAGAGACAATGTATTTTCTATTGTTTTTTTGTCAACAGATGGCTTGGGACTACTTTACAGTGCATTATCAAAACCTTCTGCTACTTTTTATAATTTGCGTGCCAGGGTCATGTTCTGCTTGAGAAAAGAGAAGGGATCAACGAGAAGAGCTTCATCGAACTGGTCTGATGATAAGTGACAAAAACGTATTAGCTTTGTTTTTGCAGCATTTGAGTGAGGCCAGAATACCATCATCCATTTTGAGAGGTTGCAGACTAACCACATGTAAGGATCAAACTCCAAGAGCTCATCATCTATATCTTAGTATCATTCTCTAAAACTCAGCTAATCATAGCTGAAGACTTCTGAGGTGAACTACTGGTGATTCTTTTAAAGAACAGGTTTTGACCTTCTTTCTTGTTACTAGGATAAGTAAAGCTTGCACCTACAAACATATTTATTATATTGAATCCTTAGGTAAGGAACATTTCCTGTTAAACTTTCATAAAGTGACGCTCACACTTCACATCATTCCTTCTGGGCTCAATCCTCTCTTAACCCAAGCCTATGGAGTCTCTCTTTAGAGAAGTCTGGGAAGTTTCAAAAAGAGTTAACAATGAACAATGGAAACGATGGATGACACCCTCAGGTGATTCAAGTACAATGATTGCCTATGAAACAGAGTTAGAATTTTAGAGTTAAATAATAAACAGTGGGGAAAAAGATGGATCACACCCTCAGGTGATTCAAGTACATTGATTGCCTATCAATTAGGGTTAGAATTTACCAGCTTTCCAGAAGCGAGTTCTAACAAGGTATAAACCAATTTAGGTTTACCTGTGTTCTCTTGTGTAGGTGGCCTAACCTGCCAGTTCAGGATGCACTGTATCTATATGGAGCAGGGTCAGTACTGACTTGCATAGGAGTGGCCTTTGGCTAGAGAGGCACAGAGGACCAAATATAGTGGTTTGGGATGCTACTCACTGAGATTGCTTGTGATTTAGACTATTTTAAACATTCCTCCCAAATTGTTTTGTGTTTTCTCTGATTTTTGCTCATCTTTCCAAAAACAATGACAGTGACGAAGAGCTTGCTGTCAAGCTACAAGTAGCTTGAAAGAGTCTGCAGTCCTTGCAGATCTCCCTACTCTACACTCAATTCAGTCCTCTTATAATGAGGTCCAAAAATGAGCTATAATTTTAGCTTCTCTCATCTGTATACCAACCCTTTCCCAAAACCTATGTGAAGAAGTAATAACACTTCCACAAACATGAAAACAGTGGAGTACTTACATGCAATGGTGTCCCCAAAAATGAAAGATAACTGCCCTTGCTTTAGTCTTCCAAGCTGCCAGCAGTAATCCAAAAGTCAAGTGCTTGGTACTACCAGCAATTAAAGACTCAAAATAATTCCTTGGTGTAGCTGCTCTAGAATGTACATTGTTAAAAACGAAAGCATTCCACATGAGCTGGTGTTTTTTATACTGGTGAAAGACTTAGAAAGACATCCTTTCCTTACATCATGCACTGTTTTAGGGAGTCAGTTGACTGAATCAGGTAAATCACTGAGGGAAGCAAACCATTTCCCCCTTATTAGGCTCCTTTTCTGTTATCCACGGCTTGAAAGCTATAAGTATAAAGACATTGTAAGGGTTCCTATCTATATGTATGACATTTGCTCTCCTATGGAAAGGTCTCTACCTATTAGCAGCAATTGTTTTTCAAGAGCTTGTGGAATCTCCTCCAATGCAGTTCACTGTGTGGTCTATGAAGAGGAAGTTGGTGAAGGTTCCCGAAGTGTACTATACCTCTCCATCTGCTTCTTTCTCAGTCTGAGTTAAGGAGCATTATTTTTCAGAGCATAGACCCTGACACTGGCAATAATTCTCAAGTTTATTTATTGCTGCATCAGGAATATAAATGCAACACTTTTGTAGTTAGTATCTACTTTATTATCCTTGCTAGCACTTTCGTTGAGTTCACCCACCTCTTCATTTTCTCAACTTTATTTTAAATGACAGACATTTCCATTTGGTTTAGTCCATTTCTCCTATGGATATTTCCAACAATGTGAGAAGTGAATCAATAGCTCTCACATGGCAATCAAAACACAGGCATGACCCAATAAGTAATATCTACACACTGATAGGATCAAGCATAAAGGTATTGTTCTTCCCTGAACGTAAACCTTTTCCTGTACATCTTCTTGTATCTGGAATTTTACTATCAGCAAAGGTCAAGCAAACAAGTATGCCAGTAAGAATGGGTGCAATATTAGTGTGCAAGTCAATTCAGATTTTTTTTTCCCAGCAAAGAAACAGTCATAAGTTCTCAATAAACTCAGGGAAACAAAGTTGTAGTGAAAATACAATCATTGATTTCAAGCACATCAGGACAACAAAAGGATAATACACCGGGTCTGCCACAAAGCCACAGCATAAGCAAAAACCTTGAAATTAATCAGTCATTCCTAATGCAATAAGGAAACGAAACAAAGGTTAGACTGAGTATATAGTTAATTAGGCTCTTTCACAATAAAAAAAATAGTCACAACACATTATTAAAAATGTCAAAGCTGAACAAAATACTGTGATTATGGAGTCAAGCAGATGTTTCTTGAAAACAGATCCAAAAATGCAATAGTATTAAATAAACATGAAGCTATAGGGTAATTTTGATTTTTTTTTAATAATTAAAAAGAAGTAGATTATATAACAATCAAGGTAATTCAAGACAAATGATGTGCAGCAAAATTTGGGTGCATTTGCCAACACAAAGCAACATTATTCTATGTCAAACATACACTTTCTTGTAAAACCCACAAGAGAAGTCTGTCAGTTACCCTAATACACATTTTGACTGAGAATCTCCGAATAAGCTGCATATTCTAACAAATGCACAATTGTGCCTAAGGCCATGAAATTACATATACATGCTCTACAAGAGGTTTGATATGACACAAGTCTACTATCTGATCCCTGGTGGTAAATATTTTCACTTTAGACTAAGCATGTCTAATTCTGATCATATTAGATCTAGGTAGGGAGAGTCTATGTCAGATTTTCATAATTAACTGTTGAATAAGAATTAGTTCTATTTAAATTCACTTTATGTAGGTTTTAATTTTTTTAATATCCTGAAAATGTGGCTTGGAAACCTCAAGAGTAAAAAAGGAGTAATATTTGGATTCACTTCATGTATGTGGATATGTGAATATCATCACAAATTTTGAATAGGTAGCTAGTGAAAAAAGGTAATTAGTTCAATTTAGATTTCTTTTACATAGAGTTTCCTTACCTGTAAATACTGAAAATTAGATCCCAACATCAGCCACCCTAGCATCCATGATATGATTATCATATCACTTCCATGTAGATAACAGGGATGTTACGAGGTGCAAGTTGGAATCCAATCAAGTCTGGCACAGATCAAGCATTCACCAAGTAATTCAATTAGATCTAACAGACCTTCCATGTCACGAGGGGCTGCCATGAAATGAAAGGGTAACATAAACATAATGCAGGTCCATTTTTATTAGTTATACATAATTTGATTGGCACAGATCTATGGTGTGCAGCAAATAGGTAACAAAAATAATATAAAAGAAAGGCAACATCAGGAACAAGATACTACTGAGGGATGTTGCAGTGAAATCTTTATCGCGAAAGCATTAGAATCGAGCTGTACAGTGGGTCCGTTATGCATGGAAGAACCAGTAGGGGAGGTACTTAAGAAACAAAAGAAACAAGAGCACGTTATGAATATTCCACATATACTTCTTGATGTTGTGTATTTTGCATGTTCATGTAAACATGACCACCTTTAAGTAAATATGTCTTACAGAAAGAGTAATAAACAATACCTTTAACACATTTTCAATTTGCCTCTCTGGTGGGGCTTCCAGCACTTCAACTCGATTTGCTCGACAGGGTGCCTGTGGAGGGCTAGGGCGCCTCCAAAAAAATATCCTTTTTCTTTTTTTGTTATTCTGTGAAATTAAAAGGAATTTCACTTATGGAGAACATGTAGGAACATATGCTAAATTTCTTTAGAAAGTTTGTTGCTTTTTCATAGCAACAGTCTATCTTGAATATACCATCGCAATGGGCAAAAACAGATTTACAACTCTGCTGACCAATCCATTTGAATGAGGAGTATTAGGGGAAGATGAGTGAAAGTTAGGGCCAGCAGGAGGAGGTCTCCATCTGCCTATTTTTAGCTAATCAAAAGTAGCAGATTTTCTTGTTGTGATTGTAATGGGAATATATGATATTGTTGTGGATTTTCCCAGTGGGCAAATAAACTCAACCAAAGCAATAGAGAATTGATACAGAACTAGTTCTTCTCATGTGTAAATTAGATTGCCAAAAAAGCCTACAAATCATTTTAGTACAGTTACTTAGAGAGCTAAAAAAATCTATTTATGTAGTAATAACATGATAGTTAGCAAGTAGTTGTAATTGGCATTACAGACATTACAAAAATATTTTCTTAAACTTAACTCCATCCAAGCAGCATACTGTACACCTTCCACTGCCTTGTCTGTCCATGAAGTTGTCTGTACACAATGGGAGCCGCCATTAAATTCACATCGCTTCATACGCATAACGATTTTTTCTATTGTGAGTCATTGTCTCTGAATCATGGGGCAATGAGAGGTTATTCAACAATGTCCGTGATAGTTACTGTCTTTGATTACTGGTTTGTCAGTACTTCAGAAAGCACTGCCCTTCAATTAGGTACCTAAGTGCTTCTTTATGTGCTTATACTTCTTGAAATATAACTAGGTTCAGCAGTGAGGGCTTTTTCCAGAAGGCAAAAGATGTTTTTTAAGTCAGATAGAATATGATAAAGTAACCACATGTAATATATATAATGCTCAGGCACAGCTATTACCATTAAAATTTGCTCTGTATATGCAATTGGTTTACATAGATATTTTAGTTGCTACAATAAAGAAAACCAGAAGTTGACAGCAACTTCTAGAGTCAGGTAATATAACTCCGAAAACATTTTTAGTGATTAACCAAGAGAACTAGATATTACAGCAATTGACTTCAATCAGGTAAAGTTTTATTCAGTTTATTATTCTGACTCCAAGCATTATGCCTGACAAACCAGTCATTGTTGAGGCAACTGGTCACAAGAGTACAACTGTGGTGTTATGGATGTTCTATCCTTTGTTCTAGTTTTCTTGGAGCTCATGGTTATTTGGGTTTACTCACTTGTGCAGTAACGGTCCCCAAAGCCCAATAGATCACCACTCAAAAAGCAAGCTATATCGCAACACATAACAGTAGTAGTGCTGCTGGTTTGCAGAGAGTAAACTTGACAGCATCAGTAATAATATTAATAATCTTTATTTGGCAATAATCACAGCCATAAAAGATAAAAAGACAGGAAATATGATACAACAACAATTAATTTAAAAGTTCCTTTAAATGTATTGCAAAATCACAAAGGTCCTAGCAGCCATCAGTCACATCTAGAGTTTTGGATCCTAATGCTGCTCTCAAGAAGTTCATTACTCCAAAAAATGTGGGATCTTTGGGCAGAAGCTGCAAATACAATAAAGCAACATCGGCATGTCTAAATCTCAAGTCTTTTAAATGCGGATTAAGAAACAGTCTTCTGGGACGAGTAAAATATTTGCATAAAGGAACAAAATATAGGGTATCCTGTGGAGACCTTTCGTCACAGCCATAGGCACCTCTATCCTCTACATGTAAAACAAAGCCAGCAGGAGATGCCAAAAGATGTTAAAGCTGATTACATCTGAATCGAGTTATTAAAAATCTGTCAGAGGCACTGGCTAAAATAGAGAGATATTTCTCCACACCCTGGACTGATTTAACTAAAACATGCCCTCTCACCACAGGTGCACTAAGCTCGTCGTCCTCATGGAAGGACGTGGCGTATTTATAAAACAACTCTTTTACTATTTTCAGATCCCAGGACTTCACTGTATCATATTTCAGGAAAATGTCTGCTCTTCCTAGGGCCATGATGGTCTCTTTGAAATGCTGTAACCGGGGGATATTGAATGCATGGTCTAGTGAGATTCAGTCCAGGATAACTGAACGATTAAAAGCTGTCTCATCGCTAGACAGATCTTCACCCAGCACAACATAGGCTTAACCACCACCAGGTCAGTTATATACTTAAGTCCTAATTCTTGGTGTACGGAGAAAGAGGGGCTTCTCTGGTGGACTTTCAAACTGTGTCTCAAATATTTACTTTGTTCACTCTGTAGTTTTTTGACCGCTGTATAGCCCTAGACCTCGCTGCCATACAGGACCTTGGAAATGCAGAAAGTCTGGTATAGCTTTAGCATCACCCCGTGCGACAAGGTGCTTAATTTATCGGCATAGTTGGCAATAACTCCCATTTATTTATTCATGTCCACTAGCTTCCCCTCCTGCAAGTGTTTCCAATTTAGTTTTGCATCAAAAATAATTCCCAGGTATGAAAAAGCCGGGACCTTGGCTAAACTATGGGTTCCTGCCTTGAAAGTCTTTGATCTAATCACCCGAGTGCCTACTTCCATAACATACAATTTTGTAAAGTTGGGCGACAAGTCCAACCCATTCATGAAAGAAACAAACCCATTTGTGTGCGCGCCATCAATACTGTGTCATCTGTGTATAACAAAACTGGTACTGATTTCCTGCCTATCCTGGGGTTGTCATTCTATAATGATATCAGGGCAGATTCTAGACCATTAATATATATCATAAATAAAAAAAAAGGTCTAAAATACACCCTTGGCGTACACCCCTGCTGCGATTAAAATAATCAGTAAGACACCCTTCATGAGAATATTTAACTGCAGCAATGGTGTGGGCATGGTGTGTCAATAATACATTTATAATCGGCAACTCAACCACAAGAGAACTGAGTAAAATCCACAATTTCTTGCGGTTCATCCTGTCGAATTCTGAGGTGAGATCCATGAAGACCAAAAAGAGAGCTCTGGGTTGGGCAATCATATATTTGGAAATTAGAAGAGAAAGATTTAGATTTTCTGTGGTTGATTTTCCTGTGTGAAATCCTTATTGCACCTCGAGATAATTTAATTTGTGTCAGCCCAGGCAGAGAGCCTATTTAATAATACCCGGCCCTAGACCTTACTGTGGAGTCAATAAGGGATATAGGACCGTAACAGTAAGAGTTGTCCCTTTCCCTCTTTCTTAAAAATAGGGTCGGTCGTAGCAGTAGACCATGAGGGTCGCATCCCGTTCATTTAAGCGGCATTTAGCACCCTGGTCAAAACCGGAGCCCATACATCAATGTTGTCCTGAAAAAAGTCCGGAGGAATCCATCTAGTCCTGGGGCCTTGTTCCGGGACAATCCCTCTATGCCCAACTTTACTTCATCCAGAAGAAAGGTGACGGGAGCATCACTGGGGCAGCGTCCTAAATGATTATTAGATCCCTCACTTTGCCTGAAATTATAAACTCTTTCAAAATGAGCAGTCCATTGATCCGGGTTAATGTGATGACATAAGTTTGGTCTTAACAGCTCTAAGACGCAAGGGCTATTTATAACATACCAGAAAAGAGCGCAGTCCCTCTGTTCACTTGCTTCTGTTAGGTCTTCCCAGGCTTGTCTTTGTAGCGAGCGCCTTTGTTCCATAAGGTCCCCCTTATAATTACGGCAACAGTTTGTCCCCCAGATTCTATCACGGGATCTGTTTCAGGGCCTTCTTAAGGAGCTGGAGAGCTTAAGAGCACTCCACATCGAACCATATTGGGCGTTCAGAGGGAGGACTGACTACCGGGACTATTAACAGACAGGCAACAGACCAGGCAATGGCAATAAATGAGCATATAGGTTCCTCTCCAGGGGCTGAGGGATCTATGCACGTTAAAATCTCTTATTGTCGTATTTTAAAAAGGAAGGATTAAAAACCTTAGTATCTAACTATGAACAACGCAAACACCTCCTGTGAACGCTTAAGGATAATGTGCCCGCCCTTGTGCTACGGGGCACTGTCTGATTGCTCACCCCTTTAAGCACTTTAGTCAAGGGGTTGTGGTCACTAAATGGGCTGTGTAAAATATTAAAAGAAAATGTGGACCAGCCCAAAGAAACAGAAACAAAGATGTAATCAATGATTGTTGCACATCCCATGCCTTTATATGTTGGGGGAAAGTGTGAGTTATTGGGATAATACATCTTATCTAAGGTGAATAATAAACCATAAGTATTTAAGAGACCGTTCAATTCAAGACCTTCTGAAGAGTGTTCAATACGCAATCCCTCAATGATCGTACATGTAGGCAGACTTTGCGAGTTTTGTGAGGAGTCTGGGCATAGATGGCAGTTACAATCTCCTATCAAAATAAGATTCTCCTGGGAGAGGCTTTTTCCCTGTAATGATTCAAGGAAGCCACTTAAGTCTGATAGGCTTGAGGCCTCTTGCTTCTTCCTTTTTGGATTATAAAACGTAACTAGTGTTAGACAAAACTATCTTCCCATTACTAATTTAAGGCCTTGGAGTAGAGTCTCATTTCAAAGGCTTGACAGACCCAGAGAGCTCAAGGGCTACAAAGATGATTAAACCTCCACTCGCTCTTCCTACTCTGGAACCATCTGCTGGGAGGAAGAAGGTCTTGTAACCCTCAATAAAAAAAAAAAATCAACCTCCCAGGTTTCCTGAATGCAAATAATGTTAAGAGATTTAATGAACTGAATCCACCTATCGTATGCTAATTTTGCAGCAAGGCCAGCCACATTCCAAGAGATAAAACTTCGATTTTCCCCTGTGCCCTGGTTATGGTTTGAATAGGGAACTGTGGAATCCTCAAGCTGGTCTATGGTCCCATTAGTGAGTGACCTATTAGGATGATATTCTACATTTACGTGAGGCAGTGACTTAATGTACACAAATGCCTGTGTCGGAGGTTCTGAGGGCAAGTCCATGACTTTGATTTTGATGGCGCCCTCTGGCAGTCAATCTAGATCATTAAGATTTGCCAAAGAGGCATAGAGGTTGAAAATTGTCTGCAACCCACCCGAACCACGAACACCCCCACGTGGACTAAAAGGTGACTACTTTTTATGGTGTTATGGGCGGGTCAATAGAAAAAGCCCAATGTTAATGGTTTAATACCGGAATCATGGAGAAAAGACTGAGATTTTTCGTGCCAGTTCTGGGTGTCTAAACATGATGATCACGCTTCCTCCCTCAAAAATGTTCCTGGACGACCCTATCCAGCAGACCCTCCTAGCCATCAGAATGTGCCTGTGGTCTGTCACGTTAAATCTAGTGCGTCTGCCTAACCAGTGGAAAACTTTATTAATTAATTGAACCGTGGTTTCCTGGTTTGGGGAGCCGAGTCCTGGAACCCCTACCAGTACCAGAGTGTAGGGACAACAAGCTGGGGGAAGGTCAATTATTGGTAAGCCAGGGCTGTTGGTGGGAGCTGGAAGTTCCTTTGCTGCTTCAAGGGTGTGTGGCAGGGGACGTTATCTGATGAAGTCTGTATGCTTACGTCCTACTTAGGGGTTGAAAGGTCAGGAGGGGGCATTCAGGCAATCGGGTTCATGGCTCATAGCTCCCACTGCCATAGGTTTATGAAAAAGGTGCTGACCTCTGCTTGGATTGTCTGGGAGGGGTGTCTCAGTGCTTACGGCCTGAAACTGTAGGTTTGGAGAGGGGGAAACTTTATTAATAGTGGACAACACACTTTCAGCTCTATCCAGTGTGTCTCTGGAATCTGACATCAGTTTTGTAAGTTTATCCTAGAACTGAGTCAATAATTCAGTCACTATATTGGAGAATTTTCGCTTTAGGGGGTCCCAAAACTCCTCTGTGTCCATCAGGTTACTTCTTATGAGTTCCTCTCCTGCCCCTTTCTGGGCATTTAATGTCTCATCCAACTTTTTAGCTCTGCGTTTCCTCTTGAGGGCTGGGGGAGCTACCGGATCTGTGCCTTATGAAGTAACTGGGCTGCCCTGCTGTTGTCAGGACCAGAAAAGGAGATGCTGGGGTCCTCTAGGTCTATTGGTGAAGCCCCTAAGATAGGCTCCTGTCGTTTTGGGCCAACCAGGTGTAATGTTTTGCTTGGCGATAGTAGAGAAGGGCAACCAGATCCCATAGAGAGCTTCCTCTCTGCCCTGTCTATTTCCTTAGAGATGGCCCCCACTGCTTTCGCTAGGAAAGAGTCAATAGTCTCCCGCTATGAACCAATAGGAGTAATAATGGGTGCAGCCTTCCTCATCCCCATTTTGCCCAAAGTGCAGGGAGCCCACAGTAAACCAGAACACAGGGCGAGGACCAAAACCACACTGTGTGAACAGGTTACTCACTGTGTTGAATTCTGTTGGATCCTATTGCTGGGAGAACATCCAGTATTGATGTCAGACCACACCTGCAAGTTTGAAGGGGGCGAAAGATTGCCCGGCCACCAACATGCACAAACCAAGAGGATAGGCCCAGCGCAGCCTTCTCCAGCTTCTGACGGTTGCAGGCGGGTCCGCTCTTGGCCCAGTCTTTGCCGGGGCATGAGGTTAGGTGCGGCCCGCACGCGTCCTGCGCAGCGGGAGCCCAAGGCAGCCTTAATGCACCTTCGGGCGTGGGAGTGCAGGCGTGGCGGTGGCGGCAGCCGCAAACAATACTGGTGCATGTGGTTCTGCCCCTAACCCCCTGTTCGTGCTTCCCGCGCAATGGGAGCCCAAGGCAGCCTTAATATGCCTCCTGGTATGGGAGTGCTGGCGGCTGCAGCAACCAACACTGGACTGGAGCTTTTGGTCCTGCCAATCACCTTCTGTTCGGGCTTCCTGCGCAGCGGGAGCTTAAGGCAGCCTTAATGTGCCTCCGGGCGCGGGTGTGCTGCTGATGTGGGCAGCTGTGGTGACAGCATCAGTAGTTCTGGACTATTCCAGAAGATGCCTATTGAAGATACAGCGACCAGACATCATCTAGAAAGATGGCCTTTTTTCCTCCTTTAAAACTTGTCAAAGTCAATATTTCTGGAAGTCAAAGGTGTCAGGAAATATACCTACACCAACAGAAGGCTACCTTTGGGTATCAAAAGGTTAGGGAACCATTCAGAAAGATACTGTAAACTCATATGTCCTTACCCCTCATTTTAGAGGTGGAGTCTCGAAATGTTTTAAATATGACCATATAGTTACACTAGTAGTAGCTTTAAGACATTATTTTATGTTCTGCCCATGTGGTGGAAACCTCACATGTGCAGCGGTGAAGAACTCTGAAAGGTAAAGTATAGGGGAAATTTATAAAAGTTTATTAGACTTCATCAACAGTTATAAAACAATGTTTATGTTAGATATAAATGTAAAAGAACTATTGTGAATATAGAAAATAATGTAAAAAAATTCAACAGCACTATTAACTCACTCTTGAACTAGATATTTAATGAATTAACATTTATTAAAAAATCTGAACTTAAAGTAAAATGTTTATATTTATTTATTATGTACTAAAAATTACTATATGGTACATATTTTTTAATTACAAAAGGTTGTTAAACAGTTGTATCATAAAACACATGTTTTTACCATTTACATTTAATTAATTTAGCAATAAAGTAGATTACTGAAGATTATTTAGTTTGGGGTTTTATTTCAAATCCCTCCCTGCCTCCATTATTTTCTATAAAAATGTGTTTTAGTAACAAAGGGGGGCATGTGTAGTGCTGGACTTACTCCACGTCTGAGCTGGAGTACAAAGATTATTGTTTTGGGTACTTTATGGCTGTAGTAACTATAGTAGTGCAGTTTGTGAATAGGCATGAGCTTATTCTTTGTCGGTGAGTGCATGGCAAGCCCCTCCATAGTCTTTCCTTAGCCGCTCCGCACTCCCCCGCTTGTACAGCAATACTTGAAAGTCTGAGTTTATTAAATACAACTTAATCTAGATTAAATACCTTTCATATACATATATCCCTTCAATGTATTTATGTATGTTTACATTTATTAATTTACTCCTAATTCAGCATCTCCAATGCACTACCCTACATCTTACCTTATACTCTCTCAATATATCCTCTACCTCCATTCTCTGACTCACCTCAAACCTCATTCTACTACTCTCTTCAATGCTCTAACCTATTTATTACCCTATACCTCTCTCTCAATATAGCCTCTATTTCCACTCTCTGATCATACCAAACCCCATTCTACTACTTTGATCCCCAAAATAACCCTTTCTAGACTCTTCCCTCCTCTACTCCCCCTTGCATCATCTCAACCTCTTTTACTATTCAGATCTCCCAAACAACCCTATCTAACCCTTCCCTCATGTATCCCTCCTAGACTCAATCCACTTCTAGAGACTCTTACCCCTCCATCTCTACTTTACTCATCCCATACCTCCTCCTACTGCTATGCTCTCGAAATAAACACTTTCTAGACCCTTCCCTTTTCTATCCTTCCACCATCCTTTTCCAACTAACAGACTCACATGTCCACCGTTCAAATTAATTTCATATTTCCCTATACTAATTCACCACTCACCCTTTTTGGGATCCAGAGTAGTGTGCTACTTGCCAAAAAGCGCTTTGATGCCTCGTCAGTGGTAGTAAGCACTAAATAAATGTAATTACAATACAATTACAATAATTCCCATTTCCCTATCGCTCCTCTGTGTCCCTCCTTTACTATTATAACATAGATGTATAAATGTGGAGATCTCTGATCTCCCCATGTAGCTTTGTTTATAATATTTTGAAGAATGTAAGTAGTGCTGTTATAGTAATATTAAACATTTTTCAAAAATGCAGTTTGTGTATAGACCCCTGAGATGCCAGTTTCTCTGTAATGACTGGTCACAGTTAAAATTGTCCGATGGTGGGTCATTTGCAGAAACACTGAAGTAGACAGGGCAGTATCACTATTGTATACTTAGGGGCCTATTAGGATGGCGGTCGGAAATTCTCCCCGACCGCCATGGTAGCGGGAAAAGACCTCCCACAAAGACCGCGGCATAACCGCCGGTCCAATTAGGATGCTCTGCAGCCGAAATCCGACCGCGGCGGTCGGATTCTGGCGATTAACATTGCGGCGGTTGCTGCTGCCAGCAGCACCGCCACGGTGTGAAAATGAGCATGTCATGCATGTCACTGCTCTGCGTGGCAGGAACTGCACAGTGCCTGCCACCTGGCAGGGACATGCAGGGGGGTATGGTATCCCCCAGTGTACCCACACCCCCCCAACACATTGGGGGCCCGTAATGGGCCCCTGGAGACATTCTTCGCAGGCTTTTCCATGGAGGTTCCCCCGCCGCAGAAAGGCTGGCTACCGCCGGCACCATAATCATTCCGGCAGAGCCTGGCCCTGCACCGGCATCATTGTAGGGGTCCAGTTCCGCCCGCTAGGCATGTGTGCAGACTGGTACCGGCGGAAAAGTTGCGCTCCGGAGATTCTCACCGCCGTGGTCGTCACGGCCATGCTAACGGGACAGGCGGTTTTCAGGGTTTCAATCGTAGGCGGATGTCTGCCGCCGTTCCTGCGGTTGACACCGCTGGCCCAGCGGCAGCCATCCGTCCGCCATCCTAATGGACCCCTTAGAGTCTTCTAGAGCTTAAAATCTTGATATTTCTGGAAACTTGCATCATAGAAAATTGATTAAAAGGTTTCAGGATCAGGATAACGATCTGACCCAAGCAAACACAGTATGTAAACTGAATGAGACCGACACCTTGCTTTCTTCTTAGGTTTGGGTATGGTGATATATGCTCACACACATCTAGGAGCAGTAAGTAATACAACAGGTGTCATATTCTGATGTCTTCTTCACCCCCGCAGCCCTCAGGTGATGTAACTGTCATTCACTTTGGGCATTTCCTGCATGGTCGTAGATTCTTGTGATTCCTGAACAGTCTCTCTTTCTTAAGTCATTCTCAAGATTGATTATCCTATGTTCTCTTATTATATAGGGCTTTTGTGTTTTCCGGGCCAGTAACTGAGCTGCTCCTTTCAATGGCTTTTCATTGTTTACAGGTATAGGGCAATTCATATGGTAAAATATAAAGAGTGAAAAATAGGTATCAAGGAAGACTATGTATTTTCCAAAATAGGCACAAGATATGGAGTTGAGAAGCAGTGGATATTTGCACATCTCCCAATTTGTGGGCACCCGTACTAGCATGTGAATTAGAGGGCATTTCTCAAAATGTCCTCTTTCTTTCACACTGGCTTACATTTGGAAGGCACAAATAAGAGAAATACAATTGATAATAACACTTGTTCTACCATTCCGTTTTCCAAATTTAATGGTGCCATACTTGGTTGGGTAGGGCTGAAACCTCCCAAACCTGTACATTTTTTAAACCTAGGCACCTAGGGCAATCCACGATGGGGTGACGTGCATGGCTCTCCCAGGTTGTTTTACCAAGAATTCCTTGCAAACCACACACTTTGACTAGAAGGTCCGTCGTCCTTCCCAGGCTGGGGAGATTGACTGACTGTTGGATTGGAGTACGCATGTGCGGGGGCCCGCGACCTCGGTGCAACGTTGCTGGAAACGCTGCTGGAAAAGACCGCGGCGCGGAGGCTGCGAGATCGCTCCTCTCCCTGGTGAGCGTCCCTGTTGGGCCCGTGAGGCTCCCTGACGCGGCGCTGTGAGGAGACGGAGTGCCCGATGACTGCGCCAAGATGACCGTGAGCCTCCGACTGCATTGAGAGGCAAAGGTGAGGGTTGCCTGACGCACGGGTCCACGATCCCGAGTGAGGCTCTCATGCAGTGAGAGCGCGGCTAACCGGTGTGCTTTCAGTCAGTGCTGCAGGGGTCCACGCTGAAGGGGGACATATCGACCCTGCATATTCACGGCCCCCCAGATCGCTTCTCGCACGTGGGGTAAGGAGAATTCTGAGCTTGAGCTTGAGATGATCTGATCTATGTAACACCGGAGGGGAGATGCTGCGTATTGGTTACGAGAGACTGTGGGGGTCACAGGCAGGACTGGCAGGACTGCAAGCCCAGGAAGCCGCAGGGGGTTACACACGAGCATCCGCCCCTCCCTCTTGGCATCGGAAGTATATCAGGAAGTCTGAGTCTGAGCCTCCGTTTCGCTAAGTGCAAACCCCGCGCAAAAGACGGGCGGCTGTGGCCGTTAGGGGCAGGGCCCTTGACGCTTGGCGCTATCCCACAACCAGAACAATTAAGAGGACTGGTAAGAACGGTGGTTATACAGATATAACGCTGGCTGTTTACCTTTACTCCGTCGCAGTAAGAGCTCCCGGATTTATGCAGCAATTTCGCTGTTTTATTTAACAGTCGCAGTTTGATTTTCTAATTTCTGTTTTTATTATTTGTATGATATTTTCTGTAACCGATGGAGAAATCAAAAAGTACTGTGGGGACTCTTGATGCTTTCCTGATAAGAGCAGAATCTCTTCTCATTCACGAGATATAATTAACAGAGCGTAGACTCTCACTTGACCCTTTACAATTCCCTCTGTCTAGGGAGGAGGAACATAACAGTTCTCTACCAACGAATAAGATAACTCCCCTAATACCCTACTCATCTTTTGTGAATCCACAATTATCATCTCCCAATGTACGAGAAAATGAACGAGAAAATGAGATTAACATCCCTATTTTAAGAGGGAAAGGCCCTCAAACCCGGGAACAAACTAAACAAAAGAAAGGACGAACCATGGGAGTAAAACAGAAGGGAGGTAAACAGGGCAAAGAGGGAAAGGAAATAGCCAGCCCTGGTGTTAGTTTATTGGGTACAGCCTCGTTACAAATTCAAACAGATGAAAGCCTAAGCTGTCCCGATTTTCAGCCAGGTTCCCTCACTAATAATCCTAATAATCCAAAAGTTATTTTTCAAGATCTAGCGAATCATATGGAGGGCCTTATAAAAAACAAATTTTGCAAAATGACCTCACATTTGACTTCCCTTTTTGATAAAAGATTTGCTCGCATCGAGAATCAGCTGGTACAACTGAAAGAGGATGTTCACTTCATTAAAGTTCGATTTGAAACTTTTAAGTCGACTCCTATTATTACGAGCATTCCTTCACTACAAAGGGATAACTGTAACCAATCCAGCCAAGAGTTCCAGCACGGTTTACCAAATGTACTGCAATTAGAGAACCCACATTTTGTAACAGAGGGTCCTATGTTAAAGACTACTGCTAGGGTGGAGAAAATCAGGAATCAGGGGCAGAAAAATACGCACTTTAATCCCCCCAATTGTACTGTTCAATCTAACATAGATAAGTTAAACTTGCCACCAGCATCTTGTCCCTATGTCTTGGTTCTAACGGGGGTTCCACCTCTAAGACAGGGACAGACAGAATCTTGGTTCTCCCTCCGTAATAAAGTGGTGGACTGGCTAGTAAAACATCAGCATTTTAACCCCCAGAATATAAACCAAATTCTGATGGTCCGAAGAGTAGGATGGGTGGGGCCCTCCCAAAAGTCCATTCAGGGTGATTGTATTGTAATAAATTTTAAGACGCCCAGGGCCTCATGTAGGTAGCCAAATACCGGTCGGTAACGGCCAATGTTCGGTAAATATGCCGTTACCGACCGGTATTTAGACAAGTGAGATGTAGGAGTGCAAAAACCACTTTTCGGTAAATATGAGGCGGTAAATACCGAATCATATTTACCGAATCCTAAAATACCGATTCATATTTACCGAATACATACTTAACGAATCGGTAAATATGAAGTGGTAAATATGAAGTGGTAAAAATTAAAATGACATGTAGGAACACTCGGTAATTAAGAAATCCATGAAAATCGGTAAATAAGAGTCGGTAATTAACACGGATTGAAAGCAGGTGGTAACCATCAACAATGCATATAAGCAATCCCAAAAGGCAACAGCGTGGACAACATGGCCGCTCTGTATGTCATTGCAAGGCGCCTACGTCAACAGGCAGCAGGTCTGAGGATTTGGCGACGGGAGGAACGCATCTACAGACAGCGCATCACACTCTTCCAGCTGACTGATGCAGAGATACATGAGAGGTACAGGCTACACCCCGAAACCATCATGGACCTGATAAGGGACCTGCACCCACTCCTGGACCAGCCAACAAGAAGGGCGCACGCCATACCACCACATGTGCAGGTGCTCTGCAGCCTACATCTACTGGCATCCGGCAGTTATCAGGTGGTGATAGCTGCGGTGGGTGGTGTATCCCAGAGTTGCCTGTCCCGTTTCTTCAGGAAGTTCCTGGATGCCATGATGCAGAGAATGCACCACTACATCAGCTTCCCAAACACACAGGCTGCACTGCAGAAAACCAAAACAGACTTTTATCACATGGCACAGTTCCCCCATGTCATTGGCTGCATTGATGGCACACACATCCCAATCTGCCCACCAGCTGACACAGAGCACATCTACAGGAACAGAAAGTCCACCCACTCCATCAATGTGCAGGTGATCTGTGATGCAGGGAACATCATCACTGATATTGTTGCGAAGTTTCCTGGGAGCACCCACGACTCTTACATCTTCCAGAATAGTGGGATCTACACACTACTGAGTGCCGGAGAATTTGGAGAGGGATACCTGCTAGATAAGTAACAGTGACGCCCCTTGCAACCTGCAAATCATAGTGTATAGAGGCATGTGACTGATGTTTCCCTTTTACTCATCTAGGCGACAGTGCATATGCATGCCGGTCATTCATCCTCACTCCCTACCTACACCCATCAACCCAGAGTGAGAGACGATACAACGTGGCACATAAAACAACACGCAATGTGGTGGAGCGCACGTTTGGACTACTGAAGAGCAGGTTCCGCTGCCTCCACAAGAGCGGAGGCGCACGCCAGTACACACCCATCAACTGCTGCAAGATCATTGCCACTTGTGCAATGCTGCACAACCTTGCCACGAAAAAAGGTACAGATGTGGAACTAACATATTTTGAGGACAACGAGGATGAGTCAGGCCAGCCAGAGGGCAACGCAGCTAGAGTGCCAACTGCAATCGATGGGAGAGAGAGACGGGCAGAGATCACATGCAACTATTTCTGAGTAAGTAAGGGGACACAGCCAGTTGTGATAAGTCATGACGTAGTTTTAATGTGGCACCACGCCATGAACACATGAACAAGCCAATCTGGCAATATACCATCTATACAAGGAGTAAGTCCAGGGTTACGTCACCCATTGGAAAGTGGCTAAGCAGGGCTACATCAATGTTTGCGCATACGCGCTGCAGTGGTGGATGGCACGGCTTGTGCATCCTCACTAGAGCCAACCCCAAGCTGCCTGCTGCTCCTGCGTCCTTCTGGGACGGGGGGTGTGATGCTGCTCCTGCTGCTGGTGTCGATGCTCTCCGCAGCATCCCCTGCAGCAGTTGTCGACGGCTGACTAGTTAATAGCACCCCTAGTGCACTTGTCACCTGCACCATCCCCCGAGACAGGTCGCTGCAGCAGTGTGTCAGGCCCTCCTGCATCGACACAGAGCGCCGGCAGAGTAGAGAAGTGGCAGTTGCCAGACGGTTGAGTGCCCTGTTGGTAGTGTCCCTCCTCTGCCGTTCCCGGCGCCGTGCTTCTATGTCAGCATCTAATTTGCTGCACAACTGCTGGATTGACTGGGACATGTCCCGAATGCCCGCTGCCATAGCGCTGATGTTATTGTCCATGTTGACTAATGTAGTTTTCATGACCCGCATGTGCCTCTGGACTGACATGACTGCCTTTGTTTGCAGGCGCTGTTGTTTCAACATTTGGCCCTTGAGCCCCGAGAAGACACCATGGCTGTCAATGGGTGCTGGTGGACTCTGGACACGCGACCTGCGGCGCCCTCTTGCTCCCGTCTGTGCTGCCTGTGAGGTGTAGGGCACAGTGGCATGGCTCCCTTCCTGGGGCCTGGTGAGTTCTTCAGGGCCCATGCTGTCGTCAGACGAGGTGTCTAAGGCTCGTAGCCTGGCTGCTGGACGCCTCCTCATTCTCACACCTGCAAGCGGAAATGTGGCCGGTGACTCAAACATGAGTGGTGATGCTGGCTCTGGGTGAGGTGATGCTGGCTCTGGGTGAGGTGATGCTGGCTCTGGGTGCGGCGAGGCTGCCTGTGTTGGTGGTGCGGCTGCCAATGGGCCTGCTCCCTGGTCTGAACTTGTGCTGGCCAGAGGTGATCTGTGTGGCCGGTGTGCCCTCTCTCCTGCAGCATGCCCTGTCCTGCATGATGTCACATCTGTGGACAGAAATACAACATTGGCTCAGTGTCCCCGAAGGGCTGCATTGCAAGCGTCACAATAAATCATTTCACATTCCAAAATGTCCTCTGCCTCCTTGTGCCTCATGTGTGTGACATGCCTTGTTGCCCTGTGCCATTTACTTCATGGTTGGTGTTTCCCTGACTACATCTCCCAGAATGCATTGCCTGTCTGCACTGACACATGTGGACTGGAGTGGGATTCTCGTTTCACAATGGGGGATGTGGGATAGGGGTAGGGGGGGCTACATTGCTGTGCTTTCGTCTTACCTTGTCGTGTGGCGGCTCTGGCAGAGCTGTCGGCGTCCCCAAGACCCACGACGCTCTCTTGCTCGATTGTGGCCCCCACCAGCTCCTCCAGTTCGGTGAGGGCAGGTGCCCTGTTGGTTCCACCTCCAGTCTGGCTGGCCTCCTTCTGGATGTCGCCCATCTTCCTCTTGGTTACAATCCTCAGGTCATACCAGCGCTTTTTTAGGACCTCTATGTCCCTGTGGGTCACTCCCACAGCATTGACATGCGCCTGGATGGCCAGCCAAATGTTGCGCTTTTCAGCCTCAGGCACTTGCAGGGATTGCCTCCCAAACAGCTTCTGGTGCTGCTTCACCACCTCCTCCACCAGCACCTGGAGTTCCTTGGGGCTGAATTTCAGCTTCCTCCTCCTTTCCCCTCCATCTCTCTGTGTTCTCTGGCTGGACATGATGTTCGTTTTCCCGCTCGCACAGGCACCGGCTCCCTGCCACTCCTCTGCACTCCAAGCCTCTCCAGGGTCGGCTAATTATGTACACCTGCCTGGGTGTGGCCACTTCCTGGTTGGGTGGGGTGTGGTTGCACAGGATTAGCTATTTCATCAAGTCATGTGATTTTATTTACCGATTCCGTAAATACCGATTCGGTATTTTCTGATTCGGTAAATACCACCTCGGTATTTACCGATTCGGTGATTTCCGATTCTTGATTACCGAATGTTACCGATTCGGTAACTGTTACCGAATTTTTACCTACATATAACTTACCGATTCTTAAATACCGATTCGGTACGGCTCGGTATTTAAGAAACGGTAAAATTTATTTACCTACATGAGGCCCCCAGAATGGTTCGTTTTCTTTTGGCTGTCAACGAGGAATCACCCATAACACCTACAGTAATCATGTCCCTTCCTCTTGGCTTTTTTTATAAGCCGGTATGTAACTCCACTTTGAAAACAAACGGTTCCATCCTAACGCAGAACAGGTTTGAGCCTCTGTCATTCTTAGAGGAGGTGGACTGACAACCAACTCGCTCTCGTTCTCGTTCTCTGGGCTCTGTCTCCCTTATTTTAGAGAGAGAAAATACTGCGTGACAATTGATTTTAGTCTGTAATCCATCCTTGGAAGTAGCGCAATTGAATAATCTTCCGATTCCCTCCCTTAATTCTCTTCCGGTTCCTTCTGTACAGGTTTAAGAATCCACGGTAGACAATTATGGCCAAAAGTTACATCAATTAAGCCCCCTAGTAACAAATGATTTAGATCTTGCTGTGGTCTCTTTAAGGAATAGTAACCCTCTAGAAGAAAGAAGCTGTTCAAATATAGCCCCCCAGTTTGACAACAATGACTTAAAAGGGGCTTCTATTAGTGTTGCATATTGGAATATTGCCGGTCTTCGATCTAAGTTTAATCAAGAAGGGTGGTTATCTTTTGTACGGTCTCATGATATCCTGTGTTTTCAGGAGACATGGGCAGTACAACCAATCCATTTAAATGGCTATATAACCTTTTTTTCTCCGGCACTTACTTCAGTATCAGGGCGTGCGAAAGGTGGTTTAGTGGTGTATATTTCAAACCTAATTCGAGCGAGAGAAATAAAATCTTTAAAAAACAAGGAGAACTACCAGATAATTTCAATAGTTTTAAATAAATCAGCCCACATTGTGGTCGTTAATTTTTATAATAATCTACAGCAAACAAAATTGGTGGAGATACTAAAAGAAATACGTTATTATCTTCTAGATTTTAGTAATAACCACCATGGGAAAAATTCCTTCATTATGTGGGGTGGCGATTTTAATTTATCTCTTTGTGAAAGAACCAACAACATTACATGTAGTCTTTTGGACGTTCAAGATAGTATTATTACCCATTTCCCCCACTCTTTTATAGGGGCGTGTATGAATGAGACGATTTCACTCCTTCAACAGACCTTCGCGAATGAATTGGTAACACCTGCTGTTCCCTTAAGTCCAACTTTTAATGACAGAGGAGCTTCCACCTGCATAGATTATATCTTTATGGCATCTAGGGCTTCACATCTTTTAACAAACTTTATAACACATGACTGCGTATTCTGTGACCACTTTCCGATCTCTATTACTATGCAACTGGTACGAGGCAGTGTAAGGCCAACGACCTTGTTACATGAGGATTGTCTTATTATGAATAGACTTAATGGGTATGCTATAAAGTGGGTTCACTTAGATCCCGAACTAATTACAGAAAAAGTTGTCAGAACCTCCATGCCTGCAATAAGTTTATGTTTGGCGGAGAGTTCAAATCCTCAGGAGATAGTAGACAACTTTAAAGTAATAATTAAATCTGTAAATGACGCCCTAACCTTTATTCCTAAGGGGAAGAGAAAAATAAAAACTAGTTGGTTTAATAAATCCTGTACAAAAGCATACTCTTACCTTAAAGTAGCTCTTAAAAAACCTAATAGAGATAGGACAGCAGTTGTCCAACTAAGGAAAGCATATTATAAAACTTTACGTCAGAGAAAGAAGGAGCTAAAAGAGGAATTATGGATTGCCTTACATAATAGCTGTAAAAGTAATGACAGTTCAGTGTTTTGGGAAGTCATAAATACCCCATTTCTCTCTGGCCGAAGGGAGAACAGTAACATAGAAGTTGCAATCACTGAATCCGATTGGATAGCTCATTTCACTCAGATATTTGCCCTCACAGACGATTTTACCCAAACCCACAGTACTCCTGGGAAAAGGATCAGCAGCTCCAGGCCCTCTTCGAGGACTCTGGCCTTAGATTTTACTTTGGCCGAAGTTGAGCGAGCCTTAAACGCCAGTAGAGGAGGAAAGGCCCCGGGCCCTGATGGGGTCCCTGTGGATTTATATAAATTCAAAATGGACTTATAGGTCCCATTATTACTCAGGGTATTAGAAGCCACGGGAAAAACTGATCTTTTGAGCTCTTGGTCAGAGTCCATCTTGGTCCCGATTTTTAAAAAGGGCGATCGCAATAGTCCAACGTGCTATCGCCCCATCTCCCTATTAGACTCGTTAGGAAAGGTGGTGGGCCGAATTTTATTAGAACGCCTACAGCTCTGGACCGAGGATAACAACATCTTAACAACTTCTCTAAATCCATACTGGAGCATAGGAGCTCCAGTATGGATTTAGGGAAGGCCTCGATACTATCGAGCAAGTGCTAAATTTGTCACTACTTAGAAGCAAATATGTAGACGCGAAGGGTGGTAGATTGTACATGGCCTATGTAGATCTCACTGCAGCTTTTGACTGTGTGGGACATGCAAAACTCTGGGTTATCTTGACAGAAATGGGGGTTGATACATTGTTGGTTAATTATTTGCAAGAAATGTATTCAAACGTAACCGCGAGAGTGAGATATGGTTTGGGAGGCCAGTTATCTGTACCTTTTAGGGTGGAGCGGGGAGTAAGACAGGGTTGTGTCCTGGCCCCCTACCTTTTCACTCTTTTTACAAACGGCCTGGAATTAGCCATGCTGGCCGGGAGTCAGGACCTTCCCTTTGTCCAGAATCGTCCAATCCCTGCTCTCCTATATGCGGATGATGCGGTTATTATTGCCCGCACTCCCCTTGAACTGCAGCGCTCTGTAAATCGATACAACTTATTTATGTCGAATTTAGGTTTAAAAATCAATATAAAAAAGACCTTTATTATGAACTCGGGCCGAAAATTAAGAAAAGAAAAAGAAATTTTTATAAATAACTCTAGGGTAGATCATACTCCCACTTATCCTTATTTAGGAGTGATAATAGATGAAAAGGGTACCTGGAAAAGAGCAATCGAGGTTAGAAAATTACAGTTTCTAAAAGCAACAATGACTTTAGTAGCATTTACTCAGAGGCTTGGTAAACGACCCCCAGAAGAGATTTTACGTATTTACCAGGCGAAATGCGTTTTTTAAGATTCCTACTTGCAGTTCTACAAAGTACCTCTACATTCAGTTGCCATCTAGAGCTGGGCGTGTCCTACATTTCCGACATTATAGGGATGCAACCAGTTCTATTATGGCACCGTCTTTGGACCTCTAACAAGTTAACATTTACCCAAGCAGTAGTGACAGACTGTGTCAAGTTAGAACATGTCCAGATGATTCAGTGGCTTCAATATGTTAGGAAGTTCTTAATTGACTTGGGTATGGAGAATTACTATCATAACCCCCAGGAAATGGCTCGGATATCAAGGAAGGTGTTAAAAAATCAATGTCTAATGCATTTAGCTGGTCTCCGTTTGACAACTGAAGTAAATAAAATCTCTGTTCAGCACTCATTGTCTATTCAATCTACTGTGATGATCCAGCCTTACTTAACTTGGAAGTTATCCAGTTTTGACAGATTCCTATTGACTCGTTTCAGACTAAACATCTTTCATCGATTTGTCACTTTTCCAGTGACAAATGATTGGTCTAAGCAGCTAACCCATTGCCCATGCGATGGAATATCCCTACAATCGCTCTTACATGTAACCCTTTTTTGTAAATTTTATATTGAACCTAGAAAGCAATGGCTTATTCCGATTTTAAAAAGCATGTGCCTTCGCCAATGTCGCCCTTCTCTTATGGCTCTCCAATTTTTGGAATCAGATATTTAGCCATAAATATAGCAAGGTTCTTGAAATTCTGTATCCGACATAGAACTAACTTGTAACTTGAATTTTGATGTATTTTAAAGTTGTTATATGTGTTTAATTTCCTAAACTTTGAATGTAAAATATTAATATGTAAATAATCAACTGTGACGATTTTTTAACAATTTAAAAGTAATTCTAAATCACTGGAAAATGTAACGCTTTTTAAGATGTTTGACACTTTTATGGTTTTCTTTTGATGAAACCGAATAAAGTAAATAATGACTGAAAAACAAATTTTACTCATCTTTCTGTGATAGAAAGTTCTGGACTCTGCAGGCAGCCACAAACTTCCTTCCACCCAGCATTCCCCTAAGTCTTCTGATAAAAATGGTATCTTACTTGTTTGGGTAGGCCTAGTACCCACAACAGAAATGCCCCAAAACGCCACATGGACACATCACATTTTCCCCCTCAAACCTGACCTTTTTTTTCAATGTGCCTAGGTGGATTTTGGGCCCTAGCTCAGCTAGCACCTTGGGAAACCTAGCAAACCTGTACATTTTAGAAGACTAGATACCTAGGGGAATCCAGGATGGGGTGACTTGTGTGGATCTCATAAGGCTTTTTTTACCCACAATGCCCTGCTAACCTCAAACTTTGCTTGAAATCACACATTTTCCTTACATTTCTGTGATGGAAACTTCTGGAATTTGAAGGAATCCACAACATTACCACCACCCAGCATTGACTCACAGATACCAATCAAAATACTGCACCACTTGTGTGGTTGGGCATAGTGTTAGTCACAGGAAGGGATCAAACCAAGGACAATGGCTGTCGCTGGCACTTGACTCAATCACACAAGTCGGGAGAAAGGCTGTTTCTTCATTTTTATGGGGGTGGGGACATGTCCATGCTGGGCAGCCCCCACCCTGACAAATAAAAAAAGGAATACTCCGGGTCTGGTGGGCTTGAGGTAATTGCCCTCATCTGGCCCAGGGGGCAGAAAGACTATTTCCCTATTTTTATTGGGTGGGGGCATTGCCATGACAATGCCAAGCAGCAATCACAACTACAAATATATATAGAACTGTAATCATGGTGCCTAGTGCACTTTCTGCCCCACCGGCAAGCAGATGGGGATAATGGCCCTCAGGACTGCATTAACAAACACGAACAAGGGGGAGCACATGCTCTTGCCCAAGGGGCCACTCCCCCTACCCTTCCTGTCTAGTGGGTGGGTCCCTGCTTGGGGATCTCCCTCCTGGGGCCATCCCCAAGAATCAATCCACTGGGTATCATTGGAAAGAGGAGATTCTCCCCTTTCCTATGACACCTCCCCCATGTGAATTGGTGCTCAGGGGCTGAGATATGCGCCTGAGCAATGATTCAGTGAAAGTGAAATTAGCCAATTGGCTCATTTCACATTCACTTTCACTGTATTGACATCAGCGTACCATGCGGGCAGATCCTCATTAAATGGAAAACAACAAATGCCTTGGGCTGCTGGGGAAGCTGTTCTCCAGCTCCCAAGGCTAAAATAAAAGAGGACATCCATCTGGTGTCAATACCAGAAGGATTTCCTGCCTTGTGTGGCAGGACTGCCTGAAGCTGTCCTCATCAGACATGGGCCAGTGCGGAGGACAACATGGAGCCATTCTCCACACCGATGGGATTGATGCAGAAAGATTTATTTGCTCAGTGTTCTTGACACTGGACATAAAAAATGTATACAAATGCAGCCCTATCCTGTTTCAAGGGGGAGTCACCCCAACTCGCTGCCATAATAGTTAAATTTATGTATCATGTGCAACATTGTACATGGTTGGCCTGATTCACAAAGGTATATTTTCACTTTTGTCAGTCCACTCTTTTTATGTACATAGACTCGTAGTCGTAAAGGCCCTAAGAGTAAAATATATTTATTAATAACAAATAATCGTGAACTTATACAAAAGTGTAAGTTTCCCTTTATGAATCAGGCCCATAGTTTCTATTTGACATTGCTTTAGTTCATCACTAATTATGTTGAGGTTTATGATTTTACACATAATAACATTAATACGACAAAAGAAAATTAACTTGTAATTGATATGAGGAAATTTTATTGAGCGAATTGTTGAATTGTGCGTATGCTAACATTAGTCAATGAATGAATGAATGAATGAATTGGCATTTATAGAGCGCGTGGCTACCAGAAGGCCTCCCAGCCCTTAGGAACAGAACCTACACAAATGGCCATTAATTAAATAGCAGGGAACAGGAAAGTTTTAAACTGGCTTTGGAAGGACAGATAGTCATCTTCCAGGCGAATGTAGTTTGGAAGAAGGTTCCAACGTTTGGAATCGATGTAGGAGAATAATTGTCCCCCGCTCCTAGACCTATATATCCTAGCGACTGCTGCCAGGCGTTTATTCCCGGAGCGCAAGGATCTACAGGGACGGTCGGGGGAGATGATGGAATGAAGAATTGATGGGCCCTTAGAAGATAGAGTCTTGTGTACAATGCTTATGGCCTTGAACTGAACTCTCGCAGCGACTGGGAGCCAATGGAGAGAAGCTATTGATGATCACACGGATTCCCTATTGGGGATCTGTAGAAGGAGGCGGGATGCATAGTTTTGCACAGTCTGTAGCTTCTTAATCTTAGAGCACGGGGACCCTAAGTAGAGAACGTTGGCGTCATCCAGACGTGAGAGAATCAGAGCTTGAACCAACAGTCTCCTGGCATTGAAAGGCAGCAGGGGGAGGATTTTCCTAATCATCTTCAGTATTCCATAGCAGGTCCCTGCTACCTTCCAAGATCGCTCCTTCATGTCTAGATTGTGGTCCAACCAGACGCCAAGGCTTCTGATTTGCTCTTTTGGGGAGGGCATACTATCCAAACACTTGGGCCACAAGGAGCTAGAGCCCAGGGGGGAAGGTTTGCCTAAGAACATCAGGTCTGTTTTTGCTCCATTCAGTTTTAAATACGAGCCATCCATCCATGCAGACACTTTTTCCTGACAGCCGGCCAGATTATTTGTCCCATTCTCCGATTGGTTTAAGGAAACAATCAATTGGGTGCCGTCTGCATAGGTAACGATCTGTATGCCAAAGGGTTTAACGATCTCGGCCAGAGTGCTCATATAAATATTAAAGAGCGTGGGACTCAGGGATGAGCCCAGAGGGACCCCACAACTCAGCGGCATACTTTTAGAGATGCGGTTATCCTCAAAGACCCGAGATGATCGGTCATCTAAGAATTACTCCAACCACTCAAGTGCAGTTCCAGATACTCCTACTTCTCTAATTCTAGAGCTTAGCAATTGATGATTGACAGTGTTGAATGCCGTGCTCAGGTCGAGGAGGGCAATTGCTGCCGAGCCCCCGACATCTAGGATTTTTCTGGCTACCACCAGGGCAGTCTCTGTGCCCTGCTGGGGTCTAAAATCGGGTTGTGAGGGATGGAAGCAGTCAGTTTCCTTCAAAAAGGTGGAAAGAATGCAATTTTTGTGATCCCTGGTAAAAGCGAGATCGGCGGGAAAACGGCAAATATTTCAGGGTCCAGGCACTGTTTTTTTAAGCAGTGCTCTGACCAAGGCCCATTTCCATAGTGATGGTACAATCCCGGAGGCGAGTGATAGGCTAATGAGGTCCAGCATGGTAGGAGCAACTGTCTCAAAGGCCTGGTTCAGAACGTTGGGGGGGGCACGTCTCTGGGGGAACCTGCTTTTAATTTATTGGAGTAGATTTTTAAAGATTTCATGTCCAATGGGGGGGGGATAACCACCAAAGAACTGTCAAGTACTTTCGACCGATTTTTTAGTGGTAGGGCATTCTGAGGGGCTGCTACCGGAGAAAATGCTGAATACATTTCTTGAATTTAAAAAAAAAAGAATTCTGCCAAATTATTGCAGGGTCCTAAAATGTCATCAGCAGGCAGAGCTGGGGATGGAGGTATGAGAAGGGATTTAGCAATTTAAAAAATTTCATGATGAGAGTTTGAGGCTGAGGTAATCCTCGTTGCATAATACGAGGATTGGGCCCTTCTGATTTCTGCCTTGTATGTTTTAGTTGCCTCCCTGTAATCACTCTTCTTCTCTTTGGAGAAATCTTTCCTTCAATGCCTCTCTAATCGTTTACGTTGTTGCTTCAACTCTCTGATCTTAGGCGTGTACCATGCTATCCTCTTAGAACCCTTCTTGTTGGTTGTCCATTTTTTTTGAGCCACCAGGTCCAGGCAGGATTTGAGCCAATGATTAATCTTGTTGTTGGCGGATTCTGGATCAACCTCAAACACCGGTCGGGTGTTACTGAGAGTAAGCACCCAGGACTCAGTAGGAAGTTTGGCCCAGTTGCGACTCAACTTCTTTACCGGTTCCAATGGCGGATCACTAGTCGAGGGGGTACATGAGAAGGGTATCATATAGTGATCCGTCCAAGGCATCGGGATAGGCTTTTCCACCATCAAATTGTTCATGTTGGAGAAGGTGGGGTCAAGTATATGGCCTTTTTGGTGCGTGGAACCCGTCACTTTCAGATTGAGTAGGAGAGCTCCCAGGCTATCAGTCATTTCCTCCACAATAGGTGAAGAGAGATCATCAAAATGGATATTCAAGTCACCCAAAATGGAAAAGTTAGGAAGGGAGCTGACTGATTTGGCTATTATCTCGGGTACGTCTCTGTTAAAGTGCCCAGTAGCTCCTGGAGGTCGGTAAATTAGGACCCCGGAGAAGGTGCAAGTGTGAGAGAAGCTGATAGCAAAAGAGAGACTTTCACAGTCAGGAATCAAACCTATTGTGGTTCAACAATTAAATATATCTTTATAAATAATGGCCAGGCCACCTCCTCTATTTAGTTCCCGATCTTGTCTTTGGATCAAATAGCCTGGAGGAAGTGCCTGGACCACTACCGGATCTAGTGAGTTGGTAAGCCATGTTTGAGAAACATGGCATCCGGGTCTTCTTCTTCCAGAATTAACCGGATTTCAAATACATGTTTGGGCATCGAGCGGCAGTTCAGCGTGCACATTTTGTAAGCTGTCTGGTGAGAAGGAACCTTTACTGCTGAGACCTGGAGGTCTAGTTCAAAAGAGCATATACTACTCACAAAGGGTGGCACAATACTGTGATGGTATTCCTGTGCCACAGTCCCTCTGAAGTCATACAGCTGGGCTGCCGAACTAAACCTCATTTCTCTATCTTGTCTCAATTGAAAGTTACACTTGTAAAATATAACAAGGCAGCTCCAAGGATCACCTATCGGAAATACAATAGTGAAAAACGAAATTCCCTATATTTCACTATCAGGACATGTAAAATACCAGCACACGTACTACCTTTCAGATATTCTGAACCCTACTCACAACGGTAACCTTGGGTCTGACTTAAGGGTGACTTACATGTAAGAAAAAGGAAGGTTAGGGCCTGGCAAGTGGGTGCACCTGCCAAGTCGATAAGGCAGTTAACAACTGTGTGCGCAGACTTTGCAGTGACAGGTCTGAGACACATTTGAAAGGCTATTCATATGGGTGGCATAACCAGTGCTGCTGTCCACTAGTAGCATTTGGTTTACAGGCCCTTGACTCACCGGTGCACAATACTAGGGACTTACTAGCAAATCAAATATGCCAATCATGGCTACACCAATCAATAACATAATTGACATAGAGAGCATATGCATTGATTCGCAGTAGTAAAGTGCTTAGAGTCCTAAGCCAACACAATATGGGTCATAAACAGGAGGTAAAAAAGCAAAATGTCTGGGGGTAAACCTGCTAAAAATGCCAGGTCTAACAACCAAGGTTAAAGTTATTGGATAAAATTAAAGATGCAAAATGAAGCACTTTGGTGTTGAATTAAAGTGAACTGAGCATACCTTGCCCTTCTCTGTATTATCTGTGCCATCAGCCGGGCTCGCTCTATTTTGTAAATCAAGTCTTTTATCAATCACAGATTTTTTGCACAGATCTCCAGTATCCATTTTCTGTAAAAAAAAAAGAAAGGTTAGAAGATTGACACGAAGGAGTATAAAGTTTTTAAATTCCAATCAGTAGCTGGATTATATCTTAAAAATGAGTGCACAATTTGATGCTTTCAGATGATGATGAATGACGTAGTCAGTATGTACGAACTATTGCAGAATAAGTTTGTATTCTACAGTGTTTTTTAAATTTTAAAATCTTTTTTATTTTTATTTGACAAGACAAGAAGTATAGACCGTACAAAACAGAGGAACAATCGCTTAATGGGGTATGAAGGTAAGGATAGGGTACATCACAATGCACTATGGATTAATATCATCAATAAAGTCAGTGACGTAATGTAATAAAAAAACATTGATTCATAGCATTCATTTATGCTGGAGAGGTATGAGGTGCTCTGAGGGTAGGGTATAGTGCAGAACAGCTAGAATACCCCAGAGTACTATTAAGATGTGGAAAAAGAAGTGAAGAAAAGAGATGAGAGGATAGCTAGGAGAGAGATAGCTAGAGAACAAAGAAGAAATATTGGAGGGAGGGGTAGGGGTGAAGGGATAGAAGAAGGTGTGAGGGTAGGAGAGGGAAAGGGGATTGGTGTGGGATGTAAGGAGAGAGGGGATGACATCTAAGGTAATGTTAGGTTAGTGATGTATGAATCTAGTTTTGGCCAGATTTTTTGTTTTTTCTTCAATGGGTTTTTCAGGTTGGCGTTTATAGAGTTATCAGCTCCCCTGGTGAAGTGGATCCATTCCCACCAGGGAAGTGCAGGACTGAAAGTTTGGAGAGGCCTTCCATTTACATAGAATGGCTTTGAGACCAGTTGAGACAAGGGTATTCCACAAGGTGCATTCTGATTTGTCCAGCCTAAGTTGTGTTTCTGAAGGGAAGATGCCAAGATCAATTGAGGCAAGGCCAGGAGTCTGGTTTATATTTAGGATTTGCAAGATGATATTGCCAAGTTCAAACCAGAACTTTTTCGAAAAGGTACCTTGAGTACCATATGTTGTATGCTTCCTGTCTCTTTTCCACAGCTGCAACATGTGTCTGAGTCACAGAGACCTAGTTTGATAGGTTTAGGGGGGGTCCAGTGGGTCATATAAGCAGTCCAAATCTATATTGAGGTAAGCAGAGTTTAATGTTGTTGGTCATGAAGTTAGGCAAGATAGAAGACCAATTTAGTGTCAAATTATGTGTATTGCTTGTATTGCATAAGATCAATTTCCATTTGCTCTGTATTGATTTGGTTAGAGATGAGGTTTTGGGTGTAAGGATAGAGTATAGTTTGGAAGCTATGTGCCCCCTTAGCTAAGGTCTTTATTGAGATGGAAAGAACAGGTGTTGCCGGGGTTTATCTCAGAAAATTCTGGCTTTGAGTTTTAGAAAGTGGTAAAGGTATATGTCCTAGTGTTCAAAATTGTGGATTTAATGTGTGAGAAGGGTAAATATTTGGTGTGTGATCCAAGGAACTCTTGTGCCCATTTCTCAAGAAATAGTGTCACTATTATGCCATAGTGAGGCCAGGAGGGAGAAATAAATTTTTTAGGGAGTTTGTTGTCAATTTTCTGAAAGGCCTGAGGTGTGGAGAGAATGCATGAGCAGTGTTCCTTTCTTATTTTCTTAGTTGTGATAAGTGAAATGAGGAGAAGGGGTCCAGCAAGATTGTTTTCAATGGAAAGTCAAGGGGGAGGAGCGGTATTAGGTAGGGAGAACCCAAAGAATCCTTTTCTTGCTAAGTATGATTTTGGTATCTCTTATAGACTGTGAGGTTCAAAGCTCCATGTTTCTTTGGTAGTCTTAGTTTCTTTAGTGGAATTCTGGCTTTGTGTATCTCCATAGTAATGTGGTAAGCATTCTATCATATCTGCCAAAGAAAGTGTCTGAAAGATAGATTGGAGACATGCTAATCTGACTAGGGGAGTGATCATCAATTTAGTGGTTTCTGTACAGCCCCACAAGTGTTAAATCTGGATGACCATTTATCTAATAATATTTTATTTTTTTGTCAACTATTTTTATTGAAAGCACTGCTTCGTAGCACATCACAGAGTATGTCGTATATTTCCTTACAGTATCATAGTAAAACACGACCTGCATCATTATTCACGACCTGTCTAGATACAGCATATTTGCAACGCTTTTTCAATATATTGAACTGCAGGATGATCTCCTGTAAGCATATTTGAACATGAACATTTCCCGCCCACCCCTCTTCCCTCCCGGCAGCTGGCAGCTATCCGTTTAGGCTTTATTTAGGCATTCAGATTGGATGATGTACCTGCTTCAGAGTTATGTGTGTGCGGTGGGGGGGGCTGTCGCTATCTTCGGCGCTGAGTACCTGTGCGTCAGGCACAGATGATTGCATCGGCGTTGTGTTGTCATTTTGTAGGGGTTCTGCAACCGTCACAACCATTTATCTAATATGTTTTGGTTAGGGTTACTTTTCATTATAATCAAAGGTTTCTCTGTGGTCCTGGCTGAATCAAATGTCCAGGTATTTTATTTCCTCAGGGGCCACTTTAAGAGTATAATCCTTGCTGACTGAGCTATTACAGTGGACATTTATGGGTAGGACTTCTGTTTTGTCTCTATCAAGGGAGAAACCTGAGACTCAGTGATGGTTGACATGATGTCAACCATCACTGCTTGAGTTGTGAAAAGAAGGATGTCGTCTGATTAAGCTGCCACTTTTCCTGGGCCACAGAAAAGGGGAAGCCAGGAATAGAGGGTTTCTCTCTAATTAGGTTTCGCCTGCACAGTGCCTGCACTGTGGTTGTGAAATCTATTGTATTTAATATATCTTAAAAGGGGGCTCTTACCAGTTCCCATTGCTGAATCACACAGTTTAGGTCCCATTCACTGACAAGATAAGATCTCTTACCACAGGAAAGGCAGACAGCTTCTAACAGTATGCTGGAATGCTTGTTTTTTATTACGTAGTTGTGTAAAGCAGATGCTTTAACTTTAGAACGTTTGTGGCATTTCCTATTCATGCCCCGGTATCTTTTTTTGACCGTTGTAGGCATTATCAGATTGATATTTTCAACGTAATCTATTTGATCATTATGATCAAATTCTAAATGTTATAATAAACTTGCACGTTAAAAATAAAGTTAATATGCAAGAGATATGCTATATTTTACTACTAAAGAGGCAGCTACAAGTACTGTTTACAGAGACGTGCATCTGTTAGCAATTATCCTTATCGTAACTGCAGTCTGACTTCCATTGTGACCTAAAGAAGCTCTGTGGCTATGTTTCTGTTTCAGTGTGCATCTGTTAGCAATTATCCTTATCTTAACTGCAGTTTCACTTCAATTCCGACCAACAAAAAGCCCTGTGCCTTTGTTTATGTTTTGGCGTGTATCTGTTATGAATTATGTTGATGGTAACTGCAGAATTACTGTTATTCCAACAGTCAAACTTAAAAATGATATTATAAAACCACGGAGCACTTTATTTGACTAATAGTAAACATTGTATGTTATTAATATTACGGTACAGCGTTTTTAGTTTCTTTTTCTGTAGACGTTGTCAGGGTTTGTGTTGTAGGTAGATTAGATAGGCATCAGGACACGTCTTCAGGTTGTAAGATAGATTTATTAAGATAGCACAGCAGAGATAAAGGACTTCGCTAGCTGACCAGACCATCAACTGCCAAGACTAGAACATTCACATACCAGATAGAACACTCATAGGTAGTGAGAGAGGTTGAGGAGACATAAACACAAAGAATGGACTACTGACCCCAAGTAGCCATAACCAAGCAAGCACATATATACAACATATCTTCTTCCTTTACAGAAAACACAATAAACGCTTCAAACACCCAACAAAAGCTTAAAGCATGAAAAAGGAAAAGCAAGAAAACATAAAACATGTAGGAGGTCAACGACCTCTTGGACTTCCAGATGATGAAAGCAAAGAGCAGGATAAGAAGAGGATCACAATGAGAATCATGACGAATATCACGATGACATGACCACCTTCTTCCCTTCGATTGACGAAAAACAAAAAGAAACAGTCTACTCTCAACAATCCGTCTTTGTGGCCATCAAAAACGGGAAGAGACAGCTTACGCACTCCAATCAGTTTTTCGTCTGTCGCGGCTTACTGCACACAGTTGAAGATATAAAAGTTCAACCAAAGCCTCACATGCTCAATAGTTCTGGAAGAATGCTCCCAAAGAAAAGTCTCAGCCAGATTTCTTGCAGTCTAAAATGACGCTCTGGTACTTTCCTTGGGTTAAAGGCCTCACGATGTAGTTCGGGCCTCTACATTAGACTTAAAATTAAATTTCTTTGTTGACAAATTGTCTCAGTACTAAGGGCTAAAAAGCCCGGCTCTAATCGCGGAACATTTGTCCCGGTAGAAAGAACCTCCATGTCACGATTTTGTCTCGTGGTACTGGAACTCTAGTCGTCACAACTCTAGGTCGTGAACTCTCCTGGTCAAATGACGCATTTTTCCTTTCTTCTCCTATCCCGGTACTGATTTTATGACATCTGTTGTCTCCCGCTAGATAGGTTGGAACTTTAGTTCTCTCATTTTTTCCCCTTTTCCTTTTCTTCGACTCAACGGTTCTGGGACATCCTTTGTCCTCTCGCGGTTTCTGGTTTCGCCGGTCCTGGGACTACCATTGTCCTCTCCCGGTCGTGGTCCAAGGGTCACTTCCTCAGTCTTTTTCTTGTTTCGCCGGTCCTGGGACTACCATTGTCCTCTCCTGGTCGTGATCCAAGGCTCACTTCTTCAAACTTACTTTTACCAGAAACAGGGTAAGAGTTGCAATATCTTCCTCCGAAGAAAATATTGAGATAGGAATTTCCTATCTACATTTCACCCCTTCACATTTTACAAACATACAATACCTTTGAAAGGTGACACCTTTTCTTATGACTTTAAGTCTTAATTTTTACTTCTTTTTTTTTTTATCTGCCACACCTGCTTTTGAACTTCTCTCTGTGAACGCTGGAATTAAAGAATTACACTCTCCAAAAGTTGATGGTGGTTGATGTAGGTACTCCTTTTTGCGCTTCTTCGCCACTTTACTAAATATATGTGCTGTTGAATGTCACCATCAACACGATTTACTGTTCCAGTTCTTAAC
The DNA here is from genome assembly GCF_964204655.1 of Triturus cristatus. Classification (NCBI taxonomy): domain Eukaryota; kingdom Metazoa; phylum Chordata; class Amphibia; order Caudata; family Salamandridae; genus Triturus; species Triturus cristatus. The sequence goes on from NC_140593.1 coordinate 419,746,275, forward strand.
AAACAAGGTTTTAGATCTCTAACGCTGTTCTGACTTTTACTCTTACTGCCCTATACTTATTCCAGCCTACCAATGTAGATCAAAAAAACAATTCAGCCATAGGTTTTACTATATCCAAGGATTATTTCTATGTCACACTCCTGCTGCCAAATGAAAATTACAAGCCATAATGTGAAACACAAACTACATCCTTCGAAAATCCACCAGGTGGCACTGTCGTAAATGGATTCACACCTTAAAAATCGGTTCATCTGTGCTTCCATATAACGTTTTGTCTTATGGCTAGTCTTAGATCTGGAAAAACAAAATGACAAAAATTGCTGATGCTCGAGAGAGTGACGACTATCACACCTGTGATCCATTGACATCGACTCATCTGTCACTTTGATTCACGGCTGGTCATTGCGCTGGGAGGGCAATAGAAAGAGTAATGCAGCGTAGATTGCTGATGCCCTGGAGTGACCACTATCACGCCTGTAATCTTTTAAGCAAAACACACACACCTAAACGGAACTGCCAGTGCTTCCGATAATGCCAACAAAAAAAATAACACTGCCTGCGTTCTCTCACCTTTTGACTTTCCGGTGTGTTTTACTTGATCCTCGGTGAGATCATGAAAGATTGCCTGGTTGCGTAGTGTCCCGTAAATCCCATCACCATGGGAACGAAACGAAAGCCATGGAGAGAACCAGTAAAGAGATAGCAAAAATGACTAAGATGGCTTCCTGACGTTGCGTGGTGGCGTACCACGTTAAACGGAGTTGACCAAATGACGCGCTGAAAAACGTCTCTGACGCTGGGCGTTCTAAAAGTTTGACGAAGAGGCAACCTCTCCGCCAGTACCCCCTGAAGTTCTGCGATGTCATCATTCAGAAGAAGTCAACCATATGGGAAGGATCTGTCCGAACAACACCGGTAGGACGCAGACTTAGAAAGGCCAGTCTAAAGATTATCCACGCTTTATGATAGCATGCCTCAGCTACTCAAATCGTACTCCGTTCTAGACATATGCTCCGTGCTCGGTTCCAGACATACATTGGCTTAATTTAATCCCAAAAATCGTTTTGGAGCAGCGCTTGGTTTAACAAATGACAGTTTCTAAATAAACATACTGTGGTATCTCATGTAAGGTGATGTTGGAGAGCTAGAGTTCTCATGACATCACTGTCTGATGTCATGGACTGTTCTGTGTCACAATGTTCTAGAGATGTTCAGTTATTAATCTGATGGCTGGTGGTTGGATGAAATCTTCCTTACTACAATAAATCTTATGATTTATATCAACCTTTGATCCTGTTCTTATTCAAGATACTTCACTGGCGTAGTCGGCATTGGAATGAGGAAGATCTCAACACAAGAGTCAAGCTTCTACTGAATTTAAGAGTAAAGCTGCTGAGAAAACTCTATAAAGAGGAAGAAATGGTTGCGTGCAATCACATCAGTCTACTAAGTCCCTTAGTTAATTAATGTTGGACTTTAAGAAGCGGACTTATTATCAAGTGCTTCAGCGTTGGAAAATCATCGTTGTGAAGAAATTCTTTTTGAGTCTGGTGGAGTCGGATAAGCTCGTTGATCTTTTGCCTTTTGGATGTCTTTGGAGCGAAGCCTGACACATTAACTGTAAAGAGTTTTGGAACGACGGGGCATGGCACACTATCTGCGTATCAGTTCATCGTGTAAAGGCATACTAACTGCGTATCAGTTCATCGTGTAGCAGTTATGTGATGCGGCTATTTTGTCTGCTTTGTGTTATTGCCAAGGAACTACTGGTGAGCGATTTTTCTACCAGATTAGTGTATTCGCGGCTATTTATTTTATTTTCGATCGTTTTTTCAAAAGGGATTGATTGTTATGGGAGCTTTCAACTTTAATCTGAAAATAAACACTTGCCCAACTGTCGCGGAGCACAGCATCTGGAACTTTCATTCTCGTTCCAGTTAGAACTTTTCAACGCGTCGACGAGCGCCTCATCTTACCTGGAATTGGAACTTCTATCTGCAAGCAGGGGTTCTTCTTCTCGGAATTCTGTGATGATCTTCGGAACGCGTCATTGTCCAGCCGATGCAGGGACTGGCTTCTATGACTTTCCGTAGCTCGTCATTCCGTATCACGCTACGTTGGATGTGCGTGGCGGCCATTTTGTTTACGGTTGCTTAGCAACTGTGAATTTTTATTCAGAGCGTTGTTATGTACGAGTGAGTGAATGGCATGAGGTTTTATAATATAGCTGTATTATAACTGCGGAATCAGCCACTCTAAACAGTAGGTCTTTTCTTCTTTTGGTGTACACTGTTTTGGGGTTTATTTATATATCCCAGTAGCTGCGGGTTAAAAAAAAAAAAAAGTGATATTTTAAGTAGATTTAACCATGCAGAATGTAACTGCGGCACCTTTCTTCTTATCATGTCCGGGCTCTCCCCCAATTAAATGGAAAAAGTGGAAGGTGGTTTTTGAAAGATATGCCAGAGTATGTGGTCCGTCATTGAGTGCTGAAAGACGGTCAGCTCTTTTACTCCACTGTTTGGGTTCAGAGGGCCAAGATGTGTTTGATAATTTGCCAGATCTATCACCAGAAGAAGCAAGAGGTTTAAATGATTACGAAATCTGTATCAAAAAACTTGATAAACATTATTTGCCCAAGGTCAGCACTATACTGGAAAGGTATCAGTTTGCAAAGAGAATGCAGACCATTGATGAATCAATTGAAGATTATATAACTCAGTTGAGGAAACTTGCCTCTTCATGCAAGTTTGATACTTTAACTGATGAACGTATCAGAGATCAATTTATGTTTGGGTGCAACATGGAAAAGGTTAGAGAAGAGTTATGGTTGAGGGATGAACCGTCGCTAGATGAAGTGTTGAGTGTTGCAAAACGCATAGAACACTCTTTGAAATGTGTTGCGGTGATTAAGAAAGATGCTGAAAAAGGGGCCAAGGTTGTGGTGATAAAGATTAAAACAGAAAGAAATGATTCTAATACTAAAACTCATTCAGACAAAGTAGGGTTAGAAAGAAAATGTTATAGATGTGGCAAAACGGACCATCTGGCTAATGATAGAAAGTGTCCGGCTCTTAGTCAAACATGCTCAAAGTGTAAGTTGAAGGGACATTTCACTGCTTTTTGTAAAACTAAACTTAAGACAAAGGTCAAAGAGGTAGAAATTTACCAAGGTAGTGATTTTGAGAATCAAATTTGTGAGCAAATTGTGGTGCAGGTGGAGGGTGAAAACATGAAAAAGACAGGACCCTATGATGAAATTATGGTGGAAGGAGAATGTACGAAGGTATTATTTGATTCCGGTGCGAAGATCACCATAGTATCAAATGATTTTTATACTTCTAAACTGAAAGGAAAGGTTACTCTTACTAAACCAGACATTATACCTTTAGCGTATGGGGGAGAACCAATAAAGTTGCATGGTTATTTTAATGGGCTGGTAGAGTATAAGGATCGATTGATCAATGGGAAAATTTATGTTTCAAAGCGTGGGGACAGCATTATTAGTTGGCTGCATCAAGGGGATTTAGGTGTGTATCTTGACCCAAATGCAGATTTTCCTATACAATTGAGAGAAAGGATTCAATCTGTGGAAAAGAACGCAAATGAAATGTATGCTCACATGCTTGAATCAGAATTTCCTAATGTATTTAGCGAAACCTTGGGATGCCTGGAAGGGTACAAGCACAAAATACTGTTAAAATCTAATGCAATTCCAACACAATGTAAAGTGAGGAATGTTCCTCTATCAGTTAGGGATGACATGAAAATGGAAATTGAGAAATTGAGCAAAGGTGGGATCATTGAGGAAGTAGAAGATTCGGAATGGCTTGCTCCAGTTGTCGCTGCACGCAAACCAAATGGCAGTTTGCGTTTGTGCATTGACTTGAGACAACTAAATAAGAGTGTTGTGGTGGACAGATACCCTTTGCCCAACATTACTGAATTATTAACATTACTTGATGGGGCACAGATTTTTAGTACGATAGATTTAACATCGGCGTATCACCAAATTGAGCTTGATGAGTCGTCTCGAGATTGTACCTCGTTTATTACTCCATTTGGTACTTTTAGATTTAGAAGAATGCCTTTCGGGTTGGTGTCTGCATCCTCAGTATTTCAAAGGGTAATGGAAAGAGTATTAAAGAATCTCCCTGGTGTGTGTGTCTACCAAGACGATATATTGGTCTTTGCTAAAAATGATAGGGAACATGATTGTAGGTTGAGAGCTGTGTTAAAGGCATTGAGTGAGCACAATCTCACTATTAAAGTGGAAAAATGCACATTTGGATCCAACACCATTAATTATCTAGGCCATAGCATCTCAGGGGAAGGTGTGAAGCCAAAGTCAGAATTGGTTGAAACAATTACAAATATGAGTTCTCCCACCAATAAGTCTGAGCTTATGAAATTTTTGGGCATGATTGAATATTATGCGAAGTTCATCAAGGGCTTTGCCTTAGCAACTGTTAATATGAGAAGGTTATTACGAAAGGGTGAGGAGTATTTGTGGTCAGGTAAATGTGAGGATGAGTTCGTGGCCATGAAGGAAAAGTTGGGATTAGCTCCTTCGTTGAAGAGTTTCAATCCTTCTGGGAAATCCATTTTGGTTACAGATGCGAGTGAGAAGGGATTGGGAGCTGTATTGAAGCAGAGTGGTGTTGATGGAATGAAAACTATCATGTTTCTGTCTAGAAGTCTTAGAGATCCAGAAACTCGATATTCAGTTGTGGAGAGGGAAGCTCTGGCAGTGTTTTGGGCGGTAAAAAAACTCAAGAAGTTTCTGTGGGGTGTAGATTTTGAGGTCCATACAGATCATAAGCCTTTAGTTGAGATTTTCAGTAAGAAAGGTTTGGATCTAGTTTCTAGTAGAATTACCAAGTGGGTGATTGGCTTACAGGAATATAATTTCATGATCAAGTATATTCCAGGCATTGAAAATGGGGTAGCGGATGTTCTCTCGCGTTTGGTGCCTTCTGTCGGTTTCTGTGAGGACAATCCTGTGTATGATGAGGATGATGAAATTGTTTGTGTTGTAGACCAGGTTATCATATCGGAGGACAAGTGGTTGGATGAAATTAAGAAAGATTCAACTTTGTGTGAGGTTATGTCTTTGTTAAAGGCAGGGTGGTGTTCCAACAAAAATGTATCAGAAGATGTAAGATGTTTTTGGGGGGTAAGAAATGAATTGTCTGTGGATAACAATCTCTTGTTTAGGGGAACAAGATTGATTCCTCCCATTAGTTTAAGAAGGGAATTGGTGGACTCAGTACATGTGGCTCATTCAGGTTTATCTAAGTGTAAAGAAAGATTGCGTTTGTCTTATTGGTGGCCAGGTATGGACAGAATGATTGAGCGGATCATTAGGGATTGTGTGTCATGTGCCATAAGTGATAAATCAAAGTGTACACATGAACAACCTTTGGTATTAAGGAAACGTCCTAATGGTCCTTGGCAGGAAATCGCTTTGGATATAGTTGGTCCCATTCATGGGAAGGAATCTCAAACATTCTTACTAGTGGTCATAGACATGTACTCTAGGTGGCCTGAAGTATTTTTTTTGTCACATGTCAACACAGGTTGTATAATTGAATGTTTGAAGTCTCTGTTTGCCAGGGAAGGTTTGCCTGTTTCCATTCTATCGGATAATGGTGTTCAGTTAATCTCAAGAGAAATGGAACAATTTTTGTCCTCTAAGGGTGTTGTCCATAAAACCTCTGCTCTCTATCATCCAGAGACGAATGGGATGGTAGAGAGATTTAACAGAGTTGTTAAGGAGACTATTGCCTTAGCGAAGAGTGTTGGGTTAGACTGGAAAAAAGAGGTTGTTGCAAAAATTGAGGAATATAGGTTGGCTCCACATGCAACTACAGGGAAAACTCCTTTCTTACTGTTTCGGGGTAGACTTCCCAACACATGTGTTGAACCATTTTGGGTTAATAAATACGAAATGCAAAAAGGAAAAGAAAAAGAATGTGATGGGGAGAAGATGTTGAGAGTTGAAGAGGAAAAAGGGAGAATAAGAAAAGAGTATTTTGATAGAAGACATGCTGTGAAGAAGACTGTGGTGCATGTTGGGGATTGGGTCAGGATTAAACGTCCTGGTGTACTAGGCGGCTCCATGTCCAAGTACATGAAACCAATTAAGGTGATTAAGATTTTTAACAATGCGATTCAAACCCAAGATCATCGCATTTGGAATTTAAATAGAGTAGCGGTGTGTAGGGGAAAATTGGAATGTGGTGGTGACACTGTGTATAAGGGGAATGATAACATCTCTTCACATGATAGTTGTGGAGTGGGTGAGAAATTAAGTTGTTCAAGGAAATCTACCAGGGTGGTTGTGAAGCCTAGCTACTTGGCTGATTTCGTTTAATTTATTATACATGACATTTATTAGGATTGTATATTGTATGTAAAATTGTATTGTTCAAAGAGTGTTTTCCACTGTGGTTGTGAAGCCTATTTACTTGGCAGTCTTCATTTTATTTAATGCATATGATGTTTATTAAGATTGTATATTAAGATTGCTTATTGTTGTTTTGTATTTGGGGAAGGGAGATGTGTGGTATCTCATGTAAGGTGATGTTGGAGAGCTAGAGTTCTCATGACATCACTGTCTGATGTCATGGACTGTTCTGTGTCACAATGTTCTAGAGATGTTCAGTTATTAATCTGATGGCTGGTGGTTGGATGAAATCTTCCTTACTACAATAAATCTTATGATTTATATCAACCTTTGATCCTGTTCTTATTCAAGATACTTCACATACACGCTTCACGTTTGCTACCATTGACATGTCACCTAGTGTCAATGTGATGAGCTCTTAGTTGCGCTTATGCAGGAAGTGTCCCTTATACCTGTCAAGTCGTCTTGACTCAGGGTTGGCAGCAAATGGAGTAGTTTGGCAGGTTGCTTGATAATTCTTGTTTCTTTGGCCGATTTTTCACACGTTATGCAGATTACCAATTTCTTTCAACATTCATTAGGTTTACAATTCTTTCACAAAGCAGGTTTCTTTAGGCTTACAGGACAACAGAGGTGTCCAGTTTCTTTTCCAATTTTCCTCGCGAATTTCTTCCTGCTTTTTTTTATATTTAAAATAACTTGCGGCAGTTTTCTTCTTTTCTTGGTGATTCTGTCGGTTTCTTCTTATTTTGGAAGAAAACTTCATCCATTCAGCAGGTTTCTTTTAGATTTGCGGCATACCAGATGTATCTTGTTTACTTTTACAGTTACTTTCAGCCGCAGATGGATGACAAGGTGTTTTGGGTTCTTGATGCGAAGTGTTTCTCGTGCTGCGCTGTGCTTCTGCCTTGGTCTGGTCAGTCAATTTGTCACCAAAATGTTGTAAGTAGATTAGATAGGCATCAGGACACGTCTTCAGGTTGTAAGATAGATTTATTAAGATAGCACAGCAGAGATAAAGCACTTCGCAAGCTGACCAGACCATCAACTGCCAAGACTAGAACATTCACATACCAGATAGAACACTCATAGGTAGTGAGAGAGGTTGAGGAGACATAAACACAAAGAATGGACTACTGACCCCAAGTAGCCATAACCAAGCAAGCACATATATACAACAGTTTGTATTCCATTTTGCCAGTGGACATGAGCAGAGATGCTGGAGTCATGTAAGGTGTGGCTGGAAGTAAATCACAGTGCATATGCACTTTTTAGAGCTAACGATGGTGAGCACCGGCATGATCCTGGCTATTTAAAGCTGGTGTTATTACGTTCGAGGATTTTTAGATTTCTTTTCTGTTGACGTTGTTGGGGTTTGTTTTCCGCTTTGCCAGCAGACATGGGCAGAGATGCTAAAGTCATGTAAGGTGTGGCTGGAAGTAAATTGCTGTGCATATGCATTTGTTTCGCCTCCAGCTTTTTAGAGCTAACCAATGGTAAGAACTGGCAGGACCCGGGCCAATTAAAGCGGGTGTTATTAAAAAATACATTAGAGCAATTTTAGTTTCTTTTTCTTTTGACATTGTCGGGGTTTGTTTTCCTTTTTGCCAGCGGACATTAGCAGAGATGCTGGAGTCATGTAAGGTGGGGCTGGAAGTAAATCGCAGTGCATATGCACTTTTTAGAGCTAACTACGGTGAGCACTGGCAGGGCCCAGGCAAATTAAAGCTGGTGTTATTAAAAAATACTTTAGAACATTTTTAGTTTCCTTTTCTGTTGACGTTGTCGGGTTTGTTTTCTGTTTTACCAGCAGACATGGAGAGAGATGCTGGAGTCATGTAAGGTGTGGCTGGAAGTAAATCGCAGTGCATATGCACTTGTTTCGGCACCAGCTCTTTAGAGCTAACGATGGGGAGCACCGTCAGGACCCAGGCCAATTAAATCAGGTGTTATTAAAAAATATGTTAGAGCATGTTTAGTTTCTTAGTCTGTTGACGTTGTTGGGGTTTGTTTTCCGTTTTGCCAGCGGACATGGGCAGAGATGCTGGAGTCATGTAAGGTGTGGCTGGAAGTAAATTATAGTGCATATGCAGTTGTTTCGGCACCAGCTTTTTAGAGCTAACAATGGTGAGCACCGGCAGGACCTGGCCCAATTAAAGCTGTGTCTTTTGGTGTGATTAATACAACTATACCAAACAGTCAAATTTAAAAATAATATTAAAAACCCACGGAGCATTTTTTTAAACTAATATTAAGCATTGCGTGTTATTAAAAAATACGGTAGGTCATTCATTTTTTCCTTTTCTGTTGACGTTGTTGGGGTTTGTTTTCCGTTTTGCTACCACTGCTTTTTAATACTTTCACTGCTCTTTAATACTATTTATATACTAAACTCCAATATATGGTGAGGTCTATTGGCACTGCCAATGCTTGTTTTATATAGTGGTTGGATTTGGCCCTCTCTGCAGGGTATCCATAAATGTTTTGCCTTCACATTTCCTATTTTTACTTAATTCGTTTTTGCTGGCCTTAGAACTATGTGCATTTAACCACTGCTAACAAGAGCAAATGTGCTTGTGCACACTCCCTAAAACATGATAAAATTGGCTTATACCTGATTGGCATCTTTAATTTACTCATAAGCCCCTAGTAAAGAGGTGTACCCAGGGTTGGTAAAATAAATGATACTAATGCCTGCAGCACTTATTCTGCCACCCACTTAAGTAACCCTATAAAACATGTCTCGTTGCCTTCAATTGCTGCATGTTAGCATTTTTTAACTACCAATTTGACTTAACAATATAATATCCTTGCAAAGCCTAAAACTCCCCTTTTACACATATAAGTTATACTTGTACTTTAGGTCTAGGGTGGCAAAAGACTGGTGTGAAGTTCTTTGTGAGTGTGCTGGAGGTAGCTCATTCGAAATGTAAGTGGGACAGGGAACAGCTTCACCCCACCCATCCTGGCAGAATCATGACGCATCCTCCCCACAATTAGTCTCCCTTAGTCTCACTGTCTGGTATAGATTCACAAAGGCCAACTGCCAACTAGTCATAGTCATATGACCCAGGCACCAAATGGTTAGGTCGAAAAAATGCCAACTTTCCAAAAGTAAAAGGCACACAGATAATGGACAGAATGCAGAGTCAATAGATCTGGGTTAAATCATCGTACTTTTGCTCACTGTGCCACCCCAGTTTAGACCCAGCCATATGCAAATCAGTCTTGACCCTGTGCCTCAGGGGAACAGTCCAGACCGAACTGCCAAGCCAGTTCCTACTTGGACCGGAAACAGGCATCCTGGGACCGGTTTCAGAGCATCACCCCTCATCAGCCAGGCTAGCTTGAACCCAGTGGCACAATGAGCCCGGGACCTATGTCTGGGCATACCCGTCGCACTTAGGGCAAGAAAGCAAAAGGCACACAGATGATGGACGGAATGCAGAGAAAATCAAACATTCTCCCCCAGTCAATAGATCTGGGTTAAATACATTGTTCTTTTGCTCACCATGCAACCCCAGTTTAGACAAAGCCATATGCAAATCAGTCTTGATCCTGTGCCTCAAGGGAACAGTCCAGTCCGAATTGCCAAGCCAGGTCCACCCTGGACTGGAAACAAATATCCTGGGACCTGTTTCGGGGCATCACCCTTCATCAGCCAGGCTAGCTTGAATCCAGTGGCTCAGTGAGCCTGGGACCCACTCCTGGGCATACCAGGCGCACTTAGGGCGAGAAAGCAAAAGACACACAGATGATGGACGGAATGCAGAGCAAATCAAACATTCTCCCCAAATCAATAGATCTGGGTTAAATCTATCGTTCTTTTGCTCACCATGCCATCCCAGTTTAGACCCAGCCATATGCAAATCAGGCTTGACTCTGTGCCTCAAGGGAACAGTCCAGACCGAACTGCCAAGCCAGGTCCCCTGTGGGCCGGAAACAGGTATTCTGGGATGGGTTTTGGGGCATCACCCCTCATCAGCCAGGCTAGCTTGAATCCAGTGGCACAGTGAGCCTAGGTCCCACGTCTGGGCATACCCGACGTACTTAGGGCGAGAAAGCAAAAGACACACAGTTGATGGACAGAATGCATAGCTAATAAAACATTCTCACCCCAGTCAATAGATCTGGGTTAAATCCATTGTTCTTTTGCTCACCATGCCACTCAAGTTTAGACCCAGCCGTATGCAAATCTGTCTTGACCCTGTATCTCAAGGGAAGAGTCCAGACCGAACTGCCAAGCCAGGTCCTCCTCACTAAAAGTGGCATTTTCAGAATTGTGTCATAAAATCAACCTTCACCACTAAAGAGGAATTTAGATCACAATTCTTTTGAGACCAAACATGACATTTCCACATGTTCTCAATCACAAGTTAGCACTAATTAAATGTAATAAGGGTAACCCAATGTTATCCTAGGGGATAGGTTGGCCTAACTAGAGAAAAATAAATGTAGGGGTTTTCACTACTAGAACATGTACAAATTAAAAGTAAATGTACAACTTTTTGAATACCCTGTACATTGCCCTATGAGCTATTCAAGCCCTACTCTGGGGGGACTTATATGTATTAAAAAGGGATGTTTAGGCTTGTCACAAGGTTTATTTTGCCAGGTTGAATTGGCAGTTTAAAATTGCACACAGGCTGCAATGGCAGACCTGAGAAAGGTTTAAAAGGGCTGCTTAAGTGGGTGGCAGGTAAGTACTGCAGGCCCAGTAGTAGTATTTAGTTTACAGGTACATTTATTACAACTTTACTAGGGAAATGCTAATTAAATTAAATGTGTCAATTTCCATATAAGCCAATTTTAACATGTTTAAAGGAGTAAGCACTTTAGCATTGGTTAGCAAGGGTAGAGTGCACAGAGTACTACGGCCAACAAAAATGACTGTCTACAAACAGGAAGCAAAATGTTTGGTAGAAGACCACAACAAAGGCTGTCAGGTCTAACAAACCAGTATATACCCTGCACAAGAAAAAGTGGAAAAGAATAAACCTTGTTGGCTAAGACATTATTGATCAGGCCAAGGTTCCAACATTTTAGTTTCTGCCCCCAAGAGCAATATGATGAAAATATGCATCTGTGTTCACAGGTGTTCTTCCAAACATGGTCGTTGAGAGAGTGAGAGACAACAGAGCCCTAACATCAATGACATGATTACTTGCCTTGATGAGCCTTGCAGATTTTTCATGTTAGATCTCTATAAAGGATTCTGTCTTTGGTTTCACATCAGCACACATTGCAACGTACACAATGCCCTGCATTTCCGGGGTACTGTTTGCTGGTCTTCCCAGCACCGTAGTTGGCCCACGACCATGCGGTTGGCCTGAACTGTTGGATTTGTTGTTCATGACACCGTGAGAGCCGTGGATGCAGTTATCAACTTCAATGAACTGTATTTTAAACTTATTATAGCAAAATTTGTATCTTGAGTACTGTACGTTGGATTTTTATCATTTTGGTCTTGTTTTACACAGATAAATATTGGCTATTTTGCTAAAACTGGTGTTGTGTTTTCACTATGTTACTGTATGTTATGTGCAAAGGCTTTACACATTGCCTCTGAGATAAGTCTGACTGCTTGTGTCAAGCTACCAAGGGGGTGAAGCAGGGGCTATTTTAGGTGTGTTGAAGCAGGGGCTATTTTAGGTGTGTAACTCCCTTGTCCTGACTAGAAGGAAGGGTCCCTACTTGGACAGGGTACAAACCTGCCAACTAGAGACCTCCATTTCCAACAGGTGCCAAACCATAGAAACCATTGGGACTAAATTTGCTTTGCATTAAAATGTGGTTGATATACCTGATAAAGTATGGCTTTAAGTTTTTACATAGGCCTGGGGAGCAGTACAAGTACCTCAGAGAACAATGCAAGACTACACTTTTTGAAATGGTGGAACAGTCCTTATCACCTGAGGGATGGATGCCATGCTATGCAGCACTGAAGGCACATTAACAATGCTAGGACATGCCCAGCTGGCATGGCTCATGAAGAATTGGTGCAATTTAAGCAAAAAATTAAGAATTTTAAGAAACACCAAATGAATAGAATTGAAAAAACTTGCCTAGTTATTTTGAAATCTTCACCATTGACATTGGCAGCCAAGAGATTGCACCTAGGAACGTATGGTTCCTGAGGCTCTCAGCAGTTGTTGGTGACCTTATATGTATAGTGCAGATGTCATAGATGAGTCAAGTGTTTTCCGCTGTGCCTGCTACAGCGTTGCCTGTCCTTGATGACGGGGTTGCAGCCTGGTACACTCCCATCACTCACCATCTAAAATCCCCCATTCTACAGTGATGAAGTTCATTAATTTGCAACATACCAAAGGCTGTTTCAATTCATCACACAAGAAAGCAATTCAGTGAGTGAAAATCACCAAAAGTTCGATTGGTCAAACATTATTCTAGGTCTCTAGGCATTATGGCAATTGGCTGCCTCGTACTACTGGGAACTGTTCTGCAGAGTTGGGCAAACTACGCAATCATGCCCTTCCTCAGATGGAACTGAAGCACCCAAAGACCAAGCTTTTTTGCAGCTACAAATTGCAATCCAAATTCCTAAATGAAGGATCCTGCTGACCTCAAGTGCCATGTGTCAGAGACAATACAGTAAAAAAGGCAACTTTTCCCTTTCCCTCTTAGTGAATGATAATGTTGGCATGACTGGTGCTCTTTAATGAGCTATGCCATTTACTTCAGAAATCACCACAGTCTGTTTGAGAACCATAATACTGCATCAGCAGAGAACATTGGCAAGGAGAACACACAGTACTGCCTATACCCCCTACTAGAAACACTCTTGTGTTTTTTCTTAAGATCCATTCGATGACCTAAGCAAATGTGAATCTCTAAACTTATTTTTGAGGGCAGTTACTTTCATATTTTAGATTGGCTGAAATGATTAAGGAGAGGATGGAACAAGATTCCAAAGCTCATGTCGCTGAAGTGGAAAGGTAAGTGGAAGAGTTAATAGAAGGATTGGTAGATAACTTGTGAAATAGGAAGGAGAAGGCCGGTGTGACGAGATTGACAGAATAAAGAAAAATAAAGAGAAATATGTGAATCACAAATAAGATGTTTGCCATCATCTTTTGAGTAGATTGTGACGCCACATAAATTAACGAATGACGCTCGTTTGTTAGGGAGCTTTTACTGGCTAAACTAAGACAGGAAGATTTTGCCCATTCAACATGTAATAATTTGCTCTCAAAGGGGAGCTTAAAAAACACTTTGTGTTGAAATTACTTATGTGTATGTACTAGGTGAGAACCTCCAGCGTTGCCTCATAAATATGACAAGCACACTGAACACAGAGGGATTTACTTTTGTCCTCCTTTTTAAGGTGTGGTCGTGCATATGGACAAAAATGTGGCCATGTTCCAATACTCAATTAACCGTGATTCCTTTAGACCTTTAGTAGTGCTATGGGATGTAGGCATATCAGTGGGGTGATTAGTCCAGACTAGAGGCACCTGGGCTAGATTTTAGTAAAATAATGTAATGCCTGCACCAATCTGTATCTTTTAGGATTAGCAAAGACACCTACTTTACCAGAAAGAAATGGACATTAAAACTGATTCTCTTATTCCAAGGTTGCCTACCCTTAAACAAATTAAAACAAGCTGACCTTTGTGGGCAGGAAATAAAATCCTATTTGTCAATGCACACCTTCACATTTCATGGCCACTAGGTGACCTGAAACCAAAAAGTCAGAACTCCATTGTCCTGTGACTCACTCTCCTACATCTACAAAACACAAAACCTGGGATTTACAGTTATAAATCACCTCAGTAATGTCAGATGTTTCAGCTAATGTGGGTGCAGATCCTATACTGACTATATAAAAAACACATGCTTCTTTATGTCATGGCACAAACAACATACCACTAACGTTCACCCCTACATCTCTAGTATATTTCAAAAATACTAAAAAAATGAAAAATCTATCAACTCATGTTTGTTCACTTCAAACCTAGCCATTAGAGTGAAGTAATAGCATTTGCTTTTCATTGATTGCTCTCCATATCAGGTTCCCATTGAGGACATTTAGGGAGCGTTGCAACACTGCTAGGCAGGGAATGAGCAAGATTTGGTTTGTGGCTTCACACAGAATGGCACACAACAGGGATAAATGTCCGGCTCATCTTTGGTGAAGGTGAAAAAATTCTTGATTTTAGGTTTGGTGACCTGGTGGCTGGGAGCGTTTGCAGTGGTCATTTTTCTGCCAGGCCTTAGTTAGTGGTTAGTGTCTGTTTCCGGTGAGGGACAGTTATATCAGATTGTTGCCTACCTTAGGTTGGCGCACCATCTGGTGCTGGAGGCATTGCAGCTTCTGAGCGAGGCCGGGCGGATGGACCTCGTCATTGCGGAGGCGGTGGGGCTGGCGCGGCCTGTGCAGTAGGCGTCGGCCGGTGTAGCTGCCACTGTGGCTGCCTGTACCTTGCCCAAACGGCAAATATCCACCCCGGTGAGTGAACGGGCCGCTCACATGTCAGAAGAGCGGCCCCGGGGGCATCTGTCGTGATTGAGGGTGGGGAAGGCTGTGAGGTGGTTTGGGCAGGGGGCGGGACCTCGGCGACTCGGCGCGAGCCTCTGGAATCGGGAGGTAAGCCTGGGAAGAAGAGAGAATCGGACTCAGCAGAGCCTGGGAGGCCTCCTTTGGCCTCCGGGGCAGCCAGGAATGCGGGCTCTGAGCCCGCGGTAGGCTAGAGGGGTATCGGGGGTAGGGCACGGCGGGTGAAGGGGTAAGAAGGCCCTCATTGTGATGGAACCTGGGGCACCCTGCATTACTAGAACGCATGCAGTTAAAGGCCCCGCTCCCGTGGATAGCTTGAAGAGGAGCGGGGCGGGCCGCAGTGCAGAGGGCGGCGTGAGGGATGTCATCTCCCCGGAGCCTGCGTGGCATGCACCGGGTGCTAGAAAGGGCGCTCGGGATGCCCCTCCTGCACAAATCATAAGGACATTCGTTTTGAGTCAGTGGACTTTTTTAGAGATGACAGTGTGAACTTGTCAAGACTAGGCATGGATTTATATTTATTGGAGATCAGGGAGCTTTTGTCCAAGTGCCTGAACGTGCAGAGGCATTTCACATAAAGACATAGGGGGGGTGGCAGAAAGGTGGGGTAGATTCTCTCAGCCCACTTTCTGGGTGGCTGGCGTTATTGAAAGTTTGCCTTGGCTGGCAGAAGTTTTTTGGTCATTGTTGAAGGTGGGTTTATCAACAGGGAAAGGGTAGGCAGGGTATTTTAAGTTTAGTTAGACAAGTTTGCAGTGTTTACTGTTGTAGAGAGGCAGGCAGAGGATGTTGGTTAACTGAAGTGTAGAATTATTGGGGATAATTTTACCGCAATGCTTTGTATTGTCGTGTAAATTGTAATGTCATGGTGGGGGCGGGTTCAGGGGATCATATGGGCGGGGCGGGGTCAGGGGTCTGGTATTTGGATGTATTAGTCAGGCTCTAAGTTTTGTAAGGCAATTGCATGGGATGTTTATTGTAATGTGCACCTGTTTCAATAAAGTGGCCTTTTACACACAAAATGGTCTTTTTTGGTCTGCTTCTCCCTCCCAAGTTCATGCACTTAGCTCCACTTGAGACAGTGGCATAGCTAGCCCTTGTGCCACCTGTGATTGTTACTGCTACTGGTTTTGCTGCCCAGTGGCCACGTGAAAGAGTGGGGTGGGGGGTTCTGGCGGTTTGTTGTGCGTTGCCGCCGGCATTGGGTGCATGAAAGAGCGGGGGAGCGGCCACCCCCAAAACTTGTGGTGCCTGGGGCGGACCGCACCCCCCTTGCTATACCACTGACGAGGCAGTTTGTGAAGTAGATACACCCCATGAGAGCATGTACTGTGTAGCATGCAAATGTGACTGACACTTTCCTCTCTAAATATCACCTACTACAACCATGTGCATTTTTGTATGAAATTAATCTCCAGAATATGAGCTTTTTACTCGTGGGTTAAAAAGTTCAGTCCTTATGGCAGAAACGCTTGCAAATGAACAGATACACTTATTAAAAACACATTTGTGCCTATTGCAAGAAAAACGGCACATGTAGACCCAACTAACAGAAACACAGTTCCTGGATCGCACCAATCTGCCTACAACAACGCACTAAGGAAATGGGGTTGGCAGTTCCTAAGGCACTAGAGCAGGGTGTGGCTCAATAGTACAAAGTTCTGTAAATCCGTGAATACTGAAATCCAAAAATATATGTAAATTATTTACCATATCATCGCACCTTGCACAGGAATTGTTGCACCCAACATTTTCCTTATGAGTCTGCATCGTTAATCTTCTGTATTTATTAATGTTATCTGTTGCGTGCATAAATATACATCATAAATATCTATCTTGCCCCAAAATTGGAAATCGTAGATCATACTAACTCAGTTGGCATACACACCATTCCTTGTCTTTTCACAAATCAGCGCAGAGTTCTAATGCGTCTGCAAAATCGAGCAGCTATATTTTGATTGCTGCTATGCGACCCCTTTCATTAATGATTTAAATGCAATTAAGATCACAATGGCCGTATCTGCACACCTTCCATATTAACAGGCAGTTCAACACACAGCTCTTCCTCTGTATGGAAGAATCCACGCAGCTGACTCTGGTGATGTTCACAGAGGCACCTGCAGTCTCCGCATGGAAACAGTACAGAGCACAAGTCCGGACTGGGAACCAAAGGCAGCACTGAAAAATAGTTTAATACCAGCCCAAGTCTGTGGGATGCAAGCAAGTACACTCAAGGAGACACTTTCAACGAAAATAACACTTTCTCACTCAGCCGGCTTTATGATATTGCGTGTTTCGGACAAGGGGTGATAAGTTCCTGGGAAGTCACTGCCAGCCTTCAATCAGTCACTCGAAGTGATATGCTTTCTTAGCTCTCTCCCGGGCAGCCGTAGTCAAGAGTACAGGCCACTTTCACTGAGGCCCCGTCCAGACTTTCCTTGGTCCGTTCATATTTGCGGGAGGCCTGTTGCTGAAGATGCAAGAAAGTAAATCTCTGAAAACTGTTAAGTTTCAGCTTCGGTCAATTGAGCCTGACAAATTGGTGCCTGCATGATTTTCATTGTTGAGTGCACCGCTATGGTGTGCCAAACTTACTTTATTTGGACTAATTAGAGTTGGGAGACAAATTGCACCATCATTTGTTGAAAACATCACGTCATGAGGATCTTTAAGAAAGGAATATTTTGACATGTTTTTAGTGTAAGAGGCGAGGTTAGCCATTGAATTTCCTGGCCATTTTTGTTTTTAGGTAGAGCCTAGAGTCAGCGCGCATGCTCTGCTCTGGGAGTCTTGCTGTACTGGAGTATGAAATCGAAACCCCGCCCACTCTCTGCCCATATTTGTCATTGACTTGTGCCAGTGTCCTTCGTAAATGCAGGCTTCTGATTGGTTCATAGGCTTGTTGGTCCCTCCTTAATACCGCCTTGTCTTCATTTGTAACCTCCCATGGCTACTGGCCCCTTTACTTCGGTTGTTACAAAAAGGTATGTGTTATTTAGTCTATAAGCACTACATTATTGAGTTTCTCTTACTGCAGGCATGAAAATGTGCTTTGCTTACACTGTGCGCACCATGGCGCGCTTTCACTTTTTCAATGGCAAATGGTTTCCAAGGCAGATAGAACCGATGAACCGCTACCCACCCCGACCCCAGCAGCAAATCCGGCTGAGAGGAGAGGTGGCCTGGCTGTGACTGTGAACGCACAACTATTAGGTAGAGGGAAGCATGCTCGTGACAGACTGGGAAAGTGCGCACAGGTTCCAGGCAGCAACAGAGGCCTGGAGCTCACTACCTCCCTGTGCCATGTCGTGCACAGGGCATTGCTCTCCTTGGGTCTCGTACCTTTTTCATCTTCCATTTGGAAGGATCTGCTCCTGGTAGTGCCTCCCGTTCAGTGTGTGCACTGCGGTGCCTGTTACCTATGCTGAGTGCCTGCAACCGCCGCTGCCTGCGATGTAGGCAAGGCTGGCGGGGATGCGCCCCGATGCTGGGAGAAGCTGACGGTGTTGCAGACACTCTCGCCACCCTTTTCCCCAGCCGGAGATGATCCTATTGATCCTTCCCCTGAAGCCAGGCCCGCCTTCCTGCCACTGCACAGGCAACGGACTGACTTATTGGTGTTCTATGTAGGATGGAGTCTGACATGCAGTGCTGTAATATGCAGAAGCAGGCAGAAGGGGTCTAGACCATGTCATGGACTCTGAGGCTCTGCGAGGATGTTGCCAGGGCATGACAAGAACCACAGTAGAGAGCCTGGTACAGCAGGGAGGGTCCATGCCGGGAAGGCAGAGGGCCCCTAAGCCGCCCTTCAGGCCATGGGAGCAAGTGAGGATGCCATTACAGGCGCCGCTAAAGCGTGATGCATGTCACTGGTGGGAGACTGTTGTGGCGGTTGCAGGTCAGGAGCGGAAAGTTGGGGGGCACCCAGAACGACAGATGGCTTATCTTTGCCAGCTACCATTCAGTCGTAGCACTACCTGGGCTCAGGCGCCTCTGGCTGGAGGGGAGGTCCACGCCACATAATGTCAGCAGCCATCCTGTAACCATTGTGTGGCCATGCCCCTCAATCAGTGGCTCAGGATGGGGCTCTACCAATACACCAAGGATGGCGGTTTGTGTGGAGGTTGAGGTGTCATGCAGGCATGACCTCCCAGTTGTCTCTCTCCCTTAATCACAAAAGGTAATCACTAGTCCTTAGTAACTGATAAATAGTTGATTTTTTTTTCTCTTCTTATTTCCTACACGGGTGGTCTCATGGCAAGGCTTCAGGAGAGATTTATGTCAATGGCGATCCCCAGCCTTAGGAGCATCCTGGGGGAGCTCCTTCACTGTCTGCCATAAGTTGAATGGGTTTTCTCGCCACAGCGTGTCCCGCTTGTACTGACGTTAAGAACGTTGATGGGGAGGCACCATTTCCCATTTCTTTGCTTCTTTAATGTTTTCTCATCCGCCTTGGGCCCACAGACGGCATATTTCTATCAAACTTCAGAGCCTCAGTTCGTCTCATCATGCCTTCACACATTATGCAGTACCCACTCCAGATTTACTAGGTACTGGCATATCAAAGTTCCTTTACAAGTCATTCAGAGAAAGGGATCCCTTAATTCAAAGTAAATGGTGTTTGTTAACCTAGTTGCTCCTATATATTGTGTGATCCAAGCTAGAGACCGGAGCAGACGTGTCTACCTGGGCTCCGGCCTCCACCCAGTGAAATCCGTAACTATCCTGTGCTCCCACAGCCATCCCAAAGATTTCCCCTGCATTTCTGGACATTATTGGGCCAATATTATTGAGATATGATGTGTATTACTCTTGCAAATGGTGATAGTTGCTGGCAGGGTCAATACTGATTATTGCTAAAAATTTAATTGGTATGCCTTTAGATTGGCAGGTGGAACACGCCTAAATTCCCTTAATTAAAACTTTAATAAAGGCTGTCACTCTTTACCTTAGTTAAGGCATCTTTTCCTGAAAGCCTATGTTTGTGGCGAACCACGCGATTCCGTGTATGAAGAGTTAAAGTGTGTTTTAATTTTATTGCTCTGACCAACCCTAAAGTTTTACATTATATTTACTGTTTGCCTTACTTGGATTGGCACCATTCTACACAGAATGCAATGCTACAAAAAATGTACAAACTTACATTCTGCCTGGCCTATTTTTATCAAGTTCACTTTTCAAATGTACTTTTCACAATGTTTATTAGAAATATTAATTCTTAATGTTAACCTAGTATAGTCAATGTATTTTTAAAACAACAATGAACATGTAGCAGAGTAAGAATATTGGCCCAAGGTGTGTTAATGGATAGAGGATAGTGTAGGCACAACGCTGGCTCAGTGAAGAGTGGTTAGAGTTCAGTAATTTACAGGATTCCAGTGAGTTTTTGAAATTTACAAAGTCCACTTGATGCTAAATAAAATATTCATTAGGAAGCCAAGTGTATTATTTGTGCAAATTGTAGTGTGACACCCAAGATACAGGACCATTATATGCCAGATGATCATTAAAGTGTTGGCCTATTTCCAAAAAAGCATAGTGCTCACTACTGAAGGAATAATCTGCATGTCACAAGTATGTTGTTATAATCTGTATCCTATTATGATAGTCAATAGTCTTAGGACTCTTTGGTAAGAACATCTGTTCCTAAAGCAGAAAAAGTCAACTCACTTTTTGATCAGCATGGTTTAATTGGTTATTTCTATTGTTATTGATTGTATTTAGTTTGTGGCTGCATGGATAATACTTATAAGGTCCTAAAGGCAAAACCGATTGCATTGCAAATGCTTGTTGTATTTTAAACGTTGGTGGCACTAGATGTTTCCTGCTCCTGAGTGTGGTTAGTTTTGGAGAAGCTCTAACATTTCCTGATTTCATGACTTTTCATGTGTCGCCTTGGGTACCTCTTGGTTGATTTGTCTTTGCTTATACATTAAAATCTTCCAAACGCTTATCTGAATAAGTGTTGTCCAGCTGGGTAATAAAAGTCTGATTGACTAAATACACAATATTCTTATACACAATATTCCTAGCTTTGAAAGTATGCAGGATTTCTTCAATAAAACAATTTGCTGAGAATTTCACTATTTGACAGTAGTGTTCAACAAGGTATGTCCATGTACTGGTGCTGTACCGTGCCACATTTGTGCAATGCTTTCCTGCAGATCACTATACTAGTCACGTGGTCACATGTCACCACTCAGTTTGTAATTAAACACCAAGGGGGCGATTATGTGTGTTGACAGTGCAGGCGGTACGCCACCACCACGCCCCACACCGCAGAGTCTCGCCGCTACCCGCCAGATTACAACTTTAAAGTGTCTGGTGGGCGGGCGTCGTAGTGGTCCCGCAGCCGTACCTCCTCCAGAGGCGGTGGTGCCTTTGAAATAGGACCCGCTTTGAAAAAGGCACAGAACTGGGACCGCAAAACAAGGTCCTGCATGCCATAAACTCGAAAGTCCATGCTGTGCAGGAACTGGTGTGCATGCACACATGGGGGCACATGTTATGCCCCCCTGTGTGCATCCACATGCGGTGGAGGCACGGGGGTCGGTGGCGAGGTAACTTGTAATATGCTTGGCGGGACCGCAGTGGTCCCACCACACATATTGCGGCCTCTAACTGCCTCGCCACCTCCAGGACACGGTAGTTCCCTGGCTGGGGCTGTGGTCCCAGGGCAGTCCAACCGCCTAGCTCATAATGGGGCAGTCAGACCGCTGGTGCAGCGGCTGCTGGCCTGCCACCATCACACCCCCGTGATTGTGGCGGTTCTCGGACCGCCTGATTCCTAATCGGGCCTCAAGCAGAGTGCAGGAGGATGGGCATGTCACCTAAGATGAGGGGGTGTGGGGGCATAAACTACTGTTGTGAATATAGCAAGAGCAGGAACAGGTGAAGAGAGGGTAAAGGAAGGAGTAAACTGTTACTTAGGAGCGTAGTTAATAACAGCAAAAGGAAAGGACCTGAGGAGCTGAGAAGGTTGGGAGAGGGTAGTTGGCGCAAGCTTAACAAGCTTGTAGGACGGCAGCTTCCGTGACTGTGCTCTGCACTACAATCCTTCGCTAATGATGCCTACTGCACAGAGCTCACCCTGCTCAACCTCAGTTACTGCTGTTGCAGGCCTCTTCCTACCTTAATCCATCAGCTTCCCTTTGACTTTCTTCTTGTGGGTCCCAGCAGCGCGGACGCTCAACACCCTCATGACCTCTGCTGCAGCCATACCTTGCACTTTCCTCTTCTGCTTCTTGTCCGAGTCTCAAGTGAATAAAGTACTAATTTTTAATTGTCCCTTTGCCTGAAATGTGCCACAATTAGGGTTCTTTCACAGTCCTTATGACATTTTGTCATGTTGCTAAAGAGAGAGTGGTTGAGTTGTATGTACTTGCAGTATGGTATGGGACCTATAAATATGAACATTGGGCCTTACGATCACCACAGACAAATCAATGCTGGTCCTGGTGCAGGTCATCCACCAAGCAATAGAGTATTAGGCAAAGCTAAAGATCTTAGTGAATAATTTTAAATATTAGGGTATACATGTAGGTTCTTCATTTGTTTACTTTACTACAGCAAATACAAAGTGACCTGCATACATGGGAAACCTTCCCCATATCACTGTTGGGCAGATTTAAAATCACCATGCTACCCAAGACATACTTCAAAATTACAAATAAGAGATTCCTGCCAGTTTTTTGCCACCATTTTTTCAATGATTCAAAACATCCTGCGGGCAGGCAAGCAGCAAGGGTTTCCTTCATGAAACACATAAAAACAGCTTATGAGAATGGGCAGAGCATCTCAGATATGTAACTGTATTATTAAGCACCACATTAATAGCTAGATCTTTGGTGAGAGAGATGACCCATCACATAGGTTAGAACAGGTGTCCAGGGTCTTATTTATGGGGCCAGGGTCTTCTCTGTTTGGGCCACAATACCAAACATATACCCCTTTATCATGAAATAGCACTCTTCATATGGGATAAAGTACTTCATTGCAAACTTAGGGCCTGATTCACAAAGGGGCTCTGCTCTTGTGGCGAAGGCCCTGCAGTCGTGGGCATAATCTCCGCAATGAAAATTCTCATCTGCATTGCTCAATCATTCAACCAGTTTATTTTTCATATAAAATCCATAAAACCCCAGCAATAAAAATCCAAACCATAACCAGCCTGGCTAAAATAACAAACAATCATATTAAAAAAGAAAATAAAGTACAGTAAATAAAAACATATTTACACTGAGATGCCATCAATCAGATTGTAAAGTGCAAATGCTCAGTAAAAGGGAAAAGGGAGATATACAATAATCTTTATTATGTAGATCATTTCAATATCAAAACAGTTCTTCTATAAATAGTCTAAACCTTGCTGGAGCTCTGGAAACTCCCCCCCCAATTCTGAAAATGTAGGGCTCTTTAGAACCATATTTGCACTATAGTGCCATTGATCAAACATGTTAAGTGCACGCTGGAAGTGATGTTCACGTCACATATATAGATGCCACCTTGGTGAAAGCGTGGAGTCATGAAGTGCATTGACACTGGTGTTTCCAAACTAGGGCCCTGAAAGGGATAATCCCTAATCCTAGAAATCTGTCCACAGTCCGGGAAGGATGGGTGGGTTGGTAAGGAATCTGCAGCTAGATATTGTCTCTATCAGATAATGCGTTACCGAAGGTATTCAACTTGTTCTTCTGATAGAGACATCTAGCTGCAGATTCCTTACCTTTGAATAAATACCCAAGCAATAAAGTCCCCAGTGGTGGGTTGCTGACAAATTCTAAACTAAAAAGTTCTGCAGGACCGAAAGGGCAAAATGCCCGTCCCTATGAACTTGGCTGTCCAGCCAGTAATATTTGGTGAACGTATGCAGGGATGCCCACGTTGCTGCCTGGCAGGTGTCCAGTACTGGAACTCCACGTGCTAATGCAATGATCACAGCTTTAGCTCTTAAGTCCTCAGGGGGCTGCTTTTTTGCCAGTGTATAGCAAGTTTTAATGCGGACAACTACCCAGTGTGAAATGGTTTGTTTCTGCACCGCCTGGCCCTTCATTGCTCCAAATTACCCCACGAAGAGTTGGTCGTCCACCAGGAACTCTTGTGTGCAATCAAGGTGGAACGACTATGCTTTGTTTGGCTTCAGACGGTGAGAGTTGCTCCTCTTCTTTTGAAGGATATGGAGTAGCATATAAAATGGGCAAGGTGATGGATGGCTGTCATGGAATGGTGCTACCACTTTTGCAAAGAAAGAGGCCTAAATGTGAAACACCAGTTTGTCTGGAAAAACTGAAAGGAAGGGAGGCCTGGATGATAAAGCCTGCAGCTCATTCACCCTCCTGGTGGATGTTATTGCCATCAGAAAGGGTGTTTTGATAGTAAGCAGCCGGAGGGAACGATTATAAAGAGGTTCGAAAGGAGCACACATTAGGATAGTGAGGCCTAAATTAAGGTCCCACTGAGGCATAATGAAAGGAGAAGGTGGAAACATATTTACAAGACCTTTAAAGACCTTTAAGAAACTAATTTACAATAGAGGACATAAATAAAGAGGGTTAATCAGGCAGATGCAAAAAGGCAGACAGAGCAGAAAGGTAATCCTTTAGAGGGTCAGAGCAAAGCTGTGCTGGGCAACGATAAGAATAAAAAGGAACATCAGAAAGGGAAGCAGAAAGAGGGTCAATAGACTTCCCTGTACAAGATAATACATATTTTGTTCCATCGGCAGGCGTATACCATCTTGGTGGAGGGATGCCTGGCTGCCAAGATAACATTTCAGACTTCGGGGGGAAAACTAAAAGCTCTCACTGTCGCCAGTCAATCTCCATGCAAGAAGGTGTAGAGTTGACAGGTTCGGATGGAGGACCCCGCTTGTTGCTGTGACAGAAGATCATCTCGAAGAGGCAGCCTGATCGGGGATCTATGCTCATGCTGAGAAGCTTTGAATACCAGTCTCTCCATGCCCAGTCCAGAGCCACAAGGATTACTTGCACCTGGTCATTCCCGATCTTCTTGAGAACTCTGAGCAGAAGTGGAATGGGAAGAAAGGCACACAAGGAGGCCTGAGCTCTAATCTGACAAAAAGCATCTCAGAGTGAGAGGATTCTTGGAAACTCCAGCGAGCAAAACTGCTGACATTGCGCGTTCTCTGCGAAGGTGAACAGATCTAACCAAGGCACTCCTCACTGCTGAAAGAGACCTTGTGCCACCTCTGGTTAGAAACACTATTCTTGATCTGCTAGGAATCAATGGCTGGGTTTGTCCGCCCTGGTGTTCAGGGAACCTGCCTGGTGTTGAACGACCAGCGATATGCACTGCTGCTCCAGCCATTTCTAGAGACTCAGGGTCTCTTCGCAAAGGGTTCACGACCCCACCCGACCTATTTCTTCAAGTACCACATGGCGGTAATGTTGTCCAGGAACACCTGCACCAGCCTTTCCTTGATAGAGGGTAGAAAAGGCTTTCAATGCCAGTCGGATCGTTTGGAGCCCCAGCATGTTTTGTACGGTCCGGATTCCGCTGGAGACCAGCGTCCTCTAATCTCCACCTCTCCCAGATGGCCACCCCATCCCAGGAGTGATTCATCTGTCTCTACTGTGAGATCTGATTAGGGAAGGGAGAGGGTTCTGCCTCTGACCCAACCACAGTTTTTTAGAAACCACTGCTGGTCTCTTGTAGTTCCCTTCGAGATCTAGACCATGTTGTAGAGCTTCCCATGGTGCTGCGCCCAGTGGAACTTCAGGTTTCAATGCCGAGCCTGCATTCACCATCTGAAATTTGTCACAAGCAGAATGCAGGGGGTCCCGAGGCCTAGCAGCCTCAGAGTCATTCTCACCTAAATCCACTCACCGCTCTGGAGGATAAGCCTGAGACTGCACTGTATCCAGAACCGCTCCAATGAAAGGGACCGTCTCAGAAGGAGTCAAGTGTGACTTCAGCATTTTGATAGTGAACCCCTGCGAATGCAGGAGGTCTGCAGTAGTCTGGAAGTGGAAGACAAGAGTCTGGGGTGAGCCTACATTTAGCAGCCAGTCATCGAGATAGGGGAAAATTGGCACCCCTGATCTGCACGGTAAGATAAGCTGCAACCACTGCCATCACCTTGGTGAACACCCAAAGGGCGCTGGTAAGACCAAAAAGGAGCATTGTGTATGAAAATACTCGTGGCCTACAGTAAACGGCAAGTAACACTGAGGGCAGGCAAGACGGGGATATGGAAATAGGAGTTCTGCAAGTTCAATGCTGCCATCCAGTCCAGGTCAAGGGCAGACAACACATAAGGCAATGTGAGCATCTATAACTTCTCCTTTTTGAGGAACAGGTTGAGGGTTCTCAAATCTAAATTATGGTAAAATCCTTTGTTCTTTTTGGGAATCATAAATTAGCGGGAATAGCAACCACTGCCTATTTCTGACACCAGAACTCTCTCTATGGCTCCCTTTGCCAAGAGAGCTGTGACTTCCTTGTGGAGCAAGAACAAATAATCCTCTGTGAACTGGTCGGTGATGGAGACAAAATGGGAGGATTCAAAAAGAATGATCTGTGAGACCCAACTGTTCGATGTTATGGACTGCCAGTAGTGGAGATGGTGGCTAATTCTGACACCAACTGGATGCCGATGAGCATGTAGGTAAAAATTAGGAGGGCGTAGAGGCTGTGGCTGCACGGGGATTGGTGGGTGGGGAAGACCTCTGGCTATCTGACCTACGGGGTCGGTATGAACTGCATCTTTGCCCCGCACAGTCTTGAAAGCTTGCGTGGGGTGGTGGCTGGAATATGGTTGGCATGGTTGAAAGTCCCTTCTGGAGCCACAAAAGGAGTGATAGGCGGACTGAGGTTGACATGGGTCAACTGAGACCCAAGGACTTGGCTGAAGCCTTAAAGCTCTCAAGCACCGAGTGTGCATTGTCTCCAAATAGACGGTTCCAATCAAAGGGCATGTCCATGAGGGAAACCTGGAAATACCCTGAGAAGCCAGATGTTCTCAGCCAGGCGTGGTGTTTAAGTGCCACTGTCATTGAAACTGCCCTGCCCAGCAAGTCAGTTGTATCTAAAACACAACCAATGATAAACTTCGCTGCATCTCTCTCGCCCATGACCGCTTGGGAGAGAATAGCCTGGGCCTCCTCCGGGACCTGTGGCAGCACTTGCGCAACCATGTTCCCCAGTGTGTGTGAGTAGTGGCCCATTATACATGCAGTATTCACCGAGTGCAATGCAAAGCTGGTTAAAGAAAATATCTTCTTCCCAAAACTATCCAGCCTCTTGGATTGCCTGTCCGAGGGTGCGGCAGGGAATGCGCCTTGGGATGTAGAGACTTGTACACCAAATTCTCAGAGGTGGGGTGTTGGTTGAGGAATTTCGGGTCCCGAGGTGCATGGCGGTGGTGGCAGGAAATTGTACTGTTCACAGGAGCCGCTGTGCTGGGTTTGGGCAAGGTTACCAGTAGGATATCGGTCAGTTGTTCATTAAAAGGAACAAGGGTTCAGAAGAGGAAGCTTCTGGTTGTAGCACTTTTGTCAAGGTGTTAGTCTTGACTGCCACCGAGGGCAACTCGAGATCCAGGACCTCAGCTGTCCTCTTCACCACATGTAATAAGAAGCTCCCTCCTCCATTGCCACGATAGGGGGAGAAAGCATACCAGTATCTGGGAATGTGTCCAGACCACTGGCATACATTAGTTTCTCATACCAGTCCATATTCTGACCTTCTAATTGGCATTCTAAAGGGTCCAGTGACCCCCCCTTTCTTCCCAAAAGCCTAGCCCTTCAGAATAAGACTCAAGCACCAACCTAGGACGCATGTGTCCTGTTGGCACTGGAATTGGCGTCGATCGATGCTAGCTAGTCTCTGTGTCACATTCATTGATTTAAATGGAGCTGTGGGCTCTGGCAGCATAGGGAGCATCAGTGAGGGGGCCAGCATCGGGGGTGGTCACTGTGGCACAGCTGATGCTGGTCCACATCCATTATCGGGTCCACGGGGCCCGTCCGAGCCAAGGCCGGAGCCACCGGTGTAGAACCCGATGGGCCCCCTTCTGACCCTGTGGGGTAGAAGGCGCGCCAGAGGGATCAGACCACTCAAATACACAGTGCATGACCTCATTAAATTCCTTTACTTGAACGCGAGCCGCTCTGGCTCCCAGAAAAGGTGGAAAGGCTCAGAGTCTGCCCTGGCAATTTTTCTGAAGACATGTGCCTCAAACGCTGATGCTCCTTCGTCACATGAGCCGACAGAAACAGAGAAGTCGAAGCATGCTCTAACTTCTTGTGCTTCTTACGCTTCTTCTCTGAATATCCCAATGACCTGGAATGCGAAAAAGAAGATTTAAGGCTGCTAGAGCGGTTCTGCGACCTCCCTCTTGATCAAGATTGAGACCTCCGAGGAGTCATGCGACTCGATGTCGCCTGCCGGGCTGCTAGAAGGTTCAGGGACTGCTTCCTCAAAGCCTTTGGTGCCATGGCCCGGCAGTCCGAGCAAGAATTGGGGTGGTGGTCACGCTCAAGACACCAAAGACGCACGAGGTGTGGGTCCGTAACCAACATGGCACAATGACTGGCGCCACATGATTTAAAACCTATCTTCTTCTAACACATCCCTCGACACACCAGTTGGGACATTTCCTCAAAAAGAATTTGACAATACATCAGAAAAAGTCTGTCAAAAAGTGACAGAGGGCTAAGCTCTTTCTCTGGATCACTGTTAACTGGCACAAAAAACAGAACTGAAGGCAGCATGCCAAGGTGGTGCCTATATATGTGATGCCGACGTCACTTCTGGCACAGATGCCTGCGAAAGCGCCGTGTGGAGCCGATCAACACCAACTACCAGTGCACAGAGGTATAAGTCATGCAAAAATCTTTCTGATCCAGTCTGGAAAATTCAAAGGTAAGGAATCTGTGGCTAGATGTCTCTATCAGATTGTTCGCCTTTGCTGCTTAGTAGAGGTTGAAGACCTTGAACTTGGTTAGGTTAATGTTTAATTCAAGACACCTGTCTCTGAAAAAATATAAAAAGCGATCTACTATGGCCTGCATACTGCATGGAGTTTTGGATATTAAAAGTGTGTCATCTGCAAAGATCAGTGTATACATTTGATGAGGGCCAAGTTTTGGGACATAATTACCAGGAAAATGTAATACCTTTAGACAATCATTAACGTAAAGTATGAACAAGATCGGTGTCCAGACACACTGCTGACGAATGCCTGTCTCAATCCTAAAGGGATCCGTAAACTCACCATTACTTCCATATCTTACTTGTGCATTATTGGAGATGTGCAGCTTAGCTAGGACTGTCAGAGGATTGTCAGGGACCCCCATCTGCTTCAGAACATTCCATAATTTTACTCTGGGAATTGAATAAAGAGCTGATCTTAAATCAACAAAGACCACATACAAGTGGCTCCTGTCTAGTGTTATGGTTTTCCAATAAATGCTACAAAAGCGTAAAATTGTATCTATTGTGCTGGTGTTGTTTCTAAAACATGTCTGCTATTCTGAGACTATGGAATTCGCATGGGCCCACTCCGCAGTTTCCCCAAAATAAGACAACAAAATTGTTTCTGTGAAGCGTCAATTATGCTGATTAGCCTATAATTGCCGTTGTCACCTTTACTGCCCTTTTAAAATAACGACACAATCATTGGTTCCTGTCAAGATCTGGGTAACGGACCACCTTCCAGGATAGACCAAAATACCTTGTAAAAAAGATGGGCCTCAAACAAGGGGTTCCAATATAAAGAAGTCCACAGGGACAGAATCAGGACCAAGTGCTTTGTGGGGAGGAATTGCCTTTATTGCCTCTAAAATATCTTCAAGTGAAAAGGCCAACGGAGTGACTTCCCTTTCGAGTGGAGCAAACCCTGCCCTTATAGCTCTGGACATTGAAACCATCTTGGCTGCATATACCCTCTTAAATGGTTTCACCCATATCTCTTTTGTAGGGGATCAGTATTAGAATTTTCTGTAATCAATTGACACAATCGGATCCTAGAGAAGGCAGTCTGTTCTTACACCAATATACTGATTGAATGTACATCTTGAAAAATTGATTATGCAGCAATCTCAATCCTCCAATTTGGCCTGTGCTCCCTCTAAAGCATAATGGTTAAATATTTCCTATTTCAGGCACCATATAAAATAGAGCACATCCTATTCTATCCTTCAAAAAACTACAGACAGGGTCCTAAATTCTCACCCCTGGTATTTGTTGATTTCCACACAAACTCTCTACAACAAAGACATTTCTTGGTTTAATGCTAGACTCCTCCCTCAGAATTAATAGTAGAGATCAACAGAGTGAGTAAAGATGACAGCTTCATATCCACTTTTATGTAAAAGATGTGAAACTTCGTATTTCGGGGAATACTTGAACATTGTGGACACTGATGATAACAGCACTCTAGTTGCATGTGCTCCTCAATATTCCTAGAGACCACTCAAAGTTATTCTTCTTTCTGCAGCTGGCCATTTACCTCATCAAAATAAATCTCCTACATGCTCTTAGAGGCCACTCGACACTTGTAAGTGCAGGATCACCTTTAAACTCTGCTGCATTGCATATGAATCCATAAATCTACATAACCCACCGCAACTCTCCATTCTGCTACCCTTCTCTGGAGAAGAAATATTTGTAGCCAAAATTAATTGTGAATGGAGGCTGCTTAATTTAGAATCAGTCCTTCTTTGGCTCATACCCAAGGACCTCTTTTATTTACTTATGTTAGATTTTACATGCCTATGCACTTTTAATGACCTGCTCTTCTTTGTGCTCTCTAGTCTGATTGTTGTACCAAATTTCAGTTGTATGGAACTGTATTTAGTTGCAAACCACCTAAATTCTAACAGGTGCTAGCACATCATTATAAGAAGGTTAAATTAATAAAAGACAACTTACTAGCCTAAGGGCTTTTATTGAAAGGAACCTGAACTTCAAGCCACACACTAAACTTGTTCTACTCAAAGAAGTGGAATCCTTCCTCCCTGAGATAAATTCAAAACAACCTTGCAAGCATTAGCCTTTTCCCATCTGACAGGTCTCCCAGGAGACCTAGCTGGTTGCCTTGAAGAGTATTCTAAGGGAGCTGCTTGACTCATCAGGTGTGTGAGGGAGTAGAACTGGATAACTCTCAAGCTGCTGGGCCTCCACGGGCTCCTTCAACTAGCTTGAATCCTGTTCAAAGCCATCTGCATCATTCACATAGCTATAATGTAACACACCCCAATACACCAGGCTGCCAAGGTGCATGACTTTAGGAGAAGTCCGCCTGACTTACTGATCAAAATCCAAAAGATGTAGCATAACAAGATATCAGGCTTGCTACCCCATGCCCGTCAGATATGGAATACTATCCCTCTTATCAACAATTCAGAAAAGTGCACAAGACCCTCCCCTTCTATCAATCCTACTTCAATGTGCAAATACACCACACCCTGCCCTTTGTATACCCGGCACTGTGCTCATCAAATTTATCAACTCCTAACATGGTATCATATCATACCTGACTTCATCCACTCTTGTCCCACTACCGTGGGTTCTCCCTCTAACTATTTCACTAAATTGTACAATGCAACATTGTCTTGCAGTAAGAGCTGTGTTATATACGTTTATAAAAGTAAAATGCTCAACTTCTGAGCAGCCTTAAAACAATCCATGTTGCGGTGGAATTTGACAGCTTGAATTTTAAATAGATAAATGTCTCTATACAGCTCTTGAAATATAGTCAGACTGCTTGTTCTGAATTATTTTTTATGATCTTATAGGGTGAGAGGTCATCAGTGACTGTATAAGAAAGTATCTGTTGTATCCATAAGAAGGGACAGTTCTAAAAAGACCCATGTGGAAAGTTTTTTTAAGCGGATCCTGACATAGATGAGAAGCCCATGAATAGCTTGCTATTGGTGTAGCGCTGCGCAGAGGTAATAAGGCTAGCCTATTGCTTGTGGATCGATTGTAATCATGAAGGATGTTTTTGATTTTTCTGTCTTCGTTTTTTTACCGCAATGGATTATCCTCAAAGCATATCCATTACTACCTCCAATACTGTTTTTGGGGTGAGACATGCATCACATTGCATTTAATTTTTATGCAAATTGTACATTGATATTGGTATTTTTTAAACACCCAACATTGGGGCCTTAAACAGTCTAGACCCAAGGCTGGACTCTCAGGATTATTGCTTTGATCAACATCAAAGTGGATGTAATGTCATTTTAATGTTAAATTGTTCTTTTAATGTCAAGGGTACTACTGTAATAAACATTCACAGTAATGGATATATTTGATATTTTAAACATTTTAGTTACACAATATGCAAAGACAGTGCACCATATTTTATTTTTGATGATCCAGAAGCAAAAATTCATTTCAATGAAGAGAATTGTAAGTTTTTAAGTTTTGGTTTCACTTTTCCCTTTCGTTTTAGTACTGATACCTCAAAATCTACAGTGCCTGCTCTGGATATAATGTTCTTTTGTGGGTGCAATTCCTTTGTATTTATAGCTTTTCTGATGTGATTCTAAAACCACATCCCAAGCTAAAAGATTGATTGTAATATCCCTATCTTCTCGGTAGGAATCAGTCAGGTTTTACTCTTTTGACATTTTTTTATTCTGTTATCCTCAAACGGCAAGCACTCCTGCATTATATTATCCTCCGAATAATAATAGCATGCATGTTTGTCAGTTTTCACATATTAATTTTGGCGGTATCACCACTGATAACTTAACATTCATATGCTTATGTTATTTTTTGTATTTTTAGGTGATGATGTGTTTTTCTTTTTTTTAAACCCAGACATTTTAAATTGACTGGAGGACGCTCCTGCTAGTTTGAAATGTGGCTATTTTGATGACACAGTAGTTTTTGCCCCAATATAAACTCCTATAAATATCTACATTTTTTTAACTCACTGTTATTAACAATGTGGCTAAAGCTGCCAAATTCTACCACCACGCTTAAAAAAAAACCAAGCACAGTCCTAAGGATTACTGAAGAGTACCAGTGTATACTTGGAGAGGATTGAACCCATATTCTACCTTGCACAATAGAGTTGCCTCTCACTCCTAATTAAGATACTACCTCACTCTAGCACCATTCAGAACCCCATAGCAGAATACCACCCACAAAGGCTGTGTTGTGCCCTAGTATGGAAGCCTGGACTACACTCATTGATGAATTAAATATATTTAAACAAGTAAAGCTAATGGATAATTTGACAAATATATAATTAGACACAGCAGACATGTAAATATGAAATACTTTGTCACGTTCTGCTGGTTTGGTGGAGGGCCATGGGACATCAATGCCCTGAAATATAGAAAAGGTTACAAATTTAGAAGTGCATGCACATCTTTTTGACCCTACACATTGCAACTAGGTTGAATTTTACAGTTCTGATTTACAAGTTTAGTATACAGTGATGTATCAACTCTAGACCCGCTGTGTTTTCAGTATTTCATTCCACAGAGTTTTGAGAAGACGAAGGTGTACGATCAACTGTCGGATCTATGAAACCCCATTGCTAAAAATCTGAAATTTACGCACATAGGCTCACACCTACCATTTGACTAAATGTCTACCCTTGTGAAATTTACAAATGATTCCATGTGTTCTCCAAGGAACTTTCAACCACCTCAGATTCGCAGTTCTCTTATACATATCCATCTATGCACCCACGAAAGTTCAAGTGTACATTTTCACATGCATTTGCTTTTTGAATGATAATTTCTACAATAGAAAATATTTTCCACTCTCCTCTCTAAATACTGAATAATTTTCAGGGTATGCTCTCGCCATTTACACCATGAAAACAGATGCACCCCTGATCTATCTTTATGGATATTACATTTTGCAGCTGGACCCTGGGTGCAACACCCAGAATTCCAGCCTCTGTAAACAGATTTGCTCACGCAGCGATTCTGATTCTGTTATTTAGGAATGGGTTTATGTATGCCTTAATATCATTTAGGCATACAAATAACTGTTTAAATCTGGCCCGAAGTTGAAAGGTGAAGTCGAAAGGGTAGTAGCAAAACCAAAAATGAAACTTTACCACAGAAATACAGACAGCAGCGAGAGTGATGGATGAATGATTGTTATTATCCATAAAGTCATGCGACTGATTTGTTAAACCATTAGTGTATGCATGATGTTAAATGACACATGGGGTTTTTGTTGCAGCAATTCTACAACAAAGCTATAAGTATCGTCTGCAAATGTAATAGTGTTATGTACATCAAGGCGCTCTATAGCTCTATAACATTACATATTCTACATATGCAAACCGTTGTTTGTGTGTTAGGGATATTTGATATGCTCATTTAAAAGGGA
Organism: Triturus cristatus; assembly: GCF_964204655.1. Lineage (NCBI taxonomy): Eukaryota > Metazoa > Chordata > Amphibia > Caudata > Salamandridae > Triturus > Triturus cristatus. Next base: position 419,780,531 of record NC_140593.1, read on the forward strand.
CGGTCTAATTGAATATAAATAATTCTTGTTCTCATTGTCTTCCCAAATGAGAGGTGATTGTTACATTATTCTGCAGTGGTAGGGCCTTTTCGCCTGCCTCTAACCCACTTTCAATGCTTCTGCATGTTGATATTCAACCTTTTGTACAAACAATATGAAGGAAAATATATTTTTTGTACTTTTCATAATTCTAAGTGTAACCAGGGTTTTTAGTCTTAGATTGATCAATAGTAACTAGTTAACGTCTCATTGGCCAATTGTTTTACATGGTATTATCTGTATCTGGTTCTTGTATTGTGAATATCTGGCTTATAGAAGCCTTCATAATCCTTTAAGTTGATTTATGCATATTTCACAGTGGCAGTAGCCACTGTGCAGCTATGGTTTGATTTGTATTTCATAGGAAACCCCTTTTTTGATTACCTTAAAACCTTTGCTCTTTGTAACAGATTGACTTCCTCTCTAGTTCCCCAGTAACCATAACCTCATCATGAACTCCTAGTGTTGTCTTGTTGCAGGAGGATAAGGAAGGAGAAAATAATAAACCTATGTGGAGTGAAGGAAAGCATACAGGAGAAGATACCAAAAAAAGAGACAGAGAGAGAGAAGTTGACCCACAGAGACATTAGTATGAAAGATGACCTGCTGAGGACTGTGCACAGCTGCCAGAAAGAGTGGGACCAGATTCTCTGGATGGTGCAGACTGGCAGGCTGAAGTAGCTTTGCAGTCCAGGCATATAATGTGGGACTGGTAGGGAAAACATTCATTGAAGTTTTCTTCCAATTCCGTCTCACTCTGTGACTTTAACCAATCATATCTACATTATAGTTTCTTTTATCTAACCCAAATCGAAGATGCAAACAATTGTGGAGAACTGTATACTACGGTATACACCCAGCCTGCTTCACGCACACTATAAGCCTTTCGGAGGTAGGGGCCATGTGGAGAAACCTGACAAACCAGATTTTATTGTGGGAATAGACAACCCCATAAGAGATAGTAAACTACATTAATGTATTCTTTTGCCTGTTCTGTGTATATGACCCATTACAGGTGGGATTGGTACACCAAAACCAGAGGAGACAATAATTAAACAAGTGATTCAGCAATTAGCTGATGTAAAAACCAAAACCAGAGGAGACAATAATTAAACAAGTGATTCAGCAATTAGCTGACGTAAAACCACAATTTTCAGCTTGTTCTTGAAAAACAGGCAGAAAGACTGCATAAAGATTATAAAGACTAAAACCAAAGATTAATTTGAGCATAGGGAATACATTTTTTACCAGATCATTATACCTATTGGAACAAAAAACAGTGGTGATCTGTCTGTGAGGTGAAAAGATCTTATACAAAAGCAAGTTGCAACATAATCTCACAGAGTTCAAGGAGACTCCCGGCAGGTCCTATGGAGAAGGAGCGCTGGGTGGGGGAAACAGCCTTTACCATGCAGTGGCAACCACACAGTGCCTTTACAATGCAGTCTCAAGAACGAATGCTTCTTTACCATACATTCCATTACCATGCAAGTCTTTAGAATGACTTGCTTTAGAGAATGCATTGTTGGACTGATGTTGGATTTTAAGTCAAGGCAAGCAGTTTACTTGTCACAGGATAGATCAGATACAAGTACCCTACAGACAGGACTAGGGACAATGACAATCATAGAACCAAGAAGACAGGAAAACAAGGTATAGAAAAGGAAAAAAACAGGTATCACAACAGTGAGGACATGATAGAAGACGAGGGGACTCAACAACCGGTGAGTTATGAATTTTGAACCTTTTAATTGGAAAATAGCGCCTAAAAGATCAAAGCACCAACCGCAGATATCTAGAGACCGGGGCAAAGTCAAAATTAATGGCTCACTGTGATGGGAGAGTGGATCGGACACACAAAGTGGATTGGGCCCGTTCCCTGCTTACCTTTGAACTTAGAAGAAATTTTGAAGAAATATTTCTGAGAAGGTAAGAGTTCAGTGGAGCAAGACAGCTATCTGTGTTTAAGGAAACAGAGTCATCATCTGGGAGGCACTGGACAAAGTTGTGGTAAAGATTTCTACGTTCAGTCTTAGTCTCTTCTTTGGAAGTCAAAAATCCCTATCGGTGCAAAGCTGCAGGCTGCAGCTGACAGGACCGCCATGAGGCTGTATTCCAAGTCTGCGAGGAGCTGCTTAACAGGATGTGCTGCTGCAGTGAAGAACATATCTGGAGCTGCAGTGCAGTTCAGGCCAACCGGCGATGCACCTTTTGTGGATATACATGCAGATAGTCCATAGTCTCCTGTCTATTATCAGAGCACTTCTTGGTCAAAAATTCTCCAAGTCCCAAGTTCTGGATTTTGGCTATCTGGTTACCATTAGCACCACCTCCAAGGGCCCAGGACTGGAGAGGAGAGGCACCACGTGGAAGGTCAGGCTTCACACAGGCATGGTCCAAGGGTTCACGATGGTTGCGATCTTTTCTGTCCCTAAAGCTCTGATCAGGAGGCCAGCTAACTATCCCTTGGAGTCCCTCTGGAAGAAGGGTTCAAGTAGGAGAGCAGGGCTTTTGCAGCAGGGCTCTAAAGTCACCCTAATATCCTTTATGAATAGCAGCATGCCAACTACATATAGTGAAGTCATATGTATCCTGTCCTGGCTCCTCTGGGGGCTCAGAGCAGGCTTCAGACAGAAGAGCAGACCCTCTTGGTGCAACAAAGCAGTCTTCTAAAGTACACAGTAGGCCACAGCAGCAGGCAGTCCACTGAGATTCCTTCTGCAGGTCCAGAAAGTGAATTGAAGAGTGGATCTGAGGGCCCTATTTTTACACCTAGTGCCTCCTTTGAAGTAGAGCTTACTAGAGGGTTCCCCTTCCAGAAGGGTGTAGAATTTCCTGGCTCCCTGCCCTAGTACCAGTCTGTCTGCAGGCACAATAGGCTAGTGTGAAGTTCTTTGTGTGAGGGCAGGGTGCAGCCTATTGAAGTACAATTTGGGCCTTGCACACTTCTGCCCTCGCACACGATCATGGCGGAGATGGCTCATCAAGGCACAACTAAAAGACAAAAGAGGTAGGCCTAACAGTTGTAAAAAACAAATTTGTCAATTTTTCACTACCAGGGCATGTAAGACTTACAAGTACATGTCCTCCTTTTGATTTATAATGCACTATACCCTATAGGCTGTGTGGGTCATACTTTAGAGATGACTTATATGTAATAAAAAGGGAGTTTAGGTCTTGGCAAAATGTTCATTTTACCAGGTTAAATTGGCAGTTTGAAATTGGCAACAGGCTGTAACGGCGGGCCACAAACATGTTTAGGAGGCTATTTAAGTGAGTGAGACAATACGTGCTGCAGGCCCATGAGTAGCATTTATTCACAAGGCCCAGGTCAGTGGCGCAGCAAGGTGGGGGCAGTCCGCCAGCACAAGTTTTGTAGGAGGCGGCCTCCCCCTCTTACCTGCCATTTCGGTATTCAATCACCACCACACCCCGCTCTTCAATGCGGTCGTTGAGGGCGGCAATCGTAGGAATCTCAGCAGCACCACGCTCTTCAGTGTGAATGAATGAATGAATGAAATCCGATTTATAACGCGCTACTTAGCCCAATGGGCGTCATGGCGCCTAACCAAGAATGCTAGTTAAATCAGACTAAGATAGAAAATGCTTACTGATAGGCTTTAGTAAAGTACCACGTTTTGAGTGTTTTTTTAAAGAGGGTTATTGAAGATGTGGTCCCCGAGGAGCGGGAAACGCAGGGACTGCCAGAGGCGGCCAAAGGGCTATCTATGCCACTGCCCTGGGTGCATGTACTACGACTTTACTTGGGACTTACATGTAAATTAAATATGACAATCAGGTGTGAGCGAATTTTCCCATGTTTTAGGGAGTGGAGAGCAAGAACTTTAGCAGTTGTTAGCAGTGGTAAAGTACACAGAGTCCTATTGCTGACAAAAAAAAATCAGAAAAATAGGAGGGGTGAAGTTACAATGTTTGGGTGAAGACCATCCTAAAGCTGACAGGTCTAACAGAATCGTAAATTGGGACCTCAAAGACACATCATCACGTCTTTATTATATCGAGTTTGCGAAAATTACATCAGATTCAGATTTTGGTCAAATTACTGTTTTGGTCCTAACACCTTGGCTCTGTAAATATAATGTCTCTAATCAGTGTAGGCAATGTAACACTGATGAAGAATCATGTGTCATACATTTTATTTATATGCCAGTTTTAACTTATATTCAAATGGTTAACCTGAAAGACAGATTGTGATCCAATAACATCTGCACAATAAGCAGTACCCTGGAGTTTATAAATAATGGCATCCGCAGCAAGTTATATGGATGTACAGTTACATTAATAGACATTGCTCTCAAAAGACTACATGATATGGTGTCTTACTGTGATGTGGACTGCTGTTTTTTAAATTTTACATTACTAGAAGTGATTAACATGCCTTTTTTGTATGAGGGCCCGTGATATATCATGTATGGGTTCTAGTACAATTGTGTTTGCTGGGCAATTAAGATTTTACTCACTTTTAAGATTGCCATATGTCAGGGGGAGACAGAATAAAGCGACCTTATCAGGTGGGAAACCACAATCAACCTAACAGGCAGCAAATTTACCAGAGGACGCATATTAGGTTGACAAGATAAGGTCAATTTGGAATTATTGAGTATAGTATAGATATTGGAACATACAGAAACCAGTTCAGGTAGAAAGAAGTTGAATCTAGGGGAAAATCCTCATTCTATTTTGTGGAAGTGGAGAGCATAAAGCGTGGAGGAGTGAGAAGGAAGGGTGAAAATAATGCTTTAAATAGTAGTGATCTTCAAGGAAAAGTAAGACAAATGTATTGGCTTGTAAGCTAGTCAAAGTACCAGTAGAGCAGGGACATAAAGACTTGGAGCTGTCCGGAATAAAGACAGGGTGGACATTTCCCTAGGTAGTTTTAGAACTTTTGTATTGTGAGTATCCTAAATCAAGAGGGGTCAGCAGAAATACTGTTGGCCCCACAAAATGTGAACAAAGCTCCTGTCTGTATGTTGGCCTGCGGCAGAGTGTTGATACGTGCCCTATGATGAAGCATGACACAGTTAAGTGTGTGTGGGCAGTATTAGAAAACTAAAGGGTTTTCCACGGGGAGAACCGAGCAGCTCCTACAGAACCACATTGATTTGATTTCTTCTTCCTTTCCATTATGTGGAAATGGGTTACAGAATATCCCTACTTACGGATATGGGTAGACATATTTGCATCTTGAGAGTGCAAATAGAGGTGTAATATAAGGGTGCGGACAAAGGGGGGGCGGAAACAGGTGTAAATTCAATAGGTTCATTGTAGATAGGTTATTTTTAGCTATAGGCTTTGTTCTTCCTGGAATTTGGCAAAGAGACAGCTACTGGTATGTATCAATTAGCCAATGAGAGTGTGGGCCAATCATGTGAAGCAGTGGGATAATACAGATGATAATAATAACATCAGGTGGGAAATGGCCTTTACAACGCGGCCTTAAGTACGCGTGCTGTTTCCCTGCAAGCCGAACACCGCTTGCCTTAACCACGCAACCCATGCATATGAGTAGTTAAGGCAATAGGGGATCTAGCTGCCTGAGCGGATGGGCGGGAAGAACAACCGAAAGGATCACTGCAGGAAGGATGCGGCATGGTAAGCTGGGAGGGAGCAGGGGGGAGGTAGGGGAGGTTTTAGGCTGGTTTTAGGGCTCAGAGCGGGGAGCTTGGGTCAGGGTAGTATTTAGTGCAGGGGGACGAGTTTTAGGGCTCACGGCAGTGGGAAGGGGCAGTTTTCAGGGCTGGGGGCCCGTTTTTAGGGCTCAGGGGTGCTGGGGTCGGAGTAGGCTTAGGGTAGGGGTTTGGTGTAGTTAATAGGTCTGGGACAGGTAGATTATAACGCAGGAGGGCAGAGATTTAGGGCTCAGGACAGGGGGGCCTGGGTATTATCTTTACCACACATATACCTTTACCAATTATGCCTTTACAACGACAATCCTTGTAAAGGCATGCGTGGTAAAAGCATGCGTGGTAAAGGCACGGTTGTTGTAAAGACTGAGAGGTTAAGGCATACGTGGTTTAGGCATTGATCAGATCGGGTGTGTTACAATGGGAGTGGGTGTTTGAAAAAGTTGTTGGAGGGAATGCGAATAAACAGATTGGGCTACCGATGATTCTTAAGGTCAAGGTTGAAGCCACTGAGAACTATGAACTTTGCAGAGGTGGAAGCAGAGTCTAAGATGGGGTGTTTATCCTATAAGAAGGCTCCGGTCACACTGAAGATAAGCTAGACCACTAAAGTATATAGTTTGAAATAAGTGAGTACAGTGAAGTCAGTGTTTTAGAAGGTGCATAATAGAGCTTGATCATGGCTGGGAGGGTGTGAAGATGATGATTTCATTTACAAACAGGCCTATCCCTCGGCTGGTTTGTGCCTAACATGCTTCTCTTGATGCGTCCATAACACAGTTACATCACTTTTTTGTTTTCCTTAATTGTGAGGATCAGTTCTGTGCTGCAATAATTTCCATCATTTCCCTGCAGTGAAATGTAGTACTTTTCTATTTAATGCTCTTGCCTTATCTTCTCTGGCAAGACTTTAACCACTCACTATGCAGCATAAGGAAAATGGGAGTGATGGGAGACAAGAGGAGGACAGAGCGGTAAGGAGAACATCATAGCATAAGAAAGAAGTGGAGGGCAACATAAGATAAGGATGAGGTAGAAAGATAGTTGAAGAAAGAAGAGACATAAGGTAGAGAAAGAATGGAGGCCCAAAGAAATATATAAAAAGATAGAATAAAAAGGAAGAGATAGATAAGATAAAGTTAAGGGTATAGATAGGAATGTTATTAGAGTGGTGGACAAAAATTGAGCTAGGCATATGAAGAAAGGGGTTGGGTACAACAAGAGGTGAAATAGAGGGATAAAATATATAGAGATCAGTGTTAAAAAGATACAGTGGCAGAAAAATGTTAAAGTAGACATCTAGAGATACGTTGTACTTGATACTCCTGAGGCGGAAGCCGGGAGGTAATTTTAACTCTTTCCTGCATTCGATCCGCATTATAATTTTAACTGTTCTTAGACCATTTTTGCTCTCAATTCTCACCTGTGTCACCTGTGTGTGTCTCGCTGCCGCTGCCATTGTTCGGACCCGTCGCGCTTTGGCAAGCGGAGGACTTGGTTGCCAGCAGCGGGCCGCCATCTTGGGTGGGGGTTGTGTTTAGCGCTCCAGGCACTGCGAGCCAGTGGATATAAATCCCGGATGCCAGCGCAAGCGCGCAGCATACGTTGTACTTGATACTCCTGAGGCGGAAGCCGGGAGGTAATTTTAACTCTTTACTGCATTCGATCCGCATTATAATTTTAACTGTTCTTAGACCATTTTTGCTCTCAATTCTCACCTGTGTCACCTGTGTGTGTCTCGCTGCTGCTGCCATTGTTCGGACCCGTCGCGCTTTGGCGAGCGGAGGACTTGGTTGCCAGCAGCGGGCCGCCATCTTGGGTGGGTGTTGGGTTTAGCGCTCAAGGCACCGCGAGCCAGTGGATATAAATCCCGGATGCCAGCGCAAGCGCGCAGCGCAAGCGCGCAGCGGGTGCGCCGGCAGCGTGCCGAAGGCGCGCTATAGGCAAGCCCGTCTGCGCCCGTGCGCGGCCGTACGGGACCAGGGACCTGTCACTCTGCCCTTTTTTACTCCTTTTCCTCTAATGACTTACGTGCTCTCCATCAGAACTGGCCCGCTACTCCTCGCCTAAAACAGAAGCTCTCCTCCTGCGGGATTCTATCTTCATGGCTTCACTACCTAAACATCAATTAGAAATCTTTCACCTTCTTGATTCTGAAAAACCCGATGTGCTTCTTCTTTCTGAAACCTGGCTTACGGATGATTCTCTACCGGACATCCTGGCCACTATCCCTACGGGGTACTACATATTACAGACCAATAGATCCTCTGGGCAACCTGGAGGTGGTGTGGCTGCTATTATCCATCACCAGTTACAATTTACTGCTTTAACTGTTATTAGCATTCCCTCTGTCGAGTCTTGTTATAAAATTTGAGTCCTCTCATGCCCCCCTTATTTGCGCCCTGTTCTACCGGCCTCCCCATTCCATGCCCTCCTTCCCCCAGTTAGTGAGGGATCTAATCTCCGAATAATTATAAACTACTCCAAATTATTGATAATTGGTGACTTCAATTATTGGCCCTCTGACCCCAAAGAATGTCCCAACTCCCGTGACTTTACAGATCTTCTTTCGGGTCTCAATTGCACTCAGCATGTTCACACTGCCACCCATACCAAAGGCCATCTTCTGGACCAGCTCTGGACAGCCAATCTGCCCATCTCTTCCCTGTCCATTTCTCCCTGTCCTTGGTCCTGTGAGATGGACTAAGCCACGCCCTATTTACAACACTAAGTTAGCATAACCGAGATCATAGTTAACAAGCAAGCTTGTCGTTTCTGCTGCGCTGCACACGACACTGTTGTTATGTGTTATTCATTTTGTAAAATGCTGCCTCGACTTTGCCTTACAGGATAACAACCTGTTGTTGCACATTCTTAACCGTGAAATGTGCCCTTGGTCTGTACATCATGCAAAGAACACGTCTGGGTCACTAGAAGGTACAGAGTGTTGTGTTAAGATTGATCGTAGACACTTGTTAGACATATCATGCATACAGCTGCCAATATTTGAAGGACAAGCGTCTTTAATATTGCAGAACAGTTTGGTTTTACATTCATTCGAACAAGAAGAGCTGATGCATGCTGTGAGAGCTGATCCTTTGATGTGATTCTACTAAGCTGATCTATACGGTATGGGGTCCCCCCTGTTAGCCTAAGAGACCTTCTAATAGTCTAATAATAATAATGTATTAGATTATAGTGAAAGGAGTGTGGCCGTATACCACTGTCATTAATAGTATGATTGCTCCTTTCATTCTATATGGTATTGTAATAATGCTCATGATTCTGATCTTTACTGTTAGTCTGCTAGTGTTAGCCAAAGTACTGCATCTTAGGACGCGAGGTTTATAAAATAAACTCTTTAAACTTAACCGTGTCTGTATTATTATGTTGTGGACTAATACATAAGTACGAACAGGTATTTCGGATTCCCACCACTCCTGAGAAATATCTAAGTCGCTTGTTCTGGTTTGTCTATACATTGGGACCACCTAGCTAGATCTAGGTTAACGAATGAGATACTAAGCTAGTCGGATAAGGGGTTCTGGGTTCTGAGGGGAGTTTTCTGGTACACCACAATTCTCTGAGGTCCTGGTCTCCTGCGCATAGTTCTGTGCAAAAGCAGAATCCCTGCAACATGGCGCACCTAACGTTTGGTCTTAACATCTGAGACGCTTTAGTAGTGCTAGTTTTAGTCCACAACAACCCTCACTCTCGTTTCCGGAAAACTTGAGTGACGGTTTAACCTACCTAGGTTTAGACTAAAGGTTCTATCAAGATTGAAAATTAAAAAGTTAAAAAATGTTGAGCCCTAGTGCTACTGTGTTAATCGTTGTTATTCTTTAAGGAGTCCTTCTGGCGGTATGACTCTGGAAATTCCTATTTCTGCCTGGCAGCATACAATTTGGTTTAATGGCGCCCTCCCCCATGACGTCGTATCGGCGAGAATGGGCCCGTTGTCAATTGCAGGGGCTACATGGCCGGTACTGGCCGGATATACTCCACACCCACGCTACCTGACGGTGGGAGTGGGTGATTTAAGAACACTACACACAGCCCTGATCACGGTCCATAGGGCTTTAGTGCAGTATGTGTCACGCACAGTTCAGGTGGGAGCACCTGCGGCTGCTGGACACGGGGCGGATCACCATCACGCGGTGGTGATTAGCCCTGTTATGGTTAACGCGGTTGTCGGCAAGCGCCCCCTCAGTAAGGATGAATTTCCTTACTGGCTTGCGGAAAAATTTGATCAATTAGAAGCCGTGTTTCCGAACACTACACCTGTGGATAAACACAGGATACTCACCATTACTTTGCCGAAAGACCTGGTCCCTGAACTTGTTGATTGTGACAATTGGGGCAAGGTCTTTGCTGCGACATATTCGAAGTGCTACGGCACTCCGTCTATGGCTGTACTACCCTCCGTCATTAAGAAAGTTCAAGAAAGTCATGGTGCGGAGGCAGCTATTGAGTTGGGAATGAGGCTTGTCGACAGTTTCGATGTGGTTTGTTCCATGGTAATGGGCAACCTCAAAGGAGATGCCATGCAGTTCCAAGTTGGTAATATGCTGGAGCTTGTGGCTGATGCCGATAAGCCTAGGCAGTTCGCAAAAATTATCGCGAAAGCCTATAGGATGGTTGGACGTAGTGCTTTAGGTGTGAAACCCACCATCAAAATTCCAGATGTAGTGCAACAAACTAAGGTGAGTTCGTCTACAAAAGACGAAAAGCCCAACTTTCCTAAACAAAGTTGGCGAGCCAAAAAACAAGAGAAGCAGCAACAGAAACAGGTTTCTCGTCCTGCCTCACCAGTTCAGTCGTATAGTGAACGCACTTATGATTTGCGCGATCGTACTCGTATTAAGTCACCTGATAGGTTTCAGGTCTCTGAACAACGCTCTCCTCGTTCTTCACAGGATACATCAACTTCGCAGTCTGGTGGTGGAGAGCGTGGAAGAGGAAGGGGCACTCAAGGTCGAGACCAGCCCCGCCAGACTGACGGTAAAGGCAAGCAGGAAGACGCTGCCAGACCACGTCCACCGTTTCAGAAAAAGAAAGTTGCTGCTATCTCAGCGAGATATGCCTCAGATGGTCAGGACACAGCTTCGGAACCTGACATGGGCACTAACGCTGCTAGACAGCGCGGCGGAAGTTACAGTAGTGCGTGAAGCATTGCGTCCATTTCTGGAGGCGACAGCAACTGACATTTATGTGACAGTTGAAACTGCTGATACTCGCGTAGCCCCCCCGGAAAGATTATTTGAAATAGTCCTTAATATTGAGGGTGACATACAACGCAAAATTAAAGTGGTTTTTTGGGATAATCTTACCACCACATATGATATTCTTTTGGCGGAGAGAGATTGGCCTCCGGCTTTCATTTTGGACACCCCTAGGGGAGAGGAAGTTATACTTCCTTCCTTTGGACACGCAGTGCCCACGGAGGAGTCTACTAGGTTGGCCGGGGAGTGGGCGCAGGTGCTTGCACCTGCGTTATATCGTAATCAGGTTGGCTGGGATAAATGTTCTCCCAATCACGAGATTCCATTGCAATCCGATCCCCAGCCTCAACCCCAATATCCCATGCGTCGCGAGGCAAGACCTCACGTCGCGTCCATCCTTGAACAATTGGAATATCAAGGAGTGATTGAGACATGTGTGTCACCCATGAATAATCCTTTATTCACTGTAACGAAGCCTGACGGGTCGTACCGCCTAGTTTTGGATTACCGGCATTTAAACTCACATTGCCAGACGTGTGCGGTACAAAATACTCATAGTTCGGCTCTCGTAGTCTTGTGAGAAAACGTTTCAAAACTACGCTCAACTTATCTAATGGCTTTTATTGCCATAATCTGGCCCCTCTTAGTTATGAGTGGAAAGCATTCACCTCGGGTGGCAAACAAAAATTGTTCAAGAGGCTCCCGATGGGCTATAAAAACAGCCCTGGAGTTTTTGCTGCTCGCGTGGTCTCTCTCTTGGAGATGGTAGACCCGGAAGCATACTCGTATGCCGATGACATCTATCTGACAGACGACGAGTTGCTTCCACACCTTGCTCGTGTGGATAACATAGTGACTATGTGTGCAGACTTCGGTTAGAAGTTTAACTTTAAGAAGTCGCACATTGCTGAATTTACAGTGTTGTTCTTGGGGTACGAACTCAATAATGAAGGTCGAGGCTTGGCACCGCAGTTCCTAGAGAAATGCGCAAACCTTCGAATCCCTACGACACTGAAAAAACTACAATCCTTGCTGGGTTTTCTGAATTTCGGTCGATCTTACATTCCTGATTATGCCCAGCGTATCAAGACACTTTATGCCTTGATACAACCAACTTATACCAGATCTTGCTGGCTGCCAGAGCACTCGTTGGCATTATATACTTTGCAAACTGATCTTCTTACAGCTAAATATCTAAAAACTCGTGACAACCACACCAATCTGGTCATTAGAATTGTTCCAGGCGCGGAAGGTTTCACGTACTTAACGTTCAATGAGGGTGACACCGTCCCCATTGCTTACAAATCTCATCTGTACACTTTGGCTGAGCTGCGATTTTCCACTGTTGAAAAAGTCTTGACAGCAGTTCAGATGGCGATCCTGAAAGAACGAGCGCTATCACAAGGAAAACGCATGCTGGTGGTAACACCGTTTCCTGCTCTTGAAGCAGTCACTAAAGCTAGTGTACCAAATTCAAAGGCTTTGCATCCAAGGTGGATACAATGGGCGACCTCCTTAGCTTCGCCTGATGTCGAATACATCTTTGACGCGGCGTTGCAGACTCAGGAGAGTTTGGAGTATGAATTTGTTCATCCTGCTCCGCAGTCATTGCGCCCCATCGAGGAATACCATTGTGTCATATACACTGACGGGCCGGCGCAACCCGCAACTCGATCAAGGCACGCTTATTCAGCGGCTTGCGCAATTGTAGTCGGTACTTTCGTGAATGGAGAGTTCAAATCTGATGCAGTGCATACGCAGTCATTGGGTGATTGTACCGCGCAACTGGCAGAGCTTCGTGCTCTGGTGCTTGCACTTGAGTTTGCTGATCACAGAGTCACTACTCTTATAGTGAGTGACTCTTACTACTGTGTTCAATCTTACAACGACAATATACTTTTTTGGATTATGAATGGTTTTCGTGACTCCAAAGGTTGCTCAGTAAAGCATAAAACGATTTGGGCTCGAGTGTCAGAACTCAAAGGGATTCTGCCACTTGTGGATGTAATTCACACTCTTGGTCACCAACGAGTTGGTGTCCATGCTGTCGGTAACAGTTTGGCTGACGAGGCAGCTAAAACAGCAGTGGCGACATATTTAGTAGCAGCAGTTACAAGATCAAAATCTAAGATAGATGCAGACATCTTAGCAGCTATAGCTGCTTCTGAGACAGGGACAAACTTCCCTAGAGGTTTCCCTTCTCGATACCATTATCACTTAAGTCCTGATAACGTCCCATTAGTGAGGATTAACGACGTTGGTGATAGATTGATTCCCAACGCGGACTGCAGACCAAATCTGATAACAGCTGCCCACGAAGGTGTTGCATCTGCGCATGCTGGAGTGTCAGCAACTGTCTCTCTTTTGCAGCAACGTTACTGGTGGTACGGTTTGTATAAACAAGCGCGGGCTTATGTACTTAATTGTGACATTTGCCAGCAAATCAAACCTTTTTCTGTTGCGCGTCCACCTCCAACGCAGCTGCATATATCTAATCAACCCCTAGCGTGTGTTTATTTAGATCACTGCGGTCCTTTTACCTCTGATACTGCGTACAAGTACATCTTGGTTGCAGTAGATTCGTGCACACGTTTTCTGTGGGTGTGGCCACAAAGGAGTGCTGATGCCAGGACTGTCATCAAAGCATTGCGTGTCTTTATAGGGAGTTTTGCGTGTGGTACCTTTCACTCTGATCAGGGCCCGGCGTTCGCCTCTAAGGCTTAAAAAGAGGCTATGAGAAGTTTGAGGGTCCAAGTCAAATTTTCGTCTCCATACCGGCCTGAGGGCAATAGTGTTGTGGAACGGATGAACCATGACCTAAAGCAATCGTTGACAGCCAAGGTGTTAGGTACAGGCCGGAACTGGCTTGCCCACTTGTATGACGTCCAACGTGCACTTAATAATCTCCCTAGAAGGTCTCTGAGTGGGAGGACCCCTTACATGATGCTCTTTGGAGTGAGAATGTTTGTTCCGGACCTTGATGGTCTAGACATGGCGGCGGCTGCCGCCCCTTTTGACCTGGATGACCACTGTGCTGTATTGCAGAATCTACAAGAAGCAAGAGACACTCTGGCAAAAGAACACATGCCCTCTGCATCAGAAGTAGCGCTCCTGATTCCGGTGGTCGGCTGGCTGCCTCGAGTTGGTGATCTGGTCCATGAGAAGGTGGAGAACAAGAAGGAGTTTGGCCCCTCTTATCGTGCACCAGTCCCGGTGCTTGGAGTATTGGGTACACGTACAGTTGTTTTACCACCACTTCCTGGTCGCAAAGAAAAAAGGTACATTTCAATTGAAAATGTCAAGCTACACAGGGTGGCCGATTCTCCATAGTATGACACCTTCGGTTTCCTGCCCTTCAATGCTGAGAAACTCTGTTGTGTTGCCACCCTCTATCATCGTGCCTGAAGTTTCCATTTAGATGACTACAGTTCCGCCACCTATTGCTGGTGGTTTGCCCGCTGATCCTGAGTATGCTTATCCTACAGAAGTCGCTTTGCCCCTTTTAAATACAACAACACTTGCCCAGTCCCAGTCTTCCTTTGAAACTGAATCATTGACTTCCACTGTCCCTTCCAAAATCTCTATATTTTTTGCCTGGTTCAAGAGAAATTTTTTGGTTGCACCTTGGACTTACATCTGGTTGGTGCTGATTTGTATTTTTTTGTTCATGACAATTGGCTTTGTGGTAGTGTTTTTCAGACTTATCAATGGACACTACCTGAATGAACGTTCTACAATTCAATTAATTGATGGAACTTTGGCCCCCCATTCCTCATCACACATCATGAAAAGAGACCAGACGTTTGTGAACATCACCGCCTGGCCTGTACGTGATGGGATTGCTTGGGATGCGGTGAACTTTCAAATTTATGGTCCCACCGAAGTTATTAATGTGCCAACTGTTTTTCGTGTTTCTATGGGTGATGTAGTTAAACAAAACATCCGCTCAGATGATTGGGATGTACAAGCAATAGAAGCACTGTTTTCTGATTTAAAATATTATGCTGCATTTGATGCTGAAGATCTGTATTTAAATACTGCGAACTATGATGAGCAGTTTTGTTTTCAACATTATGGCACACATTTCCTACACAGAGCAAATACTTTTAGAAATTTTGTTAATTTCACACAATGGGAACATTGTCCTGTCCCTATGCCCGGCAGCTCTGCCACTTTATTGAAAAAATTCACATACTTTTCGGATTTTAGTGTGTCAAACCCTGAGTCTTTTTATTTTAAGGTAGCGGTAGAACCCGCTTCTAAGGTCAGACTGACACACACAAAATTATTATATTCCAAATCCTTTATGGAGGAATTGGCTATTGGAGGTTATGAAGTATGGAAAGCTACTATCGATCTTAAATCGGTTTGGGGAACTAAACCTTGGCAGGTACAAGGAACAGAAGCCTTGCATCGTGCCTGTCTTATCCCTAACCATATTTTATTTTTGAATTCATCTATTTTTCAGACCACCTGTTTTGGATTGGCTATATCTAAAAAATTAATTTCCCCCTCTATCCCTGATCTGGGTGCTTATCCTGGTTGGGAAAATAACTCAGATCTGTCCCTTACTATGTTGCAGTCGCTTGTGTCCAATGGCACCTTCAATATTTCAACATTGAATCCTGAGGGTTGGTTGGTATGGCAAACAAGCTCAGATTCCTGTCAACGTTGATTTCTGGATTTGGCTCCGGAGTATACACAACTTAGGGTTGACCCTCGTTTCACATCTTCACACACGGTGACTACCTACTCTGTAGGCAAGTTATGTCAGTCATGGCTGCAACATTCCACGTTAACTTCAGTTAAGCTTCATTTGTCACGTTTAAATGAAAAAATAGATTTGAATGATTTCATTAAGGGTCCTGTAAATGGTAGATCTAAACGATGGGCTTATGCTATTTACAATGAAATTTGGAAGTTGTCGAAAATTGAAGCTGCTTCTAGACTACGTGCTATTGACCAGGCCAATATGGAAAAAGTATTGGCTGTGATAGATAATAGTATTAATACGTTGTCTTCTAGAATTTATACATTGGATAATATTGTTTCTTCTGTCGTAGACATTGTGCAAGATGATGTATCTGTGTTGTATCATGGTAAAAATCAATTGCGTTCAATTATGCAGTTTGCATGGACATTGCAAACGTTAAAGGCAGGGAAAGTCCCTTGGGATTACATGAATACTACATCATTGTTCCTTCCGTTTAATTTGACTGAAAAACAGCAGTTCATGTCCATGAAAGATGCAACATATGCATTACTGCACATTGAAAAATTAGAACCTTTACCTTTTTCTGTAGCTGAGTTGAATTCGGCCGTGTGGTTAGATCATGGATTGGTAACTTTACCGTTCAGTTTGTTCAAGTATAGTTTGTGCATGAAACACTATGCTATCGGCAGATATGAACAACTTGGTGATGCGTTTCTGCATGAAGTTTGGTCACTTCCGTTCACTTACAGATGCGTAAGGGATGGCAAAGAAGTTTACTTAAAAGGTGAAGAATGCAATTCCGCTCCTGATCACTCTGTTGTTTGCAGACATATACAATTACATGGCGCTTGCAATATACACGCTCCTAATTTAGCTTGTGTCCTAAAGGGGATTCCAATGCCAGTTATAATGTCTTCTTTTAAGCTGCTTGCCAACGGTAGTTATTTGCTTTTAAATAGTGAAGCTTGCTGTGGGATGCTAGTGGGTATTCCTTACATAGTGACTGTTTCACAAAAAGTAGTTTGCTGTAATAACGTCCTTTTCCCGCCCCCGCAAGGCCGACTCGACATATCCATCTGGCCAGCGATTCCAACCTTGAACGCAGAGTTCAATAGGATGAGCAGAATAAGGGCTTTTTTGTCTAAAAAAGTGGTTGCGTTGACTTCATCCCGTGAAACATTTCTACTTAATGTTGCGAATACACGCACTGAGGTACAGGCTCTTTTAAATACCGACCTCCCCCTCCATTTTGGAACCTTGATTCAAACTATCTTTAATGCTTCGTCTACGACTGGCCTTGTTCATTTTTTTTAAATTGTGGGCTCCGGCCTCGTGACATCTTTCCAGACTGTTTTTGGTGTGATCCCCGCATTTTTACATTCTATTTTTTCGAGTGTCTTCGGAGGGTTCCCCTTGCTCCTCGCTTTGGTGGCTGGGATCCTCGTGTTGATTTGCGCACTTAAATATGGCTGCACACCGGGAGTTACAAGACAGAATGCTGCACTTGCTCCATCTTCGTAGCCGGATGCTTGATTTCTACGGCACCTTACCACTGGCGGCATTAAGCGTCAAGTATGAATTGTCATTCCGGTTTCCCTTTTTTACGTGTGTGCAACCTGTCTTTCATTGCCTAGATTGTCCGTTCCAATGGGCTCTGGACTTGTGCCTGTCAAACTTGGCGTCACCTGACCCGGATTTTGATGAACTAATGTGTCCCTTAGTGGCTCATGAATTCGACTGTTCTGGTGTCGGGTTTATGGTTTGGGTGCTGCACACGGAGTCCTTGGGAACTGGGATATCGGAGAGGCAGCTATTGATTTCCTTGAAAGGAGTTATATTGAGGAGACTGACAGTTGTCCTATCATGGTGCTGGATGCTCCGATAATTAATGAACATGTGTGTTCCTTTCCCTTACTCAACTGGATGGCAGATACTTTTGCGGAACGCTCCAATGATTTCCTCTTGGAAGCAGTTGCAACTTACGGTGCATATACCTTCATGGATTGACTAATTGACATTGTCATTGCAGCTTGCATCCAGATTTATTAATTTTCTATGAAAGTTTTGCTTATTTTTTATCACATCATTTTTCATTTTCTAAATGAACATTTTTTTATTTTTTTTCTCGGACTTTACACTTACCTTATATGACCTTGGTTCCGTTCTAAATCACTTGAACTCTGCGTTCTTGATAAATGTATCCCTATTGGTTAGTGCTCCGATCATGGGGGGTGTGAGATGGACTAAGCCACGCCCTATTTACGACACTAAGTTAGCATAACCGAGATCATAGTTAACAAGCAAGCTTGTCGTTTCTGCTGCGCTGCACACAACATTGTTGTTATGTGTTATTCATTTTGTAAAATGCTGACTCGACTTTGCCTTACAGGATAACAACCTGTTGTTGCACATTCTTAACCGTGAAATGTGCCCTTGGTCTGTACATCATGCAAAGAACGCGTCTGGGTCACTAGAAGGTACAGAGTGTTGTGTTTAGATTGATCGTAGACACTTGTTAGACATATCATGCATACAGCTGCCAATATTTGAAGGACAAGCGTCTTTAATATTGCAGAACAGTTTGGTTTTACATTCATTCGAACAAGAAGAGCTGATGCATGCTGTGAGAGCTGATCCTTTGATGTGATTCTACTAAGCTGATCTATACGGTATGGGGTCCCCCCTGTTAGCCTAAGAGACCTTCTAATAGTCTAATAATAATAATGTATTAGATTATAGTGAAAGGAGTGTGGCCGTATACCACTGTCATTAATAGTATGATTGCTCCTTTCATTCTATATGGTATTGTAATAATGCTCATGATTCTGATCTTTACTGTTAGTCTGCTAGTGTTAGCCAAAGTACTGCATCTTAGGACGCGAGGTTTATAAAATAAACTCTTTAAACTTAACCGTGTCTGTATTATTATGTTGTGGACTAATAAATAAGTACGAACAGGTATTTCGGATTCCCACCACTCCTGAGAAATATCTAAGTCGCTTGTTCTGGTTTGTCTATACATTGGGACCACCTAGCTAGATCTAGGTTAACAAATGAGATACTAAGCTAGTCGGATAAGGGGTTCTGGGTTCTGAGGGGAGTTTTCTGGTACACCACAATTCTCTGAGGTCCTGGTCTCCTGCGCATAGTTCTGTGCAAAAGCAGAATCCCTGCAACAGTCCGATCACTACTCTCTTCAATTCTCTCTGGACTTGACGCGGCCAGCTAAACCCTTAACACTGGGTAAACTTTTAGCCAGGAACTGGAACCGGGCCAACAAAGACGAGCTCTGCTCCTTACTCTCCACCTCTTTACCCATAGAAGCTGACTGTGTCAACGCTCAATCAACTGCTATCAATAACTGGCTAGTTTCAGCCAGTAATATTGTTGCCCCCTGCAAACTCTCCATACTCAGGTGGCCTCATGACGCCCAGCGTTGGTTCACCGAGGACCTCAGACAAAAAAAACTTCTCCTTAGACAAGCGGAACGAAGTTGGAGACGAAAGTATTCTCCAGACACAAAAGACATCTTCACTGGGCTCCTAATTGAATATAAAAAATCTATTATCACGGCTAAATCCTCATATTTTTCAACAAAAATTATGAATTCGGCCATCAAAACTAAAGACATTTTCTCTATCGTAAATGAATTATCCCTGCCCAATAGAGTAACTGTCAAACCTTCACCCACTCAACACCTCTGTGACGCCCTTAATGATTTCTTTATCCAGAAAATTGTCACTATCAAAAAGAGTATTCCTCCGGTCCCCACTCCCTCTGTCTTGGGAATCTCGCCTAAGAACACGCAAGTATTAGATCAAATACCTTTGATCTCCAAAGAAGACTTTTTTATACTTTTAAAAAAGGTCAGCTCCGGTTCCCCTTTAGATCCCTGCCCCGCCCCCCTCTTTCTTCAAGAAGCTTTTTTCTCCTGCCCCGGTCCCCCGCTTGCACTCCTTAACAACTCCCTAAAAACAGGTGTTGTCCCTGATTCTTTTAAAGTGGCAGAGGTCATTCCCATTCTAAAGAAACCTCACGCTGATCCCACCAACCTCACTAATTATCGCCCCATTTCCCTTCTTCCTTACTTGAGCAAGAATTTGGAAGCCCATGTTACGCACTTCCTTGGCTCCTTTATCGAACTCTCGTCCTTCCTTGACCCCCAACACGCTGCTTTTAGGCCTGCACACTCCACCGAGCTGGTCATACTTGCAGTTATGAATGAGCTCAGAAAGGGGGCCGATAACAATCTTTCCCAAGCCCTCGTCCTTTTGGATCTTTCTGCCGCCTTTGACACGGTCGATCATAAACTTTTGATCAACCGTGTCAGGGAAGCTGGTGTCCATGGCACGGCTCTAAAATGGATCTCCTCTTTTCTGGAGAACCGATTGCAGGCCGTTCGCCTTGATACCTTTCCGCCAAAAGGACCACTCTGACTTGCGGTGTACCTCAGGGGTCTTCTCTCTCCCCTCTCCTATTTAACCTTTACATGGTTCCTTTAATTCATTCCCTCCGCAATTTTGAGGTAGCTTGCTTTAATTATGCGGATGACCTCCAACTTGTGTTCAACATCAACTCTTCTCCCATGTCTGTATCCAGCTTTCAGGCGACTCTATGCTTTATTAGGGATTGGATGAACGCCAGCTAACTTAATAAGACCGAGCTGGTTCTGAGCGGTACTTCCAACCCCTGGAACAACAATTTTTGGCCCCCCACATTAGGTAACCCTCCTTTACCTACCAAGTCTGTTAAAAGCCTCGGAGTGATAATCAGTAATGATTTGTCCATGAAACCTCAGATCTGTGCAGTTACATCTTCATGCTTTTTCCATCTTCGCAGAATTCGCAAGATCTCAAGATTTCTAACTATCGAGGCTCTTACAGTAGTCCTCATGGCCTTAGTCATCTCTCGGTTAGATTATGCCAACTCTCTCTACGTTGGTATTCGTGTTTATCAACTCCACCGCCTCCAACTGGTTCAGAATCATGCAGAGCGGCTTATTTTCCATCAACCACGTACTCAACACGTTCGCCCCTTGTTGAAACGCCTCCATTGGCTTCCAGTGGCCAAGCGCTGTTTGTTCAAACTGGGCTGTATTATCTTCAAAGCCTTAGCTGGACTGGCGCCGGATTTCATCTCCGCCTTAGTCTCTCGCTACACCCCGACTCGTGCCCTACGCTCGTCTCATGCCAACTTTCTCACCATCTCTCGTTTTAACCGGAAAAAACATGGCGGACTCAGTTTTTCCTTTTTGGCACCTCAAATGTGGAATTCTCTTCCCCTGGAACTCAGACTTGAAACATCTCTTCCACACTTCAGAACCCTCCTGAAAACCCTTTTATTCACGCAGGCTTACCTATAACCTCCTGGTTTAGAACATCATTGCTATAGCGCCAAGAATCCTCTGGGTGTACGAGCGCTTTATAAATAATTTTAACATAACATAACATAACATAGAGAAGTGAGTTTTAGATACAAAAATTAAAAGTTAAGAGAGAATGGTAAGATAGAGAAAGGGGCAAAATGAGAGAAAGTATAGGACCACAGGTCAGGTAAAGGGAATAGCATGGTAGAGAGAAAAGTAGAGGGATGCGGTTAAAGTTAGACCGGAGAGATGAGGCGTAGAGAGAAAATGGGTAAAACAGAGACATTTGAGATAGAGAAAGATAGGCTAGGTGATACAGAAGTAGAAAGGTGGGGAGAGTTGGGTGGGACTTCTTCCCAGTTCCCCTTGCTGCCAGTCACCTCTTTTTCACTCCTGACTCCTGTTAGGCCCCTCCTGCCCTTGGGAGTAAGCCTCCCCAGGCAGCCTTGTTAGACAACCAGTTCTGCAGTCAGGGCAGCTCTTCTAGGTTCCAGCGGCATCAGCCCTTCTGGGTTCCATGCCTTTAGGCTCCAGGTCCATTGCCACTCGCCATTTTCCCACCACCCGCAACCCCGCCATCCCTCCCAGGACCTACTTAATGGAGGCCGCAGTGCCTAAGGCGTGCCAACTGCAAGCTCCTCTCTTCCTGGGCTGCACCCAGCACCAGGAACCCAGATACTCCACTACAGAGTTCTGAACTCTGGACCTCAGACGTCATAACAACTGCTGCTTTGCTTCACAGAAGGACCATTCATCTGCCACCAATGTCAGTTCACCTGTAAGCTAGGACAGCCTGTCCACGCAGAAACCCTTGCCACACCCACTCAGCCAGCTGACACCACCCTGGACCCATTTGAATGCCTTTTGATAAATTCCAGATCGATGTGCAAACATGGCACTGAAGTCTGGGACAGCATCTCTACCTTCGCCCCCTACGTGACCTTTATCACAGAAATATGGCTCAACTTTTCCTCGGCCTCGACATTGCTACTACAATGCCCAATGGCTACAAGATGAAACAGCGGGACTGCACCAACAAACATGGAGAAGTGGCATCGTCAATTTCCACAAAGATTCAATCCGCTGCACCACCACCGAGGACAAAACCTTGCTGATCATGGAACACCTGAATTTCCAACTTCACACCAACAACAAAACAACCATTAAAAGTACCCTCGCCTATAGACCCCCAGGACCATGAACCGGCCTCTGCGACACCATCACAGATTTCATCACCCCACTCGCCATCAAATCCAACCACTGCATATTCCTTCGAGACCTCAACTTCCATCTGGACGACCCCACAGACACAAATTCCGCCAACCTCCTGGAATGAATGGATAACATTGGCCTCACCCAGCTGACCACAGACTCCCCACACAGAGCCGTACACACACTAGACCCTTTCTTCACTTCCAGCAACAGAGTTAAATACAGCCGCACCATGGAACTCACCTCGACTGACTACTCCATCGTGCACCATCACAGGACCACCTTGCACCACCCTCAACCCCCACATAACCTCCTCCCTCAGCTGGAGTAAAGTTACATAGAGCCAATGGATGGACTCCCTCAACACCACCCAGCCAGACGCCACAGCCAACCTGAAACAGGCAGTCGAGAACTTCAACACCTGGATCACCAACGCCGCCACTGTGTTGTCCACACCATATCAGCCAAAACTTGCAGATCCACCAAACAAGCCAGCTGGTACACTTCGGAACTGAGCAAAATGAAACGCAGCAGCAAACAACTAGAAAGAAGATGGCGCACTACCAGAGATGATACTTACCGAGCCACCTT
This sequence comes from Triturus cristatus, assembly GCF_964204655.1. Classification (NCBI taxonomy): domain Eukaryota; kingdom Metazoa; phylum Chordata; class Amphibia; order Caudata; family Salamandridae; genus Triturus; species Triturus cristatus. The sequence continues at coordinate 419,803,319 of NC_140593.1, forward strand.
CAAGTCAGCCCTCACCAAATACCACCAATGACTCAAAGATTAAAAAAAGGAAGCACTTGCAGACTGGATCGAAGCTAGCATCAACCACACCAAGGAACTCTTCAGCATCCTCAGAGAGTTCAGTTCTCCTGCTCAGCAGTTACAGAGAACACAAACCCTCCCTCATAGGAACTCTGTGATGCTCTAGCTAATCACTTCCACAACAAGAAATCTATCATCTACTGGAACTTTTACCCCTAAACCCACTGACCTCCTCAGTCTCCCCACATCTACCAAAGCCTCCCCAGACCAACATCTCACCGCATGGGAAAGAGCTCACCACACCGGACACCATAGCCATAATGGACTTCATCCACTTAGGAGATCCCACAGACCTGTGCTCCCAGCACCTCTTCAAGCTAGGAAGCGACAAGATCCACCACCAACTCATCATCAGCCTCAGTGTATCCATCACTGCAGCCACCTTTCCCTACACATGGAAACACACATTGGTCAGACCTCTCCTCAAGAAATCCTCTGCAGACCTCAGTAATCTCTTGAACTACCACCCCTCTCTCTGCTCCCGTTTCCCACCAAAGTCATTCACAAAAGGCCCTCAACTAACAACTCACAGAATACCTGGAGAGCAACACCCTGCTAGACCCTTCCCAAACAGGTTTCCGAGCCAACCGCAGCACCAAGACCGCCATGATTGCCGCTCTGTAAGACGTCAGCACCATACTCGACAGAGGAGAATCGGCATCCTGATCCTTATGACCTCTCCGCAACCTTCGACACTGTGCCCCACCATGCCCTCATCAAAAGACTGCACTAGATCAGAATCAGAGTGCACTAGATTAGAATCAGAGGAGACACACTCAGATGGACAGCATCATTCCTCATGGGATGCATGCAGAGAATAAACTCCCCCCTTTATCTCGCAATCATTACCTGCGTTGTCCCCCAGGTTTCATCCCTCAGCCCCACCTTCTTCAACATCTACATGACGGCGCTAGCCAACATCATCAGAACCCACGACATCAACATCATATCCTACTCTAACGAAACCCAGCTCATCCTCTTGCTCTCAGCAGACCCCCACTACAACAAAGACCAACTTCCACAACTGCATGAAGAACGTCACAGCCTGGATGAAGGACAACTGCCTAAAGCTCAACATGGACAACACCTAAGTGCTGATCTTTGGCAACCATATTTTCCTCTGGAACAGCACCTGATGGCCTGCTGAACTCGGACCCACCCCCACACCAAAAGACCATGCCTGCAACCTCTGCATCATCCTGGACAGCAAACTCACCATGAAACGATAGATCAACACAGTCTCCAAGGCCTGTTTTCACACTCTCCCCATGCTCTGAAGAATATTCAAAAGGCTTACCACAAGCAACAGAAAACAAGTAATGCAAGCCCTCATTACCAGCCCTCTGGACTACGGCAACACACTGTAAAAAGGAATCTACATTGAACTCATGAGAAGGCTCCAGACAATACAGATTGATCCTCAACCTGCCCAAACAGGCCCACATCACCCAGCACCTGAGCAACCTCCACTGGCTCACCCATCCAGAAAAGATGCCAATTCAAACTACTAATACACCCCTACTAAGCCCTCCAAGACAAAGGACCAGCATACATGAACCACTGGCTGAACTTCCACAAACTATCCAGAAACCACTGCTCCACCTCCCTAACCCTTACTTAGACACCACACATCTACTGTAGCCACAGTGAAAGACGCTCCTTCTCCCACCTCGCTACCAAGTCCTGGAATGCCCACCCTCTGCAACTCCGAACATCACCCTCGCTGATGGACTTCAGGAAGACACTCAAGACCCGGCTCGTCAACTAAGCCCAGCAACCCAGCGCCTGGACTGCCGGAAGAAACTCAAGACCTGGCTCTTGGACAAAGCCCCAGCACCTGGATACTCTCCCAGGTGATAAGCCACGCTCTACAATTACAAATTGATTGATTGATTGATTGATTGATTGATTGATTGATTGATAGATGTAGAGCGAGGGCGGTATGGTAGATATATATGAAAAAGGGAGTGGTAAAGAGGGAGGTTAGGTAGAGGCACCTTGAAAATTGAGAAGGAAATACAAGGAGAAATGAGACAGGCAAGAGGTACTGATAAAGAATATGAAGTAGCGGTAGAAAAAGATAAACAGCCGGATACAAGTGGGTAAGGTACATGGAACAGAGGTAGAAAGGGAGAGAGGAGGTACACAAGTAAGGTATAAACAAAGGGCCAAGTACATCGAGAAGTAAGGTAAAACAGGAGTCAAGAAAGAGGTGGAGAGAGGTGAGGTATAGGTAAATGGAAAGTTAGTGAGTAGTGGTAAAGAGAGAAATTATAGTTCTATGGAGGCAAATTAGATAGAAGATAGATGCAGGGAGGCGAGATGGTGACAGCAGAAAGATGCAGAAAGAGGAGCAAAATGGAGTTAACGTTAATAGAGAGGTAGAGAGGTAGAGATAAAGATTCTGGCATATATAATTGTAGTGAGAGAGGTAAGGTCCTGTGAGAGAGGTGGGGCAGTGACAAGTGTACTGAGAGGCAAATAAAGTAGACATAGGTTAAGTAGAGAGACCTGAGGAAGGGTGAGAGAAAGGGCAGCTACATAGCGATGTAGAACCTGTCTAGAGGGAGGTAAAAGATATTGTGAGGTAACAAGAGAAACATGAGACTGTATTATTTTTTTTAAGTTAATTCCCACAAACTGTCTGAAAGAATGAGGTTTATGGTCGGGCAGGACAGTCATGCCTTCTAATGTTCAATTAAATGTGAGTGTCTAGCTGTCAAATTTGTAAATGTATTTTTTTATGCATACCGATAACAGCATGACTTCTAACTGTCCAATCACTTTACCAAGGCAGCCCTTAGAAGGCTGGGCCCCTGTTCAATTGCCCATTTTCCCCATTCATACAAGGGTTGTGAGTATTGACAGACATTCTGAAGACACAATTGGCAATTTCTCACTTAAAATTACCATTGAAGATCCACCAAAAACAGTAGGAGGACGGATGAAGCAATGCACTTAAGCCTTTTTCGCCCTCAATTAGCATGCATAGCTTAAACTATGCTAATTACACTTACTATACCTTTAAGCTAGATTCAAATAACCTGAATGTTAATTTCTCATAGGTCTCACTAACCATCAGGAAGTCATTTGCAACCCTCTCTCTCTCTCTCTCTCTCTCTCTCTCTCTCTCTCACACACACGCACATCTACAGACACACTCACACATAATAAAACATTATGCATACCTTGGTGGATATCAATGTGATTTTCCTCTTTTTGTCGTCATTGACATTGAAAATATATAGTAATCTTGTGTTTCGATATACCTCATCTTCCTCATCTGAAGTAACCTGAAAAACAGAAGGGGTAATTCAGAAGAAAGAAAACAGGGCTACCCTAGTGACCACCAGTTCTGGAATGTATAGGGTGGTCTAAACACTGTGTTAAACAGCAACTTCACATTTAAGAGTTTCCACGAAATTAGGCTCATGGGTCACACCATGACTTGTGAAGAATAGTCTAAGATATAAATGCAGGTGGTTTACAAATCTCTTAACAGACCCTGAGTAACAATACCCTAGAAGAGTTAGTGGCTGAAACAATAAGTTAGCCAGAAAACACTGATTTTTGCATAACAAAGTATCATGATGTTCTGTGGAAAAAATGATCAACACTTCTCAGCAAGGTCCTTTTAATGGGACAGCATAGATACTTTTCAAGACAAAAAGCTGGCCCAGTGTCACAACTTCTCTCAACACACAATGGTATGTCACAAGGCACAAGGATGGTGATGGTTACATTGCATTGGAACAAGAATATATTATTGAGTCAGGATCAGTAACATAAGATGATACATTCATGGCCCAAATCACAAATCACTTTCACAAGATTACAATGGAAATAGGACTGATCCAAATGAATATATCCATTCTAGTGACAGGGCCCTTGATAGATATGTGTTAGTTTATGAGAAATCACCCTTTTTCCTAATCAGACTTTGTCTGTGGTGTATCTGAGAGCATGGAAAGTAGTAAACTGAAATATTTATATCAATTCAATGAGTACAAACATTTGAAAACCCCCCTCAGCACCTTGAGACCCTCACGGGTGAGTAGCACGCTTACAATTCCCTGCTTGATTGATTAATTGATCGACGTTTCACATCATAAGCTGAATTATATCTTTGCTATAAGTAAACAATTTTATGTGGCCAGTTTTTCCAATACACAGTTAAAATGATAAAGATTGCCTTAAAAATGCAGATATGCCCTGGAATGCTTAATAAATGAAACAGCTCCTTAATCCCCAGCACTTCATATCCCTTTATCTATGCATCCTCCTTCTCCCTGGAAAGACCATTTCTTCTGGTCAGAATATACTCTCTAATTGACTGATATGTATGTTGGGCTTTATCCTTTATGAAGTATTTAATTGTTTATGCTTTCTGATTTCAGAAAAAACCCATGTGTCGTGTTCCAAGTGATTCTTCACATACTACAATACTTGTACGTTTTACTCAAGTGGATGGATAGCAGAGTAAATTACCATAATGTCCTTTGTGAAACTGCATGGACACACTCTTCTTGAAAACAGAGATGGACAGGATCCAGTCCGTTGTTAATTCCTCAACAAGCTATCATTCCTTACCCTCTGCCCATTCACTACAGAACGATTACACCACCCTCCCAGTTTTGGGAGGTATCGGCTGTCTTAAACCCTGCTGTTTGTTTAGTGGTTTTCTATAGGTATGCCAGGTACCACATGTGGTCATTGTGTGCTTCTTGTTTGACAATTCTTAACTCATATATGTGTATGCATTATCCAATGGGATTATTTGTATTTTCCTTATTACCATGAGTAACTGGTTGAAACCATACCTCAGTAGTAAGATTGAAACAGGTCACTCAGTTCCCATTTTTCAATAGACATGTCTGCCTTCATTTTTGGGTCTTTTATCCATTCATATTATTGATGTATGTAAGTGAATGAGCTACACATACAATTTCTTGAGTAGTAGAGATCAGAATGTCCTGTATGACCAATCTACTCAACGATCTTGCCCAGATATGTGTTCCCTTATTACTCTTTTCATAAAGGCAAAATGGGTATCTTCTAAATCTCTTTATTGCAATCCATCCAAAAAAGTGTGTCTCCTACTAACTGTATTCCTATTCCTCCATCTTCCCTCCCTCTACCCCTTGCCACCCACAAACTAGCTCTTATTTTTAACTCATCACTTTCTTATGTCTCCTCTTTTACAAATACTTGCGGATTGCACACCTAAAATCTGAAAAAGTGCAATTTCTTAACTTTCCAAACTACATAATATTTATTCTACCTAACATGGTATTCAGCTGTTCTAATGTTCTTTGACTCCTGTACTGTCTTTCTGGAACTCCTCTCTGTATCTTCTCTTGAAAAGTCCTTCCACTGGCAATGTCTGACCTACACTAACATCCCTCCACAGTCTCTATTTTTAGTTTTCTGTGTTTTATTATTTCTTGTGCATCGCATTTGCCTGCCTCAATTTTTCCCAGTGATTCCTAAGGATTGTAACTCCTCTTTTCTGTTTCCACTACTTTAACCTTCCACTCCTTTTTTCTGCTTTTAAAGAAACTGTCTTTTTTCTCTCTTATTGCCCTTAATCATTTTACATCTTTCCAAAGATTGTTGTATTTTGCATGTTTTGTCTAATTTTATGTAGAGTGCTGTGATAAAGTTGCTTCTTAAATTCAATAACATAAAAAAAATTGAACTAAAATATATTGAAAACATCCTCATATGTAACAAATCAGGAGCCTCCATCCTTGTATCTGTGCTGCCACTCTAGTACAACACATATATATTTACACACTATCTCCTCCATCATTGCACTAACCTGTCACCCAATAACATTACACCAGGGGCCAGTGGAACTCACAGAGTTTCACACAGCAGAATTATGTGGAGTTACATTAAAACGCAGCAAAATTCCACGGAGTATCACAGGCAGGCAGAATTTGGCATGTTGCCCTGATTTTTAGAGCTGGGAGCTTATTCCGCACTGCAAAATCAGTGCAAACAGCACCATGCAGTGTGCCAGAAGGAGCTGCTTCTACCTGCCACTCGAGTGGATTGCGACCACCCGCGTTGAGAAATTTCGCCGGGTAACGTTCTAGCACCTGAAAATCACACTAGGGGATGCTTATTCTTGAACGTGCTTGCCAATTTAATGTTTCAAACACAAGGAGTTGATGGACGGAGAGATGAATCTTTCAGACACTTACCTCAGTCATAGATCTGGGTTGAATCCCTCATCGTTCTTTAGCTCACTTCGCCATCCCAGTTCAGACCCAGCCATATGCAAATCAGTCTTGACCCTGTTCCTCATGGGAACAGTCTAGCCTGAACTGCCAAGCCAGATCTTCCCTGGCCCGGAAACAAGCAAAGAATTTCTATGTAATAAATGTAGAGAAAGGGGAAATCATGTATCATATATTAAGAACAGTAGCTAAGTTGGGGGGGCGTCCTCAACATGGGTGCATCAACATGGCACCCAGTCCAGGTGTCCACGATGGTGCCTTCTGAGGGAAGTTGGAGATGGGTATTGTGGGTAATTTCCCATCTTCTAGGGTGGGAAAGGATTAGCTAGGTGAGGGTCACTGGGTATGGGGGGGTATTTGGTAGCACAGGGGGTTTTTGAGGAGTGGTGTTGGAGAGCTCATGTGGAAGAAAAAAATAAGCAGGTTCTAGGGAGACAGCAAAAAAATGCATTAATGGAAAACAGCTATAGAAGAAAAGGGGTTCAACTGTTAAGATGAGTCTTAAAATTCAAATATTATCGTGCAGTGTTATGGGGTTATCTAACAAACAAAAGTATGGAGCGCTAATCAGGTGGTTAACATAATTTTCTCTACAGATTTTATTTCTGTAGGAGACTCATCTTAAAACTAATACGCCAAAACATTTTATTCCTAAATTCTATCATTGATCATAGTTTGCCTCAGCAGGGCTGGCAGTAAGGGGGCTAGCGGTGTATTTAGGCCATGGGCCCGATTGGGAAGAGATTCAAGTTCGCAGAGATCCGGGTGGAAGATGAAATTATGCAGATAAACAAGGTGGCTATGGGAGCAGAAGGCCCTATAATTATAGAAGAGGATTTTAATTTTATATAGGATCTAGAAAGGGATACCTCCAATAAAACTAAGAAACAGCTAAGCAGCGCACCAAAAAATTAATAGATAAAATGAAACGGGAGTATCAACTGATGGCGCAGAGCTCATCCAGAATTTTCCCTTTATACCTGCTTCTCGCATCAATTTAAATCAGCTTCTGGTATTGATTTTTTTTTCTAATTTCGCATTCTCTTAATTGTATAGACTCTGATATATGGGCCAATGCTTTTTCTGATCACTCATTGGTTAGCATAGATCTGGAGTTTGAAATTAGGAGGAGGGAGAGGATCAGGTGGCAGATTGACTGTGGCTTTCTTTCTAACCAGGAATGGGTAGCAAATACCAGAAAATGAATTGAAATTTTTCTTTTCAGATCAATAAGGGCACTGCTTCTGTTTTTTCAGTTTGGGGTGCCTTTAAGGCAGCTATCCAGGGGAAGATTGTTGCTTTCAAAGCCTCTCAAGCAAAAAAATGAGCAAAACGTATAAAAGAGCTTCAAACCTCTGTGGATGTTGCTTTACAGAATAGGATTAGTTGACAGGGTGCACAAAACTTAGTAAAAGTGAAACAGAAGCTGAAAGAATTCTTTATTTTAGAAGAAATACAGAGTTCATGGCTCTACCAGCACTAGGTCTAGGAGGAAAGTCAGATTGTGGGAAAGTTTTTAGCATGGTCAACTAGGGTCAAGCAAGATGTGGCAATGATTACGGAACTAGTTGAACCAGAAAAAGGGACATTAGTTTGTGAAAAGGATAAGATAGCTAAAATGTTCCTACAGCATTATAATAATTTATATGCAGTAAAGTACACAGCCTCAGATGAGACCATAGGTCGGTATTTTCAGTCTGTAAAACTTCAGAATCTGACTAATATACAATCAGAAGAATTGATCATAGATATTAACACTTTAGACATTCAAAATGTTTTGGCCGCAATGCTTCGTGGTAAGACCTGTGACAACAACGGCTTTCCTTTAGAATTTTATAATACTTTCTCTAAAGAACTGATTCCCTTCTTAGTTGAATTATTTAATTTTATTAAAGGAGATGGGGAGATTATGACAAATTTTAAGGAATCTACAATCATTTTGTTTTGTTAAGAAGGGGAAGAACCCAAGAGACATTAACTCATGCAGGCCGATTAGCCTACTTAATTCAATTCAATTCAAAAAAATGTTATTCGGATATGAATATCCATAAAAGCCGATTAGCCTACTTAATACCGATTATGAAATTTTTGTGAAAATCTGGGCCAATCGTGTGACCTCAATAGCACAGAAAATAATCCATAGGGATCGGACATGATTTGGGGACTGACAGGTTGATATCATCTAATACAGGCTTTTTAGTACAAGCACTTGACTTTTTTAATGTGAACCGCACCCCATCTTTTATAATGATGTTGGATGCGGAAAAAGAATTTGACCTAGTCAACTTGGACACTCTTTTTATTGGCTTAGAGAATTTTGGGTTTCTACTACAGTTTAGCTGTATGTTCTGTTGTCTATATCAAGGCGCACAAGCAAACAATGTCTTAAACTCCAATTTAGCTGGAATTGTGGAAATAAACAGGGTAACTCGAAAGGGCTGCCCCTTCTCATCTGTTTTATTCACTTTTTTTATTGAACCATTGACCGTTAGGATAAGGGCTTATTTGGATATAACTGCACTGCTACATGGAATGTCTAAGCTTAAATTGTCTACAGACAATATAATATTCTATCTGAGGCCAGAAGGACAAACTATTGAAGCAGCACTGACAAACCTTTAGCAATTCCAAGAAATTGGGGCTTATAAAATCAATCATTCCAAAGCTGAACTGCTGTTATTTAATACCCCTCTTAATTTTCTTCCGGTAAGTCTTCAGCTGCAGGCTTCTAATCATGCACCTATCCGTTATTTAGGCCTACAAGTCATTAATCAATACACATAATTATACAGGTTGAATTATGAAACAATGAAGAAAAAGATTGAGGATTTACTGGATAGATGGAAACTTCTTCCCCTTACGTTAATAAGATGGGTTGCATTGATAAAAATGTTCATTCTACCTGTACTGATCTTTTTGTTCACTAATGTCCCGATTAATAGAGTATGTTCCAAGGAATTAGAGACACTTTTTAAATGCTTTATTTGGAATAAAAAGGCTTCAAGAGTAGGTGTACCTGTGCTGCAACTAGATGTAAGTCAGGGAGGGTTAGCATTACCTCATCTATATACATATTATGATGCTGCTCTTCTAGATCTGATGGTACGAGTTATAGATGTCAAGGGTATCCAGGATAGATTTTTTTGAGAGAAGATGGTTCAGGAGGGAGGATCCCGGCTTTCAATATTTATTAAAACATCAAAACTCCCAAAAAAGACAAGATATAAAACATTCCAGGAGTATGGTTGGAGACTCAAAGCATGCTATTCAAAAAATCAAGCTGCGGGATATGGGTACTTGCAGCTGAGTGAATGTAAAGTACTGGGTCTTCACATACCAAATTGCCATATTAGGCATTGTATTACAAATGGATTTAAAGAATTGGGATATTTTCGGGTTAAAGGGGGAATTATAACCAGGCAGCAACTCGAAGCTAGGTGCAGAGATCGCTGTAAGCATCTGTATTTTGGGTACCTATTGACTGTACATTTTTTTAAAAGATGCTCTGGGTACTTAAATAGTGACTCCCCACCAATAATAACAGCATTATTCAGAACTAAAATGAGAGGCATAGGTAATTGGTACAGATTATTATAGAGCCAGGGGGGAGAGCGCTGGTAAAAAGGATTTTAGAAAAGATCATGTTGACCACACATTGTACCTTTTCTAAGGCTGAGTGGCAGGCGATCTCAAAATTAGGATATGAGGCATTAAGAGCAGCCAATTTCAAGAGAATGTTTTTCTTGGCACGTTGGATGGCATACTACACCCCTAAAGCTCTCCAGAGAATGTAACCCAAAATAGAAGATTGTTGCTTTCGCTGTAATCAACTAGGGGGAGGAGACTGGCTGTATACTTTTTTCATCTGTCCAAAGATAGTTGGGTTTTGGGAACATGTATTTGAAACCCTAAGTAGTGGAGTACACAGACGGATCGAGCCTGAGCCCGGGGTGGCACTGTTTGGATTATCTAGACAGAGTCAAGATCAAGTATTAGGAAAGGAGGTTGAGGTATTTATCACAATTTGTTCTTTGGTTGCTCGATCATTGATTTTGCAAATTTGGAAGACCAATAGAGTGCCAACATATTTGGAATGCTATAGTAAGATTTGCCGAACAAAGAAGTTCAAGGAGGCATTTGCTAAAAGGGTCGGGGGAATCAAACGATTCAATGCCTCTGGGCAACTTATGGAAAATATTGATAACAACACCGGGTAAGATTTTGGCTAAATCTGCTCCGGAAACAGATTGGAGTAACAGAGGATATCTTGCTTTTTTGAATATACAAGTCCTTTTTGTATAAGCCAGAATTGAATGTTGAATAGAAATGGTGGACTATTTAAATCTATCACTGTTGCACTTTATTGAAGTAAATCGGACATTCAGGTTTACAGTAGGCCTGAGCGGTAAACTCCGTTCCGCTCGCGGAATGTGGGTAATTTCGCGTTCCGCAGAGAACACGGAATTGTCCAAAATTCTGCATTCCGCGACTTCGCAGAATTTTTTGCTTGTTCGCGTTCTGAAAATGCATGTTCGCGAGATATTTCCCCCCGAGCACACAAACAGCGTTCGTGAACAGGAAATAAGCATTGCAAAAAAGCAAAAGTGTTCGCGGAATTTCTGTGTGCTCGCGGAGATTTTTTACTGTTTCGCGGAGCTTTGCCTAGCCCACCCCTAGTTTACAGTACTAATGAAATATGACCATAAGATGCAATATTTGAAGGAATGTATATATTGATCACAAAAACTATGTCTGAGATTTGACGAAATAAATGTTGAGGGAATTACCGGTAGCTAAAGGTCGCACTGGTGCACTTTATTGAAAGCATCAACGACTATTTCTTTATTTATGTAAAATTATTTTTTTTTTTTTTATTATTAGTAGTATTCTGTGGATATGATAAGAATTGTATATATGTATGTATAATATGTATGTCTTCTATGGAGCTGCTTTACAAAAATAATAATAACATTTAAAAAAAGACCATGTTCCGCATGGGAACAGTTGAACCCGAACTGCTAAGCCAGGTCTTCCCTGTACCAGAAATAAGCATCTTAGGACCGGTTACAAGGTAACACCCCTCATCAGCCAGGCAAGCTTGAATCCAGTGGCAAAGTGAGCGAATGACCCATGTCTGGACATACCCTGCCAACTTAGGGCAAACAAACCAAATACAAGGAGATGATGGGTGGAGCGCTGAATCTTTCAGATACTCACCCCCGTCACAGATCTGGGTTGAATCCATCAACCTTCTTTATCTTACTTCTCCACCCCAGATCAGACGCGGCCATATGCAAATCAGTTTTGACCCTGTTCCTCATGGGAACAGTGTAGAAAGCTGGGTTTCAGTTGCAGAAACCCCCTCACTTTTTGACAGATTTCTGATGCACTTCGACTTGATGTGCCCTGGGTCCCTGCCAATCAGGTTCCTAGGGCCTGTGTTCTTTCCTGAACTGTACGTTTGTACCCCCAATTGGCACCTCTCTGGCCACATGTGAGACCCTTGTAAAAGGTACCATGGGTACCAAGGGAAAAGTGTTGTGTTTCGATTTAGATACCTGTATATAGGTTTCCCTGAATCATTTCCATATATAGACACAACTCGCTTTGCCCTTATTTAGGCATAGAATCCCAGTCCTTATTTAGGTATAACCTCAGGAATAGGGATCATTTGAAAAAACCTGACAGGTATCAAGATACTGATACACGTTCCTCTCATTCCTTTAAGACATCTTCGCAGCCATCCGAAAGAAGAGGACGGTCAGATCACAAAGAAGAACGTGTGAAGTCCAGAGACGATCAATAAGTTCAGAAAAACAAACCAAAACCTCAATTCACCAAAAAGGTAGGAGAATAGGTCAGGCAATGCTGGACAGTGCAGCAGAAGTAACAATAGCTCGCCAGAAACTGAAGGAACTTCTGGAGACAGTGGACTTGAATGAATACATAACAGTTGAAACTGTAGACACCAGGGTTAGTTCTCCACAAACGTTATATGAGATAACACTCCAGATGGAGGGAGACATACCAAGAAAAGTGAAAGCACTCTTTTTGGAAAATCTTTCAAGGGGTTATGATATACTTCTACAAGAAAAAGAGTGGCCACTAGAATTTGTCAGGGAGTGCCCACATGAAAAAGATATCATTATGCCAGACTTCTCCAACCATGTTCCTATACATCTAAAATATACTTATGCCAGGAAATGGGCAGTAGCCCAGGCCCCTGCATAATACAAAAATCCTGAAGGATGGGATGAGGACTCATCTCACCATAAAATCCAAATAAAATGTCAACCTACTGCACAAAGGCAGTACCCAATTAAGCAAGAAGCTAAAAAACAGGTCAGGGAGATCTTAAATCAACTTGAATACCGAGGGGTGATTGAAACATGCACCTCATCAATGAACAATCCTTTGGTTCCTGTTTCCAAACCAGACAACACATATCGTCTAGTTTGGATTACAGACACCTGGACACTTGTTCTAAGACATTTGCTGTGCAAAATGTGCACAGTACAGCATTAATGAATAACATTGTGCGTAAAAAATATAAAAACACATTGGATATTTCAAATGGTTTCTTTTGTCAAAACATAGCACCTGAAAGTAGGTACTTGACAGCTTTCTCAATAATGGGGACCCAGCGTCACTTCTGTCGACTCCCACAGGGGTTCAAGAACAGCCCGGGGTTATTCTCAGCAAGAGTAAGAGAGTAACTACAAATTTATGATAACGAGGCATTGTCATATGTCGATGATATCTATCTGACAGACGATGACCTGGATAGGCACTTGAACAGGGTGAACACCATTATACTGGGCTTTGCATCTCAGGGCTATAAATTCAACTTTAAGAAATCAAAAATTGCCGATCTCAATGTCCTTTTTCTAGAATATGAACTTTCAAGTGAAGACAAAAGCCTGGCAGTGAATTTTTTAGAAAAGTGTGCACTGCTCCAACCTACAAAAACGCTGAAAAATTTACAGTCGATTCTGGGTTTCCTGAATTTTGGAAGAACTTACATTCTAAATTACACAGAAAGGGTTAAACCTCTCTACAAACTAATCAAACCTGATTTCAAAATCAAAGATTGGACACATGAACACACAGAAATCCTGCGTTCACTACAAGCTGACTTGTTAGCAACAAATCACCTACAAACGCTTAAATACAAGCAATTTAGTGATCCAAATAATTTCGGGTCAATTCGAATTCACCTACTTAACTTTTAATGAAGGTGAAAAAGTACCTATTGCATACAAATTACATTTGTATACACAAGCAGAAATTCGATTCACTTCGACAGAAAAAATTCTGACAGCAGTTCAAACCGCTGTTGCAAAAGAAAGAGCTCTAGCTCAGTGGAAACGCATTATTGTCGTGACTCCGGTACCAACCTTAGAGGCAGTTACAAAAGCGAGCATTCCAAATGCAAATCCTTTACATCCAAGATGGATACAATGGGTTAATTCTCTTGCTGCAACAGATGTTGAATATGTTTTTGATCCTTATTTAAAAACACAAGCATTCCTGCAATACGAACACAAATCTCCTCTTCCTATTGAGATTCTCCCTCTTGACCAGTAGGAATTCATAATTTATACTGACGGATCAGCACAACCCACTACGGAAAGTAAGCAAGCTTACAGTGCAGCCTGCGCGATCGTTAAAGGTCGTATGCGCAATGGTAAATTCCGACCGATGGTGACTAAAACACAATCTCTAGGAGATTGTACAGCTCAGCGAGCTGAACTACAAGCATTCAAATTGGCACTTGAAAATACGGATTGCGAATTCCCCACACTTATAGTGTGCAATTCTTTTTAGTGTACAATCATACAATGAATATTTACAGAATTGGCTTCAAAATGGTTTCAAAGATACAAAAGGTGGCACAATCAAGCATAAAACGCTTTGGGAACAAGTAGTTTAGTTGCGAGACGGACTACAAAACACTCACGTTATACACACGCTGAGTCATTAATGTGATGGCGTTCACGTTGCAGGGAATTCATTGTCTGACGAAGCCCCGAAGGGGGCTGTGCAAACAGCTTCCGTAGCTGCAATCACTCGTTCAAAAACTAAAATAGACAGTGAGATATTGTTGGCTGTCAATGCTTCAAGCAAAAGCAGTGGTGCAGCGTTACCTAAAAAGTTTCCACTCAAATACTCGTATGTAATTGATGCAAACAGCGTTCAGTGGAACATGGAACATAGAGCAGCTTTGATTTATGAATCACATCTGGGAGAGAGTCTGTCACATCAGGGGATCTCTAAAACAATTTTAACATTAAAAGAGATGTGCTGGTGGCCTGGAATGAATGCACTTATTCACATCTTCATCAATAACTGCATAGACTGCAATAGAGATCGCAGGGCAGAACGCCATGAGATACCAGGCTGCGAAGTAGCCTGCCCAGTACAGAAACCATTGTTAGACAGCATTAGACTATCTACATGCAGGCGTCCTCTTGGACGAATGCAATCCCGCAAACACTAAGTCAAGGTTCCTTTGGATGTGGCCTCAGCGCTCGGCTGATGCTCAAACTGTTATAAAAGATTTGCGAGTCTTTATCGGCACATACGCAATTGGCACACTACATTCTGACCAGGGCCCTGCATTTAACTCTCGGGCTTACAAAGAAGCCATGGCCAGTTTGGGCGTTGCATTGCGGTACTCCTCTCCATTCCATCCTGAGGGAAATTCGGTTGTGGGAACTAAAAACCCTGACATAAAGCGGTCCATAACAGCTAGGGTATTAGGTTTGGGTGATGGGTGGGTTAAACATCTTTATGGGGTCCAACACTCATTAAACAATTTGCCAAGAAGTTCTCTAAGGGGGTCACTCCACATGAGGTCCTATTTGGGACAAGAATGTGGGTTCCTGATCTCGAATGCAAAGGCACAGTGGTGGAAAATAAACCATTTGATATCAAAGATCGTTTGGCTGATTTACAGGACTTAAATGAACTAAGATCGAAACAAAGCAACGTTTTCCTGAAGCCAACCACCACTGGGAATAAACCAGCCATCCCAGCAAGGCCTTTCTGGATCCCAAAGCTTGGGGATCTAGTCAGAGAGGAGATCGCGGACAAGAAGGAATTAGGGCCTTCTTACAGACAACCAGTACCTGTCCTAGCAATCCACGGATGAAGAACAGTGCGTCTGCCGCCCCTTGCTGGAAAAAAGGAGAAAAGATTTATGCCCATCGACCTCATCATATCACACTATGTGGCCGATACTAAACAGTAGGCCATGTGGACTCCAACCAAGTATCAGACACACTCCTCTAGCTACTATACAAGATGTTCAAACTGAAAGACTCATCACCATTGAGAATCCAACAGTAAGAAATGAAGGACTAAGCAACAATGCTATGGAACTCATCCCTCTTGAAACCCAAATAACAGTTCGTCCTGATACACCGGTCAACACCAACGTAGCAAGTGATCTACTGGTTCCAGCGATTTCAACGAATCCTGATGCAATTTCAACCATTGAGAGAACTGCTTCTGGCTATTTCATTAACTTTGATACGTTTTCTGAGGATCCCAGTGAGTCTGAAACGACGCCAGTCAAAAGAACTTTCAAAAAACAAGCACAAGGCTTTTTTCAACACGTGAAAAAGACTTATCTGGTTTCACCATGGATTGAACTATGGATTATTTCTGAATATTTTTCTTTCTACTTTGGCTAGCTTTAGTAATAACTCTGAGCATATTGATAGATGGAAGATATATTCTTTTGGACTCAGGAAGTAAAAATGTGAACACACTTATTCAAGATATCATTAAGTGACTTTATTACCTCCAGTACCTATTCTGATGATTGGGACTTTGAGATTGTTAATAACATGATGTCTGATCTGCTGCATGCTCTAACCATGAATACTTAGAGGGTTCAACAGACTATGAACAGCTTTTTTGTTACAACCACTACGGTCATCATTTCTTGCATAAATCTGAAACACCTAGAAATGTATTTATGTATCACCAATGGGAACATTGTCCCACACCACCAAGGGGTAGCTCAAAAACATTTGAAATGAAGTTTCCATATTTTTAAGGGGACAATACATCCAATCCAGAAACGTTTTACTTTAAAAATGTGAACAAAACAGGAACGAAAAATATGTTAACGAATATGAAACAGATTTATTCTGCAGCCTTTAATGCCCAACTGTCTAGACAGGGTTTCGACTTTTGGAAAAAGACAATTGACACGAAATTTGTCTGGAGTTCAAAAGATTGGCAAGTGCAGGGGATAGAAGCTTTGTTTAGAGCCTGCATCATCCCACAGCAGATAATGTTTTTGAATGACACGGTCCAACAAATGTCTTGCCTTGGGTTAGCCAAGATCAAAGACATGAACAAACCGTCTATACCTATACCTGTAATAGCTCTACACAGGGGGTGGTCGACGTACATACTATCTTACAATACAACAGATCAGATTCTGAATGGAAAAAATGGTTGCTGTGGCCCACAGACACAAACATCTGTCAAGAAAGATTCCTGAACAAAACACAAGGTTTAACAATCAATAGGCCAGACCCAAGCTATGTTCAAAGACAGCATCCAGGGGTCGTAACAACATACAGTGTAGGAAAATTATGCCTTGATTGGCTACAGACATCTACACTAGAGGATGTAACAACACTTATCTTTACTTAAAGAAGACGCAGATCTTAGGGAATTCTTGCTAGGTCCAAGAAAACCGCGTCAAAAACGTTCCATATATGCCGGCATCTATGCTGCATATAATAAAATATGGAAGGTTACCCAAGTAGACGCTGCAGAAAGAATACGAGAAATTGATCGTATTAATTCAGAGAAATCTCTCGCTGTGGTCGACAATAGGTTAACAACTCTGTCATCCAGGAAATAGTCATTGGGCAACATTGTATCCTCTGCTATAGACATTGTGGAACAAGATTTGGTCCTGCTGTGTCAAGGTCAGTCTCAATTACGTTCTATTCTGTCATTAGGCTGGACGTTACAAAAAGTGCGTGCAGGCTATGTGCCTTGGCGTTTAATCAACATGTCTTCTCTGTTTTCTGATTACAATCTCACTGAAAAACAGATCGAGCTGGCACAAAGGGGAGCGAAGTATACAGTGCTGAGCATTGAAAAACTGGAAAAATTGCCATTTACGGTAGCAGGAAAACCAGCTACAGAATGGATCATACATGGCAAAATAACCCTGCCTTTCAGTATTGCCTTAAACACATGCCAGTAGGCAAATATGAAAGATTGGGTAAAGAATACATCAGGACATCCTGGGATTTACCTTACACACACAGATGTTGGAGTGGGGGGCGTAAAGTGTTTATTAGCGGTATACACTGTGAAAATGCACTGAGCGGTTCACTCATATGTCGGTATATTAGCTTACAC
The DNA here is from genome assembly GCF_964204655.1 of Triturus cristatus. Lineage (NCBI taxonomy): Eukaryota > Metazoa > Chordata > Amphibia > Caudata > Salamandridae > Triturus > Triturus cristatus. Next base: position 419,821,042 of record NC_140593.1, read on the forward strand.
AGGGCTTGTAGCGGTTCCACCACAAACTTGTCCTGCCGCCTGCAAGGTTCATCAGCCGCTGTGATTAATTCAACGTTTGGACAACTTTCAAATGGGTGTTACCTCATGTTGAATGATCAGAGCTGTTGTGGCATGTTGCCAGGTATCCCATATCTAGTAACGGTTACTTCTAGGCTCACTTGCTGTATGCAAGTCTTGTTCCCCCAAATAGACACAGTCAGGGAGTCGCCTTTATAGCCTTCACTGAACATCTCTTCTATATGAATTGATACTTTAAGCAGGATAAAAGCCATTCTTTTACAACAAACCGTGCCTTTGACCTCAGCCAAAGAAACCTATGATCTACAAGTGGCAAGGACTTCGGCTGAGATACAGGCTCTGTTAAGGACAAATTGCCCTACACATTTCACAGAAATGTTGGGACGTATCTTAAACATGTCTGATACGAGCGGAACTGTTATTACCTTATCAAGCAGTCCTCAGAATCATTCCAAACTTCATGAACTCGGTGTTTGGCTAATTCTAGCACTCGTTGCAGGAATCCTGTTTTTATTCTTACTGCTATGCTATGGCAAGCCAATCCCCCAGCGTCACTCCCAGCACCTTGGAGAATGCTCTCCTGGAAAGGAAGTGTCGTGATCGCATAGTACAACTATTGGGTTTACCTCGTCTACGAAAACTAAATACCACATGGTTTCTGTTGTTCAGACCAATCCGGCAAGATTGCATCTTACCTGTTCTACGCTGCCTGCTTTACGGTGAAGAATGCGTGCTAGACATCTGTCTAACACTCCCATCAGTCATGCCAATGGATATCGAAACTCTGCTGGACCCGATAACAGCCCATGCTCTGTGTTGTCCCCATAGGCTGCCGATCCTGATGACGGCATTCATTGAGATCTCACAGACGCAACATGCTACTGCTGAGGTACAAGATGGATCAACAGGCACACAGGTTTCAACAAACACTGCTACTGACGATGCATCACATCTATGTGCAGTTAGTCTAAACGAGGTAATCGACCTATCACTGACAACTTTTTGTCTACAGGATTAGAGGATTTCATGTTTTCGCCAGCATCTTCAAATAACTTTTGATTTGGCTCACAGTGTACCATGTAATCTATGAATTCGGCCTTCATTTTTTTTTATTTTTTTTTTTAAATTTTTATTTTTCTCACCAAAGATAAGCACAGTTTAACTTACATTGAATACACTTTAACAATTACAAATACCAATTTGTTTTAGCACTTTGTTTAAACAATGAGGGAGTCTAAAATAAATAATGACAAGAAACACAAAATAAAGGAAAGATAGAGCCACCATGTTCTTCCCATCCCCCCCCCCCCCCTATTTGTCCTTACTTTGCTTCTCCTTCCATTTACTTAATGGCTCCCAGATCCTTCTCCCCAAGCATCTTCCTCTCTTCCCTTTCCGAGCATAGATATTTTCCTCCATATTGTATGCGTACAACGTATTTGCCAACCAAGTTTGAAATTTTGGGGGGTTTTTATCTAGCCAAGCCCTAGCTATTGTCAATCTATAAACAGCCATTATAACAAACAAAAATTCTGCGTACTGCTCCTGCTCCCCTTCAGCCACTCCTAACATGATCCAAGATGGTACAAGAGAGATCACTATACCCAAGGACCTTGCTAAAAACCCCTCTATCTCTTTAATCAATAATTGTAGCTGGGGACATGTTGCAAAAATATGTATGCTATCTGCCTCTAACGCATCGCAGCGAGGGCAGTTAATTCCTGAACTCCCACCCCATTTTGCTATCCTTGCAGGCGTAAAGTAAAGAAAATATAATGTTTTATAATGCTGAGACTGCAAAGGGGCTGCGCTTGATATTGTACGTCCTAAATTCAAAGATTCGAAAAACAGATTACTTTCAACTCCTATTTTATCTACCCATTTCATGCTAAATTTCTCCAGGTCGTCCTGATTTTCTTTCACTAGAGTTGCATAAAACGACCTTATTGAGCAGTCCCCCATCAGCTTAATTTTCTCCATTATTTCTATTTTATTAAAGCCTGCAGGGCCTCCCGCTTTGTTTTTAAAGAAGCTTCTAATCTGCAAATACTTGAAAAAACCCCTGTTGTCTATACCATATGTAGCTGTCAGATCCGAAAATTGCTTAAAACCATCCTGAGAGAACAAATCTCCTATTTGCGTAACCCCCCTTGCTGCCCACTCTGCCATTGTCTGATCAGCAAATATTTCCGCTGGGAGTGATCTGTTATTTATTAAGGACACATATCTATTATACCTCCCCATCTTAACTTTCTTTGTGAAAGCGTTCCATACCGTAACTGCCGCCTGAACAGTTTTAAACCTAGTTCTCTTAAAGTAACTAAAATCTGTACATTTTAAGAAGCAGTTATAGGCATTTACCCCTAGCACAACAGCATAAACCTCAGTAGACATATTATGCATTCTTACATAGTATAAACGAAAATCTGGTGCCCCCCATCCCCCTTTTTCCCTAGAAAGTGTCATAAACCTATAGGCCCTCCGGGTCTTACCGTGCGCCCAGATGAACCTATTACATATGGTCTCCAGGCCATTGAACCAGCTGGCTTCAAATAACAGAGGTATAGCCCTAAAAAAGTATAAAAATGTAGGTAAAATCAACATCTTAATGATGTTTGTACAGCCTACCAGTGACAGGTGTAGGTTATTCATTTTTTCCAAATCCTTTTTGACTTGAGCTATTAAAGGTGCCATATTGTTTTTAACGATCTTATCTACCTCTGCTGTAATTTGCACCCCTAGATAGGTTGCCGCTCCCACCACTCTGTCATCGTTACATATTACTCACTGGTTTTTGACTATCTGAGTGTTATCATTATTCAGGCTATATCCTGAGAACTGTCCAAATCGTACAGCTTCTTCTTCAATTGCCCTGATAGCATCTGAAGGTTTTGCAGTCAGGATGGCCACATCGTCAGCATATGCTAACGTTTTAAATCTACAACCATTTAAAGCTAGCGGTGGAATCTGATCATTGCTTTCCAACTTACGTATGTAGGGATCAAGGTATAAAGCAAAGAGGAGAGGAGAAGAGGGACATCCCTGCCTTGTTCCTCGCTGGATCTTAACTGCGGATGCTTGTCCTCTATTGACCCTTATCTTAGCCATCAGATTTATATATAAGGTCTGCAGGGCCTTAATAAATCCTGCCCCTATACCATACCATCTCAAGACGTCCCACAGGTACCTCCAGGAGACCCTATCAAATGCTTTCTCAGCATCCAGGAACAAAGCTGCCACAGGGTCTCCTAGAGTGCTTGCTGCATCGAATGCCGTGATTACTTGTCTGGTGTGTTGGGTTGTTCCTTTCCCCGGAATAAACCCATGCTGAGAAGGAATTACCAATGATTCGACTACCCTAGATAACCTTTTCGCCAGAATTTTGGAGAATACCTTAACATCTGCGTTCATTAGAGTAATGGGGCGATAGGACCCCGGGATGTCTGCAGGTTTACCCTTCTTTGGTATTACAATGATATCTGCGCCGTCCCACGATTCTGGAGGTGACTCGCCCTTTTGTGCTAGCAGCATAACATTGAACATTTCATCTACAAGAGAAGGTTGAAAGGTTTTGTAAAATTCTACCGGAATCTGATCCGGGCCAGCTGCCTTCCTGGATGGTAAATCCCTCAGAGCCTCAACCAATTCATCCAACTGCAATCTCTCTTCCGACCCCTTCCTGTCCTCCTCTGCTAGCACTGAGGGTTCTATCTCACTTAGGTAAATCCTTATATCCTCCTCTCTCTCCAGACCATCCTTTGTGTAGAGCTCCGTATAAAATTGTTTGAAAACCTCTCTGATCTGTTCAGCTTCCTTCACCATAATTCCCTGAGAGTTTTTCATCTCCTTTATATCTACCATCCCGTCCCTTTGCCTGGCTCGCACAGCCAGTATATGGCCAACTCTTTCACTGAGTTCATATACCTTTTCTTTATTTACTATGTACCTCTCTACTGTTTTTTTCCCCATCCCATCCATAGCTTCGGCCTTAAGAACAACTATTTTCAATAAGATCTGGTCAATTGGAGAGTGTGTATGTATGGCTGTAATAAGTGCTTCCTCTGCTTCCATGATTAACTTATTAGCTTGTTCAGCTTTTACCTTCAACATTCTTTGATCCTGAATTACATAGCTCAGGGTTTCCCCTCTTATTCCAGCTTTAAAAGCATCCCAGACTATCCCTGGCGATGCTGTACCCCTATTTATCTCCCAGTATTCCTTAATCCAGTTAGTCATTCTTTCCCTATACCGCTGATCCTGTAGCAGTGATCTATCAAATGTCCACGGCCTTAGCTCTTTATTTCTCCTTTGCCCAATCATTGCAGTTAAGACTAATGGGCTATGGTCTGAGATGATCCTTGGTTCCCTATCTATTCTTGCTCTATCCAGCAGTCTTCTTGTTATTAAGAAGTAATCCAGCCTAACCATTATCTGGTGAGGAGCCGAAAAAAAGGTGCTCCCATCTAAGTTTGGGTGGCATTTTAACCAAGGATCTCCCAACAAGTTGTGTGTTACCATATCCGCCAAGGCTGTATAAGTCCTCTTTTTACTCCCTGAGTATTTTCTACCAGGGTCTAAAAAACTACTGTCTACATCATGTAGATTTAGATCACCACATAGTATAATGGGCTCCGGCCATTGCGCCAATTCTGTATCTAAAAATTGGAAAATATCCGGATCATCTCCTGTGGAGCCATAAACCGAGACAACCGTAATAATTTCCCCCCTAAACCTTAACTCTGCTATAACCCATCTACCCCACTGATCCTCCTTTTTTCTCTTAACCAGCGTATCCTGTCTCCTACCTAGAATTGCCACACCTCTCGGGAGCGGCCTTCATTTTTTCAATACAAAAAAAAATAAATGTGGAACTTTCCTAAGATCGCACTTTTTTAATATTTACTTTTTCTTTTATGGCTAAAAGCTCTGCTTACAGTAGAACTATTCATAGAGAACAGACTTCTTTGAAACACATCCAGGGACACATTGTCACCTTTTTTCCACATTTATGTAATCATGACATGAAATGGCTCTGAACTTTTTTCCTTTTTGTAAACCTGGACCATTTCATTACATATGTGTATATATTTTCTGTTCATTCTCTTAGCATTCACTGTAAATATATGCTTAGAATGCAACATTGCTTTAATATGTACCGCACCTGTATTTCATGTGTAGCAAACTATTAACAAAGAGTTTTTAGTATGCTTTTACAAATGTTTTTAGTGAACATGTGATACTCAATTTTATGTGTTTAGCATGTTTAGCATTTAGTAATATCGATCATTCGTCAATGGAGTGGGTGTTAGTGTTTCGATTTAGATACCTGTATATAGGTTTCCGTGAATCATGTCCTTATATAGGCACAACTCGCTTTGCTCTTATTTAGGCATAGAATCCCAGTCCTTATTTAGGCATTAGCCCTGCTGACCAAATACAGGCATGGTCACCTACATCCGTCCATCCCACGTCACAACGAGTTCTTAGAAACCAAACCCTTAAGCCGAACCGGACTTTCCCTAGCAAGGATTATTGATTTCTCCAAGAACTCATACATTATGCATGAACAACTATTCCTTAGGGGTTCATCCATGACGTCTTCCTCTGCCCGACTTTACGTCAATGCTAGCATTCCTAAGCACCTTCCAGGTATAAATATGCCTTCCCTTACCATGGCAAACTACAGCACGACTCAGCATGACTTAATTGGATGGTTCGCCACGTCAAGTTCGGAAGAGACCATATCGCGGCCTGACGCACTGACCAGACGCTGTCATCCCTGCTTGCAGAGAATCCAGCTTCCAGTGTTCTGACTCCCTTCGCGGGGTGTTGGAGTTTGAGACCTGGATAGAGATTCCCACCTCGCTCATTCTGAAGGTATGGAGCCGACAAGAACCTAGACGGACTCTTGCCAAACTAAACTTAGTATATACCATACTATTGAAAACAGCACCTACTTTTACCTCGCACTACACTTAGGTTAGATACACCGGGGTAAGACTATTTTAGAAGCATTAGACAAGTATTCACATTTTAGCCTGGGTTATTTATGTATTTATACATGAATATATGTCATAGCTAAAAGACAATGCTATTGCAGTAATATTTCTTCTTACTGCTTATGCTGTGCGTATTATATCTTGCTTACTGTCTAATGATTGTAACAGCTCACATCTCTTACACGAGAAACAAGACTGTTCAATAAACCCTTTTATTGACATGCCCGTCTTTCTATTTCTGTGTAACTCTAAAGAAACTAAGCATGCCCGATTGACTGAGTGAAACTGTTATCTATTGTTTCCACGATTCTGAGACGCGTTCCGATTCTAAGGGAAACAAAGTTGTCATGTTTATGCAGTTGTCAGAAACTAATCCCTTCTTGTTTATTCGAGAAGTTTCTAGTGACCTCTGAGTTAGCTGGCACACACAAGTAATTAAGTTTAATGTACATACTGACCTTAGTCCTGTGCAAAAACTATAGTGTATATTATTCCAATGCGCAGAGCCTATAAGGGAAATAGGAACTACACTACAAAAGTGACCAGGGAAGGCCTCTAAGGTGCTGCAGCACATATTATGCCACCCTTAGAGGTCCTGTACCTTAACACACACACACTGTCAGTGCAGACTACATGTTTTGGTGCAAGGAAAAGTGACATGGCACACCTGCCGGTGTGCCATGACTGCAACCCACTGCCTATGGTATAGGTAAGGCACCCCTCTAGCTGGGTGCATGATAACACTGGTGAGGGTACAGTTGCATGAGAACTGCACCCCTACAGTGTCTAAGACCAATCTTAGACATTGTAAGTGCAGTAAAGCCATAAAGAGTATATGGTCTGGTAGTTTGCCATTTCGAACTCCACAGCACCATAATGGCTTTACTGAATTCTGGGAAGTTTGGAAGCAACCTTCTCAGCATAATAAACCCACTTTGATGCCTATGTTAGATATATTATACCATGCACTCAGAGGGCATCTTAGAGATGCCCCCTAAAAAGACCAGCCTCTGGTGGGCTCCACCTGACTGGCCTTCTCAGCATAATAAACCCACATTGATGCCAATGTGGGATATATTATACCATACACTCAGAGGGTATCTTAGAGATGCCCCCAAAAAAATACCAGCTTCTAGTGGGCTCCTCCTGACTAGTAAACACCAGCCTGCCACCATGAAACATGTTTCTGGACACCTGGCATGGGAGCCATCGCTCCCTGAGCCCATGAAACAAAGCCTTTCCTGGGTGGAGGTGGTTACACCTCACCCAGGTTAAGAAGAGCTATCTGTGGCAGGGGAGCTTCAAATGCCTTTGTAACGTGACCCCCAGCCTCTCCTGCTACCAGGAGTACTCCCCCTTCCTGTCTCCCCTCCTTTTCTGTGTGAAGACAGGCAGGAAAAATTAGAACAGCCCAGAAAGTGTGCCCATCCCTGCCAAACCCACCTCTCAGGTGGGGAAGGCGAGGTGAAGCCCAATCTTCAGTGCCCACCATCTTGCAGATGGCAGTCACTTTCCTATCGAATTAGGGATTGTGCCCACTCCCCCAGGTGTGGTGAGCACAACAAGGGTGTGCTCACTGAGGTCAGAAGCCCATTAGCTACTGACTTCTAGACCCCTAAAACACCCCCTAAATACAGTATTTAGAGGGCAGCCATGAACCAAGAATACAGATTCCCGCAACCTACGAAGAAGAAGTACAAAAGAAGATGCACAGCAGAGGAGACTGAAAAGAAGAACTGACTTGGCCCCAGCCCTACCGGCCTGTCTGCAGTTTTCAGAGATCCTGCTCCAAAAGTCACCTTGTCCTGCAGCCAGTGACCTCCAGAACCCCTAAGAGGACTGCCTGCCTTCCACAAAGACTGGATCTCCTGTGAACAGCAGCTCTGTTCAAAAGAATCACCAAAGAAAGACTGCTGAGGACAAAGAAACTCAATGCCTAGAACCAGCACTGCACCCGACTCCTACGGCCCGAGTCTGAGTTGCCCAATGGCCCCAGCAAGGTCCCCCAGCACTCCAGAGTCCGAGTCCACCATGGGTTGACCCCTTGAGGACTCCCTGAAGATGCCTGCAGCCTCTGCACGGAGACCCCCCAACCATGAGCGACCCGTTGAGGTGAAATCATACCTCAAAAGGCACCCCTGCATCCGGCCACCCTGCACCCCGGTGAAGAGGACCTGTGCTCCACCTTCACCTCCAAACCATCCAACTTACTTGCCCAGCTGTTGGTTTCTCCTGGAAGACTTCCCGGACTGAGCCTGTAGCCAAACCGGCAACTCCCATTGACAACAACAGGGCACCTGACGCCAAAACAGCACTCTGCACCCGGTCACACCTGTGCCGCTGTGAGTGTACCTTGTGTGCTAAATCGGATCCCCCATTGCCCTGAGCTTAAGTCCAGGAGATTTGCTCCTACAACCTTGTGGCCTGCTAGTAAGCAGCCACCAACCAGAGTCCACCTATCCACCATTGGATAACATTGGGCCTCAGCACTCTGCACCCGCCGCCCTAGTGCCGCTGAAGGTGCCTTGAGAGTGCATCCTTGACCCGAGGGGAACCCTGGTTCTAACCCCAGAAAACCAACTCCAAAACCAAAGTACTTACCGTTAAACCAATAACACTATTTTCTCCCATAGGACTGCATTGACTGCTTTTTTTGTGAAAAATCTTTAAAGTGTGGAATTGGTTGGTATGAAAATCCTAAGAAACTGCAAATGTACAAAAACTGATTTACTTACCTTTTATCTAGAACGTATCCCAGTGTGATATCTAGGCATATCACACTGAGTGGAAAAAGTAACTTAAAAAGTAATCTGAAGAGTAAGATACAAAGTAATCACAATAGTAACTGAAAAGTAATTTTGACTATTGACTTACCTGTAAACAAACCAATTGCATTCTACTGCATTCCAACTGTATTCAATTGCATTATTCTTGCAAAGTATTATTTCATTTACCTGCACCAGGCCTGGTGTGGTTCTACAAATAAAATACAACTAAAATAATATTTTTATGCAAACAAATTGGTCTGAGTTCACTCTTTGAGTGTGTGCCACTACTTCTTGCCTAAGTGTGTACAATAAATGCTTAACACTACCCTCTGATAAAGCCTTCCTGCTCTCCCACACTACCACAAATAGAGAGTAAGGTATTAACTACTTTTACCTCGTCCTAATTCTAGGGATCCACTGGACTCTGTGCACACTATACCTTACTTTGGTATAGTATATACAGAGCCAGCTTCCTACAAACAGTGCAGTCTGAACTGCCAAGTCAGGTCTTCCCTGGACTGGAAACAAGCATCCTGGGACCGGTTTCGGTGTAACACCCCTCATGAGCCAGGCTAGCTTGAATCCAGTGGCAAAGTGTGCAAGGGACCCACGTCTGGGCATACTCTGCCAAATTTGGATGAAAGAGCAAACATGATGACCGGAGCGCTGAATCTTTCAGAGACTCACCCCCAGTCACAGATCTGGGTTGAATCCATCATCGTTCTTTAGCTCACTTCACCACCCCAGTTCAGACCCAGCCATATGCAGATTAGTCTTGACCCTGGTCCTCACGGGAACAGTCCAGCCAGAACTGCCAAGCCATGCCTTCCCTGGACCAGAAACAAGCATCCTGGGATCGGTTTCGGGTAACACCCCTCATCAGCAAGGCAAGCTTAAATCCAGCAGCAACGTGAGCAAGGTACCCACATCTTGGCATACCCAATTGAATGGTGGTGAGCCATGCGTGAGAAAAAATCCATTACGGTTGGTGAAGTTTTGCCAGAACCCCATGCTACAAGCGTGAGGCACTAACGGAGCGGAAATTATTGACCGCCCCTACATTACACTACCTATACCAATTCACCAATAATATTGCTTCATTGGTGGTTCCCCATATGATTTTATTTCTTGTCATTCCAACTGTCTGGCCTTATACTGCACTGCACTGTGCCATTTGTATAGTGCCTAATTCTACAGGTGTGGCCTTGAAGTGATGTTTAAAGCCAGTCAGGTGAAAGGGTACTCTGTTTATTCTGTATCATTGGTTAGAGTTTATGTTTATAGTTTGAGCTATGTGAAACACAATAGGTGTTGTGTGTTAGTCAGAAGTGTCCTCCAGCTGTTTCAATGCAGAAAGTTAAGAAGTAGACAGAGACATAGATGTTACATGACATCTCCTGTCTGTCATCCAAGTTGAATTATTTGGTGTCAGCGTGCCTAGGTTGAGTGGAAATCTTGGTTGATTGAAAAAGTCATGTGTTTTACAGCCTTTTTGGAACTCCTCTTCATTGTAAAGGTTCTGTATTGTTGATGGGGCATAGTTGCAGAGCTTGGCTGTCTGTACCAAAAAGGAAGGTACACCAATGTGGGACATTCTGACCCTGGTACTAGTTAGACTCTTGGTCAGTCTGTATCTGAAGCACCTACTTGGTGGTAGGTGCATAGGGTTTGTAGTAGAGATATTTGTGGCTTTATTCCATTGGGTCTACCTTATTCTTCGAAAGTTGATAGTGTATGCAAGAGTTGGTATTTGAAAACAAATAATGTTGGCATTGATTAGCAATGTACTAGAAGAATGTTCAAATTCGATAAATTACTCTGAATATCCTGAGAAGCAATGGAGTCTGCCTTGAAGCAGATACATATTGCCATGTTGTGAGAGTGGAGTTCTAGCAAAGCAGGTATTAATAAATGAATGTGATCCTCTAGAATCTGTGGGTTATAAAGGTGGGTGTGACTTGGCATATGTTCCGTGGTTGTAATTTAGGCAGTAAAGAACCAAAGTAATGGGGGCCTGTAGCCTGTGTCAAGCCATGTGTCTGCAAATATGATGCTGGGCCCTCATGCTTGAGATGAGGGATTGAAAACTGATTAACTTTAGGATGAAGGGAAAGGTAATTTGCTTATTCACTTTGGTGTGCCTCACTTTGATTAAGGCAGTCAGTGGGGTTCCTAGTCCTCAGACCAAAGGGCAGTGCAGTGGGGGTGGAATCAGTTTCTAAATGTGACAGTCTTTAATTTGCAAGCTTTGGACTTTAGATCATTGGGCATAATGCATTAATCCACTAAAAGACATGTATCTATGGCACAGAATAGCAGAACGTTTGAGGGTGTTCTGTGTGTCATTTGTATAGTTGCAGCAGATACGGCTAAAAGGTGTGATGATGTCTTTGTTTGGGCTAATCTAGACATTGCATAAAATGTGTGGAATAGCTAAGCCATGGGAAATATGAAGGTTAGTGAAGATAGAAGCAAAAATGAATGGAGAAAGGGAGATTATTTGACATGTTTCAGAGTAGTATGGGATTCAAGGGAGGGTTGTTTTCTTTTAAGAAGGTGGATAGCTGTGTGATCCCTGTATTTGTGGGTGCTAGCTTCATATAGACATGTGATCTGAATTATGTGATGGATGGTTGCCTTTATAGACACTCACAAAAAGAGGATCCAAACCAAGAAAAGCACTGGAGCTTACTGAGATAATGGAGGAAGCAGACCATATAGACATCTTTAGAGCTCAGCACAAAACAAGATTTTCTCACACTCATCGTACACCCATTGCATACACAGTAGATTAGACTATATCCTGGGGAAAAAAGAGAATCTAGGGAGGTTCCGTGATGTAGTCAACCTGAGTAGGTTCCTCTCAGACCGCTCACCACTGGAGCTGACGCTAAGGTAGTGAAAAATTAGGACATGGCTATCCGCTTGGAGACTGAAGGGCCTCATTCACAAAGGTAAACTTACAAATTTGTGCAAGTTTACATGTTTTGTAATTCACAGGCTCCAACCTATTTTAAACTTTACAACTGCAGAGACTCCAAAGTCAGGGCGGAGAACTCCGCACATAAAAAGGTAGGCATGTTGTATCTTTTAATGTGTGGAGTTCACCGTCTGAATGTGGATCCACCACAATAATTTTCCAAAAAAGTGTAATAGTTTATTGATAAGTTAATGAAAATTGTCAACAATACAAGGCAGAAACTAAACAGCAAATAGAAGGATAAATTATGACAATTAAAAGATCTGACCCAATGTTTTAAGATCATATAATATGCACCATTTAAAAATGCTTTAACAACCAACATCGGGAGGTATTCCCATTCAACCAGTACCAACAATGAGTTTGCTCATGAAACAAAGTGCATTTCGGGCATGATTTACATTTCGGCAGATGGGTCACTCCTCCACAACGGGGACAGATATCCCATCCGCCAAAATATAAATCCGGTAGGATATTATAGGATTTATATATCTGTGACGGGATATCTGTCACCATTGTGATGGAGTAACCCATCTGCTGAAATCTTAATCAGACCCTTAGTCTTGGATTGCTCCCATGGCTAAAAAAACATTACATGTGCAAAGAAGAACACAGAAACAGTTTGTTTTAAAGATTACTGTCAAAAAAACATAATAAATCCTAGCAGAAGGTATGATCATGCGACCAATGCTTTCAATGGATTTACTCATAAGACATTAGGTGCAAAATTATTGTGTAATGAGCTCATCTAAAATCATTAACACAAACATAATGCCAACAACAATGGATACAGGGGGAGTTAGAGTTTTTTTAGCTTGTTTTTGTTGCAGTGTATTTACAACTTGTTTCAATAATTTAATCATCTACCGATTTATAATAGTATTACATCCATTGACACTGGCTATAATTGCCTGACGGCAGGACCACACTTCCAGTATGTTGAAGGATTGCCGTAATAATTGTTGTCGCTTTGTTAAGAAAGCTCGGCAGATGCAAATAATGTGCATTATTATTTCAGGAACTTGGTTGTAGCCCCTACAAGATTTATGAATTTGTTTTACGAGCCATTTCAGACAGAGATCTGGGGTAGCAAAATTTCCTAGGTACAGATTGATTAATTCTATATTTTTGTGGAGGGGATAAGTGATGCTTAGGTATCCCTGATATGCTAAAGTCTCACCGGACTGGATGATTATCCATGAGTGGATTCACTTTAATAAGATATTTTTGTTCTCCAATAGCGAAAGCTCCAGAAATATTTAGTTGACTGGTTTCCTAAAGATTTTAAATGAGGTTGGAAGTTCCCACCAAATGTTTATTTGTACGGACTCAATGCTACACCATAAATTATCACTGTGTGGACCCATGTTTGTAGACAATTAAGTCCAGAGCTTTTGGACTAGTGAGTCGTCCTGTGCTGCTCTCAGTTTGTGTGAGGATTTAACAAAAGCTCCTTGTCTTGCATATTTTTGCCTTACAAGTCCAAACTCCATTCTGATTTGTGCTAGTGAGGCATTCTGGGGTAGTCGCAAGAACTGCCTGTAGGTGTTAAGGTTTAGTGACTCAAGCCATTCTGGTTCGCGGCCACAAACTGCTTCACAGCCTTAGGGTATGGTGGATAATAGTTTTGTTCTAATAACATCGAGCAGGGTTAGTAGTGAATTCTCTTCTGCAGGAAGAAAAAGGTGGCTGTTAGGGACCCTGCCCTAGCTTTCATTTGTTCCTTGTATCGTAAAAAAAGAGTTGTTGGTGTTAATTATCATTTAATTAGTTTATGATTATTTAAGAACCAGGGTCCTGCTTTTAAAATTATTTTACTAAATGCTAAAAACCTTTGTTTTTGTGAGGTTAATGTCCAGTTTATTTGTACGAGTTTGGTTGCATAATTTTACCAACATCCTTTTGTAGGCTCACTTATGTTCTTCCGAAATGAAATGAACTATATCATCAGTTTATAATATACTCGTTAATGGTTTCCTCCCTAGTATGGGTGCATGAGCTTTTCCCTGATCTATGGCTTCTATGAGGTCTGCCAGAACGAGGTTGCGCAATGCTGGGGATGTCAAGCATCCCTGTATAAGGCCTGTTGTAGTCTGGATCTTACAGGAGACACTTGTTCCGTCTCCTATTTCAATCCTGATCCACTTGTCTGTGTGTTGTTGAACTGATTTTAATACCTTCTCTGGGATCCACAGGCTGCAAATTTGAACCAAACTTTTTTCCTGTCCACTCGATGAATATCAGCCTTCAAATCCACAAAACAGGCATACAGGAAATGTTTAAGCTTCAGGGCATTTCTTATTGGAAGAACTAATACTGTCAAATTGGTCAGGGTGCCCATCCCAGGACGAAAGCTAGTCTGGATTAATGGGAAGATCTTCTGGTCTTCCATCCAACTGTTCAAATCATGGAGTAGGAGCCCTGTATAATATCCAGCCTTGTTATTTAACAAAGTGATCAGACAGTAATTTGAAGGTTTGCTATTTTTTTCACCTTTAAGGATCGGGTGGATGACCACACCTCACTATGAGTCTGGAATATGTTTTAAAATGTAACAGTAGTTATTTAGTGGGACTAGATAGTTTGCCCATTTCTCTGAGCTTGGTTTAGTGAGTGCATTTGGTAGACCTCTTGGTCTTGGGGAGCAGTCTGACTTGCTTTTTGTTATCAGCTTCTTAAAACATATTCTGTCTGAGTCATTCATGTCTGTCACCAATTTAAATGCAGGTATATCATGTGTAAAATTGTTGTTCCTGATTCATTCCTACAAATATTATAATACGCTGCTAAATACTGGACTCAATATACATACATCAAAAAACAAAATAAACAGGACCAATTATCATAAATACAAATCAATGAAAATTTTTAAAAAACCATTAAAATATCATGCTATTCCTAGCTTTGATCACTTGAAGGAGAAAGGTTGCAGTAAAAAAACAGACATCAGGATTAAGGTTAAAAAACAACTTTATTGAATCATGGACATTACGTGTGCCATATTTTAAGAAGATAGGTTTTAGGAAGACTGAACGAAGATGACCATAAAATTTACAAAACAGTAAAAGATGCATAGTACTTTGTGCAGATTTGTGATCACAAAGACAGGGGCCATTTGGATATTTTTTAATAATGGGGAAAGCGACCAAATGGTGTACAATCCCCAATCGTAATCTGGTTAATACAAAACGGTGGGAAACTCTGTTAACGTAGCTCAAATATGTTTGGTAGCCAACAGTCTCGCAATACCTTCCATAAACCAAGCTTGTAGAAGAATGTCCACCCAACATCGCCCGCCCATCGGAAATATGGCTCATGAAAATGAACTTCATTTCGCCCTTGGACAGACTTGAAGCAATGTGTGAATCCTTTCTAACATCAAATCCATAGATTTCTGAGAAGCTATTGACTACAAATTTGATCCAAGGGATCCTCATATGATCATCCATTTGAAGACAAACACTAATGATTGTTCTGTTTAAAGATGTCTCATCCTTGGACCAAACGGCTCGCCATTACATTAAAGGTCTTAAGATAATATTATCTGAGAGATGTTGTATCCCAAGCTCTCTATGCGTCAATTCGTTAGAGGCAGATATTGGTAGACACAAAAGTCTCTTTAAGAAAAGGTTTTCTTCTACTTGGAGGCTTCGGGCCGAGTAATGGCCCCAGACTCCAGCACCATATAGAGCAATCGAAAGACATCTCATTTGGTAAATTGTTAGCATGTCTTTAACCCGCTTATCCCCAATTTTACTGGCAAACTTAAACACCCCGTTGGCACATTTGGCCATCTTGGCCCGAACATAAGTGATCTCACTGGACCAGCAGCCATTCTTAGTATAATTAATGCCAAGATAATTAAAGGAATTAACCGTTTTCACTTTTTGTCCATCGATGAAATAGGAATTGGGTTTTTTAGAGCCCAAACCACATTCCAAAATGTGGGTTTTGGATTTATTGATCAATAATTTCCTATCCCGGATGAACATAGAAAACTTATCCATCAAACGTTGTAAGCCTATGGGTGTCCTTGATAAAATCACGGCATCATCCGCATAAAGTAAAACCGGGATCTTAAAATCATTAATATTCGGAGCATCTGCCACCACTGTTTTTAAAACTGAATCAACTTCATTTATAAAGAGGGTAAAGAGAAGGGGTGCAAGAACACACCCTTGTCGAATGCCTCGCCCTATCTTAAACTTGGGGTGCACTCCCCCCCCCGGTCCATAACGAACACTGGTGCTAAGGTTGGAATATAATCGCGGCAGGAAATATATTATACCCTCGGGCGCCCCCAATTCCAATAATTTGGCCCATAATATACTATGGTCCACCATATCGAAGGCACTACTCAAATCTGCAAAGCAGAGATAAAGATTACCTTTTTTTGCCCTCGTATACTTCCCTATAAGGAGGTCGAGGTTGAGACATTGCTCAATAGTCCCTCGACCCTTCCTAAAACCATACTGACAATTGGCCAAGATGTTGTTGGAGTCAGCCCACTCTTCCAGCCTGACCAGAAGCACCCTGCTCATGATTTTTACTGAGGAATCAAGGAGGGAGATTGGACGATGATTCTTCGCATCCCCTCTGTCTCCCTTCTTGTATATCAGAATAATAAGGGATTCCTCCCATTTAGGTGGGACACTATTGCAAACTGCTGCATTAAAAACTTTAGTCAACAATGGGCCCCACAAATCGGGGTCTAGTTTATACAGGTCAATAGGCACCCCGTTGGGGCCCTGTGCCTTCCCCCCGTTACTCAGGGTGATACTTCGGCTATAGAGATATTCAGGGGAATGATAGGCCATTCTACTTCCTGGTCACCCTTCTGTTTAACTGAATCAAAAATCTCCGAAAAGTGAGAAACCCATTTCTCCTCACTTACATTAGCCGTCAATACAGGGATCTTATCATCCTTTAGGAATGGACAGTTAACCGTATCCCAAAATAAAGAAGAATCAGCTGTGACTGCCGCCAAGTCAAGTTTATCCCACGCTTCTTTCCTTAATTCAGCCTTCCTATTCTTAACAGCTGCCTGATAGGTGGCTCTCAGGTCTCTAATCTTGCTGTTGTCTCTTGGCTTAGCTCGTAGAGCATCTTTAAGCTCCTTCAGTGCAATAGTACTAACATGGTCGAACCACCCCTTTTGTTTGGATACCTTAACCTTACCATGATTCGTAAATTTGTTGTCAATAAAATGGTTAATTTTAATAAAATTTTGCACAACTTGATCAGTAACCACATTACTTTCTAAAATGGCTGAAATATCTACCAGACAACCTGCAACAATGGAGTTTGACACAAGCTCCCCTTTTTCTCCTTTCCATCTAATCCGGAATCCATTAGGTCGGTGCGGTTCAATGTTAACTATGGTACGCGCGTTTGCTCCCTGCTTCACTTTCCATAGAAAAGTCTCAATGGTGATACAATTGTGGTCGCTAAGCACATTATCCACGACTACCGGTGTTAAACACCACGGACTAAGACTAGAGGATATGCAAATAAAATCAATTACGGTATTTGCATTTCTTCCCCTAAAAGTAGGGATTATATTTCCACAATCATTTTTAGCATTAACCAGCATTTCCATATCGTAGGTGGTTAGGATTTTATTCAGAGCTTCTCCATATTTATCATGTGGGAAATGGGGAACTTCAGCTCCTAAATTATCAATAGAACCACAAACCCTTTGAAAGGAAAGTGGACAAGCAACAGAGTTAAAATCTCCCACCCATATGTAATCAAAAACAATATCATGCTCCATTAGAATATCAGCCAAGGCGGTCTCTAGTGCTAACACAACCTGATGCCTAGTATTATCAAAAACATTATTATAAAAGTTTATTAAAAGAGCATTTCTCCCATGCTCCTGATAAAGCCATAAGATCTGGGAGTGGACCCCAACCAAAATATGTTTTTTTACCACAATGGGGAGATCCACTGAAATCAAGACCAGAAGCCCTCCTTTTGCCCTACCTGAAGGGGATGCCACGGCTGGTAAGTGATAGGAGATGTACCCATTGTAATTAGGTTGGTCCAAACACCAGGTCTCTTGAAAACAAATAATGTTAAAAAGATTAATAAACTCCAACCAACCCAAACAGGCATCCTTAGAGGAAATACCTGCTACGTTCCAACTACCAATAGAACAAACCCGGGGGTTAGAGTTTTTGGAGTGCATTAAGCACAAGAGAATGGGGCTACAATGGTTAGGCAAAACACTAATCCATGGGGGGGGTCCACCCCCATCGTCGTGGTCCAAACATACATCTTCGCAACGGCTGTTGTCCTTAGTGATATCGACCACAGGACTATCATTTACTCCAGGTGCCTCTAGGTCGACTGCCCCAAGAATAACTTCACCTCCCAAAGCTTCAATAGAGACAACTTCCACCCTTGTATTCACCTGGTCAGTTCCCAGTCAATCATTAGAATCCAAACCGCTCAGGGGCTGGAATTTGTTAGATGTTGCCACATTAAAGGTAGTATGCGGGTTAAAATCTCTTGTCCCCAACCTATCACGGTCAATACTAGGCTGGTTATGCAAATGCCTATAGAAATAACCAAGGGAGCGGAGAAAGATGCCTTGACCATGGTAGGGGGTAGACCTACCTTTCCTCAAGACAATAGAGGCAAGGTAAGGATTTCTAAAGTTAACAACAATACAGTCACCAACGCAATTCTTACATGAGCTACCAATCCAATTGACTCTTCTGGTACATATGATTTCGTCAGCTAGGGCTACTGGGAAACCACACTCCCTATGAAGCCAATCCACTGTCTTATTTTTCAAAGAGGCATGCGATTCACTGTAGGAATTGTTATGACCACTCTCGCTAACCGGAGGGACATTAATCAGAACTGCTACATAAGGTGCACAGTCCGGAGGTAAATCGGGCTGGCAGGTAGCATTGTTTTTAACTGACCCTGAATTTTGTGTCACCTGATTCCCCAAAACAACGTTAGATGAAGAATTACATCCTGTAGTCATCGGAGGGGTAGTCCCACTTGGTCCCTTCTCTGAAGTATCCCCAGAAGGAGGCATAGAAATATTAGGCATGACCATTGTAGGAATCTCAATTATATTCTTAGGATTAGTGCCAACTGCTGCCTTATCCTTAACATGGTCACCAGTGTTGGAATTCATGAATGATTCCAACAAACCTCCTAATCTTACGACCTCAGCATTAACCTTGTTCAACTTGTTTAGGAGGGGTTTAACAATCAAGTCGAACTTAGATTCGATGGAGCTGATTAAGAGATCAAATAACGCTCCATCTATAGTGGCCGGGGTAGAGACTGGGACTACATTAAGATTTCCCTCGTCGCTAGATGGGGTTTGTGTCACTTTTCTATTTGAGCGAATCATCCCCCGCTTTGTTTGAACATTTTTTGTGGTATTTCTACATGCCCGTGGGGCTCGCTGTACCCTTTTTCCCATAGGGCTTGGCAATGGAGGGTCAACATGGCCAGCCAAACATGAATCAGAACCGATAACAACCCCCGAGGTTGGACTATCAAGTAGGACTTGATCTTGGTCATGGCCGGACACCAAGATAGAATTGACCGGGTCCATAGAATCAATAATAGCCTTAGAAGGGTTTATCGAGGGGGCAGGAACTATGGGGATGGGGGGAGAGGTGATAGAAGACTCCATACGCCCCAGAGACTTTCTACGTTCCTGATTGATCTTATCCACTATTTTTACCAAATAGTTATCTATAGTTGTCGACCCTGCGGCATGTTTAGCTTTAGACATTATTACCCCAACCCGATCGTTAACACACCCTTCAACAAACAGCTAGCTGTAGGTAGTTATTGTTACTACTACAATGGTCCAATTGACAGTACCAGGGTTCATAAGATGACGAAGTACCTTTTTACTGCGCCAACATGCGGGCCCCTCCAGCCCCCTCCTGTCCCGGACTGTCACAGACTGTCTGCCCTTTGTCCGGGCTTCGTCCTGGGCATCCCGCGTCGTGTCCCGCGCCAGGGGGACCAATAGTATTTAGCGGGAGCGGGAACCAATAGGTGGATGGGCGTGCCGCTACACACCTGCGGACCTCACGGGCTCCTGGGACCTGCAGTCCCATCCGGCGGCTCCTCTCTGGCCACAGCAACACAGCGGATTAACAGCGCAGCCTCCTCCAGAAACAACAGGCAGGTAGGTGAAAGCCCCCACCAGCGAAGCGGGACCCGCGCCAGCGGGTTCTGCAAGGTTTTTTAAATGATTAGTGGGTGGATGGGCATGCCGCTACACAGCTGCGGATCTCACGTGCTCCTGGGACCTGCAGTCCCGTCCGGCGGCTCCTCTCTGGCCACAGAAATACAGCGGATTAACAGCGCAGCCTCCTCCAGAAACAACAGGCAGGTAGGTGAAAGCCCCCACTCAAGTTGACTCAGTGATATTGGAGTTGTTGGAGTTGTGTGGGCCTCTTTCTAGTATGTTGACAGTTCTCCAGAATTGGCTTAGGTGTTTGTTTTAAAGTTGTAGAGTAGTCTTGCCCACTGGCCTTCGATGCACTCCTTCTTGAGCGTCCATGTGTTTGTTTTGTTCTCTGGTGTGTCTGAATTTCTCTGGCAGTACTGTATCAGCTGGGGACTTAGTAAATGGTTCATGCTGTTTTTTGCGATTCCTATAGCTTGTGCAACTTGGTGAGACATGCCTGCCAGTTTTGCACAGGGATGCTGTCCTGAGAAACTCTTAAGGTAGTCATAGTGACACACTGTTCAATCATGTCTTTTGAAATACGGCCTTTCTAGTTTTTCCGTTGTGACTGGGTACTGGAATGTTGCAGCTTTTAGGAGAAAGATGGTCACAGTCCTTTGTCCAAATAACTGAGGACAGTTGTTGCTTTCAGGACATAGCTCTGTTCTGAAGGTTGTCATATAACTGAGTAAACTTAGGGATCCTGAATAGTAGTCTACTGTGAAATTAGTCATGATTGTGACTCTCGTTTTAAATGCCGGCTGGTCCTCTTGAAATCACCCATTCAATATCCTCAGGCCCATACTAGTACATGACGTGAGAATGGACATCTTGATTTTGTTGTATTGGATCTTTGACGGTTTGTACTGATCCAGAATCTGACATATTGAGTCTTGTTCGACTACGAGGGCATCCCATCTTGCTTCAGACTCATCAATATTGATTGCAGGTTAGCCTCGACTATTCCTCTGATAACGGGTTGATGTAGGTGCTCAAAATGAATAGGGGCTGTTTTTATCCTTGGGCCAATCCTACAGTTTATCTGACAGGATCCAAGGATAGGACAGGTCCAACTGGGATGCCCTGACCTTTAGCTCCTGTAAAATACAGATAGACAGGCCTCCCTATGGTTGATGATCCCTTAGGGTATGTTTTATTGCTAAGTTGTTAAATTCAGTATACCCAATTAATGGAATTTTATCCTAGATCCAGGCCTTCTACAATGAAATAATGAAATAATGTGATGTTCATTCCAGAAAGTGGGCAATGTAGGCAATTCTTGCCAATTTATTTAAGCCCCCCCCCCCCCCAACGTTCCAGGAGCAGAATTGCAGGGCACCAGTAAGTTCTATGCTACAGGTGTTAAATGATTTTGTGTATTTAATCATCCAGTGCTCCTCTGGTTAGTGCCAATGGAAGAAACTCCACACTTCATTCAAATGTTTTCATGAAGTACAAGGCTTAGCTGTTTAATTTGGCTGGGGCCCCTTTGTGATGACACTTAAGCAATTTGTAACATTGGGTTTCTTGAGAAACAAATAGTCTGGAGAGTGGAGCATTGTATGTGGGGGAGATACACTTGGCTCGGAGTGCCAGTAGCCTATTTTGGCCTTCAAGTCCACCAAAGATCACGTTCTTGGGATGATTTTAACTGATACTATATCAGAAAAGTTAATATCCCAGAGTGACGTGATGCTCCTGACCAGCTGGAGGATATTTCCTACGTTATGCTGTGCTGTCCCCTGGAGACAAAAGTAGGTGTCAACTATAACTGTGTATTATATTCCTTACACCTAAATGCACCAGACTGTAAGATAGGCTCCTTTGTTAACCGGTGCACTTTCTGGGGACTCAGACCTGAGTTTGCACAAGGTGATTCAGTGATCTTATTCTGGTCTAGGTGCCAACAAACAAGGGCAGAGTTTGTCTCAATGAGTGCAAACTGATTATCTTAACCGACTCTACTCATTGAATTATTCACATGGGTAGATTTCTTCGGGATTTGTTTTGAACTGCGGTATGTTTCTTTGCTGTGGCTGGTACATTGTGATCATTTCCATTTATATTTCCAACTCTGTCTTGTGGATCCATTAGTGAGATTTTTAGGGTTTGCTATGCAATTTGGGCCCTACCAGGGTTGGATCTTTGGAGCTATTTTTGTTAACCTTTCAGGTCATTAAACCTTGTGAATGAGACATAGGGCTCTATTACAATGTCGGTCTGAAAGCATTACGACCGAATCGGTCTCGGAATGGTTTCTGACCGAATCAGATATGGGGAGTCCGACCGATGGGTTACGATGGTTCCGGATACCATTCGGTTGGACTTCCATTGACTTCAATGGGACCCTACGTTCCGACCGAATACACAGGCTCCCGTTGAAGAAAGGGGTGACTGGGAAAAATCATGCACCCTGTGGTGGGCACCCCTTGGTGCCTGCCACACTGTGCATGCTTTGAAAAGGGGTCCCGTGGGTACCCCATGGGCCCCATTCAGAAGGCTCAGGGTGAAGGGGGGCCTGCTACGGGCCCCCAAAGTCAGATTCCGACAGCTGATCCATGTCAGAACAACCGATTAGGAAAGGCTGTCAGAATCCGACATAGTAATCGCTTGGTCGGAAACCTGGTCTGTAGACCTGTACAAGTCGGCTCCAAATGACTCGGTTCCTCTGAAAGCGCTCCTGAACGGACTCAGACAGTCCAAACACTTTCCGAACATTGTAATTGGTTGTTCGGAAAGCTTTCCGAATCGGTCAGAAAGACGATCCCAAATCGAATTCGGGAGACCCGAATCTGATTCAGAGCCTTTCCGAACAACATCGTAATTGACCCCCTAGTAGTATCATGCTGCTTATCTTTCAGATCCGGGTGAACCTTAAGCCCTTTAGAAAATGGACAGTTGACTTTAGATACTAGCAGAGTCTGTTTGTGTCTTTTCAATTCACCATGGTATTTTCTTCACAAAAGTGTTTCTCATCTAGTAGTTTAGGTGTCATTTCTGAGAGGGGGTTCCTCCCCCTGGGCTTGTTTTTTGGGTGCTTACTTTTCTGGCCGGCTCAGCATGATTCCTTTGGACCACCTGGGTTGAGTAATTTGGATGTATGGCGTAATTACGCATGCTTTTGCAACGCATGCCATTACAGCGCGGGCAATACACCAAACGCGTCATTACCACTCGTTCCATTACAACGCAAGTCATTACAACTTGCCTTAGAGAAGCGCAGGGCTTTGGAATAGTATATTTTACTATTCCAACTCCAGTCTGTGCAACAGTAGTGAAGGTGTTGTTAAAAAGCCCTCAATTTTCTTGCTCGAATAACCCACAACCAGCTCAAAAATGTGGCCACTGCTATGCCAATAGAGTCATCAGTATTTGTTTTCAAAAGAAACATTTTGGCCCATACTATTGAAACATCGCTAGGCAACAGTATAGTCCCGCGGGCACTTTGAGACGTCACCACCACGCACGCGAGCACGTCATGCTCTGCGTGTGATTGGAACATGCTGCTACTAATTTCGTGTGCACGGCAAGCGCATTCAAGACTGCCGGCCACGGAGGACGCATCACTCAGCAAGTAAGCTCCTTGTTACCCCAGCTTAACTTTCTAATGTTCTAGAGAACACATTTCAGGGACGATTAATGGCTTTGCCAATATCGTATACACTACAAGTAAGCTCCCTCTCACGGACAATCAATATCGTATACGTTACAAGTAAGCTCCCTGAGTCATTCTCGCTCAACTTTTTAATGCGTTAGAGAACACATGCGCGTATGATGAATGACATCTCAAACACCACAACGTTTAACAACTGTCAAGATTTCATTTGTGATCTAAGCTCATTGGGATATGCCCATGGGAAGCACTAACGCCACGGAGAGATGAGCGCCGCTCCCTTTGGCTAACTATTCCCAAAATGCTAATGAAAAGATTGTGCTTTTATAATAATGAGCTCTGTCCTTTTACATTCATTTATTCACACCAGACACGCAAACAGTCTCGCGCTGGTGCACTAATCAATAGCCATTTTTCTTAAAACAATTAATTCTATGCATGGTCTCAAACAATTGTTCAAATCACGCATTTTCTTACAGAAAGTAAGACGCCTTTGGATGAAGGGATAATTCATTAATTCCCCGCTCCCACAATCATGACAATAAGGACCGTGCCGGTCACTGATATAGATCAGGTAAGACCCTACATCTGGCTTTCAGACAAGTTATGTTATAATTTTAACGCTATACCAATGGGTAGACTAATCCTCATATAGAGCACAACAAAACTTCCTACACCTATCTATTTCGGTATGAGGCAATATGTCCATATGTTAAAACAGAACCCACAGTCAACAGTGTACAAAAATAGATCACTTCATTTATTTAGTAGTTTTTTTCGTTTTTTTTAAAGAAAACATATGCATGTATATTATTTAACTGTATATTAATACATATGATACATACTATATCACAATCATAAGACATGGAAACATCTTATCTAAAACGACCCACACCATGACACCATAAATAAATACCTAAATAGAACAGAATACTAAGCTAAAACACTAAACATCACATTTCACAAAAAGGAAAAAAATTGTTATAAAACAAATACATAACACTGATACATTAAATTTTACACACAAGACCAGCGCCAACGCGCGTTTCGGAGACCCTATATATCCAATATAGGCTCCTTCTTCAGGGCATGTTCAATAGGTCTTTCAAATAGCAACAGGTACAGAACATGACTTCATATCCAACGTCATGTGGTGAGGGTGCTTGTACAATTTCAATATTGACAACCGTGGTCTGTGGGTACAAAAATCAGGATAAGTATAGTAAATTTATTTTAATAAAGAATGGCTGAGAGTAAAGAAGAGAACTCATAACACCCACTAAACCAAAATCACCGGCAAGTGAAATGAAAAACCAAAGAATATGTGAATCAAAAGGTATAAGGAAAGATGAAAGGCCAAAACCTAAATAGTAAGCAAGGAGAATATATACATACTTGAAACTAGGGCTTTACTTGGTAGCCCAAGTTATAGGTTGACTTCAGTTGGTGTGTTTGTTTTTCCAAGGGAACTAGGGCAGAATAGCAAGTAGATAAAATAAGACAATAATGTAACAGAAGCAACTAACTGTCCTATAGTTTATATTATTACATAGATGATACACGAGGTTCTCAAATTCATGGGAGAATCCTAAACGCTAATATAAATCACGTAGCTAGAAACATAGCTAGTAGCCATTCCTATTAGAGTAACTAGTTTGCGTCTAAGGTAGACAACATGAAGACCTCAGATGGTAGTATAAACTAGGAAACATAATAGGTATACGAGATAGGTCTGAACAATAAAGACCTCTAGGAAACAGTCATGGTGTCCGTAACTGTGACGTACAGTACTTAGACTGGGTAGGTCCTTATTAAGTATAGTCCAAATCTAAAACTTACCCAGCAACAAAGAAGAAAATGAATATATGAGTCAGAAGTAAAAAACCGCCAGCGGTAAGCCTGTGTAAAGCTGTACGGACCCGTAGGATAATATTGTGATATAGGGATCAGGTATCAAGCTATCAAAGTTGCCTTCAGGATGAAAAAAGACCAAATTGTCATACTAATCGCATTTTCTTAAATAAAATTAAAGGCAAAAAAGTCTACAATTCACTTACTGATGATAGCCCATAACGGGCCGCTAGTGGTTCAAACCGTTCCCAGGGTTTATGCTCGTATAGGTAATTTGTCCTCACGTAATTAGAACGGGGACCTCATGGTATCTAAAAAATGCATAAATCAATAGGTTTTAACCATGAACCATAGCATCTGCAGTCACAGTTACACAGTGATAACACTCGATATTCGGACAGATTATCCCCTTACCAGGAGTCCAAAAGATAGTCTTCCGAAGTCCGCAGCCTCCTGCTTACGGCGTTAATCGGAAGTATGTCTAGCGTCTTCCTTATATGGAATATCCAGGAAGCAATGCCAGAATATAATAAAAATAAAGAGAGGACAACGAATGTCAAACCGGCTGGCGGATGAATAGTAAAGATAAACGAAGGACAAAAATCCACTAAACACGCTATTATCGCAAAAGATCCCCGTATAACAAACCGGTAGTCTGGGTGGAGAAAATAACCGTAGTAACCAGAGAAGCAATCTATTTTCAAGGGCTGACAAAGCAGCAAAAATGGCCACAGAGCCCTGTTGGATCTGATAAAAAAATTGTACACCAAGTAAACAGAAATAATCTGCACCAAATGAGAACACGATACCGAAATTCAGAGAGGGGGTCGTACCAACAAGCAGAGAATTCCCCGCAATTTTTACAGACCCGAAGGAACCAATACTGGAGAGAATAGAGGTTAGATATAACTACAACATCCCTGTTGATATATCTTCCAGTAAAGTCCCTGACGTTATTCTCACTACCTCCAAGGAAAACCCATTAAAAGAACTAGAGATATTCTCGGACAATAATATCTCCAAAGACATTCAAACCATACCTGTTTTCAACCTCTCTAAAACGGCATTGGATATTCCTGCTCTCAAATTGCTATCTCGAGGACTCACGTTTATCCCTACGACCTATCTTGATCGGTTCAAAATGATGATCGATGTCCAGTCTTTTTTTCGTAAGATTCGCCTGAAAAGATTCTTTAAGGGCAAACCTCCCTCCATCAGGGACAACTATAAAGGATTATGACCTAGATCCATTTTTACACCCACTCTGGACCAAGTAGGTACTGAAGTGGATATTTTTGAAAAAGTGGTTAGTGCTAAAGTTCAAAAACTTCTGACTTTTGTTCCGAAACCAGAGTACAATTTGGATTACTCTGAATACCAAGCTTTCAAACAACTAGCAAATAATTCTGAGGTGACCATTAAGCCTGCCGATAAGGGAGGAGGTATTGTGGTGCTGGATAGCTCCACATATAAACAAGAAATCCAGGCCATTCTTAACATCCCTGAACACTATACCAAATCCAGGTCATAACCGGAACAAAGAATCAAGGCAGAAATCCTAGACATAACCCAAAGAGCCCTTGAAAGAGGGTCCTTATGTGTACAAGAATTTAACTATTTAAATTCAGAATTCCATCGAATACCCATTTTATATGGGCTTCCCAAAATACACAAGAACTCCGTACATCCTCCCTTCAGACCCATAGTGTCCACTATTGGTTCACTCACTGAGCCCCTATCCAAATATTTAGATATCTTTCTTCAACCTCTGGTATCTAATCTCCGAGGATATATTAAAGATACGGGACATCTTATTAGTGAAATTGAGGGTACCGACTTTAACAACCATACTGATTTTCTAGTCTCCATGGACATTGAAGCCCTATACACTAACATCCCACAAATAGGAGCTTTGGAAGCAGTCAAACAAAGCTTGAACAACAATAATAGCCCAGGAGATGGGTTGTTTCTGTTGGAATGTTTGGCCATTGTGTTAAAAGAAAACTACTTCGAATTTGATGGGGAAGATTTTAAACAAATACAAGGAGTAAGTATGGGTGCCGCTTGTGCACCCAATGTGGCCAATATCTACATGGGAGAATTTGAAGCCAAGTTCATATTCAAAGAGATAGCCCCTTTCAGTGAAAACATCTTAAAAGGGCATCGATTTATAGATGACATTTTTTTCATCTGGAGAGGTCCAGAAGAACAACTACAGGAATTTATTTTGTGGATCAATCTCTGCGATATTCAGCTCAAATTTAGTCCCAATATTAGCAAGTCCAAAATTGAATTTCTAGACATCTGGATACAAATTGTTGATGATAGGATTGAGGTTAGTCTCTATACTAAGCCGACAGCCAAGAATACTCTCCTTCAATACTCGAGTTACCATCCTTGTAGTCAAAAGGATAACATCCCATTCAGCCAATTTTTGCGGTTACGCAGGAACTGTACCACTATACAGAATTATGATCTAAACGCTGAAGAACTTAAACAAAAATTTGCTAGTAGAGGCTATCCTTTCCAATTGGTTAAGGATGCTTACAAAAGAGCAAAATACTACGATAGAGCGTTGTTGCTGCAGAATAAAGAAATGAAAACTGAAGACAAATTGATTTGTGTTACCACCCATTCCAACATCGATCACAAAATTAGACAAATCATCAAGAGTGAGTGGCACATTCTCAACTCCGGTCATTGTAAAAAGACTCTCCCTAAACCTATCTTTGCGTTTCGACGCAATAAGAATTTGAAAAATACGTTGGTCAAATCTAAAGTACCTGCTACCAATTCCTTTGTCCAGAAATCCATCACTGGTACCAGACCTATTAGTGGTACACATAAATGTGGCTGTTGCCATGCTTGCCAGTTTGCCATTGTAACGAATGAATTAATTTGGGGCAAACGCACTTTCTCATTCAAGGATATGACCAACTGTCGTACCCAACATGTGATTTATCTTATCCTTTGTCCTTGTGACAAAGGCTATGTAGGAGAAACCAGCAGAGAATTTTGTGTTCGATTCAGTGAACATAAATCATCGATTTCAAATAAACGTTCTGGGGCTCCACTAGTCGCTCATTGGGTCGAAAAACAACATTCCATCTCTGATCTCCGTTGGGTAATTCTGGAACATGTCCATCTACCTAATAATTGCAATATTGATGCGCATAGACGCAAGAGGGAAGTGTTTTGGATTTATGTTCTTCAGACACATGAAAAAGGTTTGAATGAACATCTCCCTTGGGAAAATGCTATTATTTAGTTCTTTTCCCCTTACCCCGAGCCTGTATAGTGGTCTGTAAGCCCCATTGGTACCCAGATTGGGATGTAGCCATCTGCCCGCTCTGTTTAGTTCTTGGGAGAAATATGTGGTTTTTGATTTTTTTCTATTTTGGTCATGTATTTTATTATTGACCTGTGATGGTTTTTAAGTTTTATTTATCTGTTTTGAAAAAAAAAATGTTCTCGTCCTATACTATATATGGGATCTATAAATATATACATATGTTTATGTGCAGAGTAAAATCGGTCCACTTGGTGCAGATTATTTCTGTTTACTTGGTGTACAATTTTTCGATCAGATCCAACAGGGCTCTGTGGCCATTTTTGCCGCTTTGTCAGCCCTTGAAAATAGTATGCTTCTCTGGCTACTACGGTTATTTTCTCCATCCAGTCTACCAGTTTGTTATACGGGGATCTTTTGCGATAATAGCGTGTTTAGTGAATTTTTGTCCTTCGTTTATCTTTACTATTCATCCGCCAGCCGGTTTGACATTCGTTGTCCTCTCTTTATTTTTATTATATTCTGGCATTGCTTCCTGGATATTCCATATAAGGAAGACGCTAGACACACTTCCGTTTAACACCGTAAGCGGGAGGCTGCGGACTTCGGAAGACTATCTTTTGGACTCCTGGTAAGGGGATAATCTGTCCGAATATCGAGTGTTATCACTGTGTAACTGTGACTGCAGATGCTATGGTTCATGGTTAAAACCTATTGATTTATGCATTTTTTAGATACCATGAGGTCCCTGTTCTAATTACGTGAGGACAAATTACCTATACGAGCATAAACCCTGGGAACGGTTTGAACCACTAGCGGCCCGTTATGGGCTATCATCAGTAAGTGAATTGTAGACTTTTTTGCCTTTAATTTTATTTAAGAAAATGCGATTAGTATGACAATTTGGTCTTTTTTCATCCTGCAGGCAACTTTGATAGTTTGATACCTGATCCCTATATCACAATATTGTCCTACGGGTCCGTACAGCTTTACACAGGCTTACCGCTGGCGGTTTTTTACTTCTGACTCATATATTCATTTTCTTCTTTGTTGCTGGGTAAGTTTTAGATTTGGACTATACTTAATAAGGACCTACCCAGTCTAAGTACTGTACGTCACAGTTACGGACACCATGACTGTTTCCTAGAGGTCTTTATTGTTCAGACCTATCTCATATTCCTATTATGTTTCCTAGTTTATACTACCATCTGAGGTCTTCATGTTGTCTACCTTAGACGCAAACTAGTTACTCTAATAGGAATGGCTACTAGCTATGTTTCTAGCTACGCGATTTATATTAGCGTTTAGGATTCTCCCATGAAGTTGAGAACCTTGTGTATTATCTATGTAATAATATAAACTATAGGACGGTTAGTTGCTTCTGTTACATTGTTGTCTTATTTTATCTACTTGCTATTCCGCCCTAGTTCCCTTGGAAAAACAAACACACCAACTGAAGTCAACCTATAACTTGGGCTATCAAGTAAAGCCCTAGTTTCAAGTATGTATATATTCTCCTTGCTTACTATTTAGGTGTTGGCCTTTCATCTTTCCTTATACCTTTTGATTCACATATTCTTTGGTTTTTCATTTCACTTGCCGGTGATTTTGGTTTAGTGGGTGTTATCAGTTCTCATCTTTACTCTCAGCCATTCTTTATTAAATTAAATTTAGTATACTTATCCTGGTTTTTGTACCCACAGACAACGGTTGTCAATATTGAAATTGTACAAGCACCCTCACCACATGACGTTTGATATGAAGTCATGTTCTGTACCTGTTGCTATCTGAAAGACCTATTGAACACCCCCTGAAGAAGGAGCCTATATTGGATATATAGGGTCTCCGAAACGCGCGTTGGTGCTGGTCTTGTGTGTAAAATTTAATGTATCAGTGTTATGTATTTGTTTTATAACAATTTTTTTCCTTTTTGTGAAATGTGATGTTTAGTGTTTTAGCTTAGTATTCTGTTCTGTTTAGGTATTTATTTATGGTGTCATGGTGTGGGTCGTTTTAGATAAGATGTATCCATGTCTTATGATTGTGATATAGTATGTATCATATGTATTAATATACAGTTAAATAATATACATGCATATGTTTTCTTTAGAAAAAACGAAAAAAACTACTAAATAAATTAAGTGATCTATTTTTGTACACTGTTGACTGTGGGTTCTGTTTTAACATATGGACATATTGCCTCATACTGAAATAGATAGGTGTAGGAAGTTTTGTTGTGCTCTATAGGTTAGTTCCCTGAAACTTCCTCACATAGTGAAACAGTCAGGGTCCCTCTGTTGTAGTCTATAGACTAATCCTCCCCATTACTTCCAGAGACCATTTTAACTCAAGAAGAAGAGTTTTTGAGGTTCAAGCCTCAAATTGGGTGTGTAATCTCACTCTGGTGGTGACGTCATTCATTGCACATCACAGTTGGAACACATACCTTGATACAATTTTTCTTATCTACAGGCTGTCTACATCTACCTTTTAACCTTGAAAAAGACCCACCCTGACATCTATGAATTAGGCTGTCTTCAGGGTCGAAACGACGGCGTTGTGTATTGGTTCAGCAATATCGAGTCTCTTGGCTTTGAATAATGAGCATTTCTGCTGGTTGCCAGAGACACCGATTACTTTCGTTCTGACCTTTATTGTTGTCAATTTATAGTCAATATTTGTACACCTTATGTTTGAGTGCCCAGCTTACAAAAATCCAAGAGGCAGGTGGTTAAGTCCGGTCTGCAGTCTGGATTGTGGTGTGGCCACATTTCTTGGGTGGTCTTGGATAATCAGGTTCAAGTCTCTTACGATTTTTTAGTCTCCTTACATTTTATTCCTCTCAGATTGTCTTTTATCAACCAAAAGCAATGGGATTAATATTGAAATTTAATTCTTTTTTTATCTAATTGTAAATATCATATTATATGCCAAATGTATTTATTTAATTTTTATCATTCTTTCCCATACGATAAATTGTATCTTTTATGTATGTATGTTGATGCTTTTATGATACAAATTTTTATCGAAATAAAGCTTTGATTGATTGATATTTTATTTGCACCTGTATATAATGCATTCACCACACTACAGTCACTGAGCACTTATTTCACTTAACTTTATGTCACTATATCTTTTGACAGCCAGAGGAATTTAAATAAATAAATATTATGATTGAATTTGATAAAAAAGAAAAGTTTTGAATGTGTTCCTTTTGAACGTTTATATCAAATGTATAATTCTTTGAAGAAATCAGCGTGTACCCGACGGAACCACTGTAGTTTTGTTGTTTGATACCCAGGTTCTAAGGGCCACAGGGTTTCCCCATTGTTTTGTATGAGACCAACTGAACAACAAGCAGCAACCTGTGCTGCCAACAGTGGGTGAGTCACACACTTCTTCTCAGGTTTCAAGAGACATGCGTGGCTACCAATGATCTTCTAGCGATGCGGGCACTGCACTACGCTGCAGCCTGATCCATTCCTAGAAATATCAGGCCTCTGCGGCGGTCCTGTGGTGACATACCAGCGGTGACACTGGTGGACTCCCCTAGAGGTGGTGAGCTGATGGTCTCCACCATAACCTCAGGAGTTTATCCTCCTCCACTCACAAATACCCCAGTGTGAGCATGTGGGTGCGGAAGTACACGCAAACTAACTCGCTGATGATTGCTGCTGCTGGCAACACATACAGGGTGCTGTGTTGTGTGGATGATGTATCCAAAAGGAGAAAAAGTCAGGAGAGGGAGTGGCCCGGAGCTAAGAAATCCCCTCACTCACATTGTTTACTCATCTTGACTTCTCCTATCTTTTTCTTCCATTCACTGGTCTCCATGCTCTGCCCAGCAAGCAGTGGGAGCTAGCAGGAAGTGGTAGCATCAGTAACGGAAGTGATAACATAGGCGGGTGCCGTAAACAGCCGTAAGCCACATTGGTGTCACCTTCCTGTGACCCTCTGCTGAGTACCACCCCCCTGAGCCCACTGCCCGGTAGCAGGAAGATAACATGGGGGCTATGAGGACAACAAGACCTCTACCGTGGGGGGATGGGGAGCAGCACACCTTTGGGGCCAGTCAGTGGCACAAGCAACCCCAGCTGCTTTTGCAGAGCTCCGGAGCTCCGTCCACCTCACTCCGCATGAGAATCTGCCAGACTTGATCAATCGACCGATCACGCTGCTGTTGTAAATTTACTCTTGATTCGGAGTTTGTAAATCTCAATAGAAATGTTCTATCAACATAATGAGTAGGGGTTGTTGAATAGTAGGCTTTTATGGTGAGAGTTAGCGGAGACTGTATAGCACACAGATATGGTAATAAAATAAATCTTGAGCATACACTCAAGGCAAAGGTGCACTACTCCTGGCCTGGAACAAGAAGTCCTGAAGGCTCCAGACAAAATACAGAGACTAATGAAAGTAAAAAGACAAATAGAGGGGACTCAACTTAAACTAGACAAACACCCACATACAAAATACAGATAAAGGGTCTACAGGGAAGGGAAGAAAATAGGTTGCATACCTGCATTCCTATTAAGAATAGTGAAGCCTTACTCCCAAGATATGTAGCTGATGAACAAGGCCAAACCTAACTTAATTTCCCAGCTGAGGATAAATGACAAATATAAAGAATAACTATCAGAAGGGTAGAGAGAGCCACAATCCAAGAACAGACAGCAAACATTAGACCACTTGGATACAAGAAGGATGCATACATTGATGGATGAACAGCATGATGGATTACAAGCCCCACCTATACAGGACAAGATCTTTGAAGCACTTCATGGTAGATTAAATAGTATGTGCTGATGCAATCCCAGTGGATGTGTACCAGTTGACACCTGGAATATCAGTGGGTAAAAGTATTAAAGTGTACAAGGAGGAGTAAAGAGATGGCTGGCTACCACCCACTATTAGGAAAGCATTGATCACACTGATTCCAAAGCTGGATAGTGTCCCAGCAGAGGTTTCTGCCTATCACCCACCTAAAAGGTTTAAAAGAGATATAATGATACTAAACAAAACATTGACAAAGAGGGAATTGAGAGTGGTGGGCAAACTGGTCTATCAGGAGTAATTTGGGATTATCCCGGGTGGAAGCACCAAGAATAGTGGTGGGGAACAGAATACACATTGTTTTGTTAAATGCAAAAGACACCCTATTAGAGAAACACTGAGAACTCTTTTCTGCTACTCCTTCAGAAGCTAAAAAGATCTGGGCAGGTGTCCGATTTGCTCACTAACAGGGGCAAGTCGAGTTTAACCCAGTTGGGAAGTCTTATAGATGTGAGGCTCCAACCTGACCCAAGGGGAGTATAAAATGGGAGATGGGGAGTTTACGGTATCAGGCTATCCAGCCGTGGTTGCACAATAAAGTCTCAACATGAGCAGAATACTTGAAAGACTAGAGCATGTGTTCGTGTTCTGGTATACACTGCCTCTCTCGGTCGTGGATAGGATGGTTAGGATTCCACTGGCCAAAATGAGGGATGGAATGCTGAACAAAACACTCACGCCCAGTACAGAGATCTGGGCCTACAGCCATTGTTTTTTCGCTTACCACGCCATTCCACTTTGGACCCAGCCATTTGCAAGTCAGTCTTGACCCTGCTCCCCATGGGAAGAATCCAGCCTGAACTGCCAGGTGAGGTCCTCCCCAGATCGGAAACAAGCATCCTAGGACCGGTTTCAAGGTATCACCCCTCATTAGCCAGGATAGCTTGACTCTGGTGGCATGGTGCATAAACAACAGGGGTATACACAAATAACCCTTTAATACCTGGGTATGGGAAGGTAGTTATATACAAAAGGAAATTGGTATAAAGGAATTAATACTGGTCAATTTTATGAGTAGAGCACATTTAATTACCCTCTCAAAAATAATTAATGTTCATAATGAGTATATCAAAATGATATACTCATTATGAATATTAATTATTTTTGAGAGGGTAATTAAATATGCTCTACTCATAAAATTGACCAGTACTGAATCCTTCATACCAATTTCTGTTTTGTATATAACTATGGTGGCATGGTGAGCACAGAACCTACATCTGTGCATACCCATCCCACTTAGGGTGACTAATGTATAAAAGACAAAATGCTTTTTGTACATACTGCAGAACTCTATGGGCCTCATTTAAGAAAAGTGTTGCATCGCTGCGGTAAAACAGCGATGCAACACTTTTCAGTCCTCCCTCCTTGCGGCACCATGGATTCACCGTATGTACTGTATGACGCTCCATTTAGCAAGGATTAACAGATATGTCAGGAATCCCGATGTATCTGTCGGCACAAAAATAGCACATTGCTGGAGTGTGTCTGGAAACATACGCAACTCCAGTGG
Source organism: Triturus cristatus (assembly GCF_964204655.1). NCBI lineage: Eukaryota > Metazoa > Chordata > Amphibia > Caudata > Salamandridae > Triturus > Triturus cristatus. The sequence continues at coordinate 419,856,142 of NC_140593.1, forward strand.
TATGTCATTTCAGATGAACCTTCCTGCACAAAAAAAATCACAAGAGGCTTTTTCCTCTTTCTATCTGCAAGCACACATAGAAAAAGGAAAAACGAGGAGCGGCGTAAGTTTTTGGCGTTGCCTCAGAGTTACAATTTCTTGTAAATCTGGAGAGTGTCAAAAAGCCATGGATCTTGCTGGGAATGCCCCTAGTAACACCCCTCAAATGCCCCTTTAACAGAGAAAACTGCGTTAAAGGGTACAATAATTAGGAGGCAGCATTAAGTCAAAAAGTGGCTTAGTGCTGTCTTGTAAATATGGAGCAGGTTCCTGCGCCATGGAATGTCACAAAAAGTGATGTTCCGGTGGCACAAGAGGCCCTGTGAGTTTACTGGCCACATTTTGTAGCCGTAAAAATAGGGCCTTGTTTTTTATAGCAAACACAAGGAGATGATGGACCGAGCGCTGAAACTTTTCAGACACTCACCCCAAATCACAGATCTGAGTTGAATCCATCATCATTCTTTAGCTCACTTGGCCACCTCAGTTCAGACCTAGCTATATGCAAACCAGCCCAAACTGCCAAGCCTAGTCTTCCTTGAACCGGAAACAAGCATCCTGGGACCGGTTTCTGGGTAACGCCCTTCATCAGCCAGGCTATCTTGAATTCAGTGGCAAAGTGAGCAAGGGACCCACGTCTAGGCATACCCTGCCAACTTAGGGCGAGCAAAGCAAACACAAGGCCGGCTAACGCTAGCAGGCCCTAAGTCCCTGCCAAACCAGCACCCTTCACTGAAACCGTCTTGGCACAAACTTGACCAGGAGGCGCGGATGGCGAAAGCACGGGGAATTTCCCTGGTATCGTATGCAGATGACACCCAATTGGTGATCACCCTGTCTAGCAATCCTAGCCAGGTGTCAAGACCCCCCTTGCTTGCGCCAATGCTTGTTTGGAAAGATCTACCAACAAACGATGCATGAGGTAATACCCACAATGGCGATGGTTGGGTCCTGTGTGGACAGCTGCTTTGCTCTCCATTCTGAGGAAGATGCGAGTCCCGTGTAGCCATTGCGATTGGAAACTGCAGTTCACTTCCTGCTTGGGTTCTCGGACTAGTTGTTGAGACTCGAGACTCCCAAGCGGGATCAATGCGCCTGCACGAGCTAAACGCAACGCACTTCAACAGATTCCTGTTAGGAACAGCCGCGTTTTGTGAGGGCTCTGTAAATGATTCCACCTGGCATTCTTAGCCGGTTTCTAGAGTTATTAATAGTTAATTGCCGGAGAGTAGAGCGTACCGGGACGTTTCCTCTAGAGAGTTGAGGACGTCGATGTATTTTTGACAAACATTATTTTTTCCTTCAGAACCCAAGATTATTCCCCCTCAAGTGTCAAAAGCTTCATTCATTGGAGCTTCCAGCGTCGAGAGATCCAAGGTTGGTGTGGGACCTAGCTTCTGTGAAGAGAGGCTTCTCCCATTGCGCAAGTAAGATGAACTAAACAGTTATTCTGAGCGCGCATGCCAGCAGTAAATCGTGCCTAGAGAGAGTGGAGTATTTAGAGATCTAAAGGCAGCGCTTCTCAGCATATCGGCGAGCAATTGTTATTTGGGCTCCTTCTTCTAGAACCACGATTGTAGAGACAATTCTCCATTCTGAGGAATTCTACCAGCTGCATGAAAGAATAAAAGAAAAACTATTTACACGTATAAGTCTACCTTCCAAGGGCTCAATTTTGGAGACTGTTCTGTAGCTTGGATTCAACTGCTACCAATTGTATTATAACTATTTACCATTGTTGAGCTTCAGAATCTCTGAATTATTATTTTTTGTCTGCGTCTTGAACCAAAATCAGAACTGTTATGCACAGAGTGTGTTGACCTGATGTTCTTCCAATTAATCAATATAATGCAACACACTAAGAGAGAGGCTATTTCCTCAGGTCAAAAAGGTAATTAGGGATAGAGTTTAGTATTGAGTACTCCCCTAGAGGTAGTTTAGGGATAGTAGTAATTGTTTGTGTTTTCTTGTAGGCTCCAGAGATGAAACACTGACGGTGGGCCGTACCCTGAGGCAGTCTCCATTGTTTGTCTTCCCATTCCCCTTTCCCCCGAGCTGGGGTCAGTAGCAGTTCTACCCCTAGACTGTTGCTGGCAACGGTTTGGAGGAATTGTAAAGCCATCATCTGCTTCAAAGGAGATCGCACGTTCTGACTCTGACAGATTGAAGTGCCTAAACCCTCTTTCATAGAGGAATACAGATCTCCTCCCGAGCACGATGGCTGAGGGAAAAGACTTTGAGGCTTTGGCTACCATTTTAGATGGAATGTGTTGGAAACCGGGCAACCGGGTTAGCAGTCACCAGGTTCCCAGCACAGTGGTAGCTTGGCTCGAGCGGTGGGGGTCAGGCACCGTGCTAAGCGTACGTCACACCCTCACAATAACCATGCGTTCATCCGTTCCAAAAACGACACTACACCGTAAAAATAATGCAAGTCAAATTGAAAATATATCTGTCTTTATCTTATTTTCTCTTAGTTGCAGGTTTCATAAAATAAATACAATACAATAAGATTTTCCTCAAAAGAGCAGGTCAAATAAATAATACTACATTGGAATTTCAATAAATAGGTTCAGGTCATAAATAAGCAAGGAATAAATAGGTTGCAATAAATACAGATGGTAATTAAATACAGTCAGACAATAAATATAGTGCAGGAATAAATACTGGATGACAATAAATAAAGCACTTCCAATAAATAAGGTAAAACAATCAATGAAAGTGACAATTCAAAACATTTACATGAGGTCACTTGGTCTTACTTTGCCCATACCCAACTTTAGGACACTTGGATGGCATGGGGGGTGTCCCACCTAGATTGATCAAGGCTGGGGCCTAAGCTGAGGCAGAACAAGAGTAATCTACAGATCTGGCCCTCCAAACTACACAGCTCTTTAGGTAGGTCACTGTACCAGTCTCAGTTCACCCCTGGCACTCTCAGGCTGGTTCTAGCACCCCTTTAGCCCCTAGAATGGTCTTTTAGGGCTCCACAGGGCCTTAGACGCCCCCTCTACCACTTACTGTCCTTTTTAAGATGATCGGCTCCGCTCGGCTCCGTGTCGACGCCGTGAGGCGGCTCCGGTTCGATGTCGCTGGGCGGTCTCGACTCGATGTCGCTGGGCGGTCTCGACTCGATGTCGCTGGGCGGCCTCGGCTCGATGTCGCTGGACGGCCTCGTCTCGATGTCGCTGGGCGGTCTCGACTCGATGTCGCTGGGCGGCCTCGGCTCGATGTCGCCTTCCGGCGTCACAGGGACTCGGACTCCCCACTTCCTGGTGTCTCCGGAGTGCGATCTCCACTCCCGACCTCCGGCGCACTTCACCTCGGTTTCCGGCGACTCCGGTGGGCGGACTTCACTCCCCCGTCGACGCCTCACCTCGACCTCAGGTGACTCCCGACTCGACCTCCGGCGCCTCTCCACGACCTCCGTCGGCGCCCTCACCTCGACCTCGGGTGACTCTCCACTCGACCTCCGGCACCTTTCACCTCGGTTTCCGGCGGCGCCCTCACCCGACCTCGGGTGACTCCTTACTCGACCTCCGGTGTCTCTCCACGACCTCCGTCGGCGCCCTCACTCGACCTCTGGCGGCTCCGGGTACGACGTCTGCTTTCTGTCAGCGCCGCTTCTCGACCTCAGGCCCCAGGTCTCCAGGCTTCTCGACGTCAGGACTCCAGGAGGACACTGCTGAACAGGTCAGGAACTTGCTGGTCTTCTTCTTTAAGGCCTGTTCCAAATATTTAGTCCTTTAAGATGGTTCTTCTGGTCTTGATCCCACACAGGGCTCTAGGTTGGGCTTGGTCAGTAGAGACTAGCATCAAGGGTGGGTTTCTGGACCCCACTCCAAGCACTGGTTTCCACCTCTGCTGCCTTACTCCGACCTTCTTCTATCTCTCTCCTTCCTCTTCTCCAGTCAGTTGCCAACTGCCACTCTGAGATGGCCTCCCAACATTCTAAACTGCCTCTCACTGTCACAGGGTTCCAGAATGTTACGGAAGGTTCTAGAAATCTCCAGTGGGTTCTGATGATGTCACAGGTGACAATGGGTGGCCACCATTTTGTGTCTTCAGGCCCTCAGACAGAAGTTCCAGGGGTAGGGAAAATGGCTCCCTGACCCTGCATCAACACTAAAAAGTCTGGTGGTTCCCAAAAAGGAAACATTATAACAGGGTTTGAGGCAAAAGTGGGACAAAATAAATAATGATGAGGAGGGACCACCCAAAGGGCTGACAGGTCTAACAGAATGCAAAAGCAATTGAATGACTCAGTAGAAGAGAAGAAGGCTTTAAGAGAGGAAGTCAGGAGAACTAGCCAAGAGTCAGTTCAAATTAAGCAAAAGTTAGAGGAGTTCGTACGTGGGTTGGCTTCTGGTTCAGTTTTTAAGGGTCCTCAAGTGTTCTCAGGCAATCAATCTCCTTCTGAAGTCTCAACCCAAGTAATGTATGCAGTTTCCCCAATAATTCCTTTGGCTCCCCCGGAAAGATTTAGTGGTGACCCCCATAAAGCGTAGATATTTTTAACTCAATGTTCTCTGCCTTTTTTGTGTAGACCGGTAATTTTTTCAGAGGGTCAATCAAAGGTGGCCTTCATGCTGTCTTATCTGACGGGCGACGCGGCTGCATGGTCCATGTCCCTGGTAACCCAGAACAACCCTGTGCTGTTTAATTTTGAAGACTTCAAGGTTGAATTTTTGAGAATATTCGATCGCCGATCAGCTTCTCAGGCCATCGACAATGAATTACTAGAGCTGAAACAAGGTAAGAGAGATTTGGTCTGATAAATTGCCTACTTTAACAAATTAATAGTAGAAACCAACTGGCCGGAATCCAAGAGAGCTACTATTTTTTACCGGGGGTTGAAGGATGAATTAAAAGATGCCTTGGCTCAAATTTCACAAAGACCCTCCGAAGTAAAAGAATTGATCGACTTGGTTTTGCAATTAGATCATCGGATTAGTGAACGGCGTCATGAAAAAAGAAGAGATGTTCGCCCGTTCCTGCCTCGATTAGATCGAGCCAGACCAGAAATTCATCGCTCCTCAGAATCCCAAACGTCTGAAGAACCAATGCAGATTGGGTCAATTAGTGGTCCTTTAACTAAGGAAGAGAAAGAAAGACGCAGATCAAGTCAATTGTGTTTGTATTGCGGACAAGCGGGCCATTTCGTGAAAGAGTGTCTGAAAAAACCAAAGACCTCTCAACAGGTAAAAGGCCGGCTCCACCTGTAGAAGGAGTTGCTCTGGTGGAAGCGAATCTTAAGTCAGCTCCAGATTCCCAACACATTGCAAATACGCTACAGTCATCTGCACCTCATCTCGTAGTAGCCTTCACAGTTAAAGTCTGAGTCTTGGAGTTACAAGGAGTCTCAGTGATGATAGACTCAGGTACGACAGGCAACTCTTGCGATATTAAATATGCACGAGTCGGAATAAGATTCGTGAAGACAAAAGTCTTAGAAGCTGTTCGAGCAGTGGATGGAACCAACCTTTCCTCTGGGCCCATCACTCATGAGACAGATCTGATTTGATTGTCCGGTTTAAATGGGCATACAGAATTACTCACTTTCAATCTCATCGATGCTCCTCAATTCCACTTAATACTGGGCCTACCTTGGCTCACAGAACACAACCCTAGTATTGACTGCAATCAAAGAACTGTGCAAATGAACTCATCCTATTGTAAGGAAAACTGTTTCTGTGAACAAACTCATGTGGACAAAGAATCACCAGCCAAGAAGTTAGCTACTCATCTCGCCATCATTTGGTATTTGGAGACAAAGGAAATACCTCCAGAATATAGAGAATTGGCTTCAGTGTTTGACAAAAAGGAAGCAGAAAAACTCCCCCCCCCCACCGTCGATATGATTGTAAGATCGAGTTCGAACCTAGAGCCATATTACATTGCAGCAGAATGTATACATTAACTGAGACAGAAAATCAATATCTCAAGACCTATTTGGATCAGTATCTTGCGAATGCTTTTATCCACCCCTCGCAATCCCCAGTCTCATCTTCTTTATTTTTCATCCCTAAGAAGGATGGATAGCTACGAAGTTGCATTGACTATAGAGCTCTCAATCAGGTGACCATAAAAAATCGTTAGCCTTTACCCTTGATTTCTGTTTTGTTGGACCAAGTTAAAAATGCAAAAATCTATACCAAAATAGACTTGTGTGGAGTATACCATTTAATTCGTATTGCCCAAGGAGACGAGTGGAAGACGGCCTTTCGCACCCGATACGGCCTTTTTGAATACCAAGTGATGCCGTACGGGTTGTGCAATGCCCCAGGGGCATTCCAACATTTTGTTAATGATGTGCTCAGAGAATATTTGGATAGAATTGCATTTGTATACATTGACGATATCCTGATTTTTTCCAATAATGTAGAAGAACATGTTTCTCAAGGGACATCCATTCTAACCAAGCCTCTTGAGAATCCTGTCTACGTAAAACTCGAGAAATGCGCCTTTCATGTGAAGAAGGTTGAATTCTTGGGTTTTGCTTTGTCCCCAGAAGGAGTAAGCATGGATTTCGCTAAAATCAGAGCAGTGCAGAATTGGCCATCTCCCAAAAATGTGAAGGAGATCCAGTTTCATCAGATTTTCAAATTTCTATCGAAGGTTTATCTCAGATTTCTCGCTCAAAGTGAGTCCCATCACTCGCCTGTTACAAAAGGGTGTGAAATTCGACTGGACAGATGAAGCTGAAGAGGCCTTTCAATTTCTGAAAAGATATTTTACCCAGGCTCCAATTTTGTTACATCCAAGAATCGAGGAACCATTTTATGTTGAGGCGGATGCATCTGATGTTGCCATTGGAGGGATATTATCTCACAACACAGTGATACAGGCCAATTACATCCGGTGGCTTATTACTCCAGGAAGTTAACCCCTCCAGAATGTAATTACTCGATAGCTGACAAAGAGTTGTTGGCGGTCAAGTGTGCATTTACCGAATGGAGACATTATTTGCTGGGAGCCGAAAAGGTCACAGTTTATACAGATCACCGGAACTCACAATTCCTGAAATCAGCCCGCACCTTGACTGCTCGGCTTGGCAGTTCGGGCTGGACAGTTCCCATGAGGCACAGGGTCAAGACTGATTTGCAGATAGCTGTGTCTGAACTGGGGTGGCAAAGTGAGCTAAAGAATGAGGATGGATTCAACCCAGATCTGTAACTGGGGGTGAGTGTTTGAAAAGTTTTAGCACTCCGTCCATCATCTCTTTGTAAGGTTTTGCCTCTGCTATTTTGAGTTCTTTTTACTTTTTCTGGCTTTGTTTCTGTTTTTCCTCATATATAAAGTTGGTATGCACAAATCTTGCTTTTCAATCTTTGAGACAGAATTATATAAATCAGAAAAAGCCTACACTTACAGAATTTTAACTCTTTAATATGTATGTATATACATGTTGTATTTTAGGTTGGTTTTGTATTCCATTTTGATTTGTGGTTATTGTGGATTTTTCATTTATCTTTATATGTTGTGATGTAAATGTATTGTGTATATATATGTTTTTGTTTATATATGTTGTTTTATGTATTGATTTCAGCCCTGAAGAAGTTCCTGTGTTTTAGGAACGAAACGCGTTGGCTGTCTTTCTCTTTAATAAATAAGAAGATCAAGAAAAATTCTTTGGAATATATATCTATTTGGACTTTGTCTTTTGAGTGCACCTTCCTTTGTGTTAAAAACCATCATCTCTTTGTGTTTGCCTTGTATAGCCAAGAAATCAACCTGTGAAAATACTGGCCCATTATATAATTGGACAGAATGGTATCCCATCCATATTACAACTCCCTCCACTCACTATCAACCCCATAATCCAGATGATTAGACATATACAGCCCTACATGTTAAACTGAAAAAGAAACATGTTAATCTAAGACCACATGAAGTTGATAAATAGCAGGCAATATGGGCACATACAGCAATATTTTCTAACACAAATAATTTCAACATAATACATTTCTGTTCTCCGTGACTTTCTGGTGTGATCTTGTTCGCAGACCCACCACCGGAGTTGGTATTGCTGGGGTATCTATTCTAAGGTAAGGAATCTATCACTAACGTGTCTCTTTTAGATGCACAAGTTATTTACTTGTGTTAAGATATATCTGTAAGAGACATTAGTTAGTGATAGATTCCTTACCTCCCCACCCATCCTCCCCATTCTGCAAACTGATTTCTAGGGTTAAGGTCATCCCTTTCAGCGCACTAGTTTCATGGCACCAGTGGTCAGTTTCTTGCATTGCTCCGCATTCCTGGCACGGAAAGTCGTGTACAGAACTGACGTCAGCGCACATGGGTGGCACCTGGGTGGTCTCTGTGGCGTCATCTCGGCACCAATGGCGCCGGACGTGGAGCCTTCTGACGCCGCCTTCTGACGCGCAGGGGTACTGCTGACGAGGGCTTTCCGGATCGAGTCTGACGCCTGGGGATATTCTAAGGTGAGGAATCCATCACTAACCAATGTCTCTTACAGATATATTGTTACACAAGTAAGTAACTTGTGCTACAGAGCCCCAGACCAAGATCTACTTTTTCTGAGGTCCGATCCTCCTCCACAGTCCCGCCCGACAAAGATAGCAAGTTAATGGACTCTCTTGGGAAGAGGATGTGTAGCACCTCGGCCTCCTAAATGTAGGTCGCTAGCGCCTCTGCACTCCTGGGAAGAAGTGACCGATCACTATGGGACTTCCTGTCATGATTCAGAGAAAAACTGCCAAAAGAAGATCGGCAGGAGATCCTACAGGAAGGAGTACTGGCAGCGAACCAGGTCATAAGTCCAGCAGCCGATGCGTCGGATCTGGCGGCTCATGGGTACTCGCATGGCATCTGCACTAGGTGCTCCTCTTGGTTGCGACTCACAGGTCTAACTCACAGGTCTAAAACCGGAGGCCCAACACAATCAATCAACCAGGAAGTTTAAAGCACGCTACACACCCGTGAGGGTCTCAAGGTGCTGGGGGCAGGGGGGGGGGGGGTGCAGCTCCGATTCAGCCGAAAAGCCAGGTCTTGAGGCTCTTCCTGAAGGTATGCAGAGATGGGGAACGTCTGATGTTGACTGGGAGCTCGTTCCAGGCTTTGGCTGCGATGTAGGAGAAGGCTCTTTCACCCGCTCTTGTTCTGCGGATGCGCAGGGTTTCTGCTAGGGTGAGGTCAACAGAGCGGAGATTCCTTTTGGGTGTGTAGAAGGAGACTCTCTCATTGAGGTATTTGGGTCCGGTGTTGTGAAGGGATTTGTAGGCATAGGTGAGTATCTTGAAGGCTACTCTCTTCTTGATGGGGAGCCAGTCGAGGTCTCGTAGGTGTTGGGTAATGTGCTCATGTCGTGGGATGCCGAGGACGAGTCTGGCCGCAGAGTTCTGGATGGTCTTGAGTCTGCGTAGCAAGGATTTGTTGATTCCAGTGTAGAGGGCGTTTCCATAGTCCAGTCTGTTATGAGTGCGTGGGTGACAGTCTTACTGGCTTCAGGGAGGGATCCACTTGAAGGTCTTGCAGAGGGTGTTGAAGCAGGTGGAGCTGACAGCGTTGATCTGTCTGGTCATGGTGAGCGAGTAATCTAGTATGATGCTGAGGTTCCAGGCGTGGTCCGTGGGGGTGGGGTAGCTGCAGAGGGCCACCAGGAGTTGTTCAAAGCTGAGGGGGTGGGTCCGAGGACGAGGACTTCCATCTTCTCCGAGTTGAGTTTCAGACAGCTGCTGTTCATCCAGGCTGTGACGTCTTTCATACCTTCTTGGAAGCTGAGTCTGGTGGTTTTGGGGTCCTTCGTGAGGGAGAGGATGGGCTGAGTGTCGTGGGCGTAGGATACAATGCTGAGTCCATGCTGTCTGACGATGGCGGTGAGGGGGGCCATGTACATGTTGAAGAGCGTGGGACTGAACAATGATCCTTGGGGTACTCCGCAGTTGATCTCTGTGGGTTCGGAGAGGAAAGGTGAGAGTCTGATACTTCAGGTTCTGCCTGCGAGGAAGGAGCGCAGCCAGTAGAGGGCAGTTCCCTGTACTCCGGGGCTGTGGAGTCTGGCTGCGAGAGTGCGGGGGAAGACGGTGTTGAAGGCTGCAGAGAGCTTGAGTAGGATGAGGGCTGCGGTTTGGCCTTGGTCGAGGAGCATGCGGATGTAGTCTGGCAGTGAAGAGGGCGGTCTCGGTGCTGTGGTTGCTGCGGAATCCGGATTGGGAAGGATGGAGGATGGCATTCTCCTCAATGAAGTTTGTCAGCTGGGCGTTGACGATCTTCTCAGTGATTTTGGCTGCGAAGGGAAGGAGAGAGATGGGTCGGCCTTCAGGTCCCTCAGGTCTTCTGAGGGTTTCTTGAAGAGGAGCTTAACTTCTGCACATTTCCAGTCGTCGGGGAAAGTGCCGAATTCAAAGGAGGCGTTAATGGTGCATTGTAACTCAGGTGCTATGGAATGGTAGCAGCTTTTCTACAGAAGCAAAACCTTTTTGTGTATCCATATCTAGACGACTGGCTGCTTAAGAGTGCATCTCCCAGTCTTCTGCAAGAACACCTACATTCCTGCATTTGGGTGTTAAATAAATTGGGTCTGTGTGTCAACTACAAGAAGTTCATTCTCAATCCAACTCAGGGAATTCACTACCTAGATGCGACTCTAGACTCCGCAAACGTAAGAGTGTTTCCTTCGGAGGGGAGGTTATCCTCTACCCACAAATGTTGCACTCTCCTCCGCACACCTCGTCCCACGACCAGACAAGTATCCTCTCTGCTGGGCTCTATGGCTTACTTCATCTTCATTGTTACCAATAACAGGCTGCAAATGAGACCGATGCAGCAGGCATTAGAGGATCAGTGGTCTCAGATCTCCAACCGCTGGAAGGACACCATAATTCTTCCTCAGACAGTCAAAGACTCCCTGAGATGGTAGATACAAAGTCATCATTTGTTGAAAGGAGTCCTGTTCCAGCAGGAGCTTCCCAAACAAACTCTTCCCACAGACTCTTCCCTCCAATGGGAGCCCACATGGCCCTGTTACAGGTTCTGGGGATGTGGTCAGAAATGGAGTACCACATCAATAAGTTAGAACTAAGAGCGGTACACCTGGCGCTCAAATCGGTCTTCCCTTCCATAAAGGCATGCTCCCTGTTGAATCAGACAGACCATACCACAACTATGTAATACCTGAACAAACAGGGATGAACCAGTCACAGGAAGTCCAAGGCGAGGAAGCTGACCATATCTGCAATTCACATCCCAGGTGCTCTCAACATGCACACGGACGCACTAGGTCGCAACTTCCTCGAAGTGCACGACTGGGTGCTAAGAGGTAGCACAGGACACTTTTCAAAGATGGGGTTCTCCAGACATCGATCTCTTTCTGGATGCAACAAATGCCTCACCTTCGCATCCAGGTACCCCCAACAAGGCTCCAGAGGGAATGCGCTTTTGATAGACTGGTCAGAGACATTACTCTACACCTTTCCACCAATCGCCCATACCATCGGTGATCCACAAACTCTACAGGTCCAGGCCCAAGATGATCCTTATCACACCAGATTGGCCTCGCCATTGCTGGTATCCGGACCATCTTCACCCTTTCAAGACACCACACAGGAGGGTACCATGCCATACGGATCTGCTATCCAAGTTCAGGAGGAAGATGTTCCACGGTAACCTTCCTTCTCAGGGATTAATGGCATGGCTCCTGAGTTAAAGGTCTCTCTCCAGACTGTATGTATATTCTGAAAGAGGCGAGGAGACAATCTACAAGGAAGTTGTATGCTTTGAAATGGAAACGCTTCTACCTGTGGTGTACAGCCAATGGCCATAATCCCACTCTTAGACAGGAATAGGTTACACTCCCATACCTATTGTACTTGGCTAAATCAGGTCTACAGTTTACTTGTATTAAAGTACACTTGGTGGCAATTACAGCTTATAGAAAGTCGCCCACGCAGGTGTCTTTCTTTCAGATGCCAGTATTTAGGGACTTCATTAAAAGGACGAAAAATGTCTACCCTCTGGTTATGTCTCCTTCCCATTCCTGGGAACCTAATGTAGTCCTTTCTAAATTAATGGGTCCTCCCTATGAGCCCCTTCACAGAGCATCATTGCAGCAACTGACGTGGAAGGCCGCTTTCTTAGTGGCAAATACCTCTGCTCGCAGTGAGCGAGATCAAAGCGCTATGTTCTAAAGAGCCTCATCTAATTTTCCATGCTAACAGAGTGGTCCTGAGAACCCACCCTAGCTTCCTGCCTAAGGTTGTCTTGGATTTTCATATTAATCAGTCAATTACTCTCCCCCACCTTTTTTCCGAACCCTACCACCTTGCCTGGGAGGGCGTTGCATTTCTTGACATAAAAAGGATTCTAAAATTCTACCTGGATAAAACTAAGAGCATAAGAAAGTTGAATCGTCTGTGAACTATGATCCAATACGCACTGGTCTCCCTTCTTCTAAGCAATCCATCTCTAGATGGATAGTGTCCTGTATTACCCTAGCTTACCAGTTAGCTAACAAGCAAGTCCCTGGCTGACCAAAGGCTCATTTCGCTAGAGGGAAGGCCTCCACTACAGCCCTTCTCAGAAATATTCCCATTGTAGAGATATGTAAGGCTGCTACATGGCGTTCAGTACATACCTTTGTTCGTCACTACTGCCTAGATTCTGATACTCAGGCAGATGTTCAGTTTGGGCAAGCTTCCTTGAGGAATTTGTTTGGTTAACCTGTTTTTCAGAGCGTGCTAGCTATACTAGTGTTCGTCCGCAGGATTCAGGGCATGGGCTTGCTACTCTATTCAGTGCTTATGACTATTGATGAAGTATCCTCTGTAAGAGAAAGATAAGTTACTTACCTGTAATCCTAGTTGTCTTCCAGGGGTATACCCATTAAAGTCCTAAGCGACCCTTCTGTCTTCCCGGATGAATACCATCTATAACAGCACTCTATCTCCTTATTATCGATAAACAGTGTAACACACCCTAAAAAAGACCTGAGGAATGATAGGAGCGTGGTGGTCCTGAATGTTTTAAAGGCACAACACTAGTATCTGAAAGAAACAGTTAGTTATAGATTCCTTACCTTAGAATTACCCCCAGGCGTCAGACTGGATCCAGAAAGTTTTTTCGTCAGCAGTGCCTCTGCGCTTCGGAAGGTGGCGTCGGTTGGCTCTGCGTCATTCATTGGCGTCGTGTCACCGGGATGACATCACGATAGCTACTTAGACGCCGCACTCGCGTGCTGACGTCGTTCTTTCTTGTTCCGACTGCCAGTCCATGGCTCCGAAGACTATGCGGGAGCAGTTCTGAAAGCTTCTTGAGCGCCGGCAGTCGGTTCCGCGCCGATCGAGGTCCCGGTCGTGAGGGAGGTCGAGGGACCAGTCACGGAGACATAACCGCTTGTCTTCTAAGTCTTCGCACTCTGGGTCAGGTAAGTGCAAGCACAAGAAGAGGTCAAAGAAGCATAGTCGCTCTTCGACGTCTCCCTGTCGGTCGCCTGACGCGACGAGGGATGCGGGCAGTGCCCCTCCCATGGCTCCGTGTGCAGAGCCTGAAGAGTTGACCCAGAGTTTCCCTCCCTTCCCAGGACCCGGAGCGTCTCCTGCCCAGCTTCGTACTTTTTACATGGCGATGCACATGATCTTTGGGCAGCCCGAACCTGCCAGTGCGCCCTCGGGCCCCCTCGGACTCGGTTGGAGGACCTAGGCCTTCTCTGCCAGTGGCTCCGGACCCGGAGCTGCAGGCCCCCCTTGGATCCAGTCCTGGATCCGCATCAGTGTCGGTTGACCTTATTACTCCTCCACCGGCGCCGCTTCCTCCAGCACCGCTACCGCATTCGACGCCGGTTGTGGCCCCTGCCGGCATCGACCCCGGCCTCCATCCTGATGTTGAGCCGGACCGGCGTCGTCCAACGCCGGATCCAGCGCCAGGAGTTTTTCTTTGCCCCTGTTCACTCCTGGGGTCCGTTTTAGGCCAGATTGGCACCCAGAGGATGAGGAGGAGGACTGGGAGGGGTCAGGTGACCCTCAGACTGACCAGTTGGGCAGTGAACAGGACAGGAGAGAGAAACTGGGGCATGCCAGTGGTCTGGACACCTCCCCTGACCATGGCATGTTGTCTCCTCCTACTGTAGCTATGGAGGAGGGAGCGTCATACGCAGTGGTGCTGCATAGGGCGGCTGAGGCTCTCAACCGCAAGCTCCCTACAGTGGCAGTCAGGACTATCCTCCTGACAGAGGTGCTTCAACCGCAAGTGAGCTCTTCGGAGCTCCTGCTGCCATTTAATGAAGCACTCACCGATGTCCTTTTGGGCACCTGGTCCAGGCCCAACACGGGGTCTCCCCTGGATAGGATGATTGCCCGACGCCACCGCCTGGCTCCGGGCGACCTCACTTTCCTCTCCCAACATCACACCCCTGAGATCTTGGTGGTCCAAGCCTCTACCGCCAAGAGCGCATTCCCTACCGATCCACCGGAGAGGGAATCCAAGAAGCTGGATCATCTTGGGAAAAAGATTTTCTCTTCCACCAGCTAGGGACTGCGTCGGTAAACACTGCATATCTATTGGGCCGTTATTCCCAATCTGTGTGGGACACGGTTGCCTTAGTGTCCGGAGGAGGCCCGGACAGTGCTCTCCCAGGCTATTGCAGCTGGGAGGGATGCGGCGAAGTTTACCATCCGTTGTGGGCTGGATACCGCCGACTCTCTAGCCAGGGCGATTTCCACGTCGGTAGCCCTTCGACGCAACGCCTGGATGAGATTGATTGGCTTTTCTGGGGATGTCCAGAATACCCTCATGGACATGCCCTGTGATGACCGTCACCTTTTTGGCCACAAAGCGTCAACGCCCTAGAGCGTTTCAAGGACTCACGGGCTACGGCCAAGTCTTTGGGCCTCTTCAGCCACCCTGCGCAGTCTGCTTTTCATAGCCACAAAAGGGGTGCCCCACTACGTTCCGCCCAGAGCCACAGGCCGACGCAAGTTCCCCAACCTTCGAGCAGCCAGGGATGTGGGAACAACCGCTGGGGTTCAGGGTGCCAGCGGGCGGGCCAGTCCACCAACCCCCCCTCTGCAGCAGCCTCTAAGTCTTCCTAGTCCGACATTTCAGGTCCATCAAACGCCAGTGGGCGGCAGTGTTCGCCATCACCTCCCCCACTGGTGCACCATCACGTCGGACAGTGGGTTTTGCAGATAGTCTGAAAGGGCTACTCCCTTCCTTCGAGGCTACACCTCCAGCCATGCCACCGGCGTATGTCGGGGGTACCTGGGCCTTCTCCAACAGGATGTTATGGCTCTCCCAGCCAAAAGAGCCATTGAGCGCGTTCCTGTCTCAGAAGTAGGTCGTGGTTGTTACTCCAACTGCTTTCTGGTACCCAAGATGGACAATGGCCTGTGTCCTATCATGAATCTCAGGAAGTTCAAGATGTTGACGCTCGCTCAGGCCCTGGACCCTGGAGACTGGTTGGTAGCAATGGACTTGCAAGACGCTTATTTTCACATCCCCGTCCTGCCGGCCCACCGGCGTTACCTGTGGTTCACAGTAGGCCATGAGCACTTTCAGTTTACCGTGCTCCCTTTTGGCCTTACCAGCGCCGTTCGGGTGTTCACGAAAGTGATGGCAGTGGTCGCAGCTCATCTACGCAGATCAGGGGTTCCAGTCTTCCCCTATCTCAACGACTGGATGTTGAAGGCTGCTCGTCCCAGACTGTCGTCTCCCACCTCCGGACTACGGCTGACCTCCTGCATTCTCTGGGATTCTCCATAAATGTGCCGATGTCACACCTGATCCTCTCTCAGAATTTCCTCTTTATCGGAGTGGTTCTGGACACAAATCGGTTTCTGGTTTATCCTCCCGAACAGCGAGTCCGGGATATTCGGGCTATGATTCCAATCTTTCAGCCTCTAACTCAGGTTTCAGTCAGGATGATCCTGAGGCTGCTGGGCCTCATGGCCTCCTGCATCCGGCTTTTTGATCATGCCAGGTGGCATATGCGGGCTCTGTAGTTGGACCTGAAGTTCCAGTGGGCGCAGCATCAGGGAAATCTGTCCGATTGCGTCCAGATCTCAGAGGGCACTGCACTTCAACTGCAGTGGTGGCTCAGGAACCAGGATTGGGTCAACGTCAGATCCCTCTCCCTTCCCCAACCAGAGCACACAGTGGTGACGGATGCATCCCTTCTGGAATGAGTTGGCCACATGGGAGAGGCAGAGATCAGAGGCCTCTGGTCTCTGGTTGAGTCTGGGCTCCACATCAACCTTCTGGAGCTACAGGCGATTCGTCTTGCAATGAAAACATGCCTTCCCTCTGTCCGGGGAAGAGTAGTGCAGGTGTTCACGGACAACACCACCACCATGTGGTCATGCAAACAACAGGGCGGGGGCGGGTCGTGAACACTATGTCAGGAGGCCCTTTGCTTCTGGACATGGCTGGAACTTCAAGGCATATCCCTGGTGGTTCAACACCTGGCAGGTTCTCTGAACGCCATGGCGGACAAACTCAGCCTCAGGTGCATGATGGGTCACAAATGGCGTCTTCACTCAGAGGTGGTGCAAGGTCTCCTTTAACAGTGGGGAGAGCCTTGCTGAGATCTTTTCGCCACTGAAGAGAGCGCTCAATGTCAGCAATTCTGCGCTTTGGAATTTCCAAGGCGGCACTCGCTAGGCGACGCTTTATGTTGCGAGTGGAGTTGCGGTCTGTTGTACGCCTTTCCGTCTATGCCACTTCCACCCAGAGTGCTGAAGAAGATCAAGCGCGACCGTGCTCAAGTCATTCTGGTGGCTCCGGATTGGGCTTGAAGAGTCTGGTATCCTGAGCTGCCCAACATGGCCATCGATCCTCCGATCCGACTGCCTCTTTGGGAGGATCTTCTGTTGCAGCAGCAGGGGACGGTCCTCCACCCGAACCTGTCCAGCCTCCACCTAGTTGTGTGGGGATTGAGCAGCGGCAGTTGAAGTCATTTGAGTTGCCTCCCGAAGTTTGTGATGTAATCTTGGCAGTCAGGCGTCCCCCCACTAAGACTATACGCCTGCCGGTGGAACACATTTGTGGCATGGTGCACAGCAAAGGCTGTGGATCCTTTTTCTGCCCCTCTTTCTGAGGTGCTCTTGTTCCTTCTCTCTTTGGCCCAGCAGGGCTTTGCTCTGGGCACTATCAAGGGCTATCTTTCAGCCAATTTTGCCTTTCTTCGACTTCCTGATCAGCCTTCTCTCTTCAAGTCCCCGGTTGTAAATCATTTCTTAAAAGGCATAACTCATCTCTTTCCAACTATTCCCTTCGTTATGCCTCAGTTGGACTTGAATCTGGTCTTGACCTATTTCATGTGTGCTCCCTTTGAGCCACTTCACAACTGTCCTTTTAACTCTTAAGACTGCATTCCTGGTGGCCATCACATTTGCCAGAAGAGCGAGTGAGCTCCAGGCCCTCTTTATCTAAGCCTCCTTTTCTGTCTGTACATCCGGACAAAGTTGTCCTCAGGCCTCGTCCATCCTTCCTTTGCAAGGTTGTCACCATCTTTCACATTGGGCAAACCATCACTTTGCCCACCTTCTTTATGCCTCCGCATCCTTCGAAAGAGGAAGAGAGGCTCCACCATCTGGACCCGAAACGTGCACTTTCTTTTTATTTGGATCGCACCAAACAGTTCCGGGTGGATGACCAGCTCTTTGTTGGCTACGTGGGCGCCAAGAAAGGTCGGGCCGTACATAAGCCGACTTTCTCCAGATGGGTCGTTTTGTGTATCAAAGCCTGCTATTCTCTAGCAAAGAAGGAGCCTCCAATGGGGTGCGCGCCCATTCCACCAGGGCGACGGCAGCCACTACTGCTTTGGGACGAGGAGTTCCTCTAAATGACATCTGTCAGGCAGCTAAGTGGGCATCGCTGCACACGTTTACGAGACACTACTGCCTCAACAGCCAAGTCCGGAGAGATGGCTTCCTTGGCTGTTCTGTTCTCCGGGACTTTCTGGTGTGAACTTGGTTTGCAGACCCACCTCCGGGGTTGGTATTGCTGGCGTATCTATTCTACGGTAAGGAATCTCTAACTAACTGTTTCTTTCAGATGAACAAGTTACTTACCTTCCATAACAATATATTTGTAAGAAACATAGGTTAGCTATAGATTCCTTACCGCCCCACCCATGCTCCCCGTTCTGCAAACTGATTTCTAGGGTTAAGGATATCCGTTCAGGGCCCTAGTTTTGTGCACCAGTGGTCTGTGTCTTGCATGGCTCTGCGTTTCTGGCGTGGAAAGTCATGTACAGAACTGACGTCAGCGCGTGAGGGCAGCGTCTAAGTAGCTACTGCGACGTCATCCCGGCGACACGACACCAACGATGGGCGCAGAGCCGACCGACGCCACCTTCCGACGCGCTGAGGTACCGCTGACGAAAAAACTTTCCGGACCCAGTCTGACACCTGGGGGTAATTCTAAGGTAAGGAATATATAATTAACCTATGTTTTTTTACAGATATATTGTTTCCTTGCCTTTTTCCTTGAAATTAAAGGCTATGTTTAAACAAGTGAAGACTTTGAGTATACCCTTGGAAGAGAACTAGGATTACAGGCAAGTAACGTATCCTTCCTTGGTTCTCCTTGGTTTGCTCATGCTTGCATCACTTCCTCTTCGGGTGTTTGCCCCCTCTCCTGGAGCATGGCCTGAGTACTTGTGCCCTTCCACTGATAGCACTTTCGGAGCTTCTGTTTTCTTTTAGTTGAAGCACTCATAAGAGTGCATATGTTTACAGCTCATCTCCCTCTTTGGCTCCCCTGTGTCACTATCTCAGTACCTGTGTTTTTCCCCCTCTGTTACTTGCCCCCATGTTTTGGGGCTTGCCTCCATCCTGTGTTGTTGCTTGACACCCCATGCTCTGATCCTGCACTGTTGTTGCTTGACCCCCGTCCAACCAGCTATGTATTGTTGCTTAACCCTCCCAATCCTGCTCTTTTGTTTTTGATTGACCCTCCCCGCTCTCCCATCCTGCTTTGTGTTGTTGCTTGACCTTCTATTCCCCCATCCATTGTATTGCTTGACTGTCTCCCACCCACCTGTTCCTTATCATTACTTGACCCTCCTCCCACCATCCTGCTCTGTGTGGCTGTTGCTGACCTCCTCAGCCTTCCGTCCCTCGTTGCTTGACATGTTCCCATCCTTTGATTTTTTTTCCTTGCCCCTCCTGAACCCTCGTTGTTGTTGCTTGACTTTCCCACCCCATACGAGTTGGTTGACCCCATCCCGTCCCTCAATGGTGCTTGCTCCCCTCTTGTCCGTTGTTGTTGCTTGACCCCCCACACTATCATCCCTTATTGTTGCTTGACCCCCTCCCACCCTTCTGTCCCTTGTTCATGATTGATCCCTTCTAATCCTACCATCCCTCGTTGTTACTTGATCACTTCTCATGTTTTCCTCCTTACTTGTTGCTGGCTGACTCCTCCTCCATCCCAGTTGTTGCTTGTCCACTCCCTCATTGTTGCTTGGACCCTTCCATTCTGCTCTCCCTTGTTATTTACACAATTTTATATAGTGCTGATTTTACCCAGTGGTGTCAGAGGGCTTTACAATAGAGTGCAGTAAATTTCATAAGGAATGAGAGTAGCATGGAAGTAGGTAAAACTACTTATAGGTAAAACCGTTACTCGTGGTGAAAGTTACAGATTAACAAGTTAAAAATTCACTCAAGATTACATAGTTAGAAAAGATGAAGCAATTGAGGTTATACAAGTACAGAATACATATTTGCAAAATTAGATGGAGGGTCCTAGTAGCTCTTGTGAGTGTCATGTGGCAATCAGGGTTATGACCTGCCGTGAGGAGGCGTTTGCCTGGTTGGAAGCTGGGCGAGGTGAATGATTGATAGAAGTGTCTTTTGAAGAGAAGACTTTTAAGATCCGTTGGGAAAATCTGGAAGGAGGTGGTATTCCTAAGGTTTGGAGGTAGCGAGTTCCAAATTCTAGTCGATTTATCTGAGAAGGATTAAGCCATAAATCTTTCTCTTTTGAAAGTTGGAGGTTCGAGCAGTACATTTTCAGCGTTGAGTGAAGGTCTGGAGTACCTGATATTTTGAGTTAGTTGCCAGGTAGTGAGGGGTGGAAGTGTGTATGGCTTTATGGGGGATGCAGGCAGTCTTGTAAATTAACCGAGCTTCAATGGGAAGCCAGCAAAGAGAAATCTGTATGGGTGTAATATGGTCATTCTTTTTGGCCCCATAGACCAAATGTGCCATTGAATGGAGGATACATTTTAGAGGGGATAGGTGGGTTTGGGGGAGGCCGGCAAGGAGAGAATTACAGTAGTCCAGTCTGGAGAGTACCAAAGATTGAACCAGAGATTTCAGGAATGAAACGCGGAATCCTCTAGAGAGGGCACAGTTGGCAGCGTGCGTTCTTGGGCCTGGTGTTGATTTGGAACTGTAAATTGAGTGTCTAGGATCACACCTAGGGATTTGGCACTGCTACCAATGGTAGGTTTGTTGTTAAGAATATTCAGATTATCCATCCATGATGGACCAGGAGGTGGGGATTTTGGGTTTGAGGTTGAGAGAAGAAGGAATTCAGTTTTAGATGATGAGATGTAATCCAATCTTGAATGGAGTTGAGAGTGGTGTAGAGGATTGAAATGTTGTGTGTGGAGGCCACCTTTAGGTAGAGATGGGTGTCACCAGCATAGAGGTGATAATGGACCCTGGACTCTTTTAGGTTTCCCAGCGGTTTCATGTAAAAATTGAAAAGGGTGGGTGTGAGGATCGAGCCTCAAGGGACGCCTAGTTTGGTATTTCGATCATCTGTGATCTGCCCGAGGAGTATGATTCAAACCATTTGAGCACTGTGCCTTCAAATCCCATTTTTTGATTTGCTTGACCCCTCCCACCTCCCCTGAATGACTCCTCCCATCATTTGACCCCTCCCATCCTCCTGTTGCTTGACCCCTCCCACCCTCCCATCACTTGACCCCTCTCACCCTCCCGTTGCTTGACCCCTCTCACCGGATGAATGATGCGACATCGTAAACGTTTACATCGCATCCCTTTACATCGGCATCTTCACATCGCATGCACATGTACAACACAATCTTTCACCAAGCGAACCATTACTTAGCTTACGCATTCAAACACATGCAAAACACATTTACAACGCACACAAACACCCCGCATGGTTTAACATCGTGATTTTTTCCCAAATACCCCCCTACACCCTCGCCAACGTTTGCGATGTAAACGCATGCGACCTAACGCATGCGTTGTAATGGATGTTACCCCTCTCACCCTCCTGTCGTTTGACCCCTCTCATCCTCCCGTCGCTTGACCCCTCCTACCCTCCCGTCCCTTGTTGCTTGACCCCTCCCATCCCTCGTTGCTTGGCCCCTCCCAACCCTTGTTGCTTGACCACTCCCACCCTCCTATCCCTCGTTGCTTGATCCCACCCTTCCGTCCCTCGTTGCTGCTTGATTCCCTCCCTCATTTCACTCCACCCTCCCTTCCCTCATTGTTGCTTGATTCCCTCCCTCCCTCCGGTCCTTCATTGTTGCTTGACAGTCCCTCGTTGTTGCTTGAGTTCTCCCTCGCTGCTGCTTGATTCCGACCTGGCACCATTGCCGTGGGTCTCCCTTCCGTTTTTCGCTGTTGTCGCCTCTGTTTTTGCTGATAATAGATGCTCTGGGCGCTGTGCCACTGCCATTCAGTGCCACAGCGTGAAATAGGACATGTGAATTGGTATATTCCTGATTGGCTTATTTGGTTTACCTGTTAGTCCCTAGTAGCGTGGCCTGTGTGTGCCCAGGGCTGGTAAACCTAATGCTGCTGGTGGGCCTGCAGCGCTGGTTTGCGCCACCCACAGAAGCAGCTTGTAAAGTGTGTCTCAGACCTGCCACTGCAGTGTCTGTGTGCAGTCTAGAACTGCCATCTTGGCTGTGAAGTGCACCCACTTCCCAGCCCCTGAACCTTCCCTTGGCATAATGTAAGCCACCCCTATGGTAGGGTGCATTGTATGTGTGAGGTAGGACATGCTCTGATGTGTGTAGCTTGTCCTGGTAGTGAATTACACCCAATTTCGTTTTTCACTACTGTAAGGCTACCTGTTCGCCATAGGCCAGAATGGGAGGTTTGACTCTTACACTCTATAGTCCTAACTGACCCAAAGAACATGGTAGAAAAACTAATTTAGTATGCCTGAGCTCAGATTATTAAAATACATCTTTTAGTGAAGTTTATTTTTATATTCTGTGTTTGAAAATACCACTTTTAGAAAGTAGGTATTTTCTTGCCTAAGCCTTCCAGAGTGCTCTGCTATTATGTGTATTGGCTGTCTGGTTTTGGAGGGACAGGGCAGGCTGAGTCAGACCTGGGTTGAATAGAGAGATCTGCATTGGAGTATGGGGAGGGGTAGCTCCTGGACCTGAATAGGGCTGTGCCTGGCAAGGTGAATGCTGGCTCCACCTCCCACTGTGCGTCTGATAGCAGACCCCCTCTTTCTGAAAGGAAGAATGCAGCCTGGTAAACAAAGTGCTCCAGGACAGGCCAGAACCGGTTCTGGCTGGGTTCAGTGACTTGTAGCTTCTGAGAACGAAGACTTTTGGGGTATAAATATCTGTGCTGAAACCCCTACAATTTGTATTTCTCCTGGACAACAAGAAGAACCTCTGTCCGTGTAACTGAAGGAATCTGCGGGAGAGGGCTGTCCTTGTGCTTGTGTGCTGTTTCTTGGACTGGCCTGCAGTGGTTACTACTGAACTTGGAAGAAGAGGAAAAGGACTTTGAAGGAACTTTTATTTTTGCTACAGCAATCACCCAAGGGCTAGAAGAGAGCTAGCTTCCTGCAGGAGTCTCAGGCACATCAGACTCCACCACCAGCCTCCTGTTTCCTCCCAGCGAGGATTTCTATCTGCAGGTGAGGTTCCTGTGAGTTCCAGGGCCTCTAGTTCTACTGTGGAGAAGAGAGTGCGGAAAATCGTCGATAACGCCCGTTAGCGAGCCGCCGCAGCTGAAGAGCGTAAGAAAAATCATCGCGCTGCTGCTGCTGAGTGCTCGCTACCGGAGATCATCGCATCACCTGTTTGCGAGCGGCCAAATGCTCGCTAACCTCAAGATTATCGCATCACCTGTTTGTGGGCTGCCAGAGGCTCGCTAACCAGAGATCCTCGCATCGAGTTCATCGCTTCATGACAACGCAGCACGGACGCCGAGCGTCCGCCATTTTCATTGCATCGCATCAGGATCGTCGCTCCCTCGCGGAGCACCATTTCTTTTCATCGCAACAAGATCGCACACGCCACAGGCTCGGCGCATCATCCTCCCTTCGCGGCAAGGATTTCAACGCTTCGTCGGCTTAGCGTGGAGAAGTTTGTTGCTTTGTCCTGCACACAGATCAGCGCATCGTCCTCCCGTGCGGCAAGGATTCAAAGCATCGCTGGTCACGCGTGAGGAAAATCATCGCTACAGCTCCTTAGCGACATTTTGGTTGCTTTGCTACAGAATCCAGGTATTTTGTGAGTAAAAGGGTCGCAGAGACCACTGCCTTGAACTGAACTCCTCTTTGCACACTTTGAACTATTTGTGCAGCATTTTTACCTTATTTTTCTAGTATTGTGGATTTTTACTGTTATTGGTCTTGTGTTAAGTCTATATATAAAGATACTTATTTTTATAACTACTTGAGTGGTGTCCCTTTGTAGTGTTCCTCACTGTGTTACTGTGTATGGTCATAAATGCTTCACACACTGCCTCTGAGATAAGCCTAGCTGCTCGTGCTATGTTACCAAAGGGTTGGGCAGGGGTTATCAAAGGGTGTAGCCCGCTTACTCTGACTTAGGAAGAAGGGTCCCTACTTGGACAGTGGCCAGCCATTGTCAACTAGAGACCCTCCTGTTCCTTGTTGTTGCTTTATTCCCTCCCACCCTCCCGTCCCTCGTTGTTGCTTGATTCCCTCCCTCCCTCTGGTCCCTCATTGATGCTTGATTCCCTCCCACCCTCCTGTCCCTCATTGTTGCTTGACCTCCCAACCCTCCAGTCCCTCGTTGTTGCTTGACAGTCCCTCGTTGTTGCATGAGCTGTCCTTTGTTGCTTCTTGATTCCCTCCTGCCCCTCATTGTTGCTTGATTCCCTCCCACCCTCCCGTCCCTCGTTATTGCTTGAACCCCCACCCTCCAGTCCCTCATTGTTGCTAGACCCCCATCATTGTTGCTTGACCCTCTCCCACACTCCCGTCCCTCGTCGTTGCTTGACCCTCTCCCAACCTCCCGTCCCTCATTGTTGCTTGACCCCCTCCCACCCTCCCAGTCCCTCATTGTGGCTTGACTCCCTCCCATCCCTCATTGCTGCATGATCCCCTCCCACCCTCCCATCCATCCTTGCTTGATCCCTCCCACCCTCCTGTCCCTCCTTGCTTGATCCCTCCCACCCTCTCGTTGCTTGACCCCTCCCACCCTCTCGTTGCTTGACCCCTCCCACCCCTGTCCCTCCTTGCTTAATCCCTCCCACCCTGCCGTCCCTCATTATTGCGTGATTCCCTCCCACCCTCCCGTCCCTCGTTGTTGCTTGATTACCTGCCACCCTCCCGTTTCTCGTTGTTGCTTGATTCCCTCCCACTCTCCCGTCCCTCGTTGTTGCTTGATTCCCTCCCACCCTCCCGTCCCTGATTGTTGCTTGATTCCCTCCCACCCTCCAGTCCCTCATTGTTGCTTGATTCCCTCCCACCCTGCCATCCCTCGTTGTTACTTGTTCCCTCGGTGTTGCTTGACAGTACCTCGTTGCTTGAGTCCTTCTTGTCCCTCGTTGTTGCTTGACAGTCCCTTGTTGCTTGAGTCCCTCCTGTCCCTCGTTGTTGCTTGATCACCTCCCACCTTCCCATCCCTCATTGTTGCTTGATCCCCTCCCACCCCGTCCCTCGTTGTTGTGTGATCCCCTCCCACCCTTCTGTCCCTCGTTGTTGCTTGATCTCCCTCCCACCCTTCCATCCCTCATTGTTGCTTGATCCCCCTCCCACCCTTCTGTTCTTCATTTTTGCTTGACCCCTCCGACCCTCCCGCCCCTTGTTGTTGCTTGAACCCTCCCACCCTCCTGTCCCTCGTTGTTGCTTGACCCCTCTCACCCTCCCGTCCCTCATTATTGCTTGATCCTTCCCACCACCCTGTCCCTTCTTGTTGTTTGCCCCCTTCCCTTCACCACGCTTTTGTTGCTTGACCAATATCACTACCTCCCTCATTGTTGCTTGACCAATATCACTACCTCCCTCGTTGTTGCTTGACCAATATCACTACCTCCCACTTTGTTGCTTGACCAATGTCACTACCTCCCTCGTTGTTGCTTGATCAATATCCCTACCTCCCTCGTTGTTGCTTGACCAATTTTCCTACCTCCCTCGTTGTTGCTTGACCAATATCCCTACCTCCCTCATTGTTGCTTGACCAATTTCCCTACCTCCCTCGTTGTTGCTTGACCAATATCACTACCTCCCTCGTTGTTGCTTGACCAATTTCCCTACCTCCCTTGTTGTTGCTTGACCAATACCCCTACCTCCCTCATTGTTGCTTGACAACCTCCCATCCCATCAACACTGAAAACACTGTAAACAAGAAGAGGCCTGCCTTGATTTAGACACCTATTACTAACAACTCGACACCAGAGGGGTTACCCGTGTTATTCATACTCCCTCACAAAAGCGATCCCTATCGCTAATCAAAGTTTCATGGTGTTCCAATTTATAAGAAATGTCAATATAGCATCATAGGAGCACTCCCACCTAAACATAAAAAAGTGTGGGATAGGAGAGAATGTACCTCACGGTCGTAACACCAAGGGGGTTGCTGGTTGGTACTCACTAGCACACCCACTTATCATCATCGGTTACTTTCTCTCCATGCAAGAAACAAAAGGTGTGTGTTCTATCGTGAAGATCTCGAAACTTGAATAAAAGGGTAAAGACAGTGAAACCTAAATGTGAATGAACTTTCAGTGCATAGTGTCACTACAAGTGCCCACTGGACCCTGTGAGAATAAAGATATAATTCCCACCGTTAAAACGCGTTACAGCTTACTAGCTTGACGTAACTTTATTAAGCGCTGTTGTCAGGTCCTCGAATCCTAGAAGACGTACGATGCTCAATGGAGTCCACCTCCTGATAGCCCCAAGGTCTGAGTAAACCAACAGACTCAATAGAGTGATCAGGTGAGGGAAGGAAAGGATGGGATCAGCAGGGAGGGAGATCTGGAAAGAGAGCAAATAATGATAAGTACACAATACCTTCTTTCTCTAGATAACAGAATATCTCACATAAGTATTTACATCAAACCCCAATACCTGTAAAGAAAAATAACTGTTCGTGTGTCCTAGGTAGGTATCTCTGATGAGCCAATGCCACTAACGGATCTATGGATAGAACAATGGTATTACTATATACATCTTAAATACTGTTTGGAATGTAATGTGAAAACCTGTATCAATGGTAACATACCCAAAGGCAACTTAAGTGGCACGTAAGAGGGGAAGTGGAGCTGTCTTCGGGGTGAGCTCAACAAGCCCCTGCTGTAGAGGATACAGATACACAATCCAATGTGAACACAGTTACTGTCTGCGTGATGTTGAGTCACAAAAGACCCCAATAAAATTCCACATTCAGCACACAGTAAATTCAAGGAAGCGCCATTGGTACTTGGAGCCTTATTATGATAATTCAATTCCAAATGTGCATAATGTCAAAATGAACAATACAAAGAAAAACCAACACTTCTTGGATAGGCTATAAATCAAGAGTTATTCAGCAAGCAAGTACTCCATTACCAGCTGCCTTGCCATATTACCTTCATATCGGCAGAACTGGAGGATACAGGCACTGCTGGGGGAACCAATGTCAAGAGAGGTATGTAGGAAGCCGCGCAGCCGCGCGTGCTGACTAGTTTCAGGAAAAAACTACCTCCGTCCCTCTAATGTTAGGGATACCTGAGGAGGTACTCGAGTAGCCCCGCAAGAGCCAGGTCCTGGCTCGTCCAACGGGGCTACTGTAGCTGGGGTCTTGCTTCCGCATGCGAGTAATAGCCAAGCAAGGTTCAGGGAAATAACTTTTCATAAAACAAACAAGGAGAGGTTGGTGTGGATAGCACCCCTACCGGGTCTCCTTCCGTCCGTCTGTTCTGCGGGAATCCTGGAATTAACGGCACCGGACTGGTGCCCTGGAAGCGCTTACATTCGGCTTCCAGGAAAGGATGTGACGTCACCGGCGTCACATTCCCATGGCCTCACATGAACTGTAGTTCTTCAGACTACGCTTGCCCGAATCCCGGGGAGGCTTGGCGTGTCAGTGTTCCCCGACAGCCACCATAATGCGACATGACAGTTGTAGGCTGTCCCAATTAAAAATGGTTTCAGTCAAACCATATTCAATTTCCAAAACCCAATATATTTTGTTACGAGTAATTTGTGCAACTTCTTCAGGGCTTCCAAGTTATAACTTCATACGAGAATCACATCAAACCTATGATGGTATGACATTGAGAAAAGCAGAGAACATGCCACATGTAAATACCACAAAATTATTAAAAACATTCCAAGACTTCATGATATTACTCGATAAGTAATGCAAATGCATAATTATCATGTGGTTGCGAAGATTCCTCATACCTGCAACCATTCCCACGTAGCACACGCGTCAGCTGATGGCGTCCCCACCAGGTGACTGCCCAAGGTCCTGTCACCTACAAATATGCATATAACAACATCACTTAACCAGGATATCATCCCCAACATTTGCCCAAATTGTGTTTTTAAGGCGCCCGACCACTGAAAACTTCTTGGGTCATTTTCTTTTTAATGCTCTCTGCATTGCGCGCATCACCATACTTCTGGCACCTCTTAATGTCACAAAACCCACATCTAGCAGGCACCTCCATCTGCTAAATACGGCCGGCTCTTTGTAACAACTGAGCTGTTCAGCAGCACCATGAATCACTCAGCGACCACTCTGTTTTGCTATTTTAGCTAGTTAAAACACTACCCCCAGCAAGCTGGCCAATCATCCCTTAAGAGGTCACCCAACAATGCTCCTACATCAGAGAAATAGTACGGCGCCACCCGCCCATCCAAAACGGATAAAGGATCTGTCCTTCCAGGTTCTTAACCTAGCATGTTGTGTAACCCCCGCATTCAGACCTTTTACAAATACCCTGTCCCACCGGCGTTTGTGGAGCTTCGTCTTGGAGTTTACTTGAACACTCTGCACATATACACAAGCCCATGCCCTCACACAGTGCGCACGCACATGCGCACAAGATAGTCTTTCACAGCCTAGCGTGGTGGCCATCTTGGAATGAAGTTTAGTATACCGAAACGCCACTATATATATCAGTGTCCGGTATCTCAACATATGTTTTTCAGGTGAATACTCGAATTACAGCTTATTCACCTTTTTAATCCTCCAAGGTGCCATAATGGGTTCCATATTTTATTGCTGCCATACATCTTGCTCGAATAGGTGGTGCCACTGGTCTCTGTGGCGACTACATCCTCCTTCTGGAAGTGACAACACACAGCTGCTTATATGCGCCACGTCACGTCACATCTGTTTCTAAGCCCATTATTTCTGCACCCCATTAGAAGTCGAATGACTGACGAATAGTGTCGACATTGTGCGCCCTCTAGCTTGGAAACTTTTCACATAACCAAAAATTCTCAGTGAACACTAGGGAGGTGGTAAGGAATCTGCGGTTTGACAAGAGTATACATAAGACAAAGCTAGAGCGTTACAGGTAAATAACTTGTTCTTCTCATGGAAACTTCTTACTACAGATTCTTCACCTTTTGACACAATACCAAAGCTGTACACCACCCCACCCCCACTTCCCCGGGAGGTGGGTCTGAGGCATGGATTTTACACCAGGAAGTAAAATAGCCCTGCCTGCCAACTTAGAAGTTGATACAATAGTATCTGGCAAAGTTATGGATAGGTGCTAAAGTAGCAGCTTGGCAATGCCCAACACTGAAACACCACTAGCCTGTGTCATAGTCACAGTTTTTGTCCCTGTGAAATGGGCATAAAGATCCTCAAGGGTATTTCTTTTTAGGACACAGCACAGTTTAATGAAAACGACAGTCCACCTCAATAAGGTGCGTTTCTAAACTGTATTTGTCTTTGTCCAGCAAACCCTTCAAAGAGTTGTAGTCTTACTTAGAAACTAATGCCCTCATGAGGATATAACTGGCGCAGCCGCTCCTCCTAAGAGGGATGTGGTGGATTGAAGACTGCAGTGAGAATAATAGACTACCCCACGTGAAAAGGCAACACAACCATGGACGAACAATACGTTTGAGTCCAAAGCACCAATGTGTCTGGGAATAAGACTACATTGAAATACATTTTTAAATATTGGCATTTGAGTTTGTGAATGGCAAGTAAAATATCTCAGCAACCCCCTCCCCCAGCAACCATTACCCCTTTAAGAACTCCCCCCCAGTACTGACAGCCCCCCACCTCTGCCCCCTGTCAGTTTCATACTCTCATTATTCCAAGCTATTTAAGCAGTGGTGATGGTATTTAAGTCCATGGATGCAAAACTGAGGTATAATAATTGTCCAGCTTGGAATCCCCATGTATCCTCATGGCACTGAGCTGCCTAGGACAGGAAAGTTAACTATAGTCTTTTCTGGAAAAAGTTGAGGAAGTGGCTCCATTGTTTCATAAAATCTTTTTCTACACCTCAAGCTGCTTTCAACAACTTTCTACTCCCAAAAATCACAATAACCATTTAGTCTGTGAGGGGGGCATCTGCTGCCCCACAGTGCAAGAATGGTTTGCTTTGCAGCTAACAATACATGAGAGATAAGCCTGCCTTTGCCACCATAGAGGGGGGGCTGAATATCTCTCTCGGGGCAACCCAGAAATACCTTTTCAGTGCATTTGGCTGTCAAAACTTGTGATTTGCTCTATAAAGGTCGAAATTAAAGTCCAGAATAGTCACAGTATGGGGCAAGACCAAAGTATGCGTCATGGTCCCATTTTCCCGCACTCCCTCCAGCAAAGAGGGCTCACACCCCCTTCTTGCTAGGCATGTTTGGGTATAGTGCCATTGTTAGAAATGGGGTTTCTGGTTGGCTAGGTTATGCACCTAAGCCAGGCTGAACCCACCACTCCAGTCAGGGCAAGTAAATAACACACCAAAGAAAACCTGTGTTCACCCTCTGGTAGCATGGCACTGGGCAAGCAGTCTTATCAGAAGCCATGTGCAAAGCATTTGCACAGCACACTCACACCAGTAACACAATAAATACGCCACAAAACAGACTCTACGCATGATTATATAAAAATGTTTTTGTATTGTATATACAGTACACCAACATGACATAAACCAATAATGCCAACTAGGCAATTGTCAAATATCACAATAAGGGAAAAACTTGTATGTTGCAAACACCATGACACAAAATTAATGTGCACACTGATCTAATGGTAATTTCACGGTAATTTCTCAATGCAAAACCTCATTTACTTCTAATTTACCGCTGTAAAGGTGTTGGACCCTTGCCACCGTGTATTACCTTCAGGAGACTTTATATAAACATGAAAAATCAAAAACGCAATTAATATTTAAGCCAATAAAGAGAGTTGTGAGTATTTTAAAGGGTTTTATTTTCTAGTTAAAAGTTAAGGTGCTCTGACCCTTTATTCATTAGTCAAATATCAATCAGGTTACAGAATTGAAAATAGGAAAAATAGAATTAATACAAAACATATTATAGGCTGCATAAAAAGCTCTCCATAATGGAGGAAAAGCCCCTAATTCTATGTTAGTCAGAACTCTTTAAAGAGTTTTAGGAAAAATATAATTCAAGAGTGAGTTTGCAAGCCTAATCAATAATTAATAATTTGCAAAAATCTCCCATAAAGAGAAATAAATGTATAAGGCCAAATACATCTTTTTCAAACTAGTTAATTAGTCAAAGCATAAACTTAGAGTTTTAGCATCTAAATCTAAACCTGTTCCATCAGCTGTACTTTCTGCCCTGGTCTGTTCAATCTGCCTCTCTGTGCTTCACAGAGAGAAACAGCCCGCCCTACACAAGACCACTGAGGAATGTGATCTGCCTTGCCAAAAATATGACATGCAAGCACTCTCTGAAAAAAATATGAGCAAGAACCCCCACTTCTCTCTGTCTCTCCTCTGACGCAATCTCCTCCCAGGCTGCACCTGCGACGTTCACGTACCTAACCCATATGATGTCTGGTCTCATCTGCTCCCTCTCCTCCTCTCTCCTATCTCTTCTAGTCCAACACGCCCCTAAGGGGTCATTATTTATACTTTAATTCTTGGCTGACTACACTAATAATGTTGCAGTTTCAGTAGAGACTCGCACTGTGATTGGTTAGCATAGATGACATGAGAGTCTCACCCTCCGGTTCTCATTGCAAATCCAACCCATACCATTTTACCAATGGAAGTGTTAATGCTTAATACAGTCTTATGTTTCACCATCAATAATTATACAAATATGCAACATTAAGGCAGAAAAATGTATCAGTCCATGTCCTCCTTGCTTTCACATCGCACGAAGGAATGACACTCTCCCACAACCACTGGTACATTGGCACGATGACAAGAATGTAGAGTTCACTGTGGCCTTGACCCACGTGTCTTCACTTGAGGGAAACTGGTTCTGTGTATGCGTCTCTCATTCAGTACAATTCTCGGCCATGCTGGATTCCTAGGCAGCCATTTTATGGTAGGCCAAAAACAAAACAAACACAAAAGAGTATTAATTTATTTAATAAAACCCATTATGTTTACCTCCCCCCATACTAGTACCCTGTATTCTTTATTACCTAGAAAAAGCTATTAGTTTAAAGCAGTTTATCTATTATTTGTGCACATCTCTTAAAAATGTGCATTGTACAACATGACATAAACATGCAACAGTCCAAATTTTCAAAGCGCAAGCAGTTAATTCATACTTATAGCAACATGCCCTAATGTTTTCGATAGCTTTTCATGCAAAATGCCTTTGCCCCACGTGTAGTGTTAGTGCATGGTTGATTAATTAATACACAATATAAAAAGAAGTGTTATGAACTGAATATGCATTGTCTAAATATGCAACAACGCCAGAGTCTCTTGAGACGGGAACAGGGATTGTAGATTATAAGGGAAAGGAGCTGGGAGGAGAGAACACATTCAATTTTATCTTCAAAGCTAAAAAGGAAAACTGCAATCGCGAGTTTCTCTACACTGCAAAAAACACATGTTCATTCAGCACAAGCATTTCAGACTGAAAGCATTTTGACCAGGCCTCATTTTATGTCTTTCACTTTGCATGCACCTAAAGTGCCCCTTTTAAAAAGCATTTGACTAGGCCTCATTTCATATTTCATGTGCCATGTGTTTTCACTTGCACCAAAATCTGAGTGCCAATTTAAATGCAGTCTGTCTGAAACACAAAACAGAGAGATGCTTAATCTTGAGAAATCTAGCTCTATCAACTTACTGTGCATACTTTTCAGTCACATTATATAGTACTCATCATCCTCAAGGCAAGGCAAAACGACAAACATCAATACATTAGTGTTGATTATGCACCAGATATTACCTAAAACCCACAAATTATAACTGCTGTGCTTACTTATGCCAACTTGTGATATTACTCCTAATCTTGTCAGTGCAAAAACTAAAACAACATACATGATCATATCAGGGCATGAAAGGCAGCAGTTGGGTTAGAGCAAGAAAACATCTGAGTCAACCCGTACCACTGAAAGCACAGCACCCCTTCCATTATTAAACTTTAAATGGAAATGTTTGCAACAGCGTTGTCGTAGAAGCACCTGCAATCTGGTAGAAGTATGTGAGAGATCTCGTTATGCGAAATACAAAGTTGAAATCATACCATAAATGCCAACAAGACACCGGAATCACAATAATTAAACATTAGGCACCGGAGCTCCTGTAAGGTTTCATACGGTAATCCAATGTGAGCCAAGTTCCCATCCATGAGCAGGGGCCTCCGTCAAGGTCTCTCACCCCGTAATGCTGGATACAGAACAAATTTAAAACGGGGCCATCTGGGATATCCCCATTCTACAGACAGAAAAAGGAGTTAACAAGCATTTACAATGCAATGGTCTCGGCAATATTATAGGTAGAGCTATTGGTATTGCTCATTATTTTTTTATCATTTTTGTATCCCTAAATAAATGGCAATGTCATTTCTATTGGCATTAGTTTTTTTTTTTGCATATGTGATGCCTATTGCATCATCTGTGATCTGCCCGAGGAGTATGATTCAAACCATTTGAGCACTGTGCCTTCAAATCCCATTTTTTGATTTGCTTGACCCCTCCCACCTCCCCTGAATGACTCCTCCCATCATTTGACCCCTCCCATCCTCCTGTTGCTTGACCCCTCCCACCCTGCCATCACTTGACCCCTCTCACCCTCCCGTTGCTTGACCCCTCTCACCGGATGAATGATGCGACATCGTAAACGTTTACATCGCATCCCTTTACATCGGCATCTTCACATCGCATGCACATGTACAACACAATCTTTCACCAAGCGAACCATTACTTAGCTTATGCATTCAAACACATGCAAAACACATTTACAATGCACACAAACACCCCGCATGGTTTAACATCGTGATTTTTTCCCAAATACCCCCCTACACCCTCGCCAACGTTTGCGATGTAAACGCATGCGACCTAACGCATGCGTTGTAATGGATGTTACCCCTCTCACCCTCCTGTCGTTTGACCCCTCTCATCCTCCCGTCGCTTGACCCCTCCTACCCTCCCGTCCCTTGTTGCTTGACCCCTCCCATCCCTCGTTGCTTGGCCCCTCCCAACCCTTGTTGCTTGACCACTCCCACCCTCCTATCCCTCGTTGCTTGATCCCACCCTTCCGTCCCTCGTTGCTGCTTGATTCCCTCCCTCATTTCACTCCACCCTCCCTTCCCTCATTGTTGCTTGATTCCCTCCCTCCCTCCGGTCCTTCATTGTTGCTTGACAGTCCCTCGTTGTTGCTTAAGTTCTCCCTCGCTGCTGCTTGATTCCGACCTGGCACCATTGCCGTGGGTCTCCCTTCCGTTTTTCGCTGTTGTCGCCTCTGTTTTTGCTGATAATAGATGCTCTGGGCGCTGTGCCACTGCCATTCAGTGCCACAGCGTGAAATAGGACATGTGAATTGGTATATTCCTGATTGGCTTATTTGGTTTACCTGTTAGTCCCTAGTAGCGTGGCCTGTGTGTGCCCAGGGCTGGTAAACCTAATGCTGCTGGTGGGCCTGCAGCGCTGGTTTGCGCCACCCACAGAAGCAGCTTGTAAAGTGTGTCTCAGACCTGCCACTGCAGTGTCTGTGTGCAGTCTAGAACTGCCATCTTGGCTGTGAAGTGCACCCACTTCCCAGCCCCTGAACCTTCCCTTGGCATAATGTAAGCCACCCCTATGGTAGGGTGCATTGTATGTGTGAGGTAGGACATGCTCTGATGTGTGTAGCTTGTCCTGGTAGTGAATTACACCCAATTTCGTTTTTCACTACTGTAAGGCTACCTGTTCGCCATAGGCCAGAATGGGAGGTTTGACTCTTACACTCTATAGTCCTAACTGACCCAAAGAACATGGTAGAAAAACTAATTTAGTATGCCTGAGCTCAGATTATTAAAATACATCTTTTAGTGAAGTTTATTTTTATATTCTGTGTTTGAAAATACCACTTTTAGAAAGTAGGTATTTTCTTGCCTAAGCCTTCCAGAGTGCTCTGCTATTATGTGTATTGGCTGTCTGGTTTTGGAGGGACAGGGCAGGCTGAGTCAGACCTGGGTTGAATAGAGAGATCTGCATTGGAGTATGGGGAGGGGTAGCTCCTGGACCTGAATAGGGCTGTGCCTGGCAAGGTGAATGCTGGCTCCACCTCCCACTGTGCGTCTGATAGCAGACCCCCTCTTTCTGAAAGGAAGAATGCAGCCTGGTAAACAAAGTGCTCCAGGACAGGCCAGAACCGGTTCTGGCTGGGTTCAGTGACTTGTAGCTTCTGAGAACGAAGACTTTTGGGGTATAAATATCTGTGCTGAAACCCCTACAATTTGTATTTCTCCTGGACAACAAGAAGAACCTCTGTCCGTGTAACTGAAGGAATCTGCGGGAGAGGGCTGTCCTTGTGCTTGTGTGCTGTTTCTTGGACTGGCCTGCAGTGGTTACTACTGAACTTGGAAGAAGAGGAAAAGGACTTTGAAGGAACTTTTATTTTTGCTACAGCAATCACCCAAGGGCTAGAAGAGAGCTAGCTTCCTGCAGGAGTCTCAGGCACATCAGACTCCACCACCAGCCTCCTGTTTCCTCCCAGCGAGGATTTCTATCTGCAGGTGAGGTTCCTGTGAGTTCCAGGGCCTCTAGTTCTACTGTGGAGAAGAGAGTGCGGAAAATCGTCGATAACGCCCGTTAGCGAGCCGCCGCAGCTGAAGAGCGTAAGAAAAATCATCGCGCTGCTGCTGCTGAGTGCTCGCTACCGGAGATCATCGCATCACCTGTTTGCGAGCGGCCAAATGCTCGCTAACCTCAAGATTATCGCATCACCTGTTTGTGGGCTGCCAGAGGCTCGCTAACCAGAGATCCTCGCATCGAGTTCATCGCTTCATGACAACGCAGCACGGACGCCGAGCGTCCGCCATTTTCATTGCATCGCATCAGGATCGTCGCTCCCTCGCGGAGCACCATTTCTTTTCATCGCAACAAGATCGCACACGCCACAGGCTCGGCGCATCATCCTCCCTTCGCGGCAAGGATTTCAACGCTTCGTCGGCTTAGCGTGGAGAAGTTTGTTGCTTTGTCCTGCACACAGATCAGCGCATCGTCCTCCCGTGCGGCAAGGATTCAAAGCATCGCTGGTCACGCGTGAGGAAAATCATCGCTACAGCTCCTTAGCGACATTTTGGTTGCTTTGCTACAGAATCCAGGTATTTTGTGAGTAAAAGGGTCGCAGAGACCACTGCCTTGAACTGAACTCCTCTTTGCACACTTTGAACTATTTGTGCAGCATTTTTACCTTATTTTTCTAGTATTGTGGATTTTTACTGTTATTGGTCTTGTGTTAAGTCTATATATAAAGATACTTATTTTTATAACTACTTGAGTGGTGTCCCTTTGTAGTGTTCCTCACTGTGTTACTGTGTATGGTCATAAATGCTTCACACACTGCCTCTGAGATAAGCCTAGCTGCTCGTGCTATGTTACCAAAGGGTTGGGCAGGGGTTATCAAAGGGTGTAGCCCGCTTACTCTGACTTAGGAAGAAGGGTCCCTACTTGGACAGTGGCCAGCCATTGTCAACTAGAGACCCTCCTGTTCCTTGTTGTTGCTTTATTCCCTCCCACCCTCCCGTCCCTCGTTGTTGCTTGATTCCCTCCCTCCCTCTGGTCCCTCATTGATGCTTGATTCCCTCCCACCCTCCTGTCCCTCATTGTTGCTTGACCTCCCAACCCTCCAGTCCCTCGTTGTTGCTTGACAGTCCCTCGTTGTTGCATGAGCTGTCCTTTGTTGCTTCTTGATTCCCTCCTGCCCCTCATTGTTGCTTGATTCCCTCCCACCCTCCCGTCCCTCGTTATTGCTTGAACCCCCACCCTCCAGTCCCTCATTGTTGCTAGACCCCCATCATTGTTGCTTGACCCTCTCCCACACTCCCGTCCCTCGTCGTTGCTTGACCCTCTCCCAACCTCCCGTCCCTCATTGTTGCTTGACCCCCTCCCACCCTCCCAGTCCCTCATTGTGGCTTGACTCCCTCCCATCCCTCATTGCTGCATGATCCCCTCCCACCCTCCCATCCATCCTTGCTTGATCCCTCCCACCCTCCTGTCCCTCCTTGCTTGATCCCTCCCACCCTCTCGTTGCTTGACCCCTCCCACCCTCTCGTTGCTTGACCCCTCCCACCCCTGTCCCTCCTTGCTTAATCCCTCCCACCCTGCCGTCCCTCATTATTGCGTGATTCCCTCCCACCCTCCCGTCCCTCGTTGTTGCTTGATTACCTGCCACCCTCCCGTTTCTCGTTGTTGCTTGATTCCCTCCCACTCTCCCGTCCCTCGTTGTTGCTTGATTCCCTCCCACCCTCCCGTCCCTGATTGTTGCTTGATTCCCTCCCACCCTCCAGTCCCTCATTGTTGCTTGATTCCCTCCCACCCTGCCATCCCTCGTTGTTACTTGTTCCCTCGGTGTTGCTTGACAGTACCTCGTTGCTTGAGTCCTTCTTGTCCCTCGTTGTTGCTTGACAGTCCCTTGTTGCTTGAGTCCCTCCTGTCCCTCGTTGTTGCTTGATCACCTCCCACCTTCCCATCCCTCATTGTTGCTTGATCCCCTCCCACCCCGTCCCTCGTTGTTGTGTGATCCCCTCCCACCCTTCTGTCCCTCGTTGTTGCTTGATCTCCCTCCCACCCTTCCATCCCTCATTGTTGCTTGATCCCCCTCCCACCCTTCTGTTCTTCATTTTTGCTTGACCCCTCCGACCCTCCCGCCCCTTGTTGTTGCTTGAACCCTCCCACCCTCCTGTCCCTCGTTGTTGCTTGACCCCTCTCACCCTCCCGTCCCTCATTATTGCTTGATCCTTCCCACCACCCTGTCCCTTCTTGTTGTTTGCCCCCTTCCCTTCACCACGCTTTTGTTGCTTGACCAATATCACTACCTCCCTCATTGTTGCTTGACCAATATCACTACCTCCCTCGTTGTTGCTTGACCAATATCACTACCTCCCACTTTGTTGCTTGACCAATGTCACTACCTCCCTCGTTGTTGCTTGATCAATATCCCTACCTCCCTCGTTGTTGCTTGACCAATTTTCCTACCTCCCTCGTTGTTGCTTGACCAATATCCCTACCTCCCTCATTGTTGCTTGACCAATTTCCCTACCTCCCTCGTTGTTGCTTGACCAATATCACTACCTCCCTCGTTGTTGCTTGACCAATTTCCCTACCTCCCTTGTTGTTGCTTGACCAATACCCCTACCTCCCTCATTGTTGCTTGACAACCTCCCATCCCATCAACACTGAAAACACTGTAAACAAGAAGAGGCCTGCCTTGATTTAGACACCTATTACTAACAACTCGACACCAGAGGGGTTACCCGTGTTATTCATACTCCCTCACAAAAGCGATCCCTATCGCTAATCAAAGTTTCATGGTGTTCCAATTTATAAGAAATGTCAATATAGCATCATAGGAGCACTCCCACCTAAACATAAAAAAGTGTGGGATAGGAGAGAATGTACCTCACGGTCGTAACACCAAGGGGGTTGCTGGTTGGTACTCACTAGCACACCCACTTATCATCATCGGTTACTTTCTCTCCATGCAAGAAACAAAAGGTGTGTGTTCTATCGTGAAGATCTCGAAACTTGAATAAAAGGGTAAAGACAGTGAAACCTAAATGTGAATGAACTTTCAGTGCATAGTGTCACTACAAGTGCCCACTGGACCCTGTGAGAATAAAGATATAATTCCCACCGTTAAAACGCGTTACAGCTTACTAGCTTGACGTAACTTTATTAAGCGCTGTTGTCAGGTCCTCGAATCCTAGAAGACGTACGATGCTCAATGGAGTCCACCTCCTGATAGCCCCAAGGTCTGAGTAAACCAACAGACTCAATAGAGTGATCAGGTGAGGGAAGGAAAGGATGGGATCAGCAGGGAGGGAGATCTGGAAAGAGAGCAAATAATGATAAGTACACAATACCTTCTTTCTCTAGATAACAGAATATCTCACATAAGTATTTACATCAAACCCCAATACCTGTAAAGAAAAATAACTGTTCGTGTGTCCTAGGTAGGTATCTCTGATGAGCCAATGCCACTAACGGATCTATGGATAGAACAATGGTATTACTATATACATCTTAAATACTGTTTGGAATGTAATGTGAAAACCTGTATCAATGGTAACATACCCAAAGGCAACTTAAGTGGCACGTAAGAGGGGAAGTGGAGCTGTCTTCGGGGTGAGCTCAACAAGCCCCTGCTGTAGAGGATACAGATACACAATCCAATGTGAACACAGTTACTGTCTGCGTGATGTTGAGTCACAAAAGACCCCAATAAAATTCCACATTCAGCACACAGTAAATTCAAGGAAGCGCCATTGGTACTTGGAGCCTTATTATGATAATTCAATTCCAAATGTGCATAATGTCAAAATGAACAATACAAAGAAAAACCAACACTTCTTGGATAGGCTATAAATCAAGAGTTATTCAGCAAGCAAGTACTCCATTACCAGCTGCCTTGCCATATTACCTTCATATCGGCAGAACTGGAGGATACAGGCACTGCTGGGGGAACCAATGTCAAGAGAGGTATGTAGGAAGCCGCGCAGCCGCGCGTGCTGACTAGTTTCAGGAAAAAACTACCTCCGTCCCTCTAATGTTAGGGATACCTGAGGAGGTACTCGAGTAGCCCCGCAAGAGCCAGGTCCTGGCTCGTCCAACGGGGCTACTGTAGCTGGGGTCTTGCTTCCGCATGCGAGTAATAGCCAAGCAAGGTTCAGGGAAATAACTTTTCATAAAACAAACAAGGAGAGGTTGGTGTGGATAGCACCCCTACCGGGTCTCCTTCCGTCCGTCTGTTCTGCGGGAATCCTGGAATTAACGGCACCGGACTGGTGCCCTGGAAGCGCTTACATTCGGCTTCCAGGAAAGGATGTGACGTCACCGGCGTCACATTCCCATGGCCTCACATGAACTGTAGTTCTTCAGACTACGCTTGCCCGAATCCCGGGGAGGCTTGGCGTGTCAGTGTTCCCCGACAGCCACCATAATGCGACATGACAGTTGTAGGCTGTCCCAATTAAAAATGGTTTCAGTCAAACCATATTCAATTTCCAAAACCCAATATATTTTGTTACGAGTAATTTGTGCAACTTCTTCAGGGCTTCCAAGTTATAACTTCATACGAGAATCACATCAAACCTATGATGGTATGACATTGAGAAAAGCAGAGAACATGCCACATGTAAATACCACAAAATTATTAAAAACATTCCAAGACTTCATGATATTACTCGATAAGTAATGCAAATGCATAATTATCATGTGGTTGCGAAGATTCCTCATACCTGCAACCATTCCCACGTAGCACACGCGTCAGCTGATGGCGTCCCCACCAGGTGACTGCCCAAGGTCCTGTCACCTACAAATATGCATATAACAACATCACTTAACCAGGATATCATCCCCAACATTTGCCCAAATTGTGTTTTTAAGGCGCCCGACCACTGAAAACTTCTTGGGTCATTTTCTTTTTAATGCTCTCTGCATTGCGCGCATCACCATACTTCTGGCACCTCTTAATGTCACAAAACCCACATCTAGCAGGCACCTCCATCTGCTAAATACGGCCGGCTCTTTGTAACAACTGAGCTGTTCAGCAGCACCATGAATCACTCAGCGACCACTCTGTTTTGCTATTTTAGCTAGTTAAAACACTACCCCCAGCAAGCTGGCCAATCATCCCTTAAGAGGTCACCCAACAATGCTCCTACATCAGAGAAATAGTACGGCGCCACCCGCCCATCCAAAACGGATAAAGGATCTGTCCTTCCAGGTTCTTAACCTAGCATGTTGTGTAACCCCCGCATTCAGACCTTTTACAAATACCCTGTCCCACCGGCGTTTGTGGAGCTTCGTCTTGGAGTTTACTTGAACACTCTGCACATATACACAAGCCCATGCCCTCACACAGTGCGCACGCACATGCGCACAAGATAGTCTTTCACAGCCTAGCGTGGTGGCCATCTTGGAATGAAGTTTAGTATACCGAAACGCCACTATATATATCAGTGTCCGGTATCTCAACATATGTTTTTCAGGTGAATACTCGAATTACAGCTTATTCACCTTTTTAATCCTCCAAGGTGCCATAATGGGTTCCATATTTTATTGCTGCCATACATCTTGCTCGAATAGGTGGTGCCACTGGTCTCTGTGGCGACTACATCCTCCTTCTGGAAGTGACAACACACAGCTGCTTATATGCGCCACGTCACGTCACATCTGTTTCTAAGCCCATTATTTCTGCACCCCATTAGAAGTCGAATGACTGACGAATAGTGTCGACATTGTGCGCCCTCTAGCTTGGAAACTTTTCACATAACCAAAAATTCTCAGTGAACACTAGGGAGGTGGTAAGGAATCTGCGGTTTGACAAGAGTATACATAAGACAAAGCTAGAGCGTTACAGGTAAATAACTTGTTCTTCTCATGGAAACTTCTTACTACAGATTCTTCACCTTTTGACACAATACCAAAGCTGTACACCACCCCACCCCCACTTCCCCGGGAGGTGGGTCTGAGGCATGGATTTTACACCAGGAAGTAAAATAGCCCTGCCTGCCAACTTAGAAGTTGATACAATAGTATCTGGCAAAGTTATGGATAGGTGCTAAAGTAGCAGCTTGGCAATGCCCAACACTGAAACACCACTAGCCTGTGTCATAGTCACAGTTTTTGTCCCTGTGAAATGGGCATAAAGATCCTCAAGGGTATTTCTTTTTAGGACACAGCACAGTTTAATGAAAACGACAGTCCACCTCAATAAGGTGCGTTTCTAAACTGTATTTGTCTTTGTCCAGCAAACCCTTCAAAGAGTTGTAGTCTTACTTAGAAACTAATGCCCTCATGAGGATATAACTGGCGCAGCCGCTCCTCCTAAGAGGGATGTGGTGGAGAGAAGACTGCAGTGAGAATAATAGACTACCCCACGTGAAAAGGCAACACAACCATGGACGAACAATACGTTTGAGTCCAAAGCACCAATGTGTCTGGGAATAAGACTACATTGAAATACATTTTTAAATATTGGCATTTGAGTTTGTGAATGGCAAGTAAAATATCTCAGCAACCCCCTCCCCCAGCAACCATTACCCCTTTAAGAACTCCCCCCCAGTACTGACAGCCCCCCACCTCTGCCCCCTGTCAGTTTCATACTCTCATTATTCCAAGCTATTTAAGCAGTGGTGATGGTATTTAAGTCCATGGATGCAAAACTGAGGTATAATAATTGTCCAGCTTGGAATCCCCATGTATCCTCATGGCACTGAGCTGCCTAGGACAGGAAAGTTAACTATAGTCTTTTCTGGAAAAAGTTGAGGAAGTGGCTCCATTGTTTCATAAAATCTTTTTCTACACCTCAAGCTGCTTTCAACAACTTTCTACTCCCAAAAATCACAATAACCATTTAGTCTGTGAGGGGGGCATCTGCTGCCCCACAGTGCAAGAATGGTTTGCTTTGCAGCTAACAATACATGAGAGATAAGCCTGCCTTTGCCACCATAGAGGGGGGGCTGAATATCTCTCTCGGGGCAACCCAGAAATACCTTTTCAGTGCATTTGGCTGTCAAAACTTGTGATTTGCTCTATAAAGGTCGAAATTAAAGTCCAGAATAGTCACAGTATGGGGCAAGACCAAAGTATGCGTCATGGTCCCATTTTCCCGCACTCCCTCCAGCAAAGAGGGCTCACACCCCCTTCTTGCTAGGCATGTTTGGGTATAGTGCCATTGTTAGAAATGGGGTTTCTGGTTGGCTAGGTTATGCACCTAAGCCAGGCTGAACCCACCACTCCAGTCAGGGCAAGTAAATAACACACCAAAGAAAACCTGTGTTCACCCTCTGGTAGCATGGCACTGGGCAAGCAGTCTTATCAGAAGCCATGTGCAAAGCATTTGCACAGCACACTCACACCAGTAACACAATAAATACGCCACAAAACAGACTCTACGCATGATTATATAAAAATGTTTTTGTATTGTATATACAGTACACCAACATGACATAAACCAATAATGCCAACTAGGCAATTGTCAAATATCACAATAAGGGAAAAACTTGTATGTTGCAAACACCATGACACAAAATTAATGTGCACACTGATCTAATGGTAATTTCACGGTAATTTCTCAATGCAAAACCTCATTTACTTCTAATTTACCGCTGTAAAGGTGTTGGACCCTTGCCACCGTGTATTACCTTCAGGAGACTTTATATAAACATGAAAAATCAAAAACGCAATTAATATTTAAGCCAATAAAGAGAGTTGTGAGTATTTTAAAGGGTTTTATTTTCTAGTTAAAAGTTAAGGTGCTCTGACCCTTTATTCATTAGTCAAATATCAATCAGGTTACAGAATTGAAAATAGGAAAAATAGAATTAATACAAAACATATTATAGGCTGCATAAAAAGCTCTCCATAATGGAGGAAAAGCCCCTAATTCTATGTTAGTCAGAACTCTTTAAAGAGTTTTAGGAAAAATATAATTCAAGAGTGAGTTTGCAAGCCTAATCAATAATTAATAATTTGCAAAAATCTCCCATAAAGAGAAATAAATGTATAAGGCCAAATACATCTTTTTCAAACTAGTTAATTAGTCAAAGCATAAACTTAGAGTTTTAGCATCTAAATCTAAACCTGTTCCATCAGCTGTACTTTCTGCCCTGGTCTGT
The DNA here is from genome assembly GCF_964204655.1 of Triturus cristatus. Lineage (NCBI taxonomy): Eukaryota > Metazoa > Chordata > Amphibia > Caudata > Salamandridae > Triturus > Triturus cristatus. The sequence continues at coordinate 419,899,570 of NC_140593.1, forward strand.
TCAATCTGCCTCTCTGTGCTTCACAGAGAGAAACAGCCCGCCCTACACAAGACCACTGAGGAATGTGATCTGCCTTGCCAAAAATATGACATGCAAGCACTCTCTGAAAAAAATATGAGCAAGAACCCCCACTTCTCTCTGTCTCTCCTCTGACGCAATCTCCTCCCAGGCTGCACCTGCGACGTTCACGTACCTAACCCATATGATGTCTGGTCTCATCTGCTCCCTCTCCTCCTCTCTCCTATCTCTTCTAGTCCAACACGCCCCTAAGGGGTCATTATTTATACTTTAATTCTTGGCTGACTACACTAATAATGTTGCAGTTTCAGTAGAGACTCGCACTGTGATTGGTTAGCATAGATGACATGAGAGTCTCACCCTCCGGTTCTCATTGCAAATCCAACCCATACCATTTTACCAATGGAAGTGTTAATGCTTAATACAGTCTTATGTTTCACCATCAATAATTATACAAATATGCAACATTAAGGCAGAAAAATGTATCAGTCCATGTCCTCCTTGCTTTCACATCGCACGAAGGAATGACACTCTCCCACAACCACTGGTACATTGGCACGATGACAAGAATGTAGAGTTCACTGTGGCCTTGACCCACGTGTCTTCACTTGAGGGAAACTGGTTCTGTGTATGCGTCTCTCATTCAGTACAATTCTCGGCCATGCTGGATTCCTAGGCAGCCATTTTATGGTAGGCCAAAAACAAAACAAACACAAAAGAGTATTAATTTATTTAATAAAACCCATTATGTTTACCTCCCCCCATACTAGTACCCTGTATTCTTTATTACCTAGAAAAAGCTATTAGTTTAAAGCAGTTTATCTATTATTTGTGCACATCTCTTAAAAATGTGCATTGTACAACATGGCATAAACATGCAACAGTCCAAATTTTCAAAGCGCAAGCAGTTAATTCATACTTATAGCAACATGCCCTAATGTTTTCGATAGCTTTTCATGCAAAATGCCTTTGCCCCACGTGTAGTGTTAGTGCATGGTTGATTAATTAATACACAATATAAAAAGAAGTGTTATGAACTGAATATGCATTGTCTAAATATGCAACAACGCCAGAGTCTCTTGAGACGGGAACAGGGATTGTAGATTATAAGGGAAAGGAGCTGGGAGGAGAGAACACATTCCATTTTATCTTCAAAGCTAAAAAGGAAAACTGCAATCGCGAGTTTCTCTACACTGCAAAAAACACATGTTCATTCAGCACAAGCATTTCAGACTGAAAGCATTTTGACCAGGCCTCATTTTATGTCTTTCACTTTGCATGCACCTAAAGTGCCCCTTTTAAAAAGCATTTGACTAGGCCTCATTTCATATTTCATGTGCCATGTGTTTTCACTTGCACCAAAATCTGAGTGCCAATTTAAATGCAGTCTGTCTGAAACACAAAACAGAGAGATGCTTAATCTTGAGAAATCTAGCTCTATCAACTTACTGTGCATACTTTTCAGTCACATTATATAGTACTCATCATCCTCAAGGCAAGGCAAAACGACAAACATCAATACATTAGTGTTGATTATGCACCAGATATTACCTAAAACCCACAAATTATAACTGCTGTGCTTACTTATGCCAACTTGTGATATTACTCCTAATCTTGTCAGTGCAAAAACTAAAACAACATACATGATCATATCAGGGCATGAAAGGCAGCAGTTGGGTTAGAGCAAGAAAACATCTGAGTCAACCCGTACCACTGAAAGCACAGCACCCCTTCCATTATTAAACTTTAAATGGAAATGTTTGCAACAGCGTTGTCGTAGAAGCACCTGCAATCTGGTAGAAGTATGTGAGAGATCTCGTTATGCGAAATACAAAGTTGAAATCATACCATAAATGCCAACAAGACACCGGAATCACAATAATTAAACATTAGGCACCGGAGCTCCTGTAAGGTTTCATACGGTAATCCAATGTGAGCCAAGTTCCCATCCATGAGCAGGGGCCTCCGTCAAGGTCTCTCACCCCGTAATGCTGGATACAGAACAAATTTAAAACGGGGCCATCTGGGATATCCCCATTCTACAGACAGAAAAAGGAGTTAACAAGCATTTACAATGCAATGGTCTCGGCAATATTATAGGTAGAGCTATTGGTATTGCTCATTATTTTTTTATCATTTTTGTATCCCTAAATAAATGGCAATGTCATTTCTATTGGCATTAGTTTTTTTTTTTGCATATGTGATGCCTATTGCATTAGCAGAGAGAGAGTGAGGTAGTGAGATAGAGAGAGAGTGAGGTATAGAAATAGAGAGTGAGGTAGTGAGAGAGAGTGAGGTAGATAGAGTGAGGTAGTGAGATAGAGAGAGTGAGGTAGATAGAGAGTGAGGTAGTGAGATAGAGAGAGTGAGGTAGTGAGAGAGTGAGGTAGTGAAAGAGTGAGGTAGTGAAAGAGTGAGGTAGTGAAAGAGTGAGGTAGTGAAAGAGTGAGGTAGTGAGGGAGAGGGATGTTGTGTTGTGAGGTAGTGATATATAAGCATAGAGTGATGTTGTGATGTAGTGAGATAGAGAGAGAGGTAGTGAAAGAGAGAGTCAAAGTGAGTTAGTGAGATAGAAAGAGTGAGGTAGTGAGATAGAGAGTGATTAAGGTAGTGAGTGAGTGAGAGAGAGAGAAGTTGTGGGATAGTGAGGTAGTGAGATAGAGTGGAGTAGTGAGGTAGAGAGTGTTATGGAAAACACAAATTATCTAAGGTGAAGATAAATATAAACGGGACCTGCAGCGTGGACTTAGATGGCCATAAGGATTTTTAACGTAGTTGTTGACGACTTAATCAGTATTGTAGAGCACGTCATCTGAGTTCACGTATCTGCATGTATCGCGCCAAAGAACATTCTTGAAGTGTTTGCAGAGAACAGCGCTTCTTCGTTCAAGACCTCTTCAGTTTAAAGTTATTTATATGGCCGCCGGGAACAGAGGGCCACAGTTCCACAAGCTCTCAACGAAAAGCGCGCGCAAGACACAAACAACGTCAAGATAACAAATACAATACATTGTGCGGGATTACCATAGCTCCTATGACCAGAGACTGCAACTCCTAAGCGCTGTACAGACAGAGCAATAAAGTGTCATGCTCAGTGAATGATAGAAATGCTACAACCTCAAAAGGTATAAATAAAAACTATACCCAACTGAAACCTACTGTGTGTATACTTGTGAACACCCGATGTAAGGAGATAGAGAGGGGATAGTAAGAAAGATAAGTAATGGGCTTGTACCCTGTTTTAACGAGAGTGATTGCCCTGAATTGTCTCTTAAAAGTGTAGCATGGACTCTGCTTTAAACTGCATTATTCATCACTGGAAAGTAAACACATTGCCTTCTATAAAGGTTGTCATATAAAGATGTGATAATGTTATGTATTTCGGATGTGGTGATCTATACCTTGATGTAAAGTCCAATGCATGAGGACATCTCGATGGTGAATAGTTCACGCATAAAATAGAGGTGGATGTAGTAATAATTTGTGGTAAGGTCAGGTCAATAATGAAGGATACTGCAATAGAAAAGAAACTGCTTAATGTTTGAGAGATGGCTACATGATGGGTCTATAACGAGTAATGGAACAGAATTCACCATTTGTTCTAAAGGATGTAAGAAAAAGATTAAAGGCCCCTAATACTTACATCGTATATTTTTATTTATGTCTGTGTAGATAAAATTGACATACAGGTGTCTCTTGATAAAAAGAAGGAGCCAGAAATAGGACGATACTGCAAAAAGAAATGAAGGCCACTCAATGCTTCCTTCACATTACGTAATGAATTAACAAAATTACCTGGAGTTGCTATAAGTATATTTAAATGTAAGCCGAAAAAGAAGCCGAAAAAGACTGAGGATTTCAAAAAAGTATGAAAATTATACTTACATCAGAATTCAGACGATGTATATGATATAGGATAAATCTAGGAAATAAAGAAAAACACGGAAAACAATATGACAACCTGCTAGTGAGGGAAATCGGTGTATACATACGATATCACAAAAAGATGTGATGAAACTGGTGAATATGTGGAAACGTAATGGGGATGCGGTGGAGCGACGAAGGGGCAGTAAACAATGATACCCGGTCTATTACCCTCGTCACTCAATGTGTTACATATGAGTGAACCCGCCCACAGAATCAGGGTTCAAAACTACAGAGTTGAAATCTAAATAGGTGTACATGCAACACAAAAGCTGCATAATTGAAACTCTGTAATATGTTACGGCACGATGGCTAACATGGTAGAATACTGAGCTCTAAAATATATATGTATGCGCGATGGGACAAATGGGCGAACGCTATAGAGGGACTCTGTCTCCTAGATAGGAGGCGTCCAATATTGCTATTCAGCGATAAAAATCTATGTAAATAGTAAGTTAGTGTTGTGTTGTGTTCTTATTCCTTTAAATGCACGTGCATAGAATATGGAGTGTTGTAATGATAAGTTCCATGTGGAACATTGATGTTACTGAGCTGGTTGGAGAAGGACTTCGCTTCCCTGACCTAAAAAGCAGCATCAGCTGTGGTGTAAAGGCTTCCCCGCAGTAGGGGCCCCAAGGGGGGGGGGTCTTGAAAGGTCAGCCCCAGTCTTTTTAATGAAATAGTTGATACCAATACCTCATCGGGTTGTCCGTCTCAGTCCCCTCAGCTGGGGGAACAATATCACAGACCAGGGCTTCGCTAACGCACCATGGAAAGAGAAGAAAACGCTCATCAAGCGCTAGGTTTTGAGATAAGAAAACAAAAGAATAAAGCTCTCACCATATGCTTCGCTTTAGGGTAAAATCAAATCCCAAACAAAGCGCTCTCCGCATGCTTCTCCGGAAGCAAAGCGCTGGGGCCCACAATGAATCAAGGAGGCAAGCATCTCCTGCAACCAACAACTTCACCTGCCTCGCATCCTCTGCACCGTGGGCCTTCATCTTTTGGTGAGCTGCTTGAGGTCCTCTTGCGACTCCTATGCCTCCGGCCCGTGGGTCATCTTGAGGGTCTTCTATGGCTCCAGTGGGCTCCCCTGCTTGCTCAGGGCCAGCCCTGACTTACCTGCTCGTGGTGAGCCACTTGAACCTTCCTGGTCCCGACACTGCACCTTTATCTTCAACTACGTTGTTTGCCCTTGCCAAGGCTTGTCGGTGACCCTGCCGGACACTGATCCCTGGGCTCTTGACATCTGACATGGGACAGCTCTTGAACTGCTCCTGGTCTTCCAAAGCATCGCCTGGTCCGCACAACTGTAACTTAAATGGCACTGTCAACTCCCCTAGATCTACTGACATCGGTGGGCATTCGTCTTCTGTGCCTCCTTGTCACGCCAAGTGGCATGGACTCTGTCCTCTTCTCACACTGGAATCCACCTTTGGGTTCCAAGGAGACTCCTTCGTCTTCTTCTCCAGCAGCACCTTTCCTGAAGTCCTCCATTGTGGTCTACGGCGGTTTTCGACGTCACTTGACACCTATGCACCCGGCTTCCCTGGTGTAGTTATCTTGGTTCCTAGGGTATCCACGGATGGGGGGGCTCTCCAACCTTCCATCTTCCCTGGGGTTTCTTCAGGGTCCGGTGGGGAGGGTCCTTCTTCTTTAAAATCGCAACTGCAACTTACCTATTGACTAACATTGATCCCACTCTGCACACGACCTCCGTGGGGTACCTAGGTACTCACCTTGGATGGTACCTTGGGACCCTGGATCTTCTACATCTTCTGGGTCCATTCTCGAGATAGGTGAGGTTCCCATTGCACTATTTTAGTATATTTATTTTTATTTTTCGAGTTTTCTATAGTGTTGAACAGACCCAGGGTAGGGTATCAGAGAGCTTTACAATGAGTTCACAGAACGAGTAAAACAAGTAACAAAATAAAGCAGTATACAATATCAGCATGTTTTATCAATGATCAGAGGGGCATAGGCGACAAAGTTAATCTGAGCAACAGGTAATAGGTGCGAGGGAGTCCTTGGTGGGGGAGAAGAGGCAAGTATAAGGGTGTAGAGCTGGAATGGTTCCTGGTTCCTGTGAGAGTTCACAGGAGGAATTTGCACATCAGGAATGAATTTGCTTCTTTTTTGAACAGAGGAGTAGTGGCGATTTTTCTGATGTAAGGAGGGAGTGAGTTCCATATTCTTGGTGCTGCTCCGGAGAATGCTCTGTCAGATGTTTTTTTCCTGCTGAAACGTGAGTGTTTCAGGAATAGGTTATCGACGCTCCTAGAATGTCTGAGTCCTCCAGATAGGGTACGTTTTTGGGATAGGTACTGGGGCGTATTGTGGTGAAGCGCTTTGTGAGTGATGCATGCCATTTTTAGGTAGATTCGAGCTTCATAAGGTAGCCAGTTGAGTGCTTTCAGGTGTTGGTGATATGTGGTCAAATTTTCTAGATCCTGTTAGGAGTCTTGCTGTGGTGTTGAGGCAGGCTTTTAGAGGGGCGGTTGAGAGGGTGGTGCAGCCGTATTCCAACCTTGAGATGACTAAGGACTGAACTGCTGTTTTAAGGTCCCAGTTCTCCATGAACGGTTTCATTTTTCTAAGGTAACTGAGGTGAAGGCGTGCGTTTTTAGCTAACAGGTTGATGTGTGTTTGCAGGTTAAGGTCTTTATCTAGTATAATTCCAATTGATTTGGAGGAGTCCACCAAAGTTGGCGTGCAGTTCAGAGCAGTGATCAACTTGGTCCATTCCTTTGTCTCCAGGTAGTTATTGTGGGGGGACGGGGGGGAGATTAGAAGAAATTCTATTTTGTGAGTTTAGCTTGAGGAAGTTGGTCGTTAGCCAGTGGACGGTCTGTTCGATTGCCAGGTTCATCGTCTTTATGTCTTCAATGAGGAGATCTTGATGTAAAGTTGAGTGTCATCCACGTACATATGGTAGGCAATGTTCGCTTGCTGAAGTAGTTCAGTTAGTGGTTCGACATATAGGTTGAATAGGGTGGGTGATATGGTGGAGCCTTGTGGTACTCCTAGAAGGTTCGGTGTGGAGGGAGAGAGATTTTTGTTCACCATGAATGATTGTGTTCTGTTTTCCAGAAAGGTGAACCATTGAAGGACTGTGCCAGATAAACCCATCCTGTTTTCCAGTTTTCTTAGAATTTTGTCATGATTGACCGTGTCAAAGGCTGAGGAGAGGTCGAGCAGGACTAGTAGACAGGTTTCGTTGCGGTCAAGAGCTAGGAGGGCGATGTCGACTCTGTGCAGAATGGCTGTTTCTGTACTATGGCCGGGCCTGAAACCTGATTGGTGGCTGTTCAGAAGGTTGAAGTCCTTGATGTGTTAGTTCAGTTATTGCTGAACACCTTTTTCCAGGACCTTTGCTAGCATGGGAATATTGGTTATGGGTCGGAAATTATTGGGGTCGGAGGAGTTTGCTGTTGGTTTCTTTAATATAGGGGTGACTTGGCCCGTTTTTAGGCAGTCTGGTATGTGCCCTTGTGCTAGCGATATGGTGATGATTTTGGGCCAGAGAGGGGAGATGGCTTGGTAGATGTGGGAAAGGCAGTTTGAGGGGACTGGGTCATTGAAGTGGTTGTTGAGTTTAGTAGTTGCTAAGGTTTTGGTAATGTCATTAAGATCGTAGAGTTTGAAAATGGACCAGTTAGAGTTATTTTTTGGCAGAGGCAGCCCAGGTTGTTCAGCGTTTTCGGTTTGAATGCTTTTAGGGGTGGCTGAGTTAGTTGCTGCCGTGTTAAGCTCAAGTTGGAGGGTGTTCGTTTTTACTGTGAAGAAAGAAGAGAATTCTTCACTGCTAAGCTGTGATTTCAAATTCGATAGTGAGGTTTTAGCCACTTTGTCAGATTGTTTAAGAATTTCAAAAAGTTTCTTAGGTCTATTTTTTGCATTGTTTAGTTCTGATCTAAAGAAGTCTTTTTTAGATTGTAGAATACGTTTTTTATAGGAGTTTCTAGCTTTCCAAAGTAGTTTAAGATGGAGGGGGGAGGGATGTTGTCTCCATTTCCGTTCTGAAGATCTAAGTTTACGCCTTTCTTCATTCAGGGCTCCATTAAACCATGGGTTTTTGTCTTTGTTTGGAATACGTTTGAGTATTGGTGGAGCAGCTTGGTCTAAGACCTTGGTTATCGTGGAGTTGTAATGATCGGTGAGGCCATTGACGTCTGACATGTTGTTGGGGCGGATGAGAACTTTCTCATAGTGGGATGCTAGGTTGTTCCAGTCGAGGTTTTTCGTGTTTCTTAACCATTGTTTAGGCTTCTTTTGCTGCGAGAAAGTTTTCTTGGTAGTGGAGGAAATATGGAAGGTGGTGATGTGATGGTCTGACCAGTCACACAGGGTGTTCAGGATAGATTCAATCGTATTTTGTTTAGAGATGAGCCAGTCAAGAGTAGCACCCTTAGAGTGAGTGAGCTTTGACATAGCTTGGATCAAGGAATGGTCCGCTAGGAAGGTTTTGAGGGCGTTGACCTGCTTGTCTAGCGGTTTTTCCCAATGGAGATTGAAGTCGCCGAGGAATATGTCGTTGGAATGAGGGGTAGAGTTTGTAGTAATGACTTCCATAAGTTGGTCTGTAAATCCTGCATTCTTACCTGGGGGATGGTTGAGGATGTGAAGTTTGTGGAAGTGGTTATCAGAGGATTTTACAGAGATCCCAAGGTATTCACAGGCATCCATGGGTTCAGAGTGAAACTTTGAGATGGGGAGGTCAGATCGATGTATGCTATATGTTTTGGTGTCTCTCTGGGGACCAATGTGTATTCTGTGCTAATTACGAATTCTATTGATAAAGTATTGTGTGTATTGTGCATATATCTCTGGGTAGGAGATATTATATTGTGTTAGTGAGTGTTAATAATAAATGCATATTTTTATAAGTACACTGTGTGGTTCTTTTTTGCTTAACCTATATCATAAGATTAACTACTGATAAAACGAGCTGCTTTACACTTCTGGACTACGCCTGAAGGCTGCTCTCCACAGCTACCTCTTAGAGAGCTTTCTAAGGTTGTCTAAAACCAATAAAATCACTATAAGGGTTGTTTGGATTAGTGCAGGGTGCTACACTTACATAAGTGAGCACCATATACTAAGCCAGCCTCTTACACGTTGGACCTGCAGGATGCGTATTTTCACATCCCCATTCTGCCAGGCCACAGGCTTTACCTGTGGTTCAAGGTAGGCCGTAAGCACTTTCAGTGTACCGTGACCCCCTTCAGCCTTACCAGTGCCCCTCAGGTTTTCACCAAGGTGATTGCGGTGGTCGCAGCTCATCTGCGCAGGATAGGGGCTCAATCTTCCACTACTTTGACGATTTGTTGTTGAAGGTGTCTTAGCCCCAGCCTGTCGTCTCCCACCTTCAGACCATGACAAACCTCCTGCATTCGCTGGGGTTCTCTATAAACGTGCTAAAGTCACACCGGACTCCTCAGAAGCTCCCTTTCATCGGGCTGTTCTGGACACAGTGCAGTTTCAGGCCTATCCTCCCAAGCAGTGAGTCCAGGATATTCAGGTTATGATTTAGATGTTTCAGCCTGAAACTGACTCTGAGACTGTTGGGTCTCATTGCCTCCTGCATCCTGTTGGTATAGCATGCCAGGAGGCGTATGCCGGTTCTTTAGTGGGCCCTGAAGTTCCAGTGGGCACAGCATTGAGGACATCTAACCAATGTGGTCCAGATCTCAGAAGGAACTGCGAGAGATCAGCAGTGATGGTTGACAAACCGCGATTGGATTAACGGCAGAACCCTCTCCCTTCCCCAAACAGAGCTCAGAGTCATGACAGATGCTTCACTCCTGGAATTGGGCATCTATCTGGGAGAGGTGGAGATCAGGGGACACTAGTCTCCGGCGGAGTCGGGGCTCCACATTAATTTGTTGGACCTTCAAGTGATTTGATTGGCATTGAAGGCATTTGTTCCCTCAGTCAATGGGAAGTTGGTGTAGGTGTTCACAGACACTACCACCACGGTGTGGTACTAAAACAAGCAGGGTTGGGTCGTGGACCTTTTGTCGAGAGACCCTACGTCTCTAGACATAGCAGGAACAGCAGGGCATAACTCTAGTGGTTTAACACCTGGTGGGTTCTCTGAACATCAGGGCTGATAAACCCAGCCTTCGATAACTAGCGGATCACAAATGGGGTATTCCAGTTGGAGGTGGCGCAAGGTCTCTTTCAGCAGTGGGGAAACCCTTAGCTAGATCTGTTCGCCTCCAAAGAGAACGTGCAGTGTCAGCAATACTGTGCGCTGGAGTTTCCAAGGTGGCTATCGCTCGGCGATGCCTTTCATCACTAGTGGAGCTCAAGCCTGCTGTACATCTTTCCGCCCATATCACTCCTGCCCAGGGTTCTGAAGAAGATCAGGAATGACCAGGCCCAAGTCATTCTTGTGGCTTCGGACTCGGCGAGGAGAGTCTGGTATCCATAGCTTCTGAAAATGAGCATTAATCCTCCGATCAGGCAGCCCCTTTGTGAGGCTCTTCTGTCACAGCAACAGTGGAGGGTCCTCCACCTGAACTTGTCAACTCTGGGCCTCCATTAGTCAAGGTCGAGCGGTGGCGGTTGATGGCTTTTGACCTTCCTCCCGAAGTATGTAATGTTATTTTGGCGGACAGGCGCCCCTCCACTAAGATGGTATACGCCTGCTATTGGCAGATATTTGTATTATACTGTACAGAAAGGTCTAGTGACTTTTTTTCTGCTTCTCTTTCCAATGTTCTTCTACTCATTCTAACCCTTGCACAACCGGGCTCTGCTTTGTTTACTCTCAAGGGTTATCTTTCTGCTCTAGCCGCTTTTTTGCGGATGCCAGACCAACCCTCTCTCTTCACGTCTCCGATTGTAAATAGGTTTTTGAAGGAGTTGGCTCTCTTGTTTCCACCCATACCCTTTGTTATGCCACAGTGGTACCTTAATTTGGTCCTCACTTATCTTATGAGTGCCCCCTTCGAGCCATTACACAACTGTCCCCTCTGGCTGCTTACCATCAAGACAGCTTTTCTCCTGATTCCTTGTCTGAGGCACATTGTTTTTTCATGTTCTCTGTCGTCGTTTAGTCAAGGTAGTATTTTGCAGTATTATCGTCTGGTTACTTCCGTTCGTGCCTTCAATTGAGCCACCTTTCCGTTTAATGTGACTTTGATCGGATTCTACGCACACGCAGCACGCTACTGCGTTCATCTCGCTTTGCTTCATCGAAGTGAGTGTTCGCCTAGCGTTCATGCGCAGAAACTCTCCTGAAGCCTGAAGGAAGATTCATTGAAGCTCAACCTTCAATTAACCGAAGAGTGTCACAAGAAATAAACCAGAGTGCGAGTGTGCAGCAGCTCTCAAGTAAGGAGACCTGAATTCATCTCACAGAAAAGAGCTCAGTACATTAATTGTTATGTTTCATGTTCTACTGGAAGCAGTGTATAAAATAAATTGTAGCGGACCGAATATAATTGTAAATTAAGTATTGAACTAACAACATTTCTAGAACAATAAGACTTACCTGGAATGAGTGAATTCTTCCTGGAGATTCTTCTTATGAAGGAAAATGAAAAGGATTAGTTAGGAGGAACAAGACAAATTGTATAGGTACGTTGAAATATAAGAAAGTTAAAAGTCACATATGCAATCCATAGTATTTAAGGAAACTATAGGTTAAGAATAACATTGTATTTAGTTTCTTCTTAAATTGGCATTAAAGAAGGACAATAGGAGATAGAACTCTTCAATTAGAAAGAAAAAAAAACATAGAAGAGAAACAGAAGCCAATTGTTATATAGGAATGCCATATATAGAAGTAGCATTAAGTACATGAGAAATCAGAATAATTAAAGTACATTGAGTTTAAGTGTATCTTGTGTTTAGTTTTCTAGAACCAAACAATCCAAGGCAACACACTATCGCTAAGGAGAAGACAAGGTGCAGAAAACTGATAACTAAAGGCAGTCTCTTCTTCTCATTTGTTATTTTATCCAACTCCCCCTCCCCCTTTTGGAGATCCTTCAGAACACTTGTATTATTGGGTGTCAGAGGTGTTCCAGGGGGGGCATTGGGAATAAGCATCTTCTGTTCCTGCGCAAGTATAAGAAGCATCACTCTGACAGAGTGAAGTGCCCACATAATAAAACTGGCACCTGAACAGTATGATTGAAGGAATAAATTTGCAAAATTTAGGTGAAGCACTGGATTTGACACACAAGGAATTAGCAGCAGTTAGAGAAAAGAACAGAGGATTGAGGCAAGAAATAATGGACTCTAGCAGAGAAACTGTAGAATTAGAAGCCAGGGTGACCATATGAATCCAAGGTCTAGCTTAAGATTTCCAGAGACTGAAGGAGAGAATATAGGATCCACTTCTAGAGTTGCAACTCATGTAGTATATTCCTCATCCCCAGTGATTCCCTTAGCGCCACCGGAACGATTTAGTGGGGATCTCCAGAAGGCTCAAATATTCTTGACACAATGTTCTTTGCATTTTATGTGTCGTCCTTCGATTTTTCCAGACGCACAGTCCCACATGGCTTTCATTTTGTCATATCTCAGTGGCGATGCCGCTAATTGGTCCATGCCCTTGGTTACCCAAGAGGACGCCCTTCTTTATAACTTTGAAGACTTTAAGAAAGAATTCCTTCAGATTTTTGATCGGCGGAAGATCTCACAGGCCACAAAGAATAAACTGCTAGAGTTGAAGCAAGGCAACAAGGATCTGGCCCAGTTTAATAAGCTGGTAGTCGATACAGATTGGCCAGAAAGTAAAAGAGCTGCAATCTTTTATCATGGGTTAAAAGACGAACTGAAAGATATCCTAGCCCAGATTCCCAATAGACCCACAGATATATCAGCTTTAGTAGACCTAGTTCTGGAGACGGATTTTCGTCAAAGCGAGAGAAGAGGTGGGAGAAGAAAAGATTTCAAATTTAACACTCCAAGATTCGACAGAATTAAGACGGAATCTTCAAGAGTGACAGAAGGTCAAACCGGAGTAGAACCCATGCAAATTGGAGTAGTACGGGGGCCCTTAAATAAGGAGAAAAAAGAAAAAAGGAGGCAGAATAAATTATGAGTGTATTGTGGAGGCAGCGGACACTTTGTGAGAGTGTGTCCAAAGAAACCAAAAATATTTTCCAAGTAGAAGGAAAACTTCAAGCACCACCAGTAAGTGGAGTTGGGCTGGTGCGTGCAGAGGAAAAGACAACTCCAGAAGAACACCTCCTGGAAAATACACTACAGTCTTCGTCCCCTCAATTAGTAATCTCAATGACATTAAGATTCAAACATATTACCCTAACCGAAGTCTCAGTTATGATCGACTCAGGAGCAAATGGGAATTTTTGCGACTTAAAATATGCAATTAGGATTAGCCTAAATGCAATTTTGAAGGCTAAGAGTGAACCGGTAAGAGCGGTGGATGGGACGAACCTTTCTTCAGGACCCATCATCAGTCACACAGAACGATGCAGTTCAATTTGATTGATGCACCACAATTCCAGATTATTCTAGGTTTGCCATGGCTCACTGAGCACAATCCGAGAATAGATTGGGGTGCGAGAACAGTGAAGATGGATTCGGACTTTTGTAAGGAAAATTGTTTCCATACCAAAACGAGACCTAGTGAAATGAGGCCAGCGACCCTCCTGAGTGAACAAGGAGTTTCAGTGTGTGTGATCCACACCAGTGAAGTTCCACCAGAATACAAGGAATTTGAAGATGTATTCAATGAATCAGAGGCAGAAGAATTACCGTCACATAGACCATTTGACTGCAGAATTGCTTTGGAGCCAGGTGCTAATCTCCCATGTAGTAGGGAAAATGATCGTCTGAAGGAGTATATCAAGAAATATTTGGCCAACGGTTTTATACGTCCCTCACAGTCCCCAGTCAGTCTCCTCGTCGTTATTTTTCGACCCCATGGAAGAAGGAGAGTTGAGAGCTTGTATTGACTATTGAGCAATATACAAAGTCACCATCAAGAATAGATACCCACTTCCTCTCATCTCAGTACTCTTGGATCAGGTGAAAGAAGCACAAATTTACACCAAGCTTGATCTTCGAGGTGCATTCCATTTGATCAGAGTCAAAGTAGGCGATGAGTGGAAGACAGCATTAAGGACGAATCTGGGATTGTACGAATACCAAGTGATGCCCTATGGGCTATGTAACGCACCAGCTGCCTTTCAGCACTTTATAAATAGTGTGTAAAGCGTGTTCATTGATCAATGTGTTTATAGTATACATTGATGATATCTCAATTTACTAGAAGTCTGAAGAAGAACCTCCAAATCAAGTACGAAAAATCTTACAAAGACTGAGAGAAAACAATTTGTATGTAAATTTGGAAAAGTGTGCGTTCAATGTGAAAGAGGTAGAGTTCCTTGGCTTTGTGCTTATACCATCTGACATTACAATGGATACAAAAAAAGTAATGGCCGTCTTGGAATGGAAATCTTCAAGTAGTTTGAAAGAGTTACAAAGCTTCATTGGCTTTGCCAATTTCTATTTAGGATTTGTAAATGAATTCTTACACAAGTTTATTCCGCTCACTCGACTCCTTAAGAAAGGAGTTCCTTTTGAGTGGACCAAACATGCCGAAAGAGCTTTTCAATTATTGAAGAAAGAGTTCACCACCATGCCCGTTCATTGCACGCAGACCCCACAGAGCCTTTCTATCTAGAGACGGATGCCTCAGATTTGGCTATTGGGGGAGTTCTCTCTCAGAGACATAAAAGAACAGGACAGCTCCATCCAATAGCTTATAGATCCAGGAAATTGCCACCCGCAGAAATTAACTACACAATACGGAGAAAGAGTTACTGGTCATCAAGGATGCATTCAAGGAGTGAAGGCATTACTTGATGGGGGCCAGACATACAGTAACTGTGTTCACAGACAATCGCAACCTGAAATCTTTTAAATCTGCTAAAACCCTTACACCACGACAACTTAGGTGGTCCTTATACTGCGCAGATTACGATTTTGTGATCACCTATAGGCCAGGAATCAACAACAGAAAGGCTGACGCTCTGTCAAGAATTAACACAGAGAAAACAGAGGATAATCAAGAACAACCAACGATTACTCAGGAACTTAAGATTGTGGGAGCAGTGAGTCAGGCAACTATTGAGGAAAAGGTAATTAAAACTATGACACAAGAAGAAATGTCAGAATGGGCAAAACAGGGACCACAAAGAGAAATTCGACACGACTTACCGCTATATGAAGGTAAACTTTATTTACCCAATCAAGAATTACAACAATTAGTTCTCGAGGAAAGTCATGACAGTCGACTAGCGGGTCACAAAGGAATCCAAAGACAGAAGACTTGGTTAAAAAAAATGAATGGTGGCCACAAATGAAAAAAGATATTCATTGCTACGTGGAAACATGTCAGGTCTGTGCTCGGGGAATATCGGAGAGACAATTTCCAAAGGGTTTACTCAAAACTATGCCCACTCCTCCATATCCTTGGCATACCATCATAGTAGACTTGATTCTGGATCTGCCTTCTGGTCAAGGGTGCGATACCATATTGGTATTTGTTGATGCATTTACTAAGATGGCTCATTTCATTGCCTCGAAGGGAGCTCCTACGGCCAAAGAAGTAGCCATTCATTTTAGTACCCATATTGTGCGAGCCCATGGTATTCCCAAGGTAATAATCTCAGACCGGGGTTGACAATTCCTATCCCACTTTTAGAAGGCATTCATGGAAGGGCTAGGTATAGAAACTAGATACTCTACTAGCTATCACCCAGAGACTGACGGGCAGACAGAGAGGGCGAACCAAGAGTTAGAGCTATATCTAAGACTGTTTTTACTTGATCAAGAAGGAGACTGGCCAGAGTTTCTATGGGCTGCAGAGATGGCACATAACAATGCAAAAAATGTCACTACAGATTTCTCTCCTTTCTATCTTAACTATGGTAGACACCCAAATTCATCTGTAAATGGCAGGGTAGTCTCAGTTCCAGCAGTTTAAGAGGTAGTTAAAAACCTAACACAAGTTCATCAAGCAGCTACAGAAAACTTGGTTAGAGCTAAATAGAATTATAAGAAATATGCAGATAAAAAGAGAAAAGAGGGTCCTAAACTGCAAATTGGGGATAAGGTATGGTGAACACCAAGAATCTTATGCGAAAAGGTGATCGCAAATTCGAACCTAGATTTGTAGGTCCATACCCAATTGAAAGAGTAGTCAACCCAGTAACTTACCGCTTAACACTACCAAAAGGAATGAAGATCCAGCCAGTTTTCCATGTCTCCCTGTTAAAAAAGACATCACCGAATATGAGAGTTACCCTTCTTCCAAAACCTGTGCAATTAGAATCAGGAGACACATTTTAATTTAAGCGAATTCTTGACTCCAAGAAATTTAAAGAGAAGATCTATTATTTGGTAGATTGGAAGGGTTATGGTCCAGAGGAAAGATCCTGGGAATTATACTGTGATGTACATGCTCCCCGTTTGGTAAAGGCCTTTCATCAAAAGTTTCCAAAGAAGCCCCAACCGGAAGAACCCCCCTTGCAAGGGGGAACTGTCAGGATTTCCAGAAACAAGAACCTTTCCCTCTGCGTGACGAGTCAAGAACAGTCACCTACATACAGTCAGCAAAAAAAGGCCATCACTTGGAGTGCGGCTTGGAGATCGCGAAACTCCAAGATGGCCGACATTCCAAGAGGAGTGTAGTTCTAGTCTTTTGCCCTCACCTTAAAATTCTATTTGGAGCACTCAAGTTAGAACGTTGGCGCACTTCACCTGATTCCTTGGCTGAGGCACATCGTTTTTTCATGTTCTCTGTCGTCGTCTAGTCAGGATAGTATTTCGCTGTATTATCATCGGGTTCCTTCCGTTTGTGCCTTCAATTGAGCCTCCTTTCCGTTTAAAGTGACTTTGATCAGATTCTGCGCACACGCTACTGCCTTCATCTCGCTTCATCGAAGTGAGTGTTCGCCTAGAGTTCATGCGCAGAAACTCTCCTGAAGCCTGAAGGGAGATTCATTGAAGCTCAAACTACAATTAACCGAAGAGTGTCACAAGAAAGAAACCAGAATGCTCATGCGCGAGTGTGCAGTGGCTCTCAAGTACGGAGACCTGAATTTATCTCTCAGAAAAGAGCTAAGTACATGAATTGTTATGTTTAATGTTCTAGTGGAAGCAATGTATAAAAGAAATTGTAGCGGACTGAATATAATTGTAAATTAAGTATTGAACTAACGATATTTCTAGAACAATAAGACTTACCTGGAGCAAGTGAATTCTTCCTGGAGATTCTTCCTATGAACGAAAATAAAAAGGATTAGTGAGGAGGAACAAGACAAATTATATAGGTACGTGGAAATATAAGCAAGTTAAAAGACATATATGCAATTCATAGTATTTAAGGAAACTACAAGTTAAGAATAAAATTGAATTTCATTTCTTCTTAGATTCCATTAAAGAAGGACAATAAGAAATAGAACTCTTCAATTAGAAAGAAAAAAACACATAGAAGGGAAATAGAAGAGGAGCTAAGGCCAATTGTTATGTAGGTATGCCATATTTAGAAGTAGCATTAAGTACATGAGAAATCAGAGTAATTAAAGTACATTGAGCTTAAGTGTATCTTGTGTTTAGTTTTCTAGAACCGAACAATCCAAGGCAACGCACTATCGCTAAGGAGAAGACAAGGTGCAGGAAACTGATAACTAAAGGCAGTCTCTTCTTCTCGGTGAATGACCTAAATATCGATTCCAAAATATAGAATGGACAGAATATCGACTCCAAAATATAGAATGGACAGAATATCGAAAATCAAAATATAGATAGGTCAGAATATCGAAATTGGGGTACAAAATATAGATTTCCATAATATAGAATGTAAAAATATAGAATTCCATAATATCGACTTTAAAAATATAGAATCCCATAATATCGAATTTTTTTTAGTGTTATGTATGGTAGTATATGTGTTAAAATTATGTATTAATTTTGTAATGTATGTTTAATTTTTTTAAACTAATGAATGTTATGTAATTTAATTTTTGCGTAATTTAATTCTGTAGCGGGTTGTGGGTTTATAGGGGAATAGGGTGTTAAGTAATTTAATTATGGTAAATTAAATATTAATTATATTTAGATGTTTTGATAATTAATTGATTGACAATTAATTATTAATTGGTGATTAATTTTTATTAATTGATAATTAATTTATATTAATTGATTAATTGATAATTATGTTAATTTTAATTTGGATTATTAGCAGCGGGTTGTGGGTTTATAGGAGAATTGGGTGGGAATTAAGTTAATTGTAATAAAGTAAATATTAATTTTTTAATTTATGTGTATTGATATTTAATTGATAATGAATTATTAATTGGTAATTAATTTGTGCTAATTGGTAATTAATTTGTATGAATTGCTAATGAATTTTTATTAATTGCTAAATGATTTTTATTAATTGATTAATTGATAATAAGGTAATTGTATTTTTTAGTATTGTGAGTGGGTTGTGGGTTTATAGGGGAATTGGGTGGGAAGTAAATTAATTGTAATAAAGTAAATATTAATATTTTTAATGTATGTGTATTGATAATTAATTGATAATTAATTATTAATTGTAATTAATTTTGTATTAATTGGTAATTCGTTTTTTAACAATAGTAATTAATTTTTAATAATTGTAATTAATTTTAATTAACTTTTTATTGGTATTGATAATTAATGTAATCTTATTTTAAAATTAAAGCATTACTTTCCCTACTGTTGCACTCTCAGGAGTGGGAATAGTTTTTTTACCCTCCCTCTATCCAACTCTTTCCCTACTGTTGCAGTCACTGGAGTGGGAATAGTAATTTTTACCCTCCTGTTATCCAACACTTTCCCTACTGTTGCACTCTCTGGAGTGGGAATAGTAATTTTTACCCTCCCGCTATCCAATGCTTTTCCTACTATTGCACTCTTTGGAGTGAGAATAGTAATTTTTATCCCTACGCTATCCAACTTTTTCCCTACTGTTGCACTCTCAGGAGTGGGAATAGTATTTTTACTCTCCCGCTATCCAACTCTTTCCCTACTGTTGCAGTCACTGGAGTGGGAATAGTAATTTTTACCCTCCCGCTATCCAACACTTTCCTTACTGTTGCACTCACTGGAGTGAGAATAGTAATTTTTACCTTCCCGCTATCCAATGCTTTCCCTACTGTTGCACTCTCTGGAGTGGGAATAGTAACTTTTACCCTCCCACTATCCAACGCTTTTCCTACTGTTGCACTCACTGGAGTGGGAATAATAATTTTTACCCTCCCGCTATCCAACTCTTTTACTACTGTTGCATTCACTGTAGTGGCAATAGTAATTTTTACCCTCCCGCTATCCAACGCTTTCCCTACTGTTACACTCTTTGGAGTGGGAATAGTAATTTTTCCCCCTACACTATCCAACTCTTTCCCTACTGTTGCACTCTTTGGAGTGGGAATAGTAATTTTTCCACCTACACTATCCAAAGTTTCCCTACTGTTGCACTGTCTGGAGTGGGAATAGTAATGTTTACCCTCCCGCTATCCAACGTTTGCCTACTGTTGCACACATTGGGGTGGGAATAGTAATTTTTACCCCTACGCTATCCAACGTTTTCCCTACTGTTGCACTCACTGGAGTGGGAATAGTAATTTTTATCCCTACGCTA
This sequence comes from Triturus cristatus, assembly GCF_964204655.1. NCBI lineage: Eukaryota > Metazoa > Chordata > Amphibia > Caudata > Salamandridae > Triturus > Triturus cristatus. The sequence goes on from NC_140593.1 coordinate 419,919,173, forward strand.
TCCAACGCTTTCTCTACTGTTGCACTCATTGGAGTGGGAATCATAATCTTTCTCTTCCCGTTATACAATGCTTTACGTACTGTTGCACTCTCTGGAGTGGGAATAGTAATTTTTACCCCTATGCTATCCAATGCTTTTCCTACTGTTGGAGTCACTGGAGTGGGAATAGTAATTTTTCCCTTCCTGCTATCCAACGATTTCCCTACTGTTGCACTCTCTGGAGTGGGAATAGTAATTTTTACTCTCCCGCTATTCAATGCTTTCCCTACTGTTGCACTCTTTGGACTGGGAATAGTAATGTTTACCCCTACGCTATCCAACGTTTTCCCTACTGTTGCACTCACTGGAGTGGGAATAGTAATTTTTACCCCTACGCTATCCAACGCTTTCCCTACTGTTGCACTCACTCGAGTGTGAATAGTAATTTTTTCCTTCCCGCTATCCAACGCTTTCCCTACTGTTGCACTCTTTGGAGTGGGAATAGTAATTTTTACCCCTACGCTATCCAACGTTTTCCCTACTGTTGCAATTACTGGAGTGGGAATAGTAATTTTTACGCTCTCACTATCCAACAAAATATCTACTTTTTTAAACTTTTTTTTAATTATGTTTACATTTTAAGCTTTTTAATATTATATTATGTATGTTTTATTTAATTGTTTTTAATATTTAATTAATTTTATATTATTTTTAATACATTTAAAAAATTCGATATTTTGGCTAACTATATTTTAACATTCTATATTTTGGAATCGATATTTTAGTACTTACCTGTTTGTAGATAGGGAGTCGATATACTGTCCTTCTATATTTTGGTGTCGATATTTTGTGTAGTCGATATTTTGTCCCTCGATATTTAGTCACTGAACCCTTCTTCTCATTTGTTATTTTATCCAACACCCCCTTCCCCCTTTTGGAGATCCTTCAGAACATTTGTAGTATTGGGTGTCGGAGGTGTTCCGGAGGGGGCATTGGGAATAAGCATCTTCTGTTCCTGTGCAAGTATAAGAAGCATCGCTCTGACAGTTCTCTGCATTAAGATCTGCTATGCCCTGGCTAAGAAGCAGCCGCTGAGGGATTAAGGGCCCATTCCACTAAGGGAAAGGCTGCGACTATGGCCTTGGCTCGGGGTGTCCCAGTCCTGGACATGTGTCAGGCAGCAACGTGGGCATCTTTGCACATGTTTGCCAAGCACTACTGCCTGAACAGTCAGGGCTGCAGAGACTGGCATTTTGCCCGTTCGGTCATGCAGAACTTCCTAGTGTAAGGTATTGGTCCGCAACCCACCGCTGGGATGGTATGGCTTGTGTATCTAATTCAAAGGTAAGCAATCTGCAGCTAGAAGTCTTTATCAGATTAACAAGTTACTTACCCTTGGTAATGCATTAACTGGTAGAGACCCTATCTAGCTGCAGATTCCATAAGGCCCACCCATGCTTTCCCGTTTTGCAGACCGATTTTGTTAAGACTAGGGTTACTCCCCTTTTCATGGCCCTAGTTGTACACACATTTTTCGTCAGTTACCTCGTAGCTCTGTGCTTCTGGTGTGAGAAAAACAAAAAGTATTGACGTCCACGTTCCTGGGTGGCACCTATATAGGTTGACAGTGACGTCATAACCAACGTTACCGACGACATCACGCGGAACCAAATGGAGCCACCACACAGAGCACACATGGGGTTTTGCTCGAGAAAAAGTTTCTGGATCCAGCCTGATGCCTGGGAAATTCAAAGGTAAGGAATCAGCAGCTAGATTGAGTCTCTACCAGATAATGCATTACCAAAGGTAAGTAACTTGTTCTCCTAAAATAGTAATGTAAAATCCAACTACACCAGTAAGCAGGATTTCTCCTTACCAGTCTAAACATACCAAACATGGCAAATCCTTCTCCTTTCAAATCAGGAATATAGGGGATTCCCCATGCTAGTCTGAGAGGAGTAGGCCTCACAGTAGTAAGAACAAAATAGGCTGTTTGTTCCTACTAGGATATGCCACCCAATAATGGTCATGTCCTACCTTTTACTTACACAGCACCCTCCCCATATGGCTGTCTGGGCTCTACCTTAGGGGTGACCTATATATTGCAAAAGGGGAGATTAAGACTTGGCAAGTAGTTATAAATGGCAAGTTAAAAGTGGCAGTAAACTGCGCATGCAGGCTCTGCAGTGGCAGGCCTCAGACAGGTTTGAAAGGCTACTTCTGTGGGTGGCACAATCAGCGCTGCAGGCCCACTAGTAGCATTTCATTTATAGGCACTGGGTATGGGATACCAGTGGACAAGGAACTTTCAGGTAAATTAAATATGCCAAACAGGTGTAAATGAATCATTCCATGTTTAAAGGAGAAAACACATGCATGTTAGAACTGATTAGCAGAGAAAAAGTACCCAGAGTCCGAAATCCAACAAAAAGTGGGTCGGAAAAATTGGAGGTAGAAGGCAAAAGGTTTAGGGATAACTCTGCAGAGAGGGCTAGGTCCAACAGCCATTTGTAGAGGATTGTCAGTGTTGTTTCCTATCCTCTCACATGGGAGGCAAAGTGATTTGCCCTCAGTAATAATAACCTCGTATTGGTCCTGGTCCAGAGTAATATACAACTCTTTTTGGTACACTGGAAAGCTATCTTCTGATCCTATCATCTGGTATTCAATATTATAGACATTTTAGATGTAGCATACCTATACCCACACAAGTTAGCAGATATTTTCCTCTGGTGGCTGGATGTTTGATTGTGGGGTTCAGCAACCAATGGTGTAGTTGAAGGTAGAGAAAGCGTTCCGTCTCACGTAGTTTAAATTCCTCCTTCAGTTGGTTGAAAGACTTAATAGTCCTATGGGCAAAAATACCTCCAAAAGTCTTAAATCCCACCAGCAGTCATTTGTGATAGGAGGTCCTGTGCACTCTTGGGGGTATATTCTCAAGAACGTGTGAAAACCATTGTAAAAGTTACTTAGCGCAACCTACAACATCACAGTCTATCGCGGGAAATTTACGCCTTGTTTACCAAGTTTTCACAACACGGCGGTACCATACGATAGTCACCAGATAACGCGCCAAATGGCCGCGTTAAAATCAATGCCACGCCGCAAAAAAGTGAAACACGAACGCAAAAAAAGCTGCGATGAGGCCAAGTGCGATACAAAAAGTTGCAAAAACAGCCACAGGCCTGCAAATCCCACGTGTCTGGTGGGAAAATGGACAATAAAAGCTATAAAAACAACACACCAGAAAGAAGCCAAAGTGCATAGCAACATGGTTGCACCCTGACCGAGCGCAGAGGCCAACGAGAACCCCACAAGCCCCACAGACCACCAGCAAGGAACAGCGGGCTCTGAGAAGGCCAAAGAGAAGAGGGAGAGGAAGATGGGGTGCAGTCCGAAGGAAAACAAGACAAGCGTCACGGAGGTAACAGAACACAACCAGCAACTGACCCACAATCAGACTACCTTGAATGCAGCCGGAATGTCGAGGAGGCCAATGGAGGAGGCCAAGAGGCGCTGGCATGACGTAAAAATTTAAACCAGGCACAAAGACGTTGCCAACAGGAAGGAAGCAACGGCGACAGGAGGTGGGAGTCGTGCGCCACAGGAGGAGCTGGAGGAAACGGAGGCCACAGTCAACTGTGTGGATACAGTGCAAGGAGTCTAGAGTGCGGACACAGCTTGATAAGACCTGACACAACATAAACGTAGTGAGTAAAGACCAGGGACTGGGGGGACGGGGGAGATGGGCACAATGGCACACATGCACAAATAAGCAGACTACACTGCACACCCACAATGACCTTAGATCATGTACCTCATCCCCATGGCACACTGCAGCACACACACACAGCAATCACAGCACACCCACATTGACGACAAAGTGACACCAAGTGCAACACCAACACTGCAAAACAGAGGACACAACTGGCTCCGTACACGCGCAGAAACAGGCCCACTACATCTGACAGAGCTGAAAACGTTGAAATGGAAATGTACGCGTAAAACCTCACACCCGTCATGTAGTCTAAATGTACACTGTCCCTCATCTAAATCCTGCACCTCCAAAACAGTCACAATGTACACTGTCATACAGTCTGCATGTAAACAAGAACAATGTGCCAACACACATGTCAACACAATGTCAAGATACATCTCCCCTCCACATTGCAGAGGGACACACAACACCTCCAGCAGAGCACAGAAGACCACACATCAGTGATGCCGGAGTGGACCACCACACCTACGACACCAACGCCCTACAACAGCCCATTGACATCCCACCAACCCACCACCAGAACAAGGGCAGCCAGGCCACTTAGAGGAGAACCCAGTCCCTGAAACAGACCACACAGCATGAAGCACCCGCAAGCATGGCAGGCCCACAACACCTCACCGAACCGCACATGGCACCCCAATGCCAGGTGTTAGAACGCCAAAAGGAGGTGGCACAACAGGTGCTGGTGTGTTCCGAACCCATGGAAGGTGAACTAGAGCACATACGTGGGTGTCCACCTACACCCCACAAAGGAGACCCACACTGCCATAGAGACAGATGCACATTGCAAGTACAGAACCACGCCCAGGGGCACGCACATATCAGTCACACACCCACATTGGCTCTGCGTACAATGGCACAGTCTACTGCCCTCACGAATTGTGTGGGTGATGACAAGGCTACATGTCCAAGCTCTAACCCACTGCCTGCGGTGACATGTCTGCATCCGCTGTACACAGCACAATGTAATGTCCTAGGGCCCAGGGCCCTCATGCATACAACAAGACCACAGGGACACACACAGATATCATGCTGAACTGGCTATGGGCACGTGCGCCCAGCCCCTTTATTGGTAGGGCCACATGTACAGTGACGCCTGTGCTGGTTGTGTGTGGGGTGAGTATAAGCCAGCCCGCACGGAGTGCTTGGTGCTGGCAACAACTTGAACAGTGGACAGCAGTACAATGGAAACAAAAAACACCTGCATAACAGAGTCAACTGCTGAGCAACATGGAGGGAGCTGGAGCAAGTACAGAGGTCACGCAACATACAAACAGAAGTGTCCGTGAGTTTCAGTGCACTGAGGTTGGGGCCCCAGAGCAGAGCGTGCTCATGTGAAGAAAATGTCTCGGATTGTGTCTCTTCTGGACATTCCTGATCCAGCTACAGTGAGGGGGTGTCACACCTGCATCATCTTTCTCATCGCCATCCCAGGTCACCCACACTGCCTGAGGTGACATTGCTGCATGAGCACTCCACGGCACATAACCAAAGCAGTAATGGACAATGATTCGTGGTGCACAGAGATAGTGGCACCTGGAGTGCTGAGCAGGGGATCAGGCAGAAGGTGGCATCCACGACAGGTGCGGGAAACTCCGTCAGTCTGCCAATATGACCATTTTGACACTGGCAGTTGGCGGTCAGGCGTGGTCCTGGTGGTGGTGGCATGAGCCCCCTACGGTGATGCGACATCCGGGCTGGTCAGGACTCGATTTGATGTGTGAGCCCAGGTCGACCACAGTTGCGGCCGCAGGCAGTGGACAGCACAGGGCCACAGATACATGGCGTTGATGCCCTCAAGGCCATCGCCTCAGAGGCCATCCAGCATCTCAGCAGAAGGGGTCCCTGACCTGACCAGCACAGAGTTAGTGGCCCCGGATGCACTGTGGCCAGCACAGGCACACTGCCATGGGACGGTGACTTGCGGTGCAGTGAGATAGGGACATATAAAGTCCTGAGCGGGCCCTCGTTGATGTCCAAGGTGGACGTGGCAGAGGCTTGCGGGGGACAGTGGAAGGTGTCCTCCAGGGCATGATGCACAGGGTGGAAGCTGTCCGGAAGCAGCAAATGGAGGAGTGGAATGCCACGGCATCATTTTACCAATAAAGTCAGTATCACCGACACGATGGCGACGAAAACCCCAAGTCCATGGACTCAGTCGCCACCTAAGTTCAACCAGAGTGTGTCCATAGGTTTCAGGGAACAGACTTAGTGGCACAGGGGCTGAAAGGGGATGCAGTCTGTGTTGAGGCCTGTACAGTAACATCAAGTCAGCCATAAATAAATTAAGACTGAATTTGAATAGTGTGTGACCTACTTGACCGCAGTGTAGGCCTGAGGCAGCGGTCAGCGCGGTTCAGCGAGCTCCTCCTGGAACTCTAACACACGATGTTGTCATGACATTTGGGAGTGACTTGTGGTTGATGTAGGAAAAAGCACCAGAGTGGGTGTTCAGTCAACGATGATGATGTGTCCTGCCTGGTGTGGACTGGATTGGATTGGCGTGAGGCCTGCTGGACTGCAGTGTAGGCCGACGGTATTGTTATCAAGGGCCCACAGACACGTGTGTTTGGGATGCTAAGCCCAGACTTGGTGTCACCACATCGAAGGGAGTATAGTGAGTTAAATCTGCCATTCTTGATGTTCTCTGCCATAGTGTAATCAAGACTCAGTTCCAAATGTGTGACCTACGTTTCCTCTGTGCATGCAGGTGGAGTACTTCAACGAGACGGGAGTACAGCATGCCGGTGTCGCGGAGGTCGTGATGGACTGAGGAGCCTGACAGGTTCACGGCACTCTGGCTTGGAGCTTGCACGGGCACGTGGTGGGCCCTCATCGACACACGCTGGTGTCAGCACGTGTGCATTGATGCCTGCCTGCGCAGGGCCCGGCAGGACTGGTACGGGGCCCAGCGTCCCAGGGTGCAGCAGGCACACAGGAACACAGGCAACACCGCTCACCACGACGACCTCGTGGCGGCATTCCTGAAGAGGACCACGCCCAGAGCTACGTGCTTTTTATTCACACCCCTACGGGTGCCCGGCATACGCCGGGCCAGCCCACTCCGCTCACGCTTACAGGGGGGGACGTAACAAGCTACATTTTCGGAATCTTCCCCACCGGCTGGGGTGACATGGTTGCGTCCACTGTCCCCTGCATACTGCAGTCTGGCCATCGCTTCAAAGCCACACTTGGCATTGTGTACATTGTCATTCATAGGTCAGTTGCCTCCTTTGCACATGCCTTGTCCCCACCTCTTCCCACAATTTGCTATTGTGTGGCCGTTGATGGCTTATGTGCATGGCTGGCCCAGGTTGCCCGAGTGAGTTGTGGTGTCGTGTCTGGTGGGTTTACATGTTGTTTGGCATGTTGTATGGGAGTTTGTGACGTGTGCGTTCAAAGTGTTGTGAGTTGCTTGGTTGTGGAGTTGAGGTGTGTGGTGTGTTCATTTGGTACTTGCCAATGAGCAACACATTTCCATAGGTGTCAGGCAGGAAGCGCTGGGTGATGGTGAGCTGTTGGAAGATGTTGGACTCATGCACTAGGAATGGGTGGTTGGCTTTGAGGTTGTTGAAGATTCCCAGGTGGTCCACTATTGCCTGCACACTCTGGTATGTGTGTGCTTTCGGTAGCGGATAGTGTGTAGAGTGTCACCAGCGGGCACAAGTAGGACATGTGTGCATTCAATTGCCCCCTGACACGTGAGGGAATCCAGCTATGGTTTTGATGCCTTGCTTGGTCTCCAGCTGTTCCTGCGCAGTGTGGGGGAAGTATAGGTAGTGTGGTACCAAGCTGATGATGGCATCCAAGACAATTGGGGGGCTTATATGTGGCTGGCTGTGAGACTCCTCGGACTCTGGTGGTTGTTGGTTGGGGGGTACCAGAGGCCAACAGGTGCAGCACAGCCAGCAGCTTTGTGTAGGGTGGGATGTTGGTTGTCCGCTGTGTTGGTGCCGTTGGCCTGTTGGGCGATGAGGGTCAGGATGCGTAGGCTGGTTGTCCTTTTGACCCTGTGGTGGGCAATAGCATCCTCTGGTGTTAAGTCTGTGAGGGTGGTGCGTGTCTTGTGGGTCCGCTGTCTTTGTCCGTGCTGCCTCTGTGGTGGTCCGGGGCTGTTCCGGGGGGGAATTGTGGTCCTGGGTGTGGTGGTGGTGGGGGTTGTTGCCCTCTTGGGTGTCCGGCACGCATGTTCAGTGGCTCCATGGCATCTGTTGTTCTTCAGGTGTGGCTTTGGGCTGGGCTTCCTTTTCTGTTGCTAGCTGGCGTCCGACTTTGCACCAGGTCAGAGCAGGTGTTAGTTTTCTGCTACTAACGCGCCTTATTGCATGTTTCGTGGTCTTTTCGCCGTTGTGGCTGGTCGTTGAGAATGTTGTGGAGTGCTGTTGTCGCGGCTTTTTGCACAGGAACGCCTACTCTGCATCTCATTAGCGATAGTTGTCGGGGTCATCTGTGGCAATGTTTTTTGCAGCTGCTATTGCTGGTAAACTGGTGCTATGGGCTGTTAGCACCAGCTTGTGAATGCGGTGATGAATTTATCGCAGGTTTGGCTGCGCTAAGGTGCCGTTAACTAGGCGATAGCTCCTTGAGAATATGGCCCTTGGTGTATAATCAGTGTTACCCCAAAGTGGGATGAATGGTGACGGGAATTAGTTTGGCCCATATCAAACCACTGCTCTATTGCAGATGTCCAGGGTGGCTCTAGTGACTGGGGATTTGTAATGTGTAATAGTGCTTTATGCTGCCAAGGTATCTCCGAGAGGGGCCCTGCAGCCATTGTAAGGTATATCTTACACAATACGTTTTCAGTCTCTCTACAGGTCCAATGATCAGGAACATGAGATGTGCCACTGCATAATATTGGGATAGATCTGGCACTCCTAATCCCCCTTGCCTTAGTGAACTTTGAATATTCTTTCCTTCCTATTCTTCCAGATATGAGTAGTACAGAAATCACAAGATATGTATATTGCCTTTTGGAATGTGATGTACCAATGTTAAAAAAACACAGAGAATATTGTGTAGGATTGACATCTTTTATGCTGCTATTATACCCAAAAGTGAGAGTCCTTTATGCTTCCAAATACTAAGTTCGGCTTGTATCCCTCTCTTTAACGTTTGTAAATTAAAGTATTTGGGGGCATATCAACAAGGGCTTTATCTCTGCTTTTTTGGCTTTAAAAGCCAAAAAAGGAGAGATAAAACTAGCGCCCTATCAACAACAGGGTGCTAACATGCAAATTTGCATGTTAGCACCCTTTTACTCTACGCTTCCCCTTGCATCTCTAATGAGATGCAAAGGGGGCGTTCCAGAGTAAAATAATAGGAGAAATGTCGCTAAGCGAAATTTCTCCTATTATCAAGAATGTCGCTAACCCTGTTAGAGACAAAAAAAGCAGCGCTAACCGCGGTTAACGCTGCTTTTTTACGTCTGGTATTTTTCTGACTTAGCCATGATATCCTATGGAAGGAGGATATCATGGCTAAGTTTGCCTGTCCCTATCAACAAGGTAACGTGAGATTATCGCTGGGTTTCCAGCGATAATCTCACGTTAGCCTGTTTGTTAGCGTGAGGATTTTTATCGCTATTTAGATAAGCGTTGCTAATAGCACCCTATCTCAGAGATAAAAATTCACGCTAGCCGGCGATAATTATCCTAGCGCTAAGTGCGCTTAGAGATAACTATCGCCGGTTGTTGTTGATATGCCCCTTGGTTTTAATCAGGGTGGATGCTAGGGTAAAACCCAGACAGCAGGTGTTAGTCATCACCCAACGAAGCAATGTCATCGTCTGTAACTTCTCTATCATTGATTTGGGTGTCAAGATATTAAGGTTTTCCGAGTTGGTGAGAATGTTTTTAAACCCTGAAACCTTTTGATATGCATCCAGGTCTGCTAGAACCTTAGGTAGAGAGTGCACCGGGTCTGTTATGGATAGCAGGATATAATCTGCAAACACAGTCAATTTTATGTCTTGCTTGCTAAACATGATCCCTTTTATTTAGGGGTTGGCGCGATAAGTTTGGCCAGCTGTTCCAGCCTTGGGGCAAAGAGGAGAGTTGACAGCGGGCAACCCTGTCTCATACCTCTACACATGTTCAACTATGAAGCATACAGCCTATTGACTTTACCCCTACCTCTGGGGTTCTGGAAATCCACTAGTAACCTTAATAGGAAGTTATCACCAATACACCCTTCCTGCAGTGTATCAGTCATCTGATCTCAGTTCACCTTTTTATACCTTTTTTCAGCATCTAGGGTGACCAGGATTGACTGTTTGGCTCCACTGCAACCTATGTCTAGATGAGGGAGGGCCATCTTTGTGGTATTTCTTGCCTGCTTCCCTTGAATAAAACCTGACTGGTTGTGATAGCTCAACTCAATGCCTGTAATCACAGTGTAGCGATTATAGTTTAGATATTTGCATCAACACTAACGAGGAATATTGGCCTGTACAATCCAAGTTCACTAGGCTCTTTGCCAGGCTTGAGAATAAGAGAAATAGTGGACTCTGTCATCTTACAGGGTCCAACAAGATCCCCCAGCACATGCAGATATACTTAATACAACGTATATAATGTCAAAGCAAGCATTCTTTGTTTTCTTATTTTTCTTATTTTTCTTATTTTATTTTGTCTTTTATTCTGTTGTTAGGTTCTTTAGCCTAGGTTCCTTAGTCAACATGTGTTTCGTCACGATATGGGCAGAATATCCTACAAAGTCTTCAGGGCTAAGAGAATTAAACAGAAAATAAACACTATAGTGAGCGCCTTAAAACTTAAATCATAATGAATCACCTCACAGTGACTTTTGTGACGAGTTTAACTACTATGGGGCATATCAACAAGGGCTTCATCTCTGCTTTTTTGGCTTTAAAAGCCAAAAAAGCAGAGATAAAACTAGCACCCTATCAACAACAGGGTGCTAACACGCAAATTTGCATGTTAGCACCCTTTTACTCTACGCTTCCCCTTGCATCTCTAATGAGATGCAAAGGGGGCGTTCCAGAGTAAAATAATAGGAGAAATGTCGCTAAGCGACATTTCTCCTATTATCAAGAATGTCGCTAACCCTGTTAGAGACAAAAAAAGCAGCGCTAACCGCGGTTAACGCTGCTTTTTTACATCTGCTAATTTTCAGACTTAGCCATGATATCCTATGGAAGGAGGATATCATGGCTAAGTTTGCCTGTCCCTATCAACAAGGTAACGTGTGATTATCGCTGGGTTTCCAGCGATAATCTCACGTTAGCCTGTTTGTTAGCGTGTAGTTTTTTATCGCTATTGAGATAAGCGTTGCTAATAGCACGCTATCTCAGCGATAAAAATTCACACTAGCCGGCGATAATTATCCTCACGCTAAGAGCGCTGAGCGATAATTATCGCCGGTTGTTGTTGATATGCCCCATAGTGTGTAATCTAAGTGACTTTGCATAGTGGAAACCCATGCGCATGGTTTCGTTTATCATCGTTCTTTGTTATCAAAACAGCCTTAAAGTCCAGTTGTAACTCAAAAAAGGCGTATCACAACGAACATTTGGTGTGCAAGAGCACTGTTATTCTTGAAACGTATGTAAGTGAAATTCAAGCATTATTTTGGAGTATTCATAATCCCAATATTTGTATAAAGAGTACAATCAACACTGTGCCTTCTAGATCAAAGTGTGAGCACCTGAAAATCAGAAAAGGGGGAAAAGAAAAGTACCTTAATCCTCTTGGCATAATACCTAGTGTCAAAATGGTAAGTACAAATTAGTAAAGATATATAACCAGAAGGGGTTATTGATTAACACAGGAAAATAAAGCGCCTTGCAGTGTGTCCGTATTCGTCAATTAGTACTGAAATGAAACGGTGCAACAGGTGAGGGAGAAACCCCTAAAACCCTCCAATGAGGACCACGAGGTCTGAAATGCAAAGCAGTCAAATCCTGAGCACATGCGTTCGTGTGGTTTGGAAAATCTGATCCAAAGTAGAAAGCCAAAAAAGTCTAATCTCAATGCAAATGTTCTTTTGTTCCTTTTTTAATTTTTTTAATTCCGGAAACATCACAGAGTCCAGCCAACTCGTGTTGAAAACCCTAGAACTTCTTCAGGGTTGTATGGCTATCCAAGTTGTGCAGTTCTACGCCTAGTATCCGGCTATTATAACTCTGACCCGGCTAGGTCTTTCCAAAAACATGCGACTCGTGTTCCACAGGAATGTCAATCTTATGAAAGTTTAAAAATTCTCAATTCAGACGATATATGTAGATTTTTGCAGCATAATCCAAATGCGATATGTCTGTGTCTTGTATGCCTCAAACAAGTGTTCTTCAAGAGTCAAGACACCGAGATAAGGCCCGAGACCTTCAGCGAGTATGCTGATCCACGCTGCACTCTGGCGAGTCGTTCTGAACCGGATCACTTTCAGTCTTAAAAAAGAACATTTGCATTGAGACTAGACTTTTTTGGCTTTCTACTTTGGATCAGATTTTCCAAACCACACAAACGCGTGTGCACAGGATTTGACTGCTTTACAAATTAGTAAAGTTGCCAGCCCAGGGACTGGTTTCTTACTAGGACTGAGGACAATTTGTTTTATACATTTCAAAAACACCTACTTTCCTGTTGTTTGTATTTCTGTCAGGTAGGAAGTAATAATCCAAATCTAGTTAAATTATGTCTTTGTGGTATTCTGGAAAGTTGAATGACCCTTATGATATTATAGGGAAGACGAAACCCCAGATATGGGGGGAGAATCACCTGTTTACCTGTGTAAAGATACATTCATATCCAAATTACAACCATTCTAAATCCAGTCTGTTAGAACTGGGGGTCTCTAGTTGGCAGAGGTAGGTACCTTTGACCAAACAGGGACCCTTGCTTCTAGTCAGGCAAAGGGGATTACACTCCTGGATAACCCCTGCTCACGCCCTTGGTAGCTTGGAACGAGCAGACAGGCTTATCTCAGAGGCAGTGTGTTAAGCATTTGTGAACACATACAGTAATACAGTGAAAACACTACAAACGGACACCACACAGGTTTTACAAAAATATGTATTTTTTATATAGACTTAACACAAGATCATGAACGATAAAAATCCACAATACTGTACTTCAAATACACTTAAAGATGGTAGAAGTCACTTAGTTTAAGTTGATGATAAATGCGACAAAGTTCTCACAAAAGTACCTGGATGCATAATGCAAAATAAACAAAAGGTTCGCAGCGATGGAGATGTGTCAGTTCCTTACTTCGGGGGAGACGATGCGTTGCGCCTCAGTGCTTGCGCAGAGTAGGGGATGCGTCTTGGTCCTTACCAGAGAGGAGGTGATGCATTGATTCTCGAACTGAGTTACGGTTACGATACGACATGATGGTGCCTCGATGCGATGCGACAATCCGGTGCGATGCGATAAGATGGCGCCCTTGATGCGATGACCTAAAGACGATGCGTGCACGCCTGGCGGCCGTGCGGCGAACTCTGTAAATTTGGAGCCGCGACAGGCCCTGCGACATGCTTCTCCGGTGATGCGGCGGCGACCTCTGCGGCAGTGACATGCTTCTCCGGCGATGCAACGGCAACAGCTGCGACTGCGACACACTTCTTCTCGTTGAGTCGCGCTTCCAGCTCCCAGCGACAAGCAGGCTTCTGCAGACAGAATTCCCAGCATGGAAATTCACAGGGGAGCTGGTGGTGAAGTCTTTTGTCCCTGAGTCTTCAGCTGGAGGCAAGCACAAGTTCAAGCCCTTGGAGTAATATTCTGCAAGATGATGAAAGTTCTTTGAAAGCTCCTTCTCCTGTCCTTCGCACAGAAGACACCACTGTAGGCCAAACCAACAACACAGCACACTGGCGGGGGGCAGTCTAACTCCTACAGTTTCCTTGGTTCTTCTCCTTGGCAGAGGTTTGTCTTGTTGTTCCAGAAGTGATCTAAAGTCTTGGGGTCTGGGTCCCCATATTTATACTACTAAATCCTTTGTCTTATGAAGGCAGAGGGGTCTGTACCTAGTCCAAACCAGTTCTATGCAGTCCTGGAGCACTTTGTTTACAGGACTCCTTCTTTCCTTTGACAGTGTGGGCCAGGGACATCAGGCGCACCACAGGAGGTGGAGCCAGCCTTGTGGAAGGCAGGCAAACCCCTATTCAGACCCAGGTGCGACTCCTCCCACCACTCTACATGCAGATAGGTCTATTCAGCCCTGTGCTGACTCACCCTGTCTCCTGGAATCCCCACAGCCCCTGTCAGTCACAAAACCAGAAACACAATACACAAGCTAGAAGAGGCAGGCTGGATGGTTAGGTAAGAAAATACCTACTTTCTAAAAGTGGTATTTTCAAACACAGAATGTTAAAACGAACTTTACTAAAAGATGTAGTTTTATCATTCTGATTTCAGGCATACTAAACTCTAATTTCTACCATGTTCCCTGGGTCAGTTAGGATTATAAAATGTTATTATCAAACTGCCCATTCTTGCCTATGGGGACTGGTAGCCTTGCAATAGTGAAAAACGAAAATGGTTGTAATTCACTATTAGGACATGCCACACACACCACGGCATGTCCTACCTTATACTTACAAAGCACCCCGCCCTTAGGCCTATCTTAGGGGTGTCTGATATGAAGAAAAGGGAAGGTTTGGGGAAGTGGGTGCACTTACCAAGTCGACATGGCAGAACTAGACTGCACATAGGCTCTGCAATGGCAGGCCTAAGACACACTTTACAGGCTGCTTCTGTGGGTGGCACAACCAGTGCTGCAAACCCACCAGCAGCATTTGATTTACAGGCCCCGGGCACACAAGGTGCACCTTACTAGGGTCTGACAAGTAAATCAAATAGTCCAATCATGGAGTCACTAATCAATACATGAATTTACAATAGAGAGCATATGCATTTTAGCACAGATCAGCAGTGGTAAAGTTCCCGGAGTCATAAAACAGCCAACAACAGGTCAGAAAAAATACAGACGGAAGGCAAAATGTTCAGGGATGACCCTGCAAAAAGGGCCAAGTCCAACACACCCCTCTTCTAGCCAAAACGCAAGGTAGACCAATAACTACCTTGATGGGCTTCCCTGCTTTGGGCGATAGAACATGGACCCTGGCCCGCAAGAGCAGGGTCATATTCCAGTTCTACGCCAATCTGATCCCATTTGGATCCCTCTATCCATACTGTCAGGGCCCACCAAGCTAACCCATGGGGAACCCTTCTCCTCACCTGTTGACACCACCTGTGCAGCACCTAACCTTAGCTTGCTCACAGGTGTGTCTCAACAGACAGACAGCAAGCCACAGTGACCACTGACAGTAGTCAATGCTGAGACCTAGGCCTTATGCCGCTCAGGGCTCTAAAACCTCTGTGGCATCAAAGAGCGGGTAGCAGTAGCCCCAGGTGCTTGGTACCCTTTGTCCACTCTCCCGCCTGTCAGGTCAATCAATCAATCAATCAATCAATGGTTTATAGAGTGCACTACTCACCCATGAGGGTCTCAAGGCGCTGGGGGGGGGGGAGCAGCTCCGGTGTAGTAATCACTCCAGGCAGGTAGATGAGGTTCAGGAGGATTTATTCATGTTAGTTACAAGATCAGTAATACAGGAGTAATTCAGCAGTAATTCAGCCCCACCAGGAGCAGCCAGCAAGGCGCTCAGCCCTTCTCCAACTGTGGATTTCATAGATCAACATTCCATATTACATCATCTCCACAGTGTTCCAAAGGTGGAGCAGTGAATGACAAGAACAGCACTATGACCAAGATAATACATATCCTCCTTTCTTCCAGAAAGAAAATAAAAAAGAGAAATAAAGAATGAGATGTAGAAGCTAGAAGAACAAAATAGAGAGGAGGGCACTAGGGAGAAACAGAGCAGAGGTAGAAAGAAAGAAAACAACCAAAAGTCTTAAAGAAACAGATAAATATAACCTGTTTCACATCCTCCTTTCTATCAATGGGAAAAAGAAATAAAGAAAAGAAAGAGAAACCATCAATGCGTACTCTGTACACCAACTGGCCAGGTAAGTATGCAAGAGAGCAATCCACATCAGGAGAAAAAGAAGATGACAGAGAAGAAGAGAAATACATTATATAACTCATACTTCTCCATAATATAATAAACATTTGACTTAAAACAAAATAGAAAAGTACTGGGCTACAGTGTTGAGAATGAAAAAGAAAACAGAGTGAGAGAAAAACGTCCAGTCTAACGTGGACCAATGCAGTATAGTTAATGGACATGAACCAAACTATACACCCATGTGGATAAAAATATGAGCATGCAGAGGCAACCACAAGAGGGGTCTATACATTGCACTAAGTAGTGAAAGTTTAAGGCCATGAAATGTACCTAAACTGGAGATCTATAAATATGCGCAATGAGGAAGGTTAAAAACCCAAAAACACACCTTGCGGAAAGGTCAAGAAATGTGCATGTATGTGCGGGACAACGGTGTGCACAGAAACAAAAGAGATACCTCGTAGAGAGGTCAATGTTGTGCACTAGAGTAGTGGGAATATAACCCACGTGAAACACCCTGTGAAGAGCTAAAAACATTGTTCACTGTAATAAAAGACACGTACCTCGTGGAGAGGTCAATGTTGTGCACTAGAGTAGCGGGACTATAACCCTTGCGAGACACCTCGTGTGGAGGTAAGGACAATGTGCACTGTAATAATGGGACTAAAACTCCTGCGAGACACCTCATGTTGAGGTAAAGATTGTGCACTGTGTGAAGGTAAAACTGTTGTGCACTGTACAACACTAAAAGTATTGTGCACCATACAAAAGAGACAACACCCCATGAGGTAAAAACAAAGTGCACTATGTCAGTAAACTGTGTAATTAGAGTAAAATCAGAAGAAATATGTTACCATTGTAAACATGACGTCTAAAAAAACACACACACGCATTTCTTAAAGAATAAAGCCACAACTACTTGGTAAGAACATAAGAACAGTAAACAAAAAAATTGCAAGTTGTTTAACCAAGATCAAAGGTGTGCCTGTCACCGCGATGATAGACATGCATGCATGAAGGTACTCTGCAACAGATACAATGCCAACAGAAACAGAGCACTTGGCAGCAGAACAAAGTACTTTGAAGCAGGCATCATGCCCATTGAAGATGGAGATGAAACGTGGAACTAACTCACCGCAAGGCTTAAAGGCACAGTCCGTTGTAAAATGTCCAGTGACTAGAAAAGAAGAAAACTTTGCCCAAACGTTCCTACAGAAGAGGCGCATTGAAGATAAAGGCTGGTGTTGATTGACAAAATTAACTGAACGATGTACTGAAGAGGCGGACACATGAGGGTTAATGAAACGAAATCCTTGTTGAAAAAGAAAACGTCACCTCACGACAATGTTGAAGACGACCAGACTGTGAAAAAAAAACTTTATTAATAAACAATGGTTGGCAGATCACAGCAGGGCACACTCAACTTCCGATATCAAGAGATGAAGAAAGCCTGGATCCGCCAAGACCAAGATAGCAGGACGCACATGAGACACATGCCGGGTGGCTCACGGCACGCTCCTGCTCCGAAACGTCCATATGCAGCGTCGAACACCAGAGAGGCCGAAGACGTCATGGAAGGCTCAGGAGAAGCTCCGCGCGGCATCATGCTCAAGGTAAGATGTGCGTGACAAGTTTAAATTTAAAAACAAATGCAACAGTCATTAAATACTTGTCACGTAGTAGAAACAATCAACACCGGAAAAAATAAATTAGGAAATACTATTACTTCGCTGTGTAGGTCCCACACTTGCAGAAAGCAAAAAGAGTCGGCGAAAACCAAAGGAGCCAGTATATAATTAAATCCATGCAATATCGGCGCAGCGCTGGCAGGATAAACGTAAAAAAAAAATACAGTCCAATCCCTCAGAGAAGCATAGAATGGCACTCAAGCAGTCACAAATGAGCCTTACTATCCAGAAGAACACAGCACTATGCACTAGAGGTAAAAACTGAGATACCCACTGGTTACCTTTGTTCATGATCCACTGTAAATCTTTTCAGAGGCAATGTGGACGTTTGTAGGAGCAGCGTAGACATTAATTGTGGGTTGCTAGACCTTAGCAGACCTTAGCAGCTGATGACTTTTCTTCAGAAGTAGAGATGACTTCACAGTACGCTTGGGATTGGGCTGCTGCTGAAAAAGACACTGTAGGTACAGCACACAGCGCTTTTGAGATGCTGTAGGAACAGTAGGCAGAGACAGGAGCTGTTTTTTGAGAATGGAACTGGCACTTGTGCGTTGAGGGTGACCAGTGGGAGGTCACTGGTGGGGCTGTGGTGTGCCAGTAGGTTGAATAAGAGCAGCTGTAGATTCAGAAGTTGCTTTTAGTTGAGACTAGGTACTCCAGACCTGAAATAGAAGTCCTCAGGGGTCAGTCAAAGAGCCAGGTCTTGAGGTCCTTCCTGAACGTGTGGAGGGTTGGGGAGAGTCTGATGTTGACCGGGAGCTCGTTCCAGGATTTGGCTGCGATGTAGGAGAAGGCTCACCCGCCGGTTCTGTTTCTGCGTATGCGGGGGACCTCTGCCAGGGCGAGGTCGGCGGAGTGGAGGTTCCTCTTGGGTATGTGGAAACATACTCGGTTGTTGAGATATTTGGATCCGATGTTGTTGAGGGATTTGTAGGCGTGGGTGAGGAGTTTGAAGGTGACCCTCTTATCGACGGGGAGCTAGTGGAGGCTTCATAGGTGTTGGGGGATATGTTCGTGTCATGGTGTCCCTACAACGAGCCTGGCTGCGGATTATCTAGATGGTTTGGAGTTTGTTGTGAAGAGTTTTGTTGATTCCGCCATAGAGGTCGTTGCCGTAGTCTAGTCTTCTGGTTATGAGTGGGTGACGGTCTTTCAGCAGTCGGGGGGATCCATTTGAAGGTCTTATGGAGGATGCGGAGGCAGTTGAAACTGGTGGACGTAACGGCGTTGATCTGGCGGTTCATGGAGAGAGAGGCGTCGAGGATTATGCTGAGGTTCCGAGCGTGGTCTGTCAGGGTGGGTGGGCTCCCGCGGGCGGAGGGCCACCAGGTGTTGTCCCAGGCAGAAGTGCAGGGTCCAAGGAAGAGGGCCTAGGTCTTCTCGAAGTTGAGCTTTAGGCAGCTGTCCTTCATTCAGGCAGCTACATTCCTCATTCCTTCCTGGAAGCTGAGACTGGTGATTTCTGGGTTCTTGGTGAGGAAGAGGATGAGTTGTGTGTCGTCGGCGTAGGATACGATGCTGAGCCCGTGCTGTCTGACAATGGCGGTGATGGGGGCCATGTAGATGTTGAAGCACGTCGGGCTTGGTGAAGATCGCTGAGGTACTCCGCAGATGATGTCAGTGGGGTCAGAGAGGAAGGCGGGGGGGAGTGTGATCCTCTGGGTTCTGCAGGAGAGGAAAGATTGGATCCAGTCGAGGGTGGATCCCTGTATTCCTGCGTTGTGGAGTCTGGTGGCTAGCATGTGATGTGAGACGGTGTCGAAGGCTGCGGAGAGGTCTAGGAGGATGAGGGCTGCGGTGTGTCCCTGGTCTAGCAGCATGCGGATGTCATCGGTGGCGGCGAGGAGGGAGGTCTCGGTGCTGTGGTTCCTGTGGAAGCCAGACTGGGATGCGTCTAGAATGGAGTTTTCTTCGATGAAGGCGGTCAGCTGGGCGTTCACGAGTCTTTCGGTGACTTTGGCAGCGAAGGGGAGGAGAGAGATGGGCCGGTAGTTCTTCAGGTCAGTTGGGTCGGCAGTTGGTTTCTTGAGGACGGGTTTCACCTCTGCACGCTTCCAGTCATCTGGGCAGATGCTGGATATGAGCGAGGAGTTGATTGTTTGTCCTAGTTCGGGTGCGATGACCGCGGTGGCCCTGTGGAAGATGTGAGGGGGGCAGGGGTCCTTTGGGGCTCCTGAGTGCGTCTTCTTCATGGTTGAGGAGATGAGTTTGATGAATGAGGGTGCCCAGGAGGAGAAGATCGGCTTCTCTGCGGTGGTGGGTGATGAGGTGCTGTTTTCTGCTGGCTCGTTGAAGTTATCGTAAAGGGCCTTGATATTCAGGTAGAAGTAGGAGTTGAGTTTGTCGCAGAGTTCCTGGGAGGAAGTGATGTCAGTGGCTTCACAGGTGGGTTTTGCGAACTGCGGAATGATGTTGAACAGCTCCTTGACGTTGGATGCATTGGTCTTGACTTTGTTTCTGATGAAGGTCCTTTTGGTGTCCTTTAAATGCTGGTGGTAGTCCTTCAGGGTGCTCTTGTGGTTGTTCTGTGCTTCCGTGGTCTTCTTGCTCCTCCAGGTTTTCTCCAAGCATCTGCAGGAGCATCTGGCTTCTTGGAGTTCGGTGGTCAACCAGGCGGCCCTCAGAGGGCGTTGTTTGGCAGTGCGACGGAGAGGTGCCAGCTTGTCGGCGCAGCAGGAGACTGGCACTGACCCACCAGCCCCGGGCCTGTACCCAGCGACTGGACAGGAGACTAGGGTGGGCTTTCCCACACCCGGTCCTCCTCCTCCTTGGGGCTCTGTACCCTCCCACTTGCAGTGGTACCCCCTTCCAGAATTATCAGGGTGCCTGTAGCAGGTTTCCTGTACAATTCGCCCACCAGTTCAGGGGTTCTTTCCTGCAACTGGGCTTCCAGGTCAGAGGGGACACCTGGCTACTCAACCCTGAGACCAACCCCTGCAGTTGAACACCTGCTTGGCACACCAGGACCTCAGTGGGAGCACATATGTCCCCCCGAGGGTGACACACAACTCATGTGTCGTGTGACAGTCTGCCTAGTGCAGATCCCCCGACCCCTGTCCATCTGACAGCGCATGAAGATTCCCCAGGACAGAAGAGGTGTCACCATGGTCATTCATCTATGACTCAGCCCTTCTGGCTAGCCCTGACCCACTGGTTCATCCACTGGGGACTCTTTTCCCCTCTCACCCCTCACTCTGGACGTCTGCACCCTCCACTTAGGAGTGGGACTGCCAGACAACAGAAATGATGGAGGCCTGCTTACAGACACTCCCAGTTCACTAGACACTAGGAGACCCCCCTCAACAGGCGGCCAATCAGGACAGACTAAGCTCCCCACCTGGTGTTCCCTTAAAGAACCATTCAGGCTCTGAGGCTGGGCACTATCGGGACATAACCCATTCTCACTCTTTCCCCTTAAAGACAGGACGTGAAGCCCTAAACCCCTCCCACTACAACGGGACCTAGCTGGGCTACTCTGAACCACTTTCCCCACTCTGGGATGGAAGATACCTGAGCCACTTCCCTTAGGGTCACTCCCCAATGCCTCTCCAGACCTTCTGCATTCTACCAAAAGTTCTGCCTCCAATGTGAGCTCCCTGGGGTCAGAGAACTCACTCTCCAACAGGTGTTGGCATAGCTCTAGAAAACAGGGACTTACAATATGCTCTCACACAATTGGATCACACAGCCCCCTACAAGGGTTAACCAAACTATCCTTCACCTCACCATCCAGTGCCTTGCACACGTACTCCACCCCACTCTGCTGAGATTGGCAAGACGGTATCTGACTGTCTCTGTCACTCAACCCACACTCTTCTGGGCGGGCTTCACACTCACACACCAGGACTTCAACCATGGGGGAACCCCTCTCCCTGCACCTCTCATCTCGAGTCAGTAGAGTGCCCTGCGCACCACTAGGACCATGAACCCCTGCGTCAGTTTCCCAATTCACCTCAGTGACACTGTGCACCGCTGGAGCTATCTCATATCCTAGAACCTCCTGGTGTAAATTAAACCCCTCCTTCAAGTCAGGCGCCACATCTCTGGGTGTGTGTACTGCTCCCTCAGCACTAGAAAATTAAATTTTGCTGCCACCATCTGAGCTGTATTCCACCTCCAACTCAGCAAAGCTCACTTCCTGATCTTCCCAAATTTCTTCTTCTTGGGCTAAGGCCCTTTTGGCCTCAGCATGCTTTCTCAGCTCCTCATCAATCTTTCTCAGCCTCTTGTCATAAGCCAGAAACCAGGCATCTGTTCCTGTTACCTTCCTCACTTTTAGAGAACTCCTCCTCCTTAGAATCAACAGGTAGTGTTGCCTTCCAGCGGGTTAACATACTGAAATAGGGATGCCTCTAGAACCTCCCTGGACCTTCTCTTCACAGGCAGCCCTCTTTCCTTGCAAAACACACGCAGCTCCTTCATTCAGTAGATGAACATGTGCCAGAAGTCGAGTTCCATTTTGCAACAACTAACCAGAGTTATAGCATCAAAAAATACTTCCTGGAGGACACCAGAAAACACAAAACAGGATGTGGTCGTGTTTGGTGTGCACTCACTAGTAGTGTACACCAATCACTGTATATGAGTCACAACTGCAAGTCCAAATCCCACCGCTGACCACCAATGTTAGAACTGGGGGTCTCTAGTTGGCAGAGGTAGGTACCTTTGACCAAATAGGGTCCCTTGCTTCTATTCAGGGAAAGGGGATAACACTCCTGGAAACCCTTGCTCACCCCCTTGGTAGCTTGGCACGAGCAGACAGGCTTATCTCAGAGGAAGTGTGTTAAGAATTTGTGAACACATACAGTAATACAGTGAAAAAATAAGTATTCTTTATATAGACTTAACACAAGACCATTCACGACAAAAATCCACAATACTGTACTTCAAATAGACTTAAAGATGGTAGAAGTCACTTAGTTCAAGTTGATGATAAATGCGACAAAGTTCTCACAAAAGTACCTGGATGTGTAATGCAAAGCAAACAAAAGGTTCGCAGGGATGCAGATTCGTCGGTTCCTTACTTCGGGGGAGATGACGCGTCGCACCTCAATGCTTGCGCAGAGTAGGGATCCGTCTTGGTCCTTACCAGAGGAGAGGTGATGCGTTTATTCTTGTACTGCATTCTGGGTACGATGCAACAAGATGGCGCCTTGATGCAATGCGACAATCCGGTGCGATAAGATGGCGCCCTTGATGCGATGACGTGAAGACGATACGTGCAGGCCCAGCGGCCGTGCGGCGAACTCTGTAACTTTGGAGCCGTGACACGCCATGCAACACGCTTCTCCACTGATGTGGCTGAGACCTCTGCATTGGCAACAGGAGCGACTGCGACATGCTTCTTCTCACTGAGTCGCGCTTCCAGCTCCCAGCGACATGCAGGCTTCTGCATACAGAATTCCCAGCAAGGAAATTCAGAGGGGAGCTGGTGGTGAAGTCTTTTGTCCCTGAAACTTCAGCAGGAGACAAGCACAAGTTCAAGCCCTTGGAGTAATATTCTGAAAGATGATGAAAGTTCTTTGACAGTTCCTTCACCTCTCCTTGGCACTGTAGGCACCACTGTAGGCCATCCCAGCAACACAGCACACTGGCGGGGGGGCAGTCCAACTCCCAGAGCTGCCTTGGTTCTTCTCCTTGGCAGAGGTTCATCTTGTTGTTCCGGAAGTGATCTAAAGTCTTGGGGTCTGGGTCCCCATATTTATACTACTAAATCCTTTGTCCTCTGAAGGCAGAGGGGCCTGTACCTGGTCCAAACCAGTTCTGTGCAGTCCTGGAGCACTTTGTTTACAGGACTCCTTCTTTCCTTTGACAGTGTGGGCCAGGGACATCAGACGCACCACAGGAGGTGGAGCCAGCATTGTAGAAGGCAGGCACAGCCCTATTCAGACCGAGGTGCGACTCCTCCCACCACTCTACATGCAGATAGGTCTATTCAGCCCTGTGCTGACTCACCCTGTTTCCTGGAATCCCCCAGCCCCTGTCAGTCACAAAACCAGACACACAATACACAATCTAGCAGAGGCAGGCTGGTTGGGTAAGAAAATACCTACTTTCTAAAAGTGGTATTTTAAAACACAGAATGTTAAAACCAATTTTACTAAAAGATGTATTTTTATCATTCTTAGTTCAGGCACACTAAACTTGAATTTTTACCATGTGTAGGAGAGTAGGATCTGCTTCACAAGGGTACCCCCACTTTTTGCTGGTGTTTCACTGTTTTTCAACCTTAGTCTGGCTGTGGCCCTGCTAATCAGGATCCCGGCCTAGCTGCCTCCTCTCTAAAATGGTTTCCATTTACATTAGGTACATTTCTGATTGGATTCTGGAGTGCCTTATAAGCCCCTAGTGTATGGTATACTATGTACCTAGGCCATAGGTACCTCAGAGGACTACCAGGGGCTGAAGCATGTATTATGCCACCCCTAGGAAGCACTCCAAAATGACACCACAGGTCTGCTACTGCAGCCTGAGTAAGGTGGTGTTTGCACCCCTTACTGTGGTATAGGCTACCTATATCACTACCATTGCACACACATATGAAACCTATAAGTCACTCCTACAGCAGGCTTTAACAATCCTGAAGGCAAAGGGCTTGGTTTTTATGTGAGAGGGTGCCCTTGCATGAGAAGAGCACCTCTGCAGCGTTCGGAGTACCTCCTCTGATGCTGTTTGTGGTGCAGCCTGACCATCAACTCTTAAGTGCATTATAATCTTGCGGTAAATGCTAACTTTGGACTGGCTGCACGGAAACATGTTGTGTTTGGTGTCAAACGCTTGGAATACTACACCCCCCGCCATTTCTAGCGGCGGGGGTAGCATTCCACCCTTCTAGATGGAGAGACATGTTCTCACTGGTCTAACCCAGCAGGACTTTCTACAGCCCTGGCATCCCAAAATGGATGCCACTGCCACAGACACGGGTCTGGCCTCCTGCTGCTGATCAAAACTCCGGCAGAAGAGGCCTGGACAATAGGTTTCCTGTCCCAGGGAGGTGCAACCACCTCCCCAGACAGGCAGATGTGTATTGGGGCTGGGCGGGAGCACTCTCTGCTGCTTTGAAGTCGTGCACTGGGGGCACACTTGGTTTCCCTGTGCATAGTCAAGTTCAAACCAGTTGCAGGGGCTACCTGCCCCTGCTCTGGTGTGAAACTGGACAAAGGAAATGGGTGTAACCACCCCTCTTTCCAAACCCTCCCATAGGTGGGTCCCTAGAGTATGTCCAACCCCCAAACTTAGTATAAGTATGGATACCCAGTCCTTGCGACTTTAGATTACCCTGGACAAAACTCTGCAATATATATCCTGGACCTTCGATGTTCTACTTTGCTTAGGAGACTGAAGAAATCTCCCTCGGGGTCAAGGAGTGACTCCCCTGCTTGGCAGGCACCAAAGAAGCAACTGACCGGTCTGCAATTCCGAAGCTCCCGCCAGACGCCGAAGTCTCTGCATCCCCAGAGGTAGATTTCCAGACTTCCCCGAGGCAATCCTGAGTCCACAGCAAAGCTGAGGCCCGTGGCTATCGTGGGTGATGTGGAACCGTGACCCCTGGACACCGTGATCTTTTGCTGATCCATCATCTTCCTGGTCTTCCTCGAAGTTGTACTTTGGGCTCCGAGTAGCCTCAGCCTTGAGCACCTCCTGCACCGAAGAACTCTGGCTTCCAAGAGTGGGCCAGTTTCAAGTGCAAACGCTTGAGGCTCCTTTGCGATCGCTAGCCCATTGGCTAGTGGGTCCCGACGAAGGCAACTCTTCTTCTGATTGGGCTTTTCTGGTTGCTCCAGACATGCCCTGACTTACCCTCGCTGGGTGAGTACCCCAGACCTTGCTGGTCTGCACCGCCGTACTTTCTCTGATTCCAAGTGACTTGCCACTGCCAAGGCTTGTTGGGTCCAATCTGGTTGCTGACACCGCAGTACTCGACAGACTTCGTGGGACAGTTTGAATCCAGCTCCTGGTTATCATCGACACCTCCTGGACCTCGTGGCTGAAGAGTCAAGACACCCATAAACTCACCTGAAGCACCCGACATCTGTGGGCATTGGTCTATCGTGCCCTTGGTCACTGGAAAGTGACCCAGACTCTGTCCCCTCTGCTTTCAGGTTCCTTCCATCCTAGATCCAGGCTTGGATCGCTTCAGAAACTTCTCCTCTTCACGGCAGCAGCACTTCTTCGCCAGCTTCCATTGAAATCTACGACGCGACCCAACACCAAAAGACACCTATGCACCCGGCTTCCCTGGGTGAGGTAACACGAGTACTCTGGTGCTCTCGTGGGTGCTAGCCATAGAACTTCTTAAGTCCAAAAGGGTTTGGTCCTGACTCATTTCTAAGTGTCCCTAATCTTTAAATATCCAACCGCGACATTGCCCATAGAAGCTAACGGGAACCTGCGGCTGTGTTTACACACTGCACACGGCCCCCGTGGGTTCCCTGTGTCACTATCTTGGGTGGTTCCTTGGGGTCCCAATGATCCTACAGGCTCTAGGCCTTGTGTCTAGTTCAGTCGTGGTTCTTATACCAGTTTATTGGTATATGGTTTGGTACGCCCCTAGGGCCCAAACGTGTATGTGTGCTATTACTGTTGATTGCTAACTTGTAAACAAAGTACTTCGAACTCCAGTCTCATAAAGAGACTAGAGGGGTGTGTTTTATCTTAAATACATATATTTTAAATATATACCTGGTGTGGTTGTCCTTTCATTTGGTCATTCAAGAGATTATAGACTGGTAAAACAAGCTGCTTTACATTCCTTCAAGACTTAGCCTAGTGGACAGCATATATCAGGCCAACTTCACACACCATGTTCCCTGGGTCAGTTAGGATTATAAGATGTTATTATCAAACTGCCATTCTGGCCTAGGGGGACTGGTATCCTTGCAATAGTGAAAAACGAAAATGGCTGTTATTCACTATTAGGACATGCCACATACACACCAGGGCATGTCCTACCTTATACTTACAATGCACTCTGCTCTTGGGCCAACCTTAGGGGTGTCTGATATGAAGAAAAGGGAAGGTTTGGGGACTGGCAATTGGGTGCACGTACCAAGTCGACATGCCAGTACTAGACTGCACACAGGCTCTGCAATGGCAGGCCTGAGACACACTTTACAGGCTGCTTCGGTGGGTGGCACAACCAGTGCTGCAAGCCCACCAGCAGCATTTGATTTACAGGCCCCGGGCACACATGGTGCACTGTACTAGGGTCTGACAAGTAAATCAAATAATCGAATCATGGAGTCCCTAATCAATGCATGAATTTACAATAGAGAGCATATGTACTTTTGCACTGATCAGCAGTGGTAAAGTGCCCAGAGTCATAAAACAGCTAACAACAAGTTAGAAAAAATACAGGAGGAAGGCAAAAAGTTCAGGGATGACCCTGCAAAAAGGACCAAGCCCAACACAGTCCAAATAATGATATGTAAGAAAACAGCACAAAAACCATCCGAAGCTATCAGCCGCTTACTGGAACAGTTGTCCCATTTGGCTGAGAATATGTCTTATACACAATACGTGCGTCTTTCAATATAGGACTGAAGACCTTTGGAAATCCTGAGTGCAGGAATCGATCCGCGTATGTATCCGATCCTATCAGGCAGAAAAATAAAATAAAAGGGCCGTGCCAATGGCTGTCGGCCTCGATATTGTTTAAGCAAAACGTGACTCTATATCCATAATCCTAAGCCTTTTACTGATATGTGTTTTCATAATGAAGTTCTAAAGCGAGTATGCCATCCAACAAGTTCTGAAGTCCCTAAGTTTGGCAATAAAAACCTGTGCTGTGTGGGAAAAAGCAGTTAAAATAAAACATCAGTAGTACATCACTCGTGTGGTGCTTTGGTGGAGCTATGTGAGTATCAGCACTGGAACAGAAGATGAGAGGCACATCATGCATGAGTTGCAAAGGCAGACATATGTGAGAGCCTCAGTTCTGGAACTGCAGATGTACTGCACATCACAGATGAGGTGCTTCAGGAGAGCTGTATGAGAGTATCATTGCTGAAACAGAAGATAAGCAGCACAACACACATGAGGTGCATCGGCAGACATATGTGAGAGTCTCAGCGGTGGAACAGATGTGCAGCAGGTATGCAAGTCTCACCGCTAGATTAGATGATAAGCAGCACATTAAAAATGAGGTGCATTGGCAGTGCTGTGTGGGAATCTCAGCGCTGAAACAGAAGATAAGCGCACCAAACTCACGAGGTGCTTCAGCATGGCTGTGAGTGAGTCTCAGGGCTAGAGCTAAATATACACTACACATCACACATCTGGTCCATTGAAAGAGCTGTTTGAGAATCAGTGCTGGAACAGAAGATGAGCAACACATAAAAAATGAGGTTCATCGGCCGGGTTGTGTGAGAGTCTCACCACTGGAACAGAAAATGTGCGGCACATCACACGAGGTGTTTCGGCAGCGCTATATGAGAGTCTTCTTGCTGGAACAGACAATCTGCTACACATTACACATGAAGTGCATCAGCAGAGCTCTGAGATGGTCTCATTGCTGAAACAGAACATAAGGGGCACATAACACAAGAGGTGCATCAGCAGAGATCTGTGAGAGTCTCAGTGCTGGAACAGAAGATTGCTGCACATCACACTTGACGTGCATCAGCAGAGCTGGGTGAGTCTCCACTGAAACAGAACGTGAACGACAATACACATAAGGTGCATCAGGACAGCTGTATGCGAGTATCACTGGTGGAACAGAAGATGTGCAGCACATCCCCCATTGGCAGAGCTGTGTGACCATCTCACCAATGGAACAGAGGATGAGCAGCACATTACACATGAGGTACATTGATGGAGCTGCATGAGACTCATTGCTCAAACAGAAGATGAGCAGCATATCACTCATAAGGTGTATCAGCACTCTGGAACAGAATATGTTCTCCAGATCACTCATGAGGTGCACTGGCAGAGCTATACAAAAGTGTCAACACTGTAATAGAAGATAAGCTGCACAGCACAGCACAAGTGAGGTGCAGCAGTGGAGCTTTGTGAGGGTCTCTCCACTGGAATAGAAGATGTTCTGCAAATTAAATATGAGGTGCTTTATCAAAGCTCAGTCTCAGCACTAGAAAACAAGATGAGCTGCACATCACACATGAAGTGCATGAGCGGAGCTGTGTGAGAGCTTCGGCGCTGGATGAGAAGATGAGCGGCACATCACACATGAAGTGCATGAGCGGAGCTGTGTGAGAGCTTCGGTGCTGGATGAGAAGATGAGCGGCACATCACACATGAAGTGCATGGGCGAAGCTGCGTGAGAACTTCGGCGCTGGGTGAGAAGATGAGCGGCACATCACACATGAAGTGCATAAGCAGAGCTGTGTGAGTTTCATGGCTGGAATTAAAGATGTGCTGCTAATCATGACGTGTCAGCGCTAGAACACTAAATGAGCACCACATCACACAAGGTGCATCAGCGAAGCTGTATGAGTCTCAGTGCTGGAACAGGTGTGTGGCACATTAAACACGATGGATCAGCAGAGCTGTGTGAATCTTAACAGTGGAATCTTAGCAGTGGAAAAGATGATGTGTGGCACATCACCTATTGGCAGAGCTGTGTGAAAGTCTCAACACAGAAGGTGAGTGGTGAGGTGCATTGGCTGAGTTCTGTGAGCATCTCAGTAATGGAAAAGAAGATAAGCTGTACATCACGCATGAGGTGTTTCAGCGGAGCAGTGTGGAAGTTTCAGCGCTGCAATAGAATATGAGTGGTATATCACACAGACGAAGTGCATCAGCAGAGTTGTGCAAGTCTCAGTGCTGGAACAGAAAATGAGTGGTATACCACACATGAAGTGCATTGGTGGAGCTGTACGAGTCTCAGGGCTGGAGCTACAGATGTGCTGCATATCACACATGCAAGAAGAACAATTGATGGACAGAATGCAGAACAATGTCTGTTAGACCTGGCACTGTTGGTGTGGGTCTCCCTTCCATTTTTTGCTGTTGCCTCATGTGTTTTTGCTGGTGTTAGATGCTTTGGGCACTGTGCCACTGCTATTCAGTGCCACAGTGCAAGTGCTCCCTATGGTAAATTGATGTATGGATTAGTGACTCCATGATTGGATTATTTGATTTACTGGTCAGACCCTAGTACAGTGCACTGAGTGTGCCCAGGGCTTGTAAATCAAATGCTGCTGGTGGGCTTGCAGCACTGGTGGTGCCACCCACAGAAGCAGCCTGTAAAGTGTGTCTCAGGTCTGCCATTGCAGAGCCTGTGTGCAGTCTGGTACTGCCACGTTGACTGGGCAAGTGCACCCACTTGCCAGTCCCTAAACCTTCCCTTTTCTTGATATCAGACACCCCTATGGTAGGCCCAAAGGCAGGGTGCATTATACGTATAAGGTAGGACATGCGCTGGTGTGTGTGGCATATCCTAATAGTGAATTACAGCCATTTTCGTTTTTCTCTATTGCAAGGCTAACTGTTCCCCACAGGCCAGAATGGGCAGTTTGATTATTACATCTTATAATCCT
Source organism: Triturus cristatus (assembly GCF_964204655.1). Lineage (NCBI taxonomy): Eukaryota > Metazoa > Chordata > Amphibia > Caudata > Salamandridae > Triturus > Triturus cristatus. The sequence continues at coordinate 419,949,107 of NC_140593.1, forward strand.
AACTGACTCAGGGAACTAGGTAGAAATACAAGTTTAGTACGCCTGAACTCAGAATGATGAAATACATCTTTTAGTGAAGTTGGTTTTAACATTCTGTGTTTCAAAATACCACTTTTAGAAAGTAGGTATTTTCTTGTCTAACTATCCAAGCCTGCCTCTGCTAGGTTGTGTTTTCCTTGTCTGGAGTTTGAGTGACCGGGGCTGGGGGATTCCAGGAGACAGAGTGAGTCAGCACAGGGCTGAATAGAGAGATCTGCATGCAGATGGGTGGGAGGAGTTGCACCTGGGTCCTGAGTAGGGCTGTGCCTTCCCTCCACAATGCTTGCTCCACCTCCTGTGGTGTGTCTGAAGTCCCTGGCCTACACTGTGAAAGGAAAGAAGGAGTCTTGTAAACAAAGTGCTCCAGGACTGACCAGAACTGGTATGGACTAGGCAAAGGCCTCTCTGCCTTCAAAGAACAAAGACAACATTAGTATAAAAGGGGGGACCCAGACCCCAGAACTTTAGATTACTTTTGGGAAACAAGAAGAACCTTTGCTGAGGAGAGGAACCAGAGACACTGAGGAGGAGACTATCCCTAAACTGAGTGCTGTTTGGGGGATTGGCCTGCAGTGGTTGCCTGACTGCCAAAGAAAGGAGAAAGGACGTTTGTGCTACTTTCATTCAACTTGTGAAGAATCAGATGACACCTTTAGCGTGAGTGATGTATGTTGAAGGCTGTTCACTGTAGCCGCTCGTTTTGTGTGCCTCTAGCGATACTGCAGCTTCCTCCCCTCTCCTAATACGAGGGAAGGTATCTTGCTGGCATTATCTGTTTGTGCACTATTTTATTTTTATGTTCCTCAGCTGTTTTAAAGAAAACGTATTTACTATTTACCCATCCGCTTACCTGCACATAAAAATTGGTTATACTCCTCGCTATTTAGCGAGTCTCTCTGGTTCTTTCAGGGGATTGTGCCACTTTTGGCCGCCATCTTTGTTAGCGCTCTAGCGCTTCTGCAGTTGGGGCTATTTCAGGCAGGATCATGCAAGCGCGCAGCGCAACAGATGACACCTTTAGCGTGAGTGATGTATGTTGAAGGCTGTTCACTGTAGCTGCTCGTTTTGTGTGCCTCTAGCGATACTGCAGCTTCCTCCCCTCTCCTAATATGAGGGAAGGTATCTTGCTGGCATTATCTGTTTGTGCACTATTTTATTTTTATGTTCCTCAGCTGTTTTAAAGAAAACGTATTTACCCATCCGCTTACCTGCACATAAAAATTGGTTACACTCCTCGCTATTTAGCGAGTCTCTCTGGTTCTTTCAGGGGATTGTGCCACTTTTGGCCGCCATCTTTGTTAGCGCTCTAGCGCTTCTGCAGTTGAGGCTATTTCAGTCAGGATCATGCAAGAGCGCAGCGCAACAGATGACACCTTTAGAGTGAGTGATGTATGTTGAAGGCTGTTCACTGTAGCTGCTCGTTTTGTGTGCCTCTAGCGATACTGCAGCTTCCTCCCCTCTCCTAATACGAGGGAAGGTATCTTGCTGGCATTATCTGTTTGTGCACTATTTTATTTTTTATGTTCCTCAGCTGTTTTAAAGAAAACTTATTTACCCATCCGCTTACCTGCACATAAAAATTGGTTACACTCCTCGCTATTTAGCGAGTCTCTCTGGTTCTTTCAGGGGATTGTGCCACTTTTGGCCGCCATCTTTGTTAGCGCTCTAGCGCTTCTGCAGTTGGGGCTATTTCAGGCAGGATCATGCAAGCGCGCAGCGCAACAGATGACACCTTTATCGTGAGTGATGTATGTTGAAGGCTGTTCACTGTAGCTGCTCGTTTTGTGTGCCTCTAGCGATACTGCAGCTTCCTCCCCTCTCCTAATACGAGGGAAGTTATCGTGCTGGCAATATCTGTTTGTGCACTATTTTATTTTTATGTTCCTCAGCTGTTTTAAAGAAAACGTATTTACCCATTCGCTTACCTGCACATACAATTTGGTTACACTCCTCGCTATTTAGCGAGTCTCTCTGGTTCTTTCAGGGGATTGTGCCACTTTTGGCCGCCATCTTTGTTAGCGCTTAACGCTTCTGAAGTTGGGGCTATTTCAGGCAGGATCATGCAAGCGTGCAGCGCAACTGATGACACCTTTAGCGTGAGTGATGTATGTTGAAGGCTGTTCACTGCAGCTGCTCGTTTTGTGTGCCTCTAGTGATACTGCAGCTTCCTCCCCTCTCCCAATACGAGGGAAGGTATCTTGCTGGCATTATCTGTTTGTGCACTATTTTATTTTTATGTTCCTCAGCTGTTTTAAAGAAAACGTATTTACCCATCCGCTTACCTGCACATAAAAATTGGTTACACTCCTCGCTATTTAGCGAGTCTCTGGTTCTTTCAGGGGATTGTGCCACTTTTGTCCGCCATCTTTGTTAGCGCTCTAGCGCTTCTGCAGTTGGGGCTATTTCAGGCAGGATCATGCAAGCGCGCAGCGCAACAGATGACACCTTTATCGTGAGTGATGTATGTTGAAGGCTGTTCACTGTAGCTGCTCGTTTTGTGTGCCTCTAGCGATACTGCAGCTTCCTCCCCTCTCCTAATACGAGGGAAGGTATCTTGCTGGCATTATCTGTTTGTGCACTATTTTATTTTTATGTTCCTCAGCTGTTTTAAAGAAAACGTATTTACCCATCCGCTTACCTGCACATAAAAATTGGTTACACTCCTCGCTATTTACCGAGTCTCTCTGGTTCTTTCAGGGGATTGTGCCACTTTTGGCCGCCATCTTTGTTAGCGCTCTAGCGCTTCTGCAGTTGGGGCTATTTCAGGCAGGATCATGCAAGCGCGCAGCGCAACAGATGACACCTTTATCGTGAGTGATGTATGTTGAAGGCTGTTCACTGTAGCTGCTCGTTTTGTGTGCCTCTAGCGATACTGCAGCTTCCTCCCCTCTCCTAATACGAGGGAAGTTATCGTGCTGGCAATGTCTGTTTGTGCACTATTTTATTTTTATGTTCCTCAGCTGTTTTAAAGAAAACGTATTTACCCATTCGCTTACCTGCACATACAATTTGGTTACACTCCTCGCTGTTTAGCGAGTCTCTCTGGTTCTTTCAGGGGATTGTGCCACTTTTGGCCGCCATCTTTGTTAGCGCTCTAGCGCTTCTGCAGTTGGGGCTATTTCAGGCAGGATCATGCAAGCGCGCAGCGGGCGTACCTATGGCGCGCCGGAGGGGCGCCAGAGGCAAGCCCGTCTGCGCCCGTCCGCGCCAGTCCGCCGCCAGCAGCCAGGATTTCTGGTAGGTTACTACCACCTATAGCACCTATTGATAACTCAAACCTACATGTTGTAAATTCCCTCCTTATTTCTATCGTATATTGGAGGCCCCTTTTTCATGTCGAGTTTGCAGATTTCAGTGTATGGAATGCCCTTGCCCCTCCTTGTTTACTGTATCACAGCTTGATCTTAAAGCTCCATTTCAATCTTTGAAGGACATTTCTTCTAATCATTTATCTCCCCTAGGGAAAAATCGTGAGTGGAACTGTTTTTTGGCTAATGTTAGATCGCTTCCTAAACATTCCACAGACATATGGGATATCTTGACTGACTTAAAGCCTGATATGGGTTTCATCACCGAGACCTGGATCAAACCATCTTCCAGCCCTGCCATTGCCTTGGCTATCCCGGAGGGCTATCAGATATTGAGACAGTACAGAATAGGCAAAGTGGGAGGGGGTATAGCCTTAATTTATAAAGAGGAGTTAACAGTTACCATATTAGATCAGACGGAGACAGAAGCATTTGAATGCCTAGTGTTTAGATTGGACCTCTCCGCACGTTGTAGCTGGAAAGGTGCTTTGGTCTATAGACCGCCTGGCTCAGTATTGGATTTTACCAGCCAGTTGCAAGACTTTATTTCTCCTTATATAATTGCCTCACGTAAATTTCTTTTGCTTGGAGATTTTAAAATCCATAGCGAAGATGTCTCTAATCAGGATGCAAGAATATGTCTTGAAGATCTGGCAGCTCGTGGATTGGTTAAAATCAATTCTGCTCCTACCCATATAGCGGGTCATACCTTGGATCTTATCCTCACCAATTCACAGGACATTAAATGTGGTGAGACTTACCCGCTCACCTGGTCCGATCATTCATTAATAAACTTTCAACTTTTTAGTCCTATTAATTATATTCCTGTTGCAACTACTACTCCGGCCACTCGTCAGTATAGACCTTGGCCCAAATTGACTCCTAATCATTTTTCCTTGCTCTTTTCGACGTGGGATAGGGATACTATGCTTTGTGATGTCAATCAGCTACTCAACCTTTTTAATTCTACTGTGTTTAGTTTGCTCGATAGAGTAGTCCCCATGAAACCTCTCACTCATCCTCTTAAAAACACCTCTACTGGTTGGTATTCGTCTGTTTTACGAGAGGAGAAAAGCTCTTGCAAGAAGCTAGAGCGTGTATGGCGTCGTTCGCATAATGAGCAAGCTAAATCCAACTATAGGGCTGCAATATCTAATTATCACAATAATATTAAATAGGCTCGTAAAATGCACATTGCATCTGTATTGGAGCATGCAGGCAATAATTCCAGAATGCTTTTCCAAATTGTAAGAGATTTTACTAACCCTAAATCCTGCGAAACTAGGGATATCTCCTCTCAAACTTTAAGTGATAGTATTTCCTCCTTTTTTATACAAAAGGTTGAAAATATTTATCAAAAAATCACTTTATCCAATACTTCCTTTCCAGTCTCTATTGCAGCTTCACCAGATTGCGTCAGTGAAAATTCTCAATTACTTGCTTTTCCCAATATTACCATCACAGAAGTAGTATCACTCCTGGAATGTACTAAATCTGGATCCCCACTTGATATCATCCCAGCTAAGATTGCTTCTAAGCTTTCGGTTCAGCTCGCTCCTCCCATATGCTCTATCATTAATAGTTCTTTGAAATCTGGTAGTCTCGCCCAAAGTTGGAAACATGCTCAAATTATTCCCATCTGTAAAAACCTAAAAATCCCTCCTGCGGAACTGACTAACTATCGTCCGATCTCTTTGCTCCCTCTACAGAGTAAGCTTATTGAAAAACATATTAATAAGCATTTATCAGCATTTATTGAGTCCACTTGTGCACTCGATATCTCCCATTCAGGCTTTCGTGCTAAGCATAGCACAGAGACTGCTCTAGTGGAAGTAACGGACATTATTAGGATGGCTCTGGATCAAGGTCAAGCGGCACTTTTGGTGCTGCTTGACCTTTCATCAGCATTCGCCACTATCTCTCATCGAGTTTTGCTGTCCAGATTACAGGGGCTTGGGATTAAAGGACTTGCATTGAAGTGGTTGTCAGATTTTCTGACTAACAGAACTCAGGCAGTGACATTAGGTTCTTTTACTTCCGCTCCCTCACAAGTCACCAGGGGTGTCCCCCAGGGCTCATGTTTGAGCCCCACTTTGTTTAACATCTACGTGACCCCCCTGGCTAAATTTATGAGGAATTTGGGGTTTAACCCTATTTCTTACGCAGATGATACCCAACTCCTCCTCACCTTTGACAAAAAAAGATCAGACATACAACAAATTTTCTCCCAGGGTATGATGGCAATAGCTTCTTGGATGAAAATAAATGATCTCCAATTAAACTCTGAAAAATCTGAGATTATGTTGTTTGGGGGTGCTGCTATTAGCCGGTCGCCAAATTGGTGGCCTGAGGAGTTGGGTAAAGCCCCTACTCCTAAGGAGGAGGTAAAAAACTTGGGCATTAAACTCGACCTAAAACTTACTCTGGACACTCACATTAATACAACTGTTGGCACCTGTTACCATATTCTGAGTCTCCTTAGGAGAATCTTTCCACTGCTCCCTATTTCCAGTAGGAAGACCCTGATTCAGGCACTGATTATGAGCAGAATTGACTATTGTAATGCCCTACTACTCTCTACACATGTAGCCTCATTGGGTAAATTACGGGTCATCCAAAATACGGCAGCCCGCCTGGTAACTGGCTTACCTTCTAGGACCCCCTCTTTGCCTTTGTTATCTAAGCTCCACTGGTTACCAGTAAAAAAAAGAGTGGAATTTAAAATGGGCTGTATGATATTTAAGGCCTTAAACAAGCTTAGTCTCTCCTATCTTGCCAGGAAACTTACTGGATGTTCACTCAGATCGGGTGCTAAAAGACTTCTCTCGATTCCGAGAATCAATAAGGTCCGCACTGGTGGCAAAGCCTTCTCTTATCTGGCTCCAAGTTTTTGGAATAGCCTTCCTCAATACCTTCGCGCTGAAATGACCCTTCCCAAGTTTAGAAAGTTGATGAAAACCTATCTTTTCTAAACTTAGTGCTGGGATAGTCATCTGTTACAAGCGCAGAGATACCCCTTGGGGTGATTCAGCGCTATATAAAATTATAAAATAAAATAAATCTCCAAGGGCTTGAGATAGAGCTTGCCTCCTGCTGAAGTCTCAGGGACAACAGACTTCACCAACCAGCTCCCCTGCCTTCCCTGGCTGCGAATTAAGTGCCTGCTGGGCCTTCTGAGAGACTGCGTGTCGCTGGGAGCTGGAAGCGCGACTTAAGACGAAGAAGCGTGTCACCACCGCAGCCATTGTCGTTGCATCACCGGAGAAGTGTGTCGCCGTCGCAGCAGATGCCGTTGCATCATCGGAGAAGCATGCTGCCACTGTGGCTGTCGCCATCACATCAACCGAAGAGCCTCACATCACCAGAGAAGAGTGTCGCCGTCGCAGCAGACGCCATTGCATCACCAGAGTAGAGTGTCGCTGCTGTAGCTGCTGTCGTCACCTTGCTGAGAAAGCGTGCCGCCGCTGCCGCTGTCGCATCACCGAGGCACCCCGCTTCCCTGGAGAAGAGTGTCACCGTCGCAGCAGATGCCGTCGCATCACCAGAGAAACGTGTTGCAGGGCCTGTTGCGGCTCAGTAGATTTGTTGAGTCGCCGCACGGCCGTCGGGCGTGCACGCATAGTTGTTGCATCAAGTCAAAGACGCCATTTTGTTTCATTGCACCTGATCTTCATCGCATCATGGCATTGCTGGTCACATCGCCACGGAAACGCAGTAAGAAACTGACGCATCACCTCCCCACGCCGCAAAGAACCGACGCATCACCGTCTGCCACGCAGCAGTAGGGAACCGACGGATCACCGTTCTTCCCTGCAACACTTTCGTTGTATAGCGTTAGGCATCCAAAGGTACATTGAATTTAAAGTGTTGCATTCACCATCTTAAGAGAACTAAGCTGTTTCTACATTTTCAAAGTACAGTATTGTGGATTTTTGTCGTTTGTGGTCTTGTGATAAATCTATATAAAGAATACTTATTTTTGATATAAAACCTGTGTGGTGTCCACCTGTAGTGTTGTCACTCGATTACTGTATGTGTTCACAAATGCTTTACACACTGCCTCTGAGATAAGCCTGTCTGCTTGTGCCAAGCCACCAAGGGGTGAGCAGGGGTCTAGAAGTAAGGGTCTCTATTTGGTCAAAGGTACCCACCTCTGCCAACTAGAGACCCCCAGTTTGAACAATGTCATACATTGACCCCAGTACAGAGATCTGGGCATAAATCCATTGGGTTTTTTTGTTGCTCTCCATGCCACAGGAGTCAAGCTATCCTGGCTGATGAGGGGTGAAACCCCGAAACTGGCTATAGCATGCTTGTTTCCAGTCCAGGGAGGACCTGGCCTGGCAATTCGGGCTGGACTCTTCCCATTGGGCGCAGGGTCAAGACTGATTTAAATAGGGCTGGGTTCAAACTGGAATGGCATGGGGAGCAAAAACACAATGGACTTAGGCCCAGATCTCTATATTGAGGTGTATGTATGACATTGTTCTGCAATCTGTCTATCAAGTGTTCTTCCTGCATTTGTCACCCCAAGTGGGAGGGGTATGCCCAGATGTAGGTCCCGTGCTCTCCATGCCACTGGAGTCAAGCTATCCAGGCTGATGAGGGGTGAAACCCCGAAACCGGTCCTAGGGTGCTTGTTTCCAGTCCAGGGAGGACCTGGCCTGGCAATTCGGGCTGGACTCTTCCCATTGGGCGCAGGGTCAAGACTGATTTGCATAGGGCTGGGTTCAAACTGGAATGGCATGGGGAGCAAAAAATCAATGGCCTTAGGCCCAGATCTCTATATTGAGGTGTATGTATGAAATTGTTCTGCATTCTGTCTATCAATTGTTCTTCCTGCATTTGTCACCCCAAGTGGGAGGGGTATGCCCAGATGTAGGTCCCGTGCTCTCCATGCCACTGGAGTCAAGCTATCCTGGCTGATGAGGGGTGAAACCCCGAAACCGGTCCTAGGGTGCTTGTTTCCAGTTCAGGGAGGACCTGACCTGGTAGTTCGGGCTGGACTGTTCCCATTGGGCATAGTGTCAAAACTGATTTGCATAGGGCTGAGTTCAAACTGGAATAGCATGGGGAGCACAAAAACTATGGATTAAGGCCCAGATCTCTGTACTGGGGTGAATGTATGACATTGTTCTGCATCAATTGTTTTTTTTGCACATCACACATGAGCTGCATCTGAAGAGCTGTGTGAGAGTCTCTACACTGGAACAGAATATGAGTGGCACATCACTTATGAGGTGCATAGGTGGAGCTGAGATAGCGTCTTTGTGCTGGAACAGAAGATGTGTTGCATATCAAGTATGAGGTACATCAGCAGAGCTGTGTGAGAGTCCCAGAGGTGGAACACAAGTGTTGCACACCACCCATGGACAGAGCTGTGTGAAAGTCCCACCACTAGAACAGAAATGAGCAGCACATCACTCATGAGGTGCATTGACGCAGCTGTGTGAGAGTCTCTGTGCTGGAACAGAAAGTGTGCAGGCTTATCACTCTTGAGGTGCATCAGTAGAGGTATGTGAGACTCATACTTAGAACAGAAGATGAGCAGCACATCACCCATCCACAAAACTGTGTGAGAGTCTCAGCGTGCATGACCGGTGCTGTGTGAGGGCCTCAGCACGGGACACGACCAGAAGATGAGCGGCACATCACGCATGAGGTGCATCTTCAGAACTGTGTTAAAGTCTCAGCAGAAACAGAAGATGAGTGACACATTACACATGAGGTGCATCAGCAGAGCTGTGTGAGACTCAGTGGTGGAACAGAAGATGAGCTGCAAAACAGACGAGAGGGCAGAGCTGAGTAAGGGTCTCAGCAATGGAACAGGAGATCTCCTGCACATAAAACATGAGGTACATTGGCCAAGCTGTGTAAGCCTCAGCACTGAAAAAGATGAGCCGCACATCACACATGATGTGCATGAGCGGTGCTTTGTGAGAGCCTTAAGGCTGGATAAGAAGATGAGCAGCACATAAGATATGAGTAGCATTAGCAGAGCAATGTAGGAATCTCAGTGATGCCACAGATGTCCTTCAAATCACACATGAAGCAATCTGTAGAGCTGTGTGAGTATCAGAGCTAGAACAGATGTGCAGCATATCACATAGGAGGTGTATAAGCAGAGCTTTGTGGGTGTCAGCGCTGAAACAGAACAAGAGAGGCACATCACACAGGAGGTGCATTGGTGGAGCGGTGTGGGAGTTTCCAAAATGGAACAGAAGATGAGCAGCTCATGGAGTGCATAAGCAGAGCTGTGTGGGAGACTCATCGCTGGATTAGAAGATAAGGTATACATCACCCATGAGATGGAGTTGTCCGAGTCTCAGTGCTGGAATAAAATATGAGCAACACATCACACATAAGGTGCATCAGTGGAGCTGTGTGTCTCAGTGATGAAACAGAAGATGAGCTGCACATCACACGAGGTGCATTGACAGATCTGTGTGAGAGTCTCAGCACTGGAACAGAAGATCAGCAATACATCACATATGAAGAGCATCAGTGGAGCAGTGTGGGAGTCTCAGCACTGGAACAGAACATAAGTGGCACATCACACAAAGTGCATCGGCAGAACTTTGTGAGTCTCAGGGCTGTAACTAAAGATGTGCTGCACATCTTGCATGATGAACATTAGAAATGCTGTGTGAGAGTCTCAGCACTGCAACAGAAGATAAGCAACACATCACATGTGAGATGCATCAGTGTAGGTATGTGAAGGTCTCGATGTTGGAATTGAAGATGTTCTGTACATCAGACATATTGTGCATTGGTGGAGCTGAGGAAGTCTCACTGCGTTTACAGAAGATGTGCTGCACATCACTTGAGGTGCATCAAAAGAGCTGTGTGAGTCTCATCTCTGAAACAGTAGAAAAACCGCACATCACACAAAAGGTGCATCAGCGGAGTTGTGTGAGAATCTCTTCACTGGAACAGAAAATGTGCCTCACATGATACATGAGGTGCATGAGCAGAGCTATGTGAGAGTCTCAGTGCTGGAACAGAAGATGAGCGACTCATCAGCAGAGTTGTGTGAGAGAGTCTCAGGACTGGAACAGAAGATGTGCAGCACGTCACTCATGATGTGCATGACCGGGGCTGTGTGAGAGCCTCAGAACAGGACAGGACCAGAAGATGAGTGGCACATCACGCAGGTGCTGCTTCAGCAGAGCTGCGTGAGAATCTCATTGCTGACACTGAAGATAAGCGGCACTTCTGACATGAAGTGCATCAGCAGACCTGTGTGAGGGTCTCATCGCTGGAACAGAAGATGAGCAGCAAATCAGGTGCTTTGGCAGAACTATGTGTGAGTCTGTTGGAACCAGCAGTGTCTGGTTGGCTGAAGGAATGCCCCCAGCCAGGCAAAACTACTGCTCCCATCAAGAGCAGGTGATTACATTCACTGTATAACCCCTGCTCACCCTTGGGTAGCTTGGCTTTGAGCAGTCAGGCTCACTACAGAGGCACTGTGTAAAGCAAAGGCACAGCAACCACTTGTGATAAATACACTTGGCATCACAAAGGAGGATTTATTTTTATATTTAACACCTATTCAATCATTATAACATGACCATCATATACTTTTGGGCATAAAACACATTAGGAAATATTACTAGCATTAGGCACACTCATATTGTTATGATATTACTATTATGTACGCTGGACAACTCCTAATCAAACTTTCTCCCCAAATTGAGAGAGAACACCCTTATGTGGTGCACAATAAGAAAATTATACACATACAGGAAAATAGAACACTTTTTAGCACCACCTCAAGCCGGAGCCACGAGGAAAACCCAATTTCAAAAGGTATTGTGCATTTGACAACAATCAACATATAATGCGGCACCGCCAGCCAGTGTTGTGAATCACAGGCGGTCCACACACGATCACTCACACACATTCACTCATTCCGCACCACTATGCGGTGCAACAGGTATCAGCCAGACCGTACAGCATGCTCTAACACACACATATGAACTCAGAGACTTAATGCGATGCCACTGGTGCCCAGCAGATCAATGATTCACCTTCTGCAGCCTCAGTGGCCCATGCCTCCCTCCACCCTCTAGTTCACCCCCATTGTCCTATACCCCCAGATGAAAGATAACCAACCCAGCCCCCCCAGGACACTAGGCCACACGCAGCCAAAGTCACACTGTCTGGGTCCTTGGGAAGCAGGTGGGAATACATTTTTAATTAGGAGGTATATGTTAACAAGGGATAGATTAGCAGCCACTCTGGAAGCTCACCCACAGGTCTCAAAACACAAAGGAGTCACGCAGTCTCTTAACCTGCTTCCGAACTCTCTAAGAGGCATTTCTTCAACCCAGTCTATCTTTCTCGCTACTACCTGGCGCCAAGATGTCTCCAGGAGGGGCCAGGTGTGGAGAGGAAATTGGTCCGCCTTGATCAGGATCTACAATGGAAAAACCGGTCGATGGGTGCACGATGATCCAGGTCGAGCCCAAGCAATCCGGGCACAGCACTTTCTGTGCATTGGAATGAGCCACACCAAGCACTTCAGATTTGAAATAAGATAAGTTGCAAATTCCGCGCCTCCCTGGAAAGGTGGCACAATGACCGGTACACGTTGAGATGGATTGCACCAGGCAATTCCAGTCAGACACAGCAAAGAGATGCAATTCTGTACCACGCTGGAAAGGGGGCACCACGTCCAGTGCACGATGATACAGCTGCACCAGACCAGTCCGGTCTCACACACACAGGTGCACGTTCAGCAGAGCCACATGAGGTAGAATGAGGCACTACTCCGGGTACACGATTTCTGGGGCTCCGCACAAGACAATCCCGTCTCCAGACGCAAGTCTTAGTTCCATGCTCGCACCATGCTACCAGTTGAGATTCAGTAGCTGAGGTAGACACTTGAGAGGGCACCACTCTCCAGATGTCACAGCGAGATGGTGTAGGTCCCTCGAGGGAGATCTTTGATGTCCCTGAGATCTCTGAGAGGACAGGAGGCTCGCGGTCAGGCCCTTGGAGAGCACACGGCAGGGTGCCACACTTCAGCAGGTCCCTGGCCCAGGCCAGCCTCTGTTTGGGCAGTTATCCTCCATGTGCATAGTTCTTTGACAATGTGCACCACACAGTCTGGGTTCTCTGGTGCCATGTATCCACAAGCATATCTCACCCCTTGCTGAAGGATGGTACCTGTAGTTATACTGTTGTGTGTTTTTGAAGTTACGGTGGGGTTTTACCTTTGAACCACAAATGATTCCTCATAATTGTAGGCCACTGTCATAGGACAGTGGAATGCAGATCTTAATCTTTAGTGGAGCTATGATCCAGCCCCTAGAGGCTAAGTGTCACAACCTCTATCTTCAATCTATACCATTCAGCACTCAAAGGGCAGAGGTTTGCCGTTCTCATGGGGTGCCCAGAGTTAATGGCTGTTGATTGGGGAATGTACCGACGTGCTCCCCACTGACCCCTAGTGTCCACTGGAGCCAGACACCATAGTCCCCGAGACGCTTGAAGCACAGATATGTCCATATTCCATAAGTAGCTTTTCTAAGTGAATCATGCCAAACCCCCCTTTACCAATGGAAAGGGTTTGGCACTGCTGAGTCTATTGATATGAAACATCATGAGGCCTCATAGGTAGTGATAACAAACATAGGTATTCCTCATTACCTGCGCACATATGCCAGGCTGTGTGTGAGTCTCAGCACTGAAACAGGATGAGCTACAAATCACATGAGGTGCATAAGCAGAGTTGGGTGAGAGCCTCAACTCTGGACCAGAAGATGAGTGGCACATTACACATGTGGTGCATCAGCATGGCTGTGTGAGAGTTTCAACACTGAAAGACTAAATGTACATCACATGAGGTACACCGATGGAGCTGTGTGAGACTCATCGCCCAAACAGAAGATGAGCGGCATATCACTCATGAGGTGCATCAAAGTGCTGTAACAGAAGATGTTCTGCAAAACACTCAAGGTGCATCAGCAGACCGTTATGAGATTCTCAGCGCTGTAACTGAAGATGAGCTGCACTTTACATGAGGTGCAGTGGTTGAGCTGCAGATGTTCACATCAAACATGAGGTGCAATGTCACAGCTCTATATGTCTCCGTGCTGGAACAGAAGATGAGCTGCATATCATACAAGGTGCATTGAGAGACTTGTGTAAGAGTCTCAGCGTTGAAACAGGAAGAACCGTCTATCACACTAGGTTCATCTGCAGAGCTTTGTGAGAGTCTCAGTGGTGGAACAGATGTGCGGCACATCACCCATGAGCACAGCTGTGCTAGTCTCACCCAGTGGCGTAGCTAGCCCTCTGGCCGCCTGTGGCGGGTCCTTCGTTTGCCGCCCCACAGTGTCGGATGAAGAGCAGTGGCGGGGTGCTGGCAATTGCCATCCTGAGATGGCAGGCAGGAGGAGCAGGGAGTGGGGTGTGTGGAGACCGCCGACCCCAAAACTCAGGCCACTGGTCTCACCCATACAACCAAAGATGAGCGGCACATCACACATAAGGTGCAGGAGCTGTGTGAGAGTCTCAGCAATGCAACAGAAGATGAGCTACACACCACACATGAGGAGCATTGGCAGAGTTGTGTGAATCACAGCGCTAGAACAAAAGATGTGCAGCAGATCAAACATGAGGCGTATCAGAAGAGCTGTGCGAGAGACTCATTACTCGAACAAAAGAGGAGCAGCACATTAAAAATGAGTTGCATTGGCAGAGCTGTGTGAGTTGCAGAGCTAAAATAGAAGATGAGCGGCCCATCACACTTTGCAAAACTGTTTAACCGTTTCACCTCTGGAGCAGAAGAGCGGCATATCACTCATGAGGTGCATCGGTAGACCTGTGTGAGTGTCCTTGCTGGAACAGAAGATGTCCTGCAAAAAACTCATGATGTGCACCAACAGATTTTTGTGAGAGTCCCTGTGCTGGAGCTGAAAATGTGTTGCACATCACACGAGGTGCATCAGCAGAGGTATTCGAGAGTCTAAGCAATGGAGCAGAAGATGAGCTGCACATGACATGAGATGCATTGGTGGAGCTGTGTGAGGGTCTGGGTGCTGGAACAGATGTTCTGTACATCACACATACAGTGCATCGAGAACTGGAACAGAAGGATGAGCAGCACATCAAAAAAAGGTGCATTGGCAGAGCTGTGTGAGAGTCTAAGCGATGAAACATGTTGAGCAGCACATCAAAAATTAGGTGCATCAGCAGAGCCCTCTGAGAGTCTCAGCTCTGTAACTGAAGATGAGCTGCACATCACATATGAAATGCATCAGAGGAGCTGTGTAAGAGTGTCCACGCTGGAACAAATGAGCGGCACATCTCACGAGGTGCATGAGCCAAATTGTGTGAGAGCCTAGCGCTGGAACAGAAGATGAGCAGCACATCAAAAATTAGGTGCATTGGCAGATCTGTGTGAGAGTTCCAGCAGTGGAACAGATGTGCTGCACATCATTCATGAGGTTCATTGGAAGAGCTGTGTGAGAGTCCCAGCAGTGGAACAAATGTGCGGCACATCATTCATGAAGTACATTTGAAGAGCTGTGTGAGAGTCTCAGCGGAAAAGAACATGAGCAGCATATCACCCATAAGATGCATCAGTGGAGCTGTGTGAAAGTCTTATGGCTTGAAAGGAAGATAAGTGGCACAACACTCATGAGGTGCATCCACAGAGCTTCTGGGGGTCTCCGCTCTGGAAAAACTGATATGATGCAAATTACACATAAGGTACATTGGTGGAGTTGCGCGAGTCTCACCGCTGGAATGGAAAATGTGCGGCCCATCACACATGAGGGCCATCTGCAGAGCAAAGTGGGAGTCTCAGCCCTGTAACAGAAGATGTGCTGCACAACACAAGAGGTATATCGGCACGGATGTATGTCGTTACAACGCACACTTTTACAACGCATGCACTTACAACGCATTTTTCACAACGCAACATCCACTACAACGCATTCCATTACATCGCATACTACCTTTACAACGCATACCATTACAACGCATAATATTACATTGCATTTAAGGTAAGTATTGGATAGTATAGGGGTAAAAATTACTATTCTTACTCCAGGGGGTGCAACAGTAGGGTAAGTGTTGGATAGTATAGGGGTAAACATTATTATTCTTACTCCAGGGGGTTCAACAGTAGGGTAAGTGTTGGATAGTATGGGGGTAAAAATTACTATTCTAACTCCAGGGGGTGCAACAGTAGGGTAAGTGTTGGATAGTATAGGGGTAAAAATTACTATTCTAACTCCAGGGGGAGCAACAGTAGGGTAAGTGTTGGATAGTGTAGGGGTTTTAATGTAATATTATGCGTTGTAATGGTATACGTTGTAAAGGTAGTATGCTATGTAATGGAATGCGTTGTAAAGGTAGTTTTTAAAAATGCGTGGTAGTGTCATGCGATGTAATGGAATGCGTTCTAGTGGATGTTGCGTTGTAAAAATTGTGTTGTAAGTGTAGTGCGTTGTAATAGTTGCGTTGTAAAGGTTGTTCCCCTATCGGCACAGATGTGTGATAGTCTCAGTGCTGTAACAAAAGAATAGCTGCATGCACAAGAGGTGCATCTGTGGAGCTGTATGAGAGTCTCAGCACTGGGACAGAAGATGAGCAGCACATCACAAATGAGGTGAATCGGCAGAGTTATGTGAGAGTCTCAGTGCTGGGACAGAAGATGAGCGGCACATCACCCATCGGCAAAACTGTGTGAGAGTCTCAGCGCTGTAACAAAGGAATAGCTGCAATCACACAAGGCGCATCAGCAGAGCTGTGTGAGGGTCTCCGCGCTACAACAATCGATGTTCCGCACATCAAACTCGAAGTACGTCGGTTGACCTGAGTAACACTCTCAAACGCTGGAAAAGAAGATCTGGTGCACATCACAAAAGGTGCATTGGCAGAGCAGCGGGAGTCTCACAGCTAAAACAGAAGATGTGCTGCACATCATACAAGGTGCATTGGAAAAGCAGCGTGAGTCTCAGAGCTAAAACAGAAGATGTGCTGCACATCACACTAGGTGCATTGGAAGAGCTGTGTGAGAGTCTCAGAGCTGAAACAGAAGATGTGCTGCACATCATACAAGGTGCATTGGAAAAGCAGCGTGAGTCTCAGAACCAAAACAGAAGATGTGTTGCATATCACACAAGGTGCATTGGAAGAGCAGCACGAGTCTCAGAGCTAAAACAGAAGATGTGCTGCACATCGCACAAGGTGCATTGGCAGAGCAGCGTGAGTCTCAGAGCTAAAACAGAAGATGTGCTGCATAATACACAAGGTGCAATGGAAGAGCAGCGTGAGGTGCATGAGGGGAGCTGTGTGAGAGTCTCAGCACTGGAACGGAAGATGAGTGGCACATCACACGAGGTGCATGAGGGGAGCTTTGTAAGAGTCTCAGCGCTGGAACGGAAGATGAGTGGCACATCACACATGAGGTACATGAGGGTAGCTGTGCGAGAGCCTCAGTGCTGGAACACAAGATCAGTGGCACATCATGCATGAGGGGCATGAGAAGAGCTGTGTGAGCCTCAGCGCTGGAATGGAAGATGAGTAGCATATCATACATGAGGGGCATGAGGGGAGCTGTGTGAGCCTCAGCGCTGGAACGAAATATGAATAGCACATCACACATAAGTTGCATGAGGGGTGCTGTGTGAGAGTCTCAGCGCTGGAAAGGAAGATGAGTGGCACATCACACATGCGTGGTGCATGAGCGGAGCGGTGCGAGAGTCAGCGCTAGAACACAAGATGAGTGGCACATCACACATGAGGTGCAAGAGGGGAGCTGTGCGAGAGCCTCAGCGCTGGAACACAGGATGAGTGGTACATCATGCATGAGGTGCGTGAGGGGAGCTGTATGAGAACCTCAGCGCTGGAACACAGGATGAGTGGCATGCGTGATGCATGAGGTGCTTGAGGGGAGCTGTGTGAGCAGCAAGGTGGAACGGAAGATGAGTGGCACATCACGCATGAGATGCATGAGGGGATCTGTATCAGAGCCTCAGTGCTGGAACACAAGATGAGTGGCACATCACACATGAGGTGAATGAGGGGAGCTGTGCGAGAGCCTCAGCGCTGGAAGACAAGATGAGTGGCATATCACACATGAGGTACATGAACGGAGCTGTGCGAGAGTCTCAGCACTGGAACGGAAGATGAGTGGCACATCACACGAGGTGCATGAGGGGAGCTATGTGAGAGTCTCAGCGCTGAAACTGAAGATGAGTGGCACATCACACATGAGCTGCCTTGAAGGTGCTGTGTGAGCCTCAGTGCTGGAATGGAAGATGAGAAACACATCACACATGAGGTGCATGAGGGGATGTGAGAAGTTGGCCTGATTTCTGCTGTCCACTAGTTATAGTGGGCACCCTGTATCAGTCCAAACAACCCCTTATGGTGATAGGTTAAAGACAACCTTTATTGAAAGCTATCCTGGTGGTAGCTATGGAGAGCAGCCTTCAGGCTAAGTCTTGAAGGAATGTAAAGCTGCTTGTATCACCAGTCTATAA
Organism: Triturus cristatus; assembly: GCF_964204655.1. Lineage (NCBI taxonomy): Eukaryota > Metazoa > Chordata > Amphibia > Caudata > Salamandridae > Triturus > Triturus cristatus. Next base: position 419,966,958 of record NC_140593.1, read on the forward strand.
TCTCTTGAATTACCAAATGAAAGGACAACCACACCAGGTATATTTTTAAAATATATGTATTTAAGATAAAACACCACTCTAGTCTCTTTATGAGGCTGGTGTTCGAAGTAGTTCTTTGGTGCAGGAGGTGCTCAAAGCTGAAGCTACTCGGAGCCCAAAGTACAACTTCGAGGAAGACCAGGAAGATGATGGATCAGCAAAAGATCACGGTGTCCAGGGGTCATGGTTCCACGTCACCCACGATAGCCACGGGCCTCAGCTTTGCAGTGGACTCAGGATAGCCTCAGGTAAGTCTGGTAATCCACATCTGGGGATGCAGAGACTTCGGCGTCCGGCGGGAGCTTCAGAATTGCAGACCGGACAGTTGCTTCTTTGGTACCTGCCAAGCAGGGGAGTCACTCCTTGACCCCAAGGGAGATTTCTTCAGTCTTTTAGTTGAAATAGAACGTCGAAGGTCCAGGATATATATTGCAGAGTTTCGTCCAGGGTAATCTAAAGTCGCAAGGACTGGGTTCCCATACTTATACAAAGTTTGGGGATTGAACATACTCTAGGGACCACCTATGGGAGGGTTTGGAAAGAGGGGTGGTTACACCCATTTCCTTTGTCCAGTTTTGCACCAGAGCAGTGGCAGGAAGCCCCTGCAACCGGTTTGAACTGGACTGGGCACAGGGACACCAAGTGTGCCCCCAGTGCAGGACTTCAAAGCACCAGAGAGTGCTCGAGCCCAGCCCCAATACACATCTGCCTGTCTGGGGAGGTGGTTACACCTCCCTGGGACAGCAAACCTATTGTCCAGGCCTCCCCTGTCAGAGTTTTGGTCAGCAGCAGGAGGCCAGACCCATGTCTGTGGCAGTGGCATCCATTTTGTGATGCCAGGGCTATAGAAAGGCCTTACTGGGTAGTCCAGTGTGAGCATGTCTCTCCCTCTAGAAGGGTGGAATGTTACCCCCCCCGCCAGAACTGGCAGGGGGTAGTATTTCAAAGCGTTTGACACCAAACACGACATGTTTCCGTGCAGCCAGTCCAAAGATAGCATTTACCGCGAGCTTATAATGCACTTAAGGGTATATGGTCAGGCTGCACCAAAATCAGCATCAGAGGAGGTATTCCGAACGCTGCAGAGGGGCTCTGCTCATGCAGGGGCACCCTCTCACATAAAAACCAAGCACTCTGCCTTCAGTATTGTTAAGATCTGCAATAGGAGTTACTTATAGGTTTTATATGTGTGTGCAATGGTAGTGATATAGGTAGCCTATACCACAGTAAGGGGTGCAGGCACCACCTTACCCAGACTGCAGTAGCAGACCTGTGGTGTCATTTTGGAGTGCTTCCCAGGGGTGGCATAATACATGCTTCAGCCCCTGGTAGTCCTCTGAGGTACCTATGCCCTAGGTACATATTATACCATATACTAGGGTCTTATAAGGCACTCCAGAATCCAATTAGAAATGTACCTAATGTACATGGAAACCATTTTAGAGAGTAAGCAGCTAGGCTGGGGTCCTGATTAGCAGGGCTACAGCCAGACTAAGGTCGAAAAACAGTGAAACACCAGCAAAAAGTGGGGGTACCCATGTGAAGCAGATCCTACTCTCGTACACAACCCCCCCCCCCCCAAACACAAGGACATTAAAGTAACCTTGACCAGTTGAGTCTTCATGTTCTAAGAGGAAATACCTAGAGAGTCCATCTGCATTGGCATGGTTATCCCAGGTCTATGTTTCACTGTAAAGTCCATCCCCTGTAGGGAAATGGACCACCTAAGTAGGTTGGGGTTTTCACCCTTCATTTGTTTTAGCCATAAGAGGGGCTTATGGTCTGTCTGAACAAGGAATTGAGTACCAAACAAGTATGGCCTCAACTTCTTCAGAGCCCAAACCACAGCAAAGGCCTCCCTCTCAATGGCTGACCAACGTTTCTCTCTAGGGGTCAGCCTTCTGCTTATGAAAGCTACTGGCTGATCCTGACCTTCACCATTCAATTGTGACAGTACAGCCCCTACCCCCAATTTAGATGCATCTGTTTGGACAATGAACTTCTTGGAGTAATCAGGACTCTGTAGAATGGGAGCAGGGCACATGGCCTGCTTCAGGTCATCAAATGCCTTTTGACAGCTAGCTGTCCACTAAACCTTTTTGGGGAGCTTTTTAGAGGTTAAGTCATTCAGGGGTGTCACTATTGATCCATACCCCTTGACAAATATCTTATAGTACCCAGTCAGGCCAAAGAAGGCTCTCACCTGAGTCTGGGTGGTTGGAGTAACCCAGTCAATGATGGTCTGTATTTTGCTCTGCAGTGGTTGAACCTGGCCTCCACCTACAAGGTGGCCCAGGTACACAACCTGACTCTGCCCTATCTGGCACTTGGTGGTCTTGATAGTGAGGCGTGCCTTTTGCAGGGCCTCCAAAACATTCCTTAGGTGGACCAGGTGATACTCCCAGGTGGAACTAAAGACAGCAATATCATCTAGATATGCTGCACTGCAGGCTTCCAGACCTGTGAGAACTGTATTCACCAACCTTTGGAAAGTGGCAGGTGCATTCTTCAAACCAAAGGGCATCACCACAAATTGGTAGTGCCCACTTTTTGGCTTTGCATCATCAGCTAGTCTGATCTGCCAGTAGGCACCTGTCAAGTCAAACGTGCTATGGTACTTGGCTGGTGCCAAAGTATCTATAAGCTCATCTGCCCTTAGAATTGGATGGGCATCAGTCCTAGTGACTGCATTGAGTCCTCTGTAGTCCACACAAAACCTCATTGCTCTTTTCTCAACACTGGTGTGAGGGTTTTGGCACAAGGACCACTGCACTAGCCCAAGGGCTATCTGAGGGTTCAATAACTCCCAAATCCAACATTTTCTGGACTTTTGTCCTGATACAGTCCCTGACATGGTCAGGTTGCCTATAAATCTTATTTTTAATAGGCAGACTGTCCCCAGTGTCCACTTCATGAGTGCACCAGGTAGCCTGACTTGGAGTCAGAGAAAACATGTTTCTGAACTGATTGAGCACCTGTCTGCAATCAGTTTGCTGCTGGGCAGTGAGGCTGCCTGCCAAGGCCACACCACCAACTGACCCATCATCAGGGTTCTGTGAGAAGAGGTCAAGGAGTGGGTCACTCTCTTCCTCCTGTCCCTCATCAGTAGCCATGAGCAAGCCCATGTCAGCCCTGCCTACATATGGCTCTAGCCTGTTGACATGGAGAACCCTGTGAGGACTACTAGGAGTCCCTAGATCTACTAAGTAGGTAACCTCTCCCTTCTGTTCAACAATAATGTGGGGTCCACTCCATTTGTCTTGGAAAGCTGCTGGGGCCACAGGCTCCAACACCCACACTTTTTGTCCTGGCTGGTAAACAGTCAGTGCAGCCTTTTGGTCATGCCAGGCTTTTTGCAGTTCCTGGCTAGCCTCAACGTTTTTAGTTGCCTTTTTCATGTACTCAGCCATCCTGGAGCAGAGACCAAGTACATAGTCCACTATGTCTTGCTTTGGGGGCTTGAAAGGTAACTCCCATCCTTCCTTCACCAAACACAATGGACCCCTGACAGGGTGACCAAACAGAAGTTCAAAGGGGTTGTAGCCAACCCCCTTTTGTGGCACCTCCCTGTATGCAAACAAAAGGCAGGGCAAGAGAAGGTCCCATCGTCGCATAAGCTTTTCTGGGAGCCCTTTGATCATGCCCTTTAAGGTTTTGTTGAATCTTTCAACCAAACCTTTGCAATGTGGGTGATAGGGAGTGGTGAACTTGTAAGTCACACCACACTCCTTCCACATTGCCCTCAAGTAACCAGACATGAAGTTGGTACCTCTGTCTGATACCACCTCCTTAGGAAAACCCACTCTTGAGAAAACTCCCAACAGGGCCCTTGCCACCACAGGTGCTGTAGTGGTCCTAAGGGGAATAGCTTCTGGGTACCTGGTAGCATGATCCACTACCACCAGGATAAATCTGTGCCCAGACGCTGTTTGGGGATCCATGGGACCAACAATGTCAATCCCTACCTTTTCAAAGGGCACCCCCACCACAGGTAGTGGTATCAGGGGGGCCTTTGTAGTGCCACCTGCTTTGCCACTGGCTTAGCAGGTTACACATGAGTGACACAACTCCTTTGTGTCTTCAGACATGTGGGGCCAGGGAAAGTGAGGGACAAGTCTGTCCCAAGTCTTGTTCTGGCCCAGGTGACCTGCTAAAGGGATATCATGGGCTAATGTCAATAGGAAGCCCCAGAACTTCAGAGGTATAACCAACCTCCTGGTGGCACCAGGCTTGGGGTCTCTACACTCTGAGTACAGGAGTCCATCATCCCAATACACCTTATGGGTACCACTAGCACTCCCAGCAGCCTCAACAGCAGCTTGCTGTCTGAGGGGTTCAAAAGAGGGGCAGCTCTGCTGCTCCTGGCTCAGATCTGCCCTGGAAGGTCCCCCTGTCCCAAGAACTCAACCTGATCAGGCTCAAGCTCCTCTGGGACAGTTCCTTCTTCAGGACTGTGATCATCTCCCTCCTTCTGAGTCAGGGGGGAAGGCTCTGCCTTAACCCTTCTGCTCCTCCTCTTGGATGGCACTTGGTCCATTCTTCCAGAATCCAAGGCCTGTTCAGTTTCAGACATGGTTGCCTGTGACCTGGTCACAGCAAACACATCTGCAGGGATGCCCAGCATTTCTGCATGAGTCCTGAGCTCTACTTCTGCCCAAGCTGAAGTCTCTAGATGATTTCCAAGCAAGCATTCAACTGGTGGGTCAGCACTCACCACAACCTTCTTAAGGCCAGTTACCCCTTCCCAGGAGAAGTTAACAACTGCCAGAGAATGGTCTGTTCTGACATTGCTAGCATTGGTCACTTGGTACATTTCACCAAGTATAATCTCCCCAGGATCCCCAAGATATTTTGTCACCATAGTGACACTTGCTCCTGTGTCCCTGAATGCCAAAGCCTGTACTCCATTGATTAAAAGATGTTGACTGTACTTGCCCAAGTTACTGGAACTCACAGAGGGGGTCATATCCATGCCCCCATCACAGACAACAACAGCCTGAGTGGTTTCTCTGACTAGGCCAGAGCCCAACTCAGTATCCAGGGTCAACCCTACTAAACCCTTGGCTTGTGTATTCCCACCACCAATTGTAACTGCACTAGGGGGAGCAGGTGCATTAGGGGCATTGGTGGGGGCTGGAGTATTCTCTCTTTCCCAATTCTTGGGGAGAGGTCAGATCAAAGTCTACCAGGTACTGGTGCAACAGCTGATTTTAACAGTTATTAAGAATCTTCTCCCTCATTATTAGATTGTACAATCCTATGAAGTCACACACTTTACTGCCCAATAACCAACCTTCCAGAGCCTTGGCAGCACAGTCAACAAAGTCCGCCCAGTCTTGATTTTGTGCTTCTGGGTATCCCTGAACTTTAACCTGTATTGTTCAGTGGTTAGGCCAAACCCATCTATCAGTGCACTTTTCAAGACCTGGTAATCATCAGCATCCTCTTCTCTTACAGTAAGGAGCTTATCTCTACCTTTGTCTGCAAAGGAGAGCCGTAAGATTGCTGCCCACTGCCCTTGGGGGACCTTCTGTACTTTACAGGCCCTCTCCAAGGCAGTTATCCATTTGTGGATGTCATCCCCACTCTGGTAGGGAGAGACAATCTTTCTTAGGTTTCTATGGTCATAAGACCTCTCCCTATCTCTAGGGAAATTGCTGCCACCAAGGGACTCTAGTCCCTCCTTTTTGCTAGCTCTGTAGAGCTCTAGGGCATCCCTATCTAGGGCCATCTGCTGCTTTCTGAGGTTAAACTTATCTTGCTCATACTTCAGCAGTCTCTCTCCTCTCCTGGGAGGTTTCCCTCCATCTGTGAGAAGAAACAGAGGTCCCTACAAATGAGGCAGACTGAAAAGACTCCCTTGAGAGAGATCTATTCCTTCTAACCCTACTTTCAACTCTTCCTGGAGGGACTTCCTCATCCAGTTGAGATGTGGTCACAAGATCCTGATCATTGTCATCAGTGTGGTCAGCAGCAGAGTTTGGGCCAGGGGGAGTTCCACCCCTAGATCCACCCTCAACTGCTGCCCCACCCATTCTACCTACCCCTTCAGGCCCATTAGGCCCTGAGAGATCATCCAGCCTGAGTATCTGTAAAAGATGCTGGGTGGATGGACTTTTGCCTGTCTTCAGCTTCCTAATGGAACATAAGACCCTAAGCTGTGCAAAGGTGAGATTCTCATATGTATAGGGGAGAAGCCCACTGGCTTCTGGCAGGGATCCACTGGTTCCTGGATGATTAGACATTACTAGTCTAGTGTGGTGTGGTGTATTGCACTACCTACACTAGTGTGGCCTACTAAACTCTCTTGAGTTGTAGAAAGGGTGTGCTATCCCTTAACACACAACTCTAAGTTCAGTAGAACTTACTGTATACTAAACTCAATATTGTATGTACCTAAGGTACCTTTAGTGGTTTTCAGTTGATCAATTCAATTGAGATTATCTGGTAAAACAATAGCAATCTGGAATCCCACACGCTTCACACCAATGTGAGAAGTTGGCCTGACATATGCTGTCCACTAGTTATAATGGGCACCCTGTATCAGTCCAAACAATCCCTTATGGTGATAGGTTAAAGACAACCTTTATTGAAAGCTATCCTAGTGGCAGCTATGGAGAGCAGCCTTCAGGCTAAGTCTTGAAGGAATGTAAAGCAGCTTGTTTTACCAGTCTGTAATCTCTTGAATGACCAAATAAAAGGACAACGACACCAGGTATATATTTAAAATATATGTATTTAAGATAAAACACACCCCTCTAGTCTCTTTATGAGGCTGGAGTTTGAAGTACTTAAGTTACAAGTCAGTATTCAACAGTTAAAGCACAAATACACGTTTGGGCCCTAGCGGCGTACCAAACCATATATCAATAAAGTGGTATAAGAACCACGACTGAACTAGACACAAGGCCTAGAGCCTGTAGAAGTACTTGGACCACAAGGAACCACCCAACGTAGTGACACAGGGAAACCACGGGGGACGCGTGCAGTGTGAGAACACAGCCGCTAATCGCCGTTAACTTCTATGGGGAAAGTTGCGGTTGGAAATTAACAGTTTAAGGACACTTTGAGGATGACTACGAGCAAACCCTTTTGGACTTAGAGGTGTCTAGGGCCAACACCCATGGGAGCACCGGAATACTTGAGTTACCTCACCCAGGGAAGCCGGGTGCATAGGTGTCAAATGGTGTCGGGTCGCGTCGTTGTTTTCAATGGAAGCTGCTCAAGAAGTGCTGCTGCCGTGAAGAGGAGAAGTGACCGAAGAGATCCAAGCCCGGATCTAGGATGGAAGGAACCTGAAAGCAGAGGGGACAGAGTCTGGGTCACTTACCAGTGACCAGGGGCACGATAGTCCAATGCCCACAGATGTCGGGTGCTTCAGGTGAGTTGACGGGTGTCTTGATTCTTCAGCCATGAGGTCCAGGAGGCGTTGACAACAACCAGGAGCTGTATTCGAGCTGTCCCATGAAGTCTGTCGAGTGCTGCGGTGTCGGCAACCAGATTGGACCTAACAAGCCTTGGCAACGGCAAGTCACTTGGAAATAGAACAATAGCCAATAGGTCTCGCTTTTGGGACCTTAAAAGTATTTATTTATGCAGCACAATATCCTTGTTGCAACAACAGCAACTGTTGCATAACTAAACACTTATATGGTCCCAAAGGCGAGACCTATTGACTATGCCAATGCTTGTTCTTTCTTGTACTCAGTAAATGTCTGATGAAACAAAAATGTGCTGGCCCCCAGAAATTAGTGCAGCACGCTGTTCAGGACTTTATGGGAGCTGCGCTGCTTTTACTGTGAGAGAGTGAGTGAGTGAGTGAGTGAGTGAGTGAGTGAGTGAGTGAGTGAGTGAGTGAGTGAGTGAGTGAGTGAGTGAGAGTGAGTGAAAACCCTTGGGCAGCACTCTTTATTTCTCGGCTGGCAGCACAATCTCTTCGTGTGATGAAGGGATTCACGAGAAACCACAACGTAGTGGTGAACTACTTTTAGAGTTGTGGCCATGCTACTGGATTGGATGGAGGAATTTACAAAAATCAAGCATGAGCCAAGCCAATAGGTCTGGTCTGGATTTAAAGTGACAGCGCATGCACTGCAAACACAGGAATGCAGGAATGCATTTTCATGCGATAAAACATTAAAGCCAGGCCTATTGACATGGTAGTGGTGGTAGTGGGGATATTGGTGGTGGTTTCACCAGTAGAGTTGGTAGCAACATTAGTGGTACTGGCGGTGGTGTGACAATGGGAGAATGGGTTGGTTGTGGGTTTTGTTTTAGGGTAGTGGTAGCGTTGATACTTATTGTGATGGAATTCACATAACGTGAGTTGGTAAAGTAAACGTTCACCCAAGTCTTGGGCCTTCTGGCTCTGAAATAACAGATGTTTATTGTTATCCAACTCAATGTTACTCATTTTATTGATGTCGAAAGGACGAAAGGCTGAGTCGACCTGCTGGGATTCGAACCTGTGACCATTAGGGTCAAACACAAATCCCGGAGCTGGATGTCTTAGTCCACTGATCCACCAACCTGGTATTAGTGGTAACACAGCTGTCAGAGTTAGTGGTATTTGTGGTGGTGGCATCTGTCATGGCAGGGGGTGGTGTGATATTGGTAGTGTTGCTGATGGTTGTGGGGTGTTGTGATTTAACTGGTATGGTGTTATTGGTGCTGGTGTCCTATTGGTGGTGGCAGTATTATTATTGGTTGTGGTGGAGCTGGTAACATATTGGTAGTGATACTGGTGGTAGGGTGTAAATATTGTTGATGGTGGTATTGGTGATGGTGTATAGGTCATGTGTGGTAACAGTGATGGTGTAGTTCATCGAGGCGGTGGAGATATTGGTGGCGGTCATATTGGTCATATTTGTGTATTTGTATTGGTTTTAGTACTGGTTGTAGTATTGAGGGTATCTGTACTGGTGGAGGCAGTATTGCCAGTGATAGTGGTATTTCATGTTTACAAGAAAAAAAACATAATATGACAAAAAGTCTGGTGGTTGAGTGGACAATTTAGATCTAAAATAGTCCCTTGTGCTCACATTCCATTGGTGGTGGGATGATATACCAAACAGCCAATAGCATGAAGTCAACGAAAAATACTCCTCTCTGCATAGCCAACAGCTGCTCTCTGTATATCTTAAATAATTGACAGTAAAAGGTGTGACAAAAACTAAAGTCATTTGGAGCCAGGTTTAAAAATGTGTATTCATTAAAGGAAAAGGTGGGACGAGGCTGCTCAAATGTAGAGGGAGAAAATATCAAAATGTTCTTTCTGTAAGAATGAAAGGGCGTGCAGGTGTGCACAAAGCAGAGCCTGTGTGCAGCTTCTCGCAGGCTGCAAGCAGAACATATTCATGGTTTATCTGCAACAACGGGCGCTGGCAGACAGGCAGCTCCAATAAACGTCACTTCAAATTCCAGATTGTAGTGATCAAGTCCACTCAGTAGTGATGGTTTATGTAGATTTATTGGAGATGGTACAAGATCACAGGTAGATAAGGATAGGACCAGATGAGGATCAGTTCAGGTCCAGAGGGAGACCCCACCAGGAGCAGCCAGCAGGCAGCTCAGCCCAGTCAACTGTCAAAACTCACTGCAGATTCCCAACATTCTGACATCATCATGACATGAACATTCCACTGGTAGTAGATTGACATTGCATCAGCATAAGCAGGATATAACATATCCCCCTTTCTCATACGGGAAAACATAAAGCTAGAAACATAAGAGACAAACCTGAGAAAGTGAAAGCAAAGCGATTATACAAAAACAAGGAGAACAACGATCATGAGAAAAGCAGTGTGAGAACAATCATAGAGAAAAGCAAACAGAGAGAAAAATTAAGAAACAGAGAAGAATCAAACAGAAGAAACAAACATAGAAACCATCCTCCCTTCTTACACAACAGCGAAGAAGAAAAAAAAAACAACAACGTAAGAGACAAGGATAAAAGAAAACGCAACAGACTGCCCCAAAACATACCCACTGGCCAGAACAGGAATGAAATGGAGGTTTGTGAAATGAGTTTGTAAAACGAGAAAAAAAAAACACAGGGCAACAGATCCGGACACACGCAGAGGAAGATAACCACAGAGAAAAACAAAAGAAAGTCCAGAATCCACAAGAGACACGAGAAGAAGAACTCAGGAAACAGAAAAGAAGAAAAAAAAACAAGAAAAATGAGGAAAAATATAAGAATAATTCCCCATCTAAACATCACTATCTTAAAGCAAAGACAAAATTGTAATGCAAAGATAACAGTGCCAAAACAGCAACAAAATATAATATCAACAGAACATACTTAGCAATGAAAAATATGAAAAGCATTGAAATAAGGTATAAACCTAAGCTAAATATGTGAACTTAACTGCATGGGTGAGAACCCACGACTGATCTCTTGGGAAAGAGATTACTTGTGCACCAAACTGGGAATCCTCCCCATACACATGTAAGTGTAAGAACAAACTTTGTGTGGAAAAGCCACACCGTGCACTATAGAGATGCAACTGTGTTAAAACAGCACATATGAGTAGGTACTCATGACATATTCCAACCAATGAAAGGAATATTTGGGTAAGAACCCCTGGTAATGCAAAAAAGGACTGTAACTTTTGCATGAAATCCCTATAAAAGGGTAGAATTGACAGTGTTAGGGTGGGAACCCACACTTATGCAAAAGGACTGAAACCCTTGCATAGGTGACCATGAAGACAGGTACACCTGAAAACTTATGGGTAGGAACCCGCAACTAGACTAATGCGAAAAGACTAATCTTCGCATAAACACACACCTTGTAGACAGAAACATTAGAAACAGTACGGGTAGGAACCCTAAAATTGATTAATGCGAAAGGAAAGAAACCTTTGCATAGACGCACCTTGTAGACAGGCAAACAGGCTATGAGTAGTAAGATAATGCATGAACAGCGACATAGCAGTATGCATAAAAATAGAAATAAACAAACATTGTTACCTTATGAACATACTCCTAGCATTAGAAATAAAAATGTATACAGCGATAACCTTGTTGCTAACGTAGATGTTACTGTGAGCGAGAAAACATTTGAATCCCAACAAACTGCGAGAAAACATTTGAATCCCAACAAACTGCACCATAAAAGAAGTATAATGTCAAAGTCACTGGTGCCTGTCACCGAAATAACAGACAATTGTGGGACACAGATCGTGACACTTCATGAAAACATGTTAACACAGTCATAAACTCCATTTGCACTGCTGCACATGAGATAGATGGCCACTAGATGGCATGGTAGTATTAGAAACAAACTGAAGTTGGACAAACCAAAACTGCACTCGAGACACAATGAAAATTAAAAACTTTTCCAACGTAGCAGAAAAACAAATAAAAGTGTCCCCAACCTTGATGCGAGAGTTCTCTGACCTCGATGGGATGTCTCCGGACTACAAAACATAAGCTGGTGTCAAATGTCCGGTGACTTGAAAAAGAGGACTGATAAATCGAAGGATGTAAACGACATCTTTCAATGTTGACACGAAGTACGAAATGGTTGTCTGTGAGCCAGCGTTTATTTTCAGTGAAATGTGCAATAAAGTTCAGATATGAATAAAAAAACGTGGTTGGCAAAACTCGCAACGCAAAGCAAATAGAACTGTAAACCATGTTAGCCACCAACCGCAAAATGGCGGCACGCACAGTGACGCCGCGCCGGATGGCTCCCGGCAACACCATGCTGTGAAAGTTGACAGGCAGCAATGATGACACGTTGAAGGAAACGTCACGGAAAGGAACAGCGCGGGACCCCATGGTGAAAGCAGGAGAAACATCACGGAGGGGACGAAGGTATGGAGAGGCTGCGCGTGATGTCAGAGTGCGCGCGCTGGGAGGCTCGTGAAGATTTTGAATGACCACGCTTCAACTGCCATGTCGCAGCACCAACCCTTGAGCTAAATCGGTAATTTGACATTTTTACTGACGGTTGTACCTCCCGGCCTTAACGCATTGAAAATAGGATACACGGGAAAATGTACAAAGTTGAGAATGATGCAATTCCTCAAACGATCCGTGTGCCACAAAAACAGGGCGTATCCAAAGCGGCAAAACATTTCCCAGTAGACTTTACCTTACCGTAGAGGACGGATCAATTAACACTCATATTATGCCCATTTTAACACCTTGATAGGAGCACAAATGCAAAACACGTCTTTTCCAGTCAGACAAGGATGTGTAGTAGCTGAAGTTACTCAAGCAGGCTTACCCTTGTTAAAGGCACAGCAGTTCTCCAGAAATGGAAAAGCTTGAAGTAGGCTTACCCTTGTTGAAGGCACAGCAGTTTTCCAGACTTAGAAAAGCTTGAAGTAGGCTTACCCTCACATGAAGGCACAGCAACAAACGCATAGCTCTGGAGAGTAGACGCCCAAAACTGAAAGGGCAGCTGCAGAAGAAGAACTCCCAGACGCTTTTCCTCACAGGAACAACTGGCAGCCAGGTAGTAGGCGACCGATGGGAGGTCACTGGTGGGGTCAAAATGCCAGTTGAGATAACTTGAGTTGAGTTGCTGGAGGTTGATGTATTCTTGAAGTTGCTTGAAATTGAAGTTGCTGAGGTGACAGAAGTAGGTTCTTTCAGTTCAATTCGTCGCCAAAATAATGTAGTGATCAAGTCCACTCAGTAGTGGTGGTTTATGTAGATTTATTGGAGATGGTACAAGATCACAGGTAGATAAGGATAGGACCAGATGAGGATCAGTTCAGGTCCAGAGGGAGACCCCACCAGGAGCAGCCAGCAGGCAGCTCAGCCCAGTCAACTGTCAAAACTCACTGCAGATTCCCAACATTCTGACATCATCATGACATGAACATTCCACTGGTGGTAGATTGACATTGCATCAGCATAAGCAGGATATAACAAAGATAGTGTTGGAACAGAATGCTGCAGATATGACACGTCATTCTATCTTGGAACAAGCTGGGAACCAGTGCCAGGACCTAGAGAAAAGCCTTCCGGGTCAGTATTTCCACAGATGGGCCCTGTGTCATAATCCTGTGATGAGCAGCCAGCAAAAGAAACCCAACTTACTCATACAGGAAAATACGTACACATTCATTACACAGCCTCGGAGGCCTGCATGTTGTTTGTGTATTAAAAGATTGTTTTAAATATTTACAGCAGAAAACTGCAGATTCCTTATTTTAAACAACTGCTTCCCCATGTTGTCACCATAGAAAACAAGCACTTGTGACATTCGACAAAACAACAAATGTTTATGGAGACACCAAGACGAAGGCAAACATTAGCAAATCCAGTAAGTCTGCACTCGGCAAACCTGCATTTTTTAAACAAACATTTGCAATAGATTTTAGAACTGTAAAACTAATACAATGTAAAAGTTAAAAAAAACAACAAAAGATTACCAATAAAAGGTGGCTTGAATGTTTTACCAAAATATATATATATTCACTGAAAAAACCATAGGTTTCACACATGTTAAAGTTAGCGGAAATTTTACTGATAAAAAACCAGTGAAATTCCCCCGTTATAGTTAGTGCAGGCAACTATAACTCACGCGACCGCAATCCTCTGCTGAGGCTAATACTGTATTTAGACACTTATTTGCCCATGTCTTCTTCCATACATTTTTAGCTATACATATATTACAAATATTTTTTTTTCATAAAGACACATATGTCATCAGCAGAAGATTGCGGTCGCGTGAGTTATAGTTGCCTGCACTAACTATAACGGGGGAATTTCACTGGTTTTTTATCAGTAAAATTTCCGCTAACTATGACATGTGTGAAACCTATGGTTTTTTCAGTGAATTTGCAAGGTTTTTTAAATGCTAATTCCTAACTATAACGTGTGTGAAACCTATGGTTTTTTCAGTGAATTTGTACGGTTTTTTAAATGCTAAGTTACTTTACGCCATTCGTGGCGTGCGCGCCCACTTAACGCAGTTCGTTCCGTGCGCGCGCGGTGCGCTTCGCGCACCGTGCGCGCACAGTGAGCACGCGGTGCGCTTCGCGCACCGCGCGCCCACTTTACGCAGTTAGTGCCGTGCACGCACGGTGGGCACGCGGTGCGCTACGCGCACCGCGTGCCCACGTTACGCTAGATGGGCCATGTACGCACGGTTTTGCTTCGCGCACCGTGCGCACATGGAGGACATATTATGCGCTTCCTTGTGATAGGTAATCTGTTGAAATTTTTGGGGGAAATGCTGTGATCTAATAAGTCATGCACAAATGGTGGCCTTCGGCCACCATTTGCACACGGGGTGGAGAGAGTGTGGATTTTTTTTATTTATAATTTTTTACCGTACGCGTACGGTAAGCGTACGGTAAGCGTAATCGGCGAAATTTTCGAAAAATTAAAAATGACCGTTTTTTGCCTTGGGGGATCTTTGAAGACTCAACTAACATGGTTATGTGCATGGGCGCTGTCTAAACAGCCCCTTTATATGTTTTTGGCATTTGTTTATCAGCTCCCCCCTCAGAGTGCGAGAGAGAAAATGGCGGCCGCCGCTTCCTGGTTTCGACCGATTCGAATGTTTACTAAGATCTAAGGGCCAATCAGAATCGCGCTCGCGCACGCCACCGTACGCGTACGGTAAGCGTACCGTAAGCGCACCGTAAGCTGGCTCAGATATATATATTGATTTAAAGGCTATTTTCTCAGAATCTACTGAACAGATTTACACCAAACCTACAAAAGGCACTTCCTTGACCTGAGGACTACCTCTCTGCCAAATTTCTAGTAATTCTGTTCAGCCGTTCGGGCTGTAGCCCTGTCTAAAGGTCCTATGGAAAAATGCATGGGAAAAACGTGTTTTGGGACCCCCCTTTTATCTCAGCCCCCGCTTGACGAATCCCCCCGAGACTTTCAGGGTAGGAGCGGAGCGTAGCGCCCCACCTATTTTGAACAATTCGCGAGGATTCGTCGACCGGCGCGAAAGTTATTCAAAATAGAATGTTGAGGTTTTCCTATGGAAACGTGGTCCTAACTATAACTACCTACTGGCGACCGCCAGGTAATATATTTATATATATATATATATATATATATATATATATATATATATATCCTCCACATTGGTTCCTTTTTGCCGGTTGTTTGCAGCGCTCCTTGCGGGTGCGTTACCCTGCGGTTGAACCACACCGCTAATCAATTTGCACACAATCTTCCTAGCCAGGAAGAAAAACGGGCCGCACTCCCAAAGTATCAGTTTCAATCCGTTTTATTTCATTACATCAGGGCCGTAGCAGAGCTAGATCTACGCGTTTCGATGCCGCCTGGCACCTTGCTCACGATCGAAACGCGTAGATCTAGCTCTGCTACGCCCCTGATGTAATGAAATAAAACGGATTGAAACTGATACTTTGGGAGTGCGGCCCGTTTTTCTTCCTGGCTAGGAAGATTGTGTGCAAATATATATATATATATATATATCAGTTCAGTTTTTAACGTCTTTATTTCGATTTTTTCATCATAAAAGACACACATATACACAAAATTACATTAGATACAATTAGTGCGCCAAAGTCATAAAATCATAAATATTTAAATACACATACTAACAAACAAATCAAAAAGAAACAAAACAAGAAAAATGAAGGCAAGGCAAAACTAGTTAAAAATCTCAATTAAACATACTTATAAAGACGTCAAAAAAAAATTGTATAAACATTTGGGCATATATAAAAAAATAGCAGATCATCAATACTAATAAAATCATGGGACAAAAAAAAAAAAAAACAGTGGGATAACACAATATACCAGTTATTTGGGTCATGATACTATGAGCTGACTGACTTAATCCTTATCAGCCAAGCCCACCCAAGGAATTTGGCCAATCCTATGGTTAGCCATTCAGAAGTGTTGGTTCTCAAGATGTACAATGCTTCACTACTCACTCGGGTGTTTAGTCTAGAACATATAGGTTTCAGCCACTTATTACGTGGTTCACAATAAGCAGTGCAGACAAATAAAAAATGACCTAGTGTTTCTTTGCAAACGGTACAACAGGGACAAAAACTTGACTCCAACCTCTGCCAGCCATTAGTAAAAGCCCTCAGAGGCAGTGTACCTACACGGAACTGATGGTATAGTTTCCTATCTAATGTTTTAAGGATAACATCCCAGTATACTTCTTTGTTAGGTACTATTTTGTGGAGCAAAAACTGGCCTGTCAGATTCATTTTCTCAGAAAGAGCCACAAGTTCCGTTTTTACCATAGACCAAAAGAGAAGTTTAAATTCATTCTTAGTAGGGAATATTTGAGAACCCGGCTCCGACCAAAGCAAGGGAAGACCCATTTCGGTAAGAGTGTTCTTAATTAGCTTTAGCCACGGTACGTCACCTGCCCCTTGTTGCATTCTCACATCCTGTAATTCACGGGCAAACATGGCCAACTCCGGGGTGGACCATATGCGTCTCCATAACGCCACCATCCTATAGAGGGCCTGGTGTTTAATGGTATGCATGCCCATGTCCATCAAAAGTGGAAGGACTGGTGTTGAGGGGGGGAGACTAACTAGGTTTCGAAGGAATTTATTCTGTATCCTATCCAAGGCAACCAGGTCCACACATCCCCAAATATCGGCCCCATATAATATGGCTGAGCTGATTTTAGCACTATAAATTTTAAGAGCGGGCAGTACTCTTTTAGTCAGGGAACACCGCTGTTCTTTTACTAAACAACCAGTCAGGCGGGCAAATTTCAAACAGAGTGCTGCTACCTGATCTTTCCATTGTAGCCTATAATCCAAGGTAACACCAAGATAAGTCATTACATCAACCTGCTCCAATCTAGACCCATTCATTAAAACATGGCCCCTCAGTGGCTTTTTCTTAGTCAGGACCATGAACTTGGTTTTATTAATATTGATCTCAAGATCATTCATATTACAAAAGTCCATGAATTTATTTATTGCTACCTGTAAACCCTTCTGTGTTTTGGCCAATATGAGAGTATCATCTGCGAAAATTAAAAGAGGGAATTTGGTCCCACCCAGTGAAGGAGCATCAGTGGGGGTGTCTGAGAGGAACTTAACCACCTGATTAATGAAGAGTACAAATAGGGTGGGGGCCAGGACACAACCCTGCCTCACACCGCGAGTTACGGGGAAGGAATCGGTAACCTGGCCCTGACAACCCCATCTGACTCTTGCAAAGTTACCCTCATGCATCCTGATGGTAAGTTCTAATAGTGCACTAGGGACCCCCATCCTTCTCAATGCTGCCCACATCTTCCCTCTGGGGACCAGATCAAACGCTGATTTGAGGTCCACAAATGCAGCGAAGATCTTCCCGTCTCTCAATAACACGGTTTTCCAATAGATCATGACAAATCTTAATATCTGATCAACTGTGCTAATGTGTGCTCTAAAACCCGCCTGCATTGGAGACAGAATATCTACTTCTGACATCCACGAATGGATCTTCCCTAACAGCATTCTGGCTATTACTTTTTGTAGGGCATCGATAAGGCTGATGGGGCGATAATTTCCCGCATCAGATCTATCCCCTTTTTTGTGCACTGGCAGAATCTCAGCCCCTTTCCAGGAGTTTGGGATCCTGGTCCCTCTAGCTATGGCATTTGCTAAGACTAATATGTACGGGACCCAGTGTGTTTGATCGTATTTGAAGAGGTCCGCAGGGATGCAGTCCATGCCGGGGGCTTTGCCATTCTGCACTTGTTTAAGAGCAGAAATAGCTTCAGTTTCAGTGAAAACAATGTGATCAAGTGAGGACACCTCAGACTGCACACTGGCATCTTCCCTAATGGTAGTAAGGGAGATCCGTTCCGTGTGGCTGAACTGTGCCTCATAATGCTTGACCCATTGCTCTGCAGGGACGTAGTTTACTGGAGTATGTAATTCCCCCGGCCCTCCCCATTTCACAACCTCCCAAAATTTTTGTTGGTTAGATGAGGTACTTGCCTGGTATAAATCTAACCAACGCTGATCATCCCATTTGATTTTTGCCTCTTTTAATGCTTTCTTATAATTCACCCTGGCTATTCTTATATCCGGGCATGATTTAGATTTAATAGCCCTTAACAGAGAGCTGTGGGCAATACTACAGGTCTTATCATACCATTTCGACCTAGATTGTACTGGGCCATTAATTCCTCCTTTTACGGGTTTGATAAAAAAAGACTTAATTTTACTAAAAAGAGACTCATGAATTGTCCCGATTTGGTCAAGTGGGGTTCCAGCTTCAAGTATGGGTACCATCTGTTTTGTAGCCGCAAGGACCTCCATGGCAATCCCGCTAATAATAGCAGTATTGTCTTGGAGCCCAGCCCATCTTACCCTTCTGCAATCATTTGTGAGACCAGCATCTGCTGTATCAATATTTGTTGCAGTATTCATGCGGAGACCCTCATCCACTGATAATTTTATAACCAGGGGGTTATGATCACTCTCGGATCTAGTGACTATTTCCATGTCCACCAATATTTTCCAAAACTCTATCTTTAACAAAAAATAATCAATGCGGCTCGAGTTTAGGAAATTATCAAATGTAACGTTTCCCATCTGGTCTGATTTGGTCCTTCCATTCGCTGCACGCAAATCCCATTCAAGGCAAAGACCCAACCACTGCATAACTGCCTCCGTGACTTTTTTAATTGGAGGAATAGACAAAGGGGGAATATTCCAAATCTGATCAATTTCCCCATATCCCCCGCTATCAAGATTAGGAAACGGTTCAAAACAACAGTTGAAATCACCTGCCACCATGACACATTTGTCACTACTAATGTTATTCAGTAGGGAGTCAAGTTCAGCTACCACTCCCGCAGGCTTCCCACCTGGTAACCCTCTAGCATATATGTTGAACAAACAAATGTCCTGGTTATTTTTACCGGTTAATTTCAACGCTAGGATGTCATTACTCAGTGTAGGGAGTTCCGTGATAGTAATGGCTAAGGATTGTCTAATCCAAATAACTAGACCTCCTGAAGGGCGACCCTTCGGTCCTTTACTAGCTGGTTTGTAGTAATTAAGGTAGCCAGCCCGATAAATAGCGTCGGTTGACCAACTTTCCTGCAGGATAATAACATCATGTAAATCCACAAAGGAACCCCAGTCAGCCTCTGACGCTTTCCCCCTTAAGCCCGCTATATTCCAAGACAAGACTACGAGGGTGTAATTTGTTCTCTCTGCCATCATGGCGGTTGGGTTGGCGACAGCCTTGGTGATCGTCTGTCTATGGGTACCTGACAAGAATGTCTCCCTTATATCCACCCTCTGTGAATTCGCGCTAGACACAAGGACAGTCTCTACCCCAGGGACACTTACATTATTTAAAGAGCAAGTTACTACAGCCCTAGAACACCCAGTAATCGATTGTTCTACATCATGTCAATCCACACCTTCCAGGCCGGAAAGGGGAGCAAACCGGTTCGCAAGGTGGGGATAAAACATTGGATAGAGCGGAGTGTCAAAATGGAATCTCCCTCTAGGCCTGTCCCTTCTTGAGTGATGAAACGGGGTGTGGGATCTATTTGCATATAAAGCTGGATAAAAATAATGCAATAGTAAAGTTTGTACATCCCCAACTCTACCGAATCTTGGTTCCCTGCAAATGTATTCGGCAACCCAAGGCTCTCTAAAGCTAACCACCACACAATCCCCCTCAAGATCTTTCTTACCAAAACCTATCCAATCCACCCTCCTTACATTAAGTATTTCAGGGTTTAGGTTAGGAGGGAGTGGCCGGTTTTTATTAAGCCAAAATGTAACCTTATTGTAAAGATCCTCGTCTGTTTCCCTCTTACCATCTACTAGCGGAGCCACGCCAGTTAAAACAATTGTATAAGGCACTGACTCCGGTGGAAGGTTCACACACTGTTTCTTTGGGATGGGTTTGGCGGTGGACTGATGACTAATATTTTTGCCCCTAACGGAAGTTAGGTTTTTCTGAACCTGCTGGTTTTTTACAGGCTTTGGCCTTGCAGGGTTCTCTGTAGAAACTGCTTTCTTAGGGGCAGGTACAGTTTTTTGCGGGGCCTTGGGTATAGAGGGTCCCACTTGTGAACTATTACCCCCCGCTTTTTTATTCATAGGCTTTGGAATGGTCAGGACAGAAGGGGTCGGACCAGCAATTTCTAAGCTGGCGAGGATTCTGTCAGAGGTCGCTATATTATCCTTCACTAGCAGATCTAAGGAATCCATTTTTGTATTTAATAACCTTGTCCTTTCAAAAAGAGGTAAAAGTAGAGATTTAAATAGCAACTCAATTTTAGCCAAAAATATCTCTTCTGTAATACTAATCATAGTCTCACCTCCCCCTTGCTGGGCAGTAGTGTTAGTATTGGGTAGCTGTGGGGGGGATGGTGAGGCATTTCCCAACCCCTCAGCTTGTTCCTCCATGTCCGGTAAGTCTACCCTCTTGCGTTTCCCAGGGTTATGAGTGGGTGTTTGTTGTGGATGGGAAAGGGAATCCATTAGTTCAGCACTAATATTGAAATTTGGGGAGTCTGAAAGACCAGAATTATCCCTGGACTGATCTAGGCAAGTGGTCCCGCTATTTAGTAGGTTAACGCGCGCAGTATTAAAAGCATTTTCCTGGTTAGAATCCACTATCTCCACAGTATGAATCTCAGGAGCAGTTACCAACATTACTTCTACATTACTGTCCGAGTTCAACGTGAAAAGTGGGACAGGGGAGACAGCCTCATTGATTTTACCTAGTGAAGACCGCTTGCCTGTAATAATATCAAGCGAGAGGCGTTTTTCAACCAGGGCGATCTCCTTCTCTAATATAGCAGTAGACCGTTTAAAAAACTGATCAATTGTACCAGTAAAAGTACCATTAGAGGTTGAGACCTGAACTTGCCTCTCCTTACCAGACCTTAAAGGCATTTTTGTTATTCTTATTAAAATACAGCGGGCGGGGATATCACCAACCTCAATGCTCAATCAGCGAAGCCACTCAGGCCACAGTATTTATCCTTCCAAATATGGGGACTGTAACGTCACTTTAGACACAATCAGTAACAATAATAATTATACCAGTTGATAAGGGTCAAAATTACGTAATTAGGAAGAAAATGTTAATAATAGGGCCCAGCCCGGCCTCCTCCGGCCCCGGACGGCCACAGACGGTCCCGCCCTTGTCCCGGGCTTCTCCCGGTGGCTCCCGCGCGCTCCCGCGCAGCGGCAGATGCAGACTCCTTTGTGGATATTGCAGAGGTGGGAGGATTGTTGGGGGCGGGGCGATGAGGGAGAGCGGCCCAGGTGGAGCGGGCGGGGGATGACCAGAGACTCCTGGGAGATGGAGTCCTATCCCTTGTGCTCGCAGCCCTCAGCCCCAGGTACGCCCCAGTCAGCTGCTCCCTGGTGTTGGATAGTGCCTCGCAGCGAAGCGGGACCCGCGCAGCGGGTACCGCGAGGCGTGGAATAAAAAACGGCAAATGTCCTCTGGAATGCAGGGTCAGCACAAACAAACAGCAGTAAGGTCCCACGTAGCAATGAGCACACCTTGCTTAAATCCGTGCTCAGATCTGTTGGGGGCGGGGCGATGAGGGAGAGCGGCCCAGGTGGAGCGGGCGGGGGATGACCAGAGACTCCTGGGAGATGGAGTCCTATCCCTTGTGCTCGCAGCCCTCAGCCCCAGGTACGCCCCAGTCAGCTGCTCCCTGGTGTTGGATAGTGCCTCGCAGCGAAGCGGGACCCGCGCAGCGGGTACCGCGAGGCGTGGAATAAAAAACGGCAAATGTCCTCTGGAATGCAGGGTCAGCACAAACAAACAGCAGTAAGGTCCCACGTAGCAATGAGCACACCTTGCTTAAATCCGTGCTCAGATCTGTTGGGGGCGGGGCGATGAGGGAGAGCGGCCCAGGTGGAGCGGGCGGGGGATGACCAGAGACTCCTGGGAGATGGAGTCCTATCCCTTGTGCTCGCAGCCCTCAGCCCCAGGTACGCCCCAGTCAGCTGCTCCCTGGTGTTGGATAGTGCCTCGCAGCGAAGCGGGACCCGCGCAGCGGGTACCGCGAGGCGTGGAATAAAAAACGGCAAATGTCCTCTGGAATGCAGGGTCAGCACAAACAAACAGCAGTAATATATATATATATATATATATATGGAGCACGGACCACAATTTGATGCACAAATATAATTTATTGTCTCCACAACCTGTCGGCCATTACGCGTTTCGGCTCCACGGATTACATGACACGTAGGTAAGTCACCTGACTGGTTTTATACCATTTTTTTCCCCATTTTTTTCAACCGTGTTTAAAGTGACAGTGCATCTTGTAAACACATCTCCCTTTAGTAGTGCAAACCAGTGCGAGCACCAATTTGATGGTATCTTTGGTTACAAGCTATATGTAGTCTATACAACAAATAAACATTTTGTCTAACATCGTGGTATAAATACCATTGTGACTAAAAACCATTGTGATAAAATACAATACAATAGGAATTTTTACACCAATAGACCTTAAACTATCATAAAATCTATCTGAGATAATAACCTAAAATCAAAGTCAACTGTAATTGCATAGTTATATATCCATTATGCAGAACCAGAGCAGGCGGAGGAAAAACACATGGCGCTGCTCGCGTGCACGCTCACGTGCACGCAAGCAGTAGGTCACAGGCAGCACTTGACACTACTACCCCCCCACCAGTTCTGGCGGCGGGGGTAGCATTCCACCCTTCTAGAGGGAGAGACATGTTCACACTGGTCTAACCTGGTAAGGACTTTCTACAGCCCTGGCATCACAAAATGGATGCCTCTGCCGCAGACACGGGTCTGGCCTCCTGCTGCTGACCAAAACTCAGTCAGGGGAGGCCTGGACAATAGGTTTCCTGTCCCAGAGAGATGTAACCACCTTCCCGGATAGGCAGATGTGTATTGGGGCTGGGCGGGAGCACTCTCTGGTGCTTTGAAGTCCTGCACTGTGGGCACACTTGGTGTCCCTGTGCATAGTCCTTTTCAAACCGGTTGCAGGGGCTACCTGCCCCTGCTCGGGCGCAAAACTGGACAAAGAAAATGGGTGTAACCACCCCTCTTTCCAAACCCTCCCATAGGTGGGTCCATAGAGTATGTCCAACCCCCAAACTTTATATAAGTATGGGAACCCAGTCCTTGCGACTTTAGATTACCCTGGACAAAACTCTGCAATATATATCCTGGACCTTCGACGTTCTACTTTGCGTAGAAGACTGAAGAAATCTCCCTTGGGGTCAAGGAGTGACTACCCTGCTTGGCAGGCACCAAAGAAGCAACTGGCCGGTCTGCATCGCTGAAGCTCCCGCTGGACGCTGAAGTCTTTGCATCACCAGAGGTGGATTTCCAGACTTCCCTGAGGCTACCCTGAGTCCACAGCAAAGCTGAGGCCCGTGGCTATTGCGGGTGACGTAGAACCGTGACTCCTGGACACCGTGATCTTTTGCTGATCCATCATCTTCCTGGTCTTCCTCGACGTTGTGCTTTGGGCTTCAAGTAGCCCTAGCCCTGAGCACCTCCTGCACCGAAGATTTCTGCCCTCCACTCGACGAGTGACCTGTGGGCCAGTTTCCAGTGCGACCGCTCGTGGCTCCTTCGCAATCGCTAGCATGTTGGCTAGTAGGTCCCCACGAAGGCAACTCCTCTTCTGATTGGGCTTTCCTGGTTGCTCCAGATGTGCCCTGACTTACCTTTGCTGGGTGAGTCCCCCAGCCCTTGCTGGTCTGCACCGACGTCCTTTCTCTGATTCCAAGAAACTTGCCATTGCCAAGGAATGATGGGTCCAATCTGGTCACCGACACAGCAGCACTCGACAGACTTCGTAGGTCGTCATCGGCGCCTCCTGGACCTCGTGGCTGAAGAGTCAAGACACCCGTCAACTCACCTGAAGTACCCATCATCTGTAGGCATTGGTCTATCCTGCCCTTGGTCACTGGTAAGTGACCCAGACTCTGTCCCCTCTGCTATCAGGTTCCTTCCATCCTAAATCCAGGCTTGGATCACTTCGGACACTTCTCCTCTTCACGGCAGCAGCACTTCTTTGCCAGCTCCCATTGCGATCGACGACGTGACCCAACACCAAAAGAAAACTATGCACCCGGCTTCCCTGGGTGAGGTAACACGAGTTCTCTGGTGCTCCCGTGGGTGCTAGCCCTAGAACATCCTAAGTCCAAAAGGGTTTGGTACTGACTCGATTCTAAGTGTCCCTAATCTTTAAATTTCCAACCGCGACATTACCCATAGAAGCTAACAGGAACCCGTGGTTGTGTTGACACACTGAACACGGCCCTCGTGGGGCCTCTGTGTCACTACCTTGGGTGGTTCCTTGGGGTCCCAGCAATTCTACAGGCCTCGTGTCTAGTTCAGTCGCGGTTCTTATACCACTTTATTGGTAAATGGTTTGGAAAGCCCCTAGGGCCCAAACGTGTATTTGTGCTATTACTGTTGATTGCTAACTTGTAAATTAAGTAATTCGAACTCCAGTCTCATAAAGAGACTAGAGGGATGTGTTTTATCTCAAATACATATATTTTAAATATATACCTGGTGTGGTTATCCTTTCATTAGGTCATTCAAGAGATTATAGACTGGTAAAACAAGCTGCTTTACATTCCTTCAAATCTTAGCCTGAAGGCTGCTCTCCATAGCTACCACTAGGATAGCCTTCAATAAAGGTTGTCTTAAACCTATTCACCATAAGGGGTTGTTTGGACTGATACAAGGTGCCCACTATAATTAGTGGACAGCATATATCAGGCCAACTTCTCACAGGCATGAGGGGGGCTGTGTGAGCCTCAGCGCTGAAACGGAAGATGAGTAGCACATCACAAATGAGGTGCATGAGGGGAGCTGTGCGAGAGCCTAAGCGCTGGAACACAAGATGAGTGGCACATCACACATGAGGTGCATGAGGGAAGCTGTGCGAGAGCATCAGCGCTGGAACACAAGATGAGGAGCACATCACACTTGAGGTGCATAAGGGGAGCTGTGCGAGAGCCTCAGCGCTGGAACTGAAGATGAGTGGCACATCGCACAAGAGGTGCATGAGGGGAGCTGTATGAGCCTCAAGCTGGAACGGAAGATGAGTGGCACATCACGCATGAGGGGAGCTGTATGAGAGCCTCAGCGCTGGAACACAAGATGAGTGGCACATTACAAATGAGGTTCATGAGGGGAGCTGTGCGAGAGCCTCAGCGCTGCAACACAAGATGAGTGGCACATGTGGTGACCAAATATTAATATATGATTAGCACAGTATATCTAAAACCAGTCCGCTTAGTTTTAGCCTAACCAATAGTCCGAAACTCCTGTTAGGCCTAATGCGATAAAAGGGCCGGGAGCAGAACGACGGCCATTTTGGTTTGAGGCTCCCTCGCTGTTCGGTCACATGGTCTTTTCTGTCCACCATTTCCCTTAGTTTATCATGCTCTGGTTAGGATGAAGTAATCGAGTCAAATATATAGTTAAGCCCAGTGTATCTAATATGTCTAATCAATATGAAGTCGCAGTTTGTTATTCATGTGCTGCAACCCACTGAACTATCTTTGTAATGTGCAAGCTTCAGGTGTATAGAATTGTTTCTGTAATGTGGAAGCTTCTATCTTATTCTTGCCTTCTCAGTAAGAGACCTGTTATGCTACATTGCTTTCCTCCAGTTAAGTCTATAATATGAATGATTCTGTATGTTTTTGTTATAAGAAATAGAAGCTTGATAATGGCAGAAAGACATCTGATGCAGACATTTGTTCTGTAGCTCCGTGCATGGCACAATCCCCCTCCCTCTTGGAGTGTGATTTACTAAGAGCAGCTGAAAGTAAACGGTCTGAGGCCCCAAGGCCGAGTTGTGAGATAAGCACATTCCTGTGCCTGAGCTGAGCTAATTATATGCGCCAAATATGGGTCTTCCTCTCTTCCGAGCCAACTTGTAGATTTCCATGTGCTGACTTCATGTATTCACTGAAAGTATATCTGTCTGGTTTTGACTGTAATTCTTCAGTCTTCCTCAGCGCACCTGATGGGTGAGGATCGATGAGGCTCCTCTATATAGAGTTCTGTCTGGCCAATAAACGCTTGAACCTTCTACGTTGCCAACTGCTCATTATTTGACTTACATTGCAGGCCACTGGTAAGTGTGGACCTTGAGACTAAAATTTGGATACAACAGTTGGCGACCCACGAAGGGACCCCGTGATAGGGCCTTCTAGTCACCCTTCACCGGGGTTCTACGAGCTTAACTCAGGAGCTGACCGTGTTGGTTTTGAGAAGTTGGCAGCGGAGAACGGACATTCGTACCTGGGTGCACCCGGTGAGTAATTTGTTTGTTTGAAGCATGCGCTGTTGAGCGGTGCATGTGTTTGAAGCATGTGCTGTTGAGCGGTGCATTTGTTTGAAGCACGCACTGTTGAGCGGTGCATTGGTTTGAAACACGCGCTGTTGAGCGGTGCATTTGGAACAGTTAACTGTATTTGATTTGAGGGGTCATGAGGACCCTAGGAGAATTACGGAGGTCTTGCAGGATGGTCCATTAGGGACTGACTGTAGGGACTCCGCGGATCTTTTGTGATTTGGAGACACTGATCAGATGCCTAGTTGTTACCTGTGTGTATCACATGGCCGGATTGCACTCGGAAAAGCCTGTGGCTGTAACTGGGTAGCCATGAGACATATCTGAGGTGCGGCTTGAACCACATCAGAACAGTCTCAGTGTTGAACCAGGGAGGCAATGGGATGGTCCGTAGTCCAGTTCGTGGATACCCCTGTCTGACAGCCTCTTGCCAGTCTGTTGGAAGACTGCTTGTTGTGATTTTGTCGGTCCTTTTTGAATAATTCTCCACGAACGGGAGTCGACGGGCTCGGCTCGTTTGTTTGGATGCATCAAGTTTGGATAGGTTGAACTGCAGAAAACGGTGTGTAGGAAAATGTACATGTCATTTTGGTATTTGAAATTGACACCTATTTTGCATTTTGTCTTGGTTAAAGCGCCGGCTATTTTCATGCTTTCAATCACGTGTTTTAAAATGTGTGTGAGTGGCGAATATATGCCTGCAGTTGAAAATGTGTGTGAGTGGATAAAATAAGGGAGTGTGTGTAACATGGCCATGTAGATATGAGATTGTATGTTGGTAAGATTGCTCAGTTGAATGTAAGTAAGCTATTAGTGAATAAGAATGTTGTGGTATGCTCAATTGTGTTTTGGAGGTTGCTAGCGCTGGAAAAAGCGTGTGATTGAATGACTGTGAATATGTGAAAGAATTCTGAGAAGTGAGATTGTTGAGGAGTGAGTTTAATTTTGGTCTCATCACCGTCAATGCGTCGCAGAAGGAAATTGAGAGGGGTGTAGCTAGAGAAAGAGCAACCCCTGTGATTTGATGACACCCCTAATGTACAAAGTATTAACGTAAAATAATTAGTGATCGGTTAAAAAGTTTAGCTTGAGAAAAATTGTGGGTATTTCAAAATTGCAAATTGTTCCTATACAGCTTTGTGTTCTTGGTGGTTCAGTGAGCCAATGTGCTGGGTCCAGACGGTTGTAGGTTCTGATTCAAGCTGAACCTGCAGAGACACCCACCTATTAGAGGTTGATAAAATAAGTACCATTGTGTGCTGTGCTAGTATGTTATGTACTGTACATTATTCACAGTGAGCGTTTCACTAACTGAGATTGGGAAAATAAGATTATGATCCCCTGAAAAGAAATGGTATATCAAAAACAACTTTTTAATAGGGCAAATTATTGCAGTTTATATGGAATTGGGAAGACTTTTTGTCTTTGAAAGCTTCAGAGTGAGGAGAAGGTGGGGGCTAGGAGCGAGTAAACCGGGAGGGGAAATCATTGCTTAGAAAGCTTCTCTGACATAGGATCTGTGTAATGCCCGCAGCCGGGGAGCCTTGGAAGGAGGGGGGCAGGGAGTAGATAGAGAACAGATGGCTAGCAGCCCAGGCTCAAACCAGCTCTGAGGGGCTATTTTTAGCTTCTCTGATAAGACAGGGCAGCTGAGAAACGAAACTCCAGAAGCCTCCCTTTGTTCTATTCTGTGCAAGACCAGTGCCCCAGGAAATGTCTATGGAAGACTGACAAAAAAAAAAAAGTAAAATGATGCTCTTGCTTGAAATTTTGAGGGCTATATGCCTATATAAAAACGATTTTTCTAATTCAGACAATTTTCACAGTGGAAATTGTGGCCCAAAAGGCTGTCACCAGCTGACTGGCAAAGTGATAACAGTTAAGTAATGGAGATTTATTTTTGTGCATTATGTTTTGTCTTTTGATTAAAAGTTATAAGTGTTATTTTATTTGTTATGAGATATGTTTTTCTTTTGTGTGTGCTGTATTTCTCTCTTCTGTCCACAGGTTATCCATGGATTGTTCTGGGTGGTTTTAAGGCTGACAAGACACGTGAGTTGGATTGGTAAAGTGATCAAAAGTTTATAACTATGAGAGGAAACATGAGATATGCACCGTCAAATAGGAAATCAGGGTACATTGTATTGAAATAAACGTATTTTTGTCATAACACCTTTTCAAAAAGAAATGTTTGTGTGTTTTTCATTTTTTGATTATTCTTGCTGATCCTGCGTTGTCAGAAATGACACAGTCAGTTCATCTGACAGCTGGCCATCATTAAGATGACCTGCTGTCAGATGGGGTTGTGAGTAGGGCAGAAAAATCAGTTATTAATTTTTAGCCTGACAAATTAAGCAGGCCAGAATGTTCGGATATGCTATTGTAGTGTGTCTATGCTTTCTGTGCTTGGTATACTGATGGCTTGGCATATGTAATTTTTATTTTATATGTTTTGTTTTTGTGTCGTATTGACAAACTCTGTTTTAACACTAATACAAGTTCTCCTGTGCGGTACAGAGATGGTCGCAGCGCTTGGCTGGAACTTGTTCACAATTACTAAATTCCACAGACATGATATTATCATTATCATGCTGTCAAAATAGTAGACAAACACGTTATCAGTGTATGTCTAATTGGTATTGGAAATGAATAAAACAAAAAAGTTATGTAAGACTCAAATATGTGTCACATGACTGCCCTTCTCTTATAGACAGGCAGCCTTGGTCATATGTTTCCAGATTGGACATTATGGAACCATTTTGATCTGTACACTCGCATCTTAACACTTGAAATGCCTGTTTTAAATAGGACTGCCACCAGAAGCGCCTTTATTGCTGATGGGCAAAACAGCTGTTGCTGTTGCCACAAATGGAACAGGAATGTTTATTTAGCTAAGACTCCCTCAGAGTGACAACTTTGCATTTTAGAATGCTGTAAACGGGTTAAAAGTTGTCATGTTTTTAAATTAGGCTATTGGGTCTGGGCTTCTGAAGGGAGACGTTTGAATATGAAAGGCGAGGGATGCTGCTTATTGTATAGGTGGAAATTATTGCAAAACGACCGGTTTCTTTAACAGATAAATTATTAATTATGAAATTACCAACATTAATAAGTGTTCTTAAACTTGGTTTTCCAAATATTTAGGAAGCTTAGCATTCCTATTATTGCCTCCTAGCATTAATATTGACTTCAGGTTGGTGTAGGTTCACATAATAGGGACATTTGCATATGAGATGTCATTTGGCCAGCCTATGAGCTAACACAATGAGGTTTGTACATTTGCTAGAAGGATTTCTCGCCATTTCAAAAGCGCTGTGTATCTCCTATAACTTTGCCTATGCCCAGTTGCTACACGCAGGGATTGATAGTGTTGACAGACACCGGGTCTGATAGTGTTTGACAGCAATGAAATCTGTTTCAGATTTTCTCCTGTCAAACAGGGGGGAAGGAGGAGAATATTGGCTTCCTGCTGGCCCCTTAGGAGGTTCGCTTCCCGCTAGCCCCTTAGAAATTAAGCCCCTTGGAAATTAAGTTAGCCCCCTTAGAAATTAAGCCGAGGTAATATGTATGTTGCTCTTCCTTTTCTCTCATGTTCTATTGTGATCTTTAAGGGGAATTAGGGGTGGGTCATTTTTGTTCTACTAAGCTTAGGCGAAATGACTAGTTCTTCATTAACTAGTCTGTGTGAATACACTCACAGTCTTTACTAGGAGCTGATGTTGAGTAATTTGGATTAGGAAAAAACAGTTTTGTCTTCTTGCAGCCCTTGGTACATTGTTCAAGTACGCATTCCCAGGCTATGTACCATGGACCCCCATAT
Organism: Triturus cristatus; assembly: GCF_964204655.1. Taxonomy (NCBI): domain Eukaryota; kingdom Metazoa; phylum Chordata; class Amphibia; order Caudata; family Salamandridae; genus Triturus; species Triturus cristatus. The sequence goes on from NC_140593.1 coordinate 419,997,107, forward strand.
CATGTCAGCATGTGAAGTTAGCATGATGTATCTTGGTTTGTAACCATACTTTATATACACAAAATATGCTTTGTAGGATGGCCCATTCCTCTCTATGTTCCTTACACAATAGAAAGGGCTGAAGAACTATACTGACGCCATCTTGGAACATGACCAGTCGCGCCACAGGCCACGTGGTTCTTTTTACCCACCATCAGCATGATTTAGCTCGTACCAGCCAAGAGACAGGTTGGATTGTATTTACGGCTAAGGCCCAAGGTCACATCTGCCATGGGGAGTATCGAGCGAATTCCTCTAGGCCTGGGACGAGAAGGGAGTCACCCTGTCGACCTTCTCTGTGAAGATAGCAACCCCTTTGTGTGCAGCTGCAATTAAATATGGTATGAGCTCAAGAGTAGTCTCATGGAGTATGGCCACTCCCTCAAAGATTGCAGGCCGCCTGCTTTCGGTCACCTTGTTAAATACTAGGAACTGTTTTTCTGTACTTGGAAGAAAATTAACAACTATGTTACATTTCCTGCATCACTAGGTTCTGCGGGATCTTCCAGAGTAAAAAGGGAGAATGATACCCTGCAGAACGGTGATAAAGATGAGTCCTAATTTCCCATCAGTGCCAGCTACAGATAAGGGCTACATGTCCTGGCCCTACAGTCTCAGCACCCAGAAAGTAAGAAAATTGGACCGTGATTGCCAATGCTTCATCGACTACAGCATCGTGCTTGCTTCATTGGATGACGTCGGACATCAGAGAAGGAGGAGGCCCGTTGGCCACAGAACTTCAGTGAAAAAGTACGAGGGAGAGTGATCCCTGTTGTTGATGGCAGGTCCGTCGTTCAGTTTCTTCAGTTTTCTACCTGTCATGTGCTAGTAACCTCTGACAGCGCGCGGTCCCCTGATCCCCTTGGCCTGAGTTTTGGCCACCCCCCTTTTTCCTTTGTATCAACGGAAAGGCAGTGCCCCGTAGAATCTACGAGTGGCAGAAGGCACTATATTGTGGTACCCATGAAATAGCAGCCCAAATGTCCTCTGACACTGAATGACGAGTGTTGGAGCCTGAAGATGTAGCTGAACTTGAAACTCTCTGCACGATATGATCTGTGTCCATAATAGTGCCTGCCAAAGGAAAGATGTTGGTGCACTGCCTAAAAAAACATTGAGACTTTCGAGTGAGCTGTGAGTGTTTGCCAGGAGGGCACTCCCACTGATACTACGAAGAACTAATTTCATGGAGGGCCTGATCAAGAGGCCAAATATGACGATGGAAGCAGACTTGATGAACAATAGAAGCCTGCCAGAGAGGCTTCGAACGGACTCTGGGCATAGTCGTACTTGACGAGCAGTTGGGTGTTATGAGACTGATTCTTACTGTTTTTGCTGGCACTGTTTTAGAATAGTATTCTGATTAGTGGAAGTAGTGTCAAATTCATCCTATGATGAAACGTACCCCCCATTTTTTTCTCATCTGAAATTAGTAATGAGGAATGTCACTGTCTCACTGGAGTATGTCTATGACTTGTTTGATCCCACACAAAGACTGACACAGATGGAGTAATGATAGTATCTATTAGTTGTAGGGTCCACGGATCGCTTCCTACTCTGTCTAGTAAAGGATGATCTGGTTTTGTCCCTATTCTTGTTATAAGTGTATAGGTAGATGGGCCTAATTATGGTAATATGAATATTTATCGCGCTCCAAAGTGAAGTAAATTGGGTTATGAAGATGTCCTGCAGTACAGTGTATTGCATCGGAGAATAGATCTTGAGAAAACAGTAACAAGGTACTATGCATCTAAATGCCTGTCCAAACGTAATGAGGGAAGCATGAATTTTCCTTAACAGATATGACAATGAAGTGTAGGATTCCAATGGTTCAACCTCACTGAGTATGCTGGTTCTTTCCCTCGAGCAGAATGTCTCCTTTGAGCAAGGCAGTGATTTTGTAAAACAATGTGTGCATTCAGTTGAATCAGTTAGATGTATATAATGTGCAGAATGTATTTATATCTGAGTACTTGTATATAATAATGCAGAACATATCATTCCATATATGTCATCCAAGAGTATAGGTTGGCCTAGGTTTTAGGCCCCAATCTGAATTTTCCTCATGCCATCTCTTTAGCTTCCAGAGACATGATTAGTTACATGAATGTTGGTTTAGTACAAGGTAGTGATGATCTCACCCTCTGCAGACAATGGAATGTCCGATTCTTGGTTCCAGTGGCACTTACGGAGGAGGGAGTGTTCCCCGTTTAGTTTTTGTCCAAATATTGGCTACATTATCCCAAAAGGGGACGATCCTATTCAAAGGCTGTACTGCCTAGCATCTGAAATCCATACAGATACAGGTACCAGGTCTATTTCTGGTCTATTTCTGGTTGATTTGGGGTCTTTTGACTACCTGGGGTTGGAAGCTCTTCATGATCCCTTTAGGAGTAGCAGGTTTCCTCTTTGCTTGCTGTCTGTGTATCCAATGCGGTCCGGCCTGTTGCGTTTTCTGTGCAGCACAGGTTCGCCGATCTATTCCTAAGCCCAAGCCTAGACAGACCCGGATAGATACTCAGCGGGCCAAAAGGAGACACATGATCTGAGGCAGATAGATGAGGGAATCTTTGAAGATTGAATCGATTTTTAGCTATATTGTGCTAAAAGGGCCGTTCTGTGGTGACCAAATATTAATATATGATTAGCACAGTATATCTAAAACCAGTCCGCTTAGTTTTAGCCTAACCAATAGTCCGAAACTCCTGTTAGGCCTAATGGCCGGGAGCAGAACGACGGCCATTTTGGTTTGAGGCTCCCTCGCTGTTCGGTCACATGGTCTTTTCTGTCCACCATTTCCCTTAGTTTATCATGCTCTGGTTAGGATGAAGTAATCGAGTCAAATATATAGTTAAGCCCAGTGTATCTAATATGTCTAATCAATATGAAGTCGCAGTTTGTTATTCATGTGCTGCAACCCACTGAACTATCTTTGTAATGTGCAAGCTTCAGGTGTATAGAATTGTTTCTGTAATGTGGAAGCTTCTATCTTATTCTTGCCTTCTCAGTAAGAGACCTGTTATGCTACATTGCTTTCCTCCAGTTAAGTCTATAATATGAATGATTCTGTAGGTTTTTGTTATAAGAAATAGAAGCTTGATAATGGCAGAAAGACATCTGATGCAGACATTTGTTCTGTAGCTCCGTGCATGGCACAATCCCCCTCCCTCTTGGAGTGTGATTTACTAAGAGCAGCTGAAAGTAAACGGTCTGAGGCCCCAAGGCCGAGTTGTGAGATAAGCACATTCCTGTGCCTGAGCTGAGCTAATTATATGCGCCAAATATGGGTCTTCCTCTCTTCCGAGCCAACTTGTAGATTTCCATGTGCTGACTTCATCTATTCACTGAAAGTATATCTGTCTGGTTTTGACTGTAATTCTTCAGTCTTCCTTGGCGCACCTGATGGGTGAGGGTCGATGAGGCTCCTCTATATAGAGTTCTGTCTGGCCAATAAACGCTTGAACCTTCTACGTTGCCAACTGCTCATTATTTGACTTACATTGCAGGCCACTGGTAAGTGTGGACCTTGAGACTAAAATTTGGATACAACACACATCACACCTGAGGTACATGAGGGGAGCTGTGCGAGAGGCTCAGCACTGAAACGGAAGATGAGTGGAACATCACACGAGGTGCATGAGGGGATCTGTGTGAGAGTCTGAGCGCTGGAACTGAAGATGAGTGGCACATCAAACATGAGTTTCCTTGAAGGAGCAGTGTGAGCATCAGCGCTGGAACGGAAGATGAGTAGCACATCACACATGAGGTGCCTGAGAGGAGCTGTGTGAGAGTCTCAGCGCTGGAACGGAAGATGAGTGGCACATCACAAATGAGGTACATGAGCGGAGGTGTGTGAGACTCTCAGGGCTGGAACAGAAGATGAGGAGCACATCACACATGAGGTGCATAAGGGGAGCTGTGCGAGAGCCTCAGCGCTGGAACACAAGATGAGTGGCACATCACACATGAGGTGCATGAGGGGAGCTGTGCGAGAGCCTCAGCGCTGGAACACAAGATGAGTGGCACATCACACATGAGGTGCATGAGGGGAGCTGTGCGAGAGTCTCAGCACTGGAACAGAAGATGAGTGGTACATCACACGAGGTGCATGAGGGGAGCTGTGTGAGAGTCTCAGCGCTGGAAAGGAAGATGAGGAGCACATCACACATGAGGTACATAAGAGGAGCTGTGCGAGAGCCTCAGCGCTGGAACTGAAGATGAATGGCACATCGCACATGAGGTGCATGAGGGAGCTGGGTGAGCCTCAAGCTGGAATGGAAGATGAGTGGCACATCACGCATGAGAAGAGCTGTATGAGAGCCTCAGCGCTGGAACACAAGATGAGTGGCACATCACAAATGAGGTTCATGAGGGGAGCTGTGCAAGAGCCTAAGCGTTGCAACACAAGATGAGTGGCACATCACACCTGAGGTACATGAGGGGAGCTGTGCGAGAGTCTCAGCACTGAAATGGAAGATGAGTGGCACATCACACGAGGTGCATGAGGGGATCTGTGTAAGAGTCTCAGTGCTGGAACTGAAGATGAGTGGCACATCAAACATTTATTGGTAAATGGTTTGGAACGCCCCTAGGGCCCAAACGTGTATTTGTGCTATTACTGTTGATTGCTAACTTGTAAATTAAGTAATTCGAACTCCAGTCTCATAAAGAGACTAGAGGGATGTATTTTATCTCAAATACATATATTTTAAATATATACCTGGTGTGGTTGTCCTTTCATTTGGTCATTCAAGAGATTATAGACTAGTAAAACAAGCTGCTTTACATTCCTTAAAATCTTACCCTGAAGGCTGCTCTCCATAGCTACCACTAGGATAGCCTTCAATAAAGGTTGTCTTAAAACTATTCACCATAAGGGGTTGTTTGGACTGATACAAGGTGCCCACTATAATTAGTGGACAGCATATATCAGGCCAACTTCTCACAGGCATGAGGGGGGCTGTGTGAGCCTCAGCGCTGAAACGGAAGATGAGTAGCACATCGCACATGAGGTGCATGAGGGGAGCTCTGCGAGAGCATCAGCGCTGGAAAACAAGATGAGGAGCACATCGCACATGAGGTGCATAAGGGGAGCTGTGCGAGAGCCTCAGCGCTGGAACTGAAGATGAGTGGCACATCACGCATGAGGGGAGCTGTATGACAGCCTCAGCGCTGGAACACAAGATGAGTGGCACATCACAAATGAGGTTCATGAGGGGAGCTGTGCGAGAGCCTCAGCGCTGCAACACAAGATGAGTGGCACATCACACCTGAGGTACATGAGGGGAGCTGTGCGAGAGGCTCAGCACTGAAACAGAAGATGAGTGGAACATCACACGAGGTGCATGAGGGGATCTGTGTGAGAGTCTCAGCGCTGGACCTGAAGATGAGTGGCACATCAAACATGAGTTTCCTTGAAGGAGCAGTGTGAGCCTCAGCGCTGGAACGGAAGATGAGTAGCACATCACACATGAGGTGCCTGTGGGGAGCTGTGTGAGAGTCTCAGCGCTGGAACGGTAGATGAGTGGCACATCACACATGAGGTACATGAGCGGAGGTGTGTGTCTCAGCACTGGAACAGACGATGAGTAGCGCATCACACATGAGGTGCATGAGGGGAGATGTGTGAGACTCTCAGGGCTGGAACAGAAGATGAGGAGCACATCACACATGAGGTGCATAAGGGGAGCTGTGCGAGAGCCTCAGTGCTGGAACACAAGATGAGTGGAACATCACACATGAGGTGCATGAGGGGAGCTGTGCGAGAGTCTCAGCACTGGAACAGAAGATGAGTGGTACATCACACGAGGTGCATGAGGGGAGCTGTGTGAGAGTCTCAGCGCTGGAACGGAAGATGAGGAGCACATCACACATGAGGTACATAAGGGGAGCTGTGCGAGAGCCTCAGGGCTGGAACTGAAGATGAATGGCACATCGCACATGAGGTGCATGAGGGGAGCTGTGCGAGAGGCTCAGCACTGAAACGGAAGATGAGTGGAACATCACACGAGGTGCATGAGGGGATCTGTGGGAGAGTCTCAGCGCTGGAACTGAAGATGAGTGGCTCATCAAACATGAGTTTCCTTGAAGGAGCAGTGTGAGCCTCAGCGCTGGAACGGAAGATGAGTAGCACATCACACATGAGGTGCCTGAGGGGAGCTGTGTGAGAGTCTCAGCGCTGGAACGGAAGATGAGTGGCACATCACACATGAGGTACATGAGCGGAGGTGTGTGAGTCTCAGCGCTGGAACAGACGATGAGTAGCGCATCAGACATGAGGTGCATGAGGGGAGATGTGTGAGACTCTCAGGGCTGGATCAGAAGATGAGGAGCACATCACACATAAGGTGCATGAGGGGAGCTGTGCGTGAGTCTCAGCACTGGAACAGAAGATGAGTGGTACATCACACGAGTGCATGAGGTGAGCTGCGTGAGAGTCTCAGTGCTGGAACGGAAGATGAGGAGCACATCACACATGAGGTACATAAGGGGAGCTGTGCGAGAGCCTCAGCGCTGGAACTGAAGATGAATGGCACATCGCACATGAGGTGCATGAGGGAAGCTGTGTGAGCCTCAAGCTGGAATGGAAGATGAGTGGCACATCACGCATGAGGGGAGCTGTATGAGAGCCTCAGCGCTGGAACACAAGATGAGTAGCACATCACAAATGAGGTGCATGAGGGGAGCTGTGCGAGAGCCTCAGCGCCGGAACACATGATGAGTGGCACATCACACATGAAGTACATGAGGGGAGGTGTGCAAGAGTCCAAACACTGAAACGGAAGATGAGGGGCACATCACACGAGGTGCATGAGGGGAGCTGTGTGAGAGTCTCAGCGCTGGAACTGAAGATGAGTGGCACATCAAACATCAGCTTCCTTGAAGGAGCAGTGTGAACCTCAGCGCTGGAACGGAAGAAGAGTAGCACATCACACATGAGGTGCATGAGGGGAGCTGTGTGAGAGTCTCAGCGCTGGAACGGAAGATGAGTGGCACATCTCACATGAGGTACATGAGCGGAGCTGTGTGAGTCTCAGCACTGGAACAGAAGATGAGTAGCACATCACACATGAGGTGCATGAGGGGAGCTGTGTGAGACTCTCAGCGCTGGAACAGAAGATGAGGAGCATATCACACATGAGGTGCATAAGGGGAGCTGTGCAAGAGCCTCAGTGCTGGAACACAAGATGAGTGGCACATCACACATGAGGTGCATGAGGGGAGCTGTGCGAGAGTCTCAGCACTGGAACAGACGATGAGTGGTACATCACACGAGGTGCATAAGGGGAGCTATTTGAGAGTCTCAGCGCTGGAACTGCAGATGAGAGGAACATCGTACATGAGCTGCCTTGAAGGAGCTGTGTGAGCCTGAGCGCAGGACCGGAAGATGAGTGGCACATCACACATGAGGTGCATGAGGGGAGCTTTGTGAGAGTTTTAGCTTTGGAACAGAAGATGAGTGGCACATCACACATGAGGTCCATGAGGGGAGCTGTGTGAGCCTCAGCGCTGGAACACAAGATGAGTGGCACATCACACATGAGATGCATGAGGGAGGATGTGTGAGCCTCAGCACTGGAACGGAAGATGAGAAGCACATCACACATGAGAGGCATGAGGGGAGCTGTGTGAGCCTCAGCGCTGGAACAGCAGATGAGTAGCACATCACACATAAGTTGCATGAGGGGAGCTCTGTGAGAGTCAGCGCTGGAACGGTCGATGAGTAGCACATTGATATATGCTGTCCACTAGTTCTAGTGGGCACCTTGTATCAGTCCAAACAACCCCTTATGCTGAATTGGTTAAAGACAACCTTTATTGAAAGCTATCCTAGTGGTAGCTATGGAGAGCAGCCTTCAGGCTACGTCTTGAAGGAATGTAAAGCAGCTTGTTTTACCAGTCTATAGTCTCTTGAATGATCAAATGAAAGGACAACCACACCAGGTATATATTCAAAATATATGTATTTAGGATAAAACACACCCCTCTAGTCTCTTTATGAGACTGGAGTTTGAAGTACTTAATTTACAAGTTAGCAATCAACAGTAGCACAAATACACCTTTGGGCCCTAGGGGCGTACCAAATCCTATACCAATAAAGGGGTATAAGAACCACGACTGAACTAGACACAAGGCCTAGAGCCTCTAGAATCACTGGGACCCCAAGGAACCACCCAAGGTAGTGACGCAGGGGACCCACAGGGGCCGTGTGCCCGTTAGCTTCTATGGGCAATGTCGCGGTTGGAAATTTAATGATTAGGGACACTTAGAATTGAGTCAGGACCAAACCCTTTTGGACTTAAGAAGTTCTAGGGCTAGCACCCAAGGGAACACCCGAATACTCGACTTACCTCACCCTGGGAAGCCGGGTGTATAGGTGTCTTTTGGTGTCGGGTCGCGTCGTCGATTGCAATGGAAGCTGGCAAAGAACTGCTGATTTATATGTGTGTGCAAAGGTAGTGATATAGGTAGCCTATACCACAGTAAGGGGTGCAAGCACACCCTTACCCAGGCTGCAGTAGCAGACCTGTGGTGCCATTTTGGAGTGCTTCTCAGGGGTGGCATAATGATGCTTCAGCCCCTGGTAGGCCTCTGAGGTACATATGCCCTATGTACATAGTATACCATGTACTAGGGGCTTATAAGGCACTCCAGAATCCAATTAGATATGTACCTATTGTACATGCAAACCATTTTAGAGAGGAAGCAGCTAGGCTGTGGTCCTGATTAGCAGGGCCACAACGTGACTAAGGTAAAAAAACAGTGAAACACCAGCAAAAAGTTGGGGTACCCATGTGAAGTAGATCCTACTCTCCTACACAAACCTCCCCAAACGCAGGGACATTAAACTAACCTTGACCAGTTGAGTCTTCATGTTCTAAATGGAAATACCTAGAGAGTCCATCTGCATTGGCATGGTTACTTCCAGGTCTATGTTCCACTGTAAAGTCCATCCCCTGAAGGGAAATGGACCACCTAAGCAGTGTGGGGTTTTCACCCTTCATTTGCTTTAGCCATAAGAGGGGCTTATGGTCTGTCTGAACAAGGAAGTGAGTACCAAACAAGTATGGCCTCAACTTCTTCAAAGCCCAAACCACAGCAAAAGCCTCCCTCTCAATGGCTCACCAACGTTTCTCTCTAGGGGTCAGCCTTCTGCTTATGAAAGTTACTGTCTGATCCTGACCTTCATCATTCAATTGTGACAGTACAGCCCCTACCCCCAATTCAGATGCATCTGTTTGGACAATGAACTTCTTGTCTTGGAGTAGTCAGGACTCTGCAGAATGGGAGCAGTGAACATGGCCTGCTTCAGGTCATCAAATGCCTTTTGACAGCTAGCTGTCCACTAAACCTTTTTGGGGATCTTTTTAGAGGTTAAGTCATTCAGGGGTGTCACTATTGATCCATACCCCATGACAAATCTCCTATAGTACCCAGTCAGGCCTAAAAAGGCTCTCACCTGAGTCTGGGTAGTTGGAGCAACCCAATCCATTATGGTTTGGATTTCTCTCTGTAATAGTTGAACCTGGCCTCCACCTACAAGGTGGCCCAGGTACACAACCTGACTCTGCTCTATCTGGCACTTAGTAGCCTTGATAGTTAGGCCTGCTTTTTGCAGGGCCTCCAAAACATTCCTCAGGTGGACCAGGTGATCCTCCCAGGTGGAGCTAAAGTCCGCAATATCATCTAGATATGCTGCACTAAAGTCGTCCAGGCCTGTAGGGACCTGATTCACCAACCTTTGGAAAGTGGCAGGTGCATTCTTCAAACCAAAGGGCATTACTACAAACTGATAGTGCCCACTAGGGGTAGAAAATGCTGTATTTGGCTTTGAATCAACAGCTAGTCTGATCTGCCAGTAGCCAGCTGTCAGTTCAAATGTGTTTAGAAACTTGGCTGACGCCAAAGTATCTATTAACTCATCTGCCCTGGGGATGGGCATCAGTCCTAGTGACTGCATTGAGACCCCTGTGGTCTACACAAAACCTCATCTCTCTTTTTTCCACCACTGGTGTGAGCTTTAGGTACCAGGACTACTGGGCTAGCCCAAGGGCTAACTGAGGGTTCAATCACACCCCCAGATCCAACATCTTTTGGACTTCTGTCCTTATGCAGTCCCTGACATGGTCAGGTTGCCTGTAGATCATATTCCTCACAGGTAGACTGTCCCCAGTGTTTACTTCATGAGTGCACCAGATGGTCTAACTTGAAGTCAGAGAAAACATATGTCTAAACTGGCTGAGAAGGTTTCTGCAGTCAGTTTGCTGCTGGGCAGTGAGGCTGCCTGCCAAGGACATCATCAACTGACCCATCATCGGGGTTCTGAGAAAGCAGGTCAGGGAATGGGTCACTCTCTTCCTCCTGTCCTTCATCAGTAGCATGAGCAAGCCCATGTTTGCCCTGTCAACATATGGTTTTAGTCTGTTGACATGAAGTACCCTGTGGGGAATCCTAGGGGTTCCAAGGTCTACGAAGTAGGTAACCTCCCCTTTTTGTTCAACAATTGTATTGGGGCCACTCCATTTGTCCTGGAGGGCTGCTGGGGCCACAGGCTCCAACACCCACACTTTGTGTCCTGGCTGGCAAACAGTCAGCACAGTTCCTGGCTAGCCTCAAGGTTTTTGTTTTCCTTTTACATGTACTCAGCCATCCTGGAGCGGAGACCAAGTACATAGTCCACTATGTCTTGCTTTGGGGGCTTGAGAGGTAACTCCATCCTTCCTTCACCAAACACAATGGACCCCTGACAGGGTGTCCAAACAAAAGTTCAAATGGGCTGTAACCATCCCCCTTTTGAGGCACCTCCCTGTATGCAAATAAAAGGCAGGGAAAGAACAGGTCCCATTTTCGCCTAAGCTTCTCTGGGAGTCCTCTGCTCATGCCCTTTAAGGTTTTGTTGAGTCTCTCAACTAAACCATTGCATTGTGGGTGATAGGGTGTGGTGAACTTGTAGTTCACTCCACACTCCTTACACATAGCAGTCAAGTAACTAGACATTAAGTTTGCATCCCTGTCAGATACTACCTCCTTAAGAAAGCCTACTCTTGAGAACACACTCAAGAGAGCTCTTGCCACTACTGGTGCAGTAGTGGTCCTTAGGGGAATTGCTTCTGAATACCTGGTGGCATGATTCACTACCACCAGTATAAATATGTGCCCAGATGCTGTTTGGGGATCCATGGGACCAACAATGCCAATCCCAACCTTTCAAAGGGAACCCCCACCACAGGTAGTGGTATCAGGGGGTCATTTGTAGGGCCACCTGCTTTGCCACTGACTTGGACGGTTACACAGGAGCGACAAAACTCCTTGGTGTCTTCAGACATGTGAGGCCAGTGAAAGTGAGGAACAATTCTGTCCCAAGTCTTGTTCTGGCCTAGGTGTCCTGCTAGGGGAATATCATGGGCTAGTGTCAACAAGAAACCCATAAACTTCAGAGGTATAACCAACCTCCTGGATGCACCAGGCTTGGGGTCTCTACTCTCTGAATATAGGAGTCCATCATCCCAATAAACTTTATGGGTGCCACTAGCATTCTCAGCAGCCTCATCAGCAGCTTGCTGTCAGAGGGTTGCAAGAGAGGGGCATGTTTTCTGCTCCTGGCTCAGATCAGTCCTGGAAGAGCCCCCTGTCCCCAAGAACTCTGGTCAGGTTCAAGCTCCTCTGGGACAGTTCCTTCTTCAGGCTCGAGATCATCTCCCTGAGGAGACTGAGCAGCATTTTGAGACAGGTGGGAAGGCTCTGCCTTAACCCTACTGCTCCTCCTCTTGTGAGGCACTTGGTCCATTATTTCAGAATCCAGGGCCTGTCCAGTCTTAGACATTTTTGCCTGTGACCTGGTCACAGCAAAGACATGTGCAGGGATCCCTAACATTTCTGCATGTGTCCTGAGCTCCACTTCAGCCCACGCTGAAGTCTCTAGATCATTGCCAAGCAAGCACTGTACTGGTAGGTCTGCACTTACCACAACCTTCTTAAGGCCAGTTACCCCTCCCCAGGAGAAGTTAACAACTGCCAGAGAATGGTTTGTTCTGGCATTGCTAGCATTGGTCACTTGGTACATTTCACCAAGTATAATCTGCCCAGGATCCACAAGATTATTTGCCACCATTGCGACACTTGCTTCTGTGTCTCTGAATGCTCAAGCTTCTGCTCCATTGATTAAAGGCTGCTGTCTGTATTTGCCCAAGTTACTTGGACTCACAAAGGGGGACATATCATTGCCCCCATCACTGACAAGCACAGCCTGAGTTGGTACTCTGACTAGGCCAGAGTCCATCTCAGAACCCAGGGTCAACCCTACTACACCCTTATTCTGTGAATTCCCACCACCAATTGTAACTGCACTAGGGGGAGCAGGTGCCTTAGGGGCATTGGTGGGGGCTGGAGTATTTTCTTTGGCCTTGGTGCAGTCACTAGTCCAGTGAGTTTTCTGTTTACAGATGATGCACCAAGGTTTCTTTTGGCCTTTACCCTTTCCTGACTGTGAATCCTCACCTGAAGAAGATTTTTGGGGCCCTTGAGAAGACTTCTGGCCTTTACCCTTGTCCCCGCCCTTGTCAGAGCTTTTGGAATCTTGCTTCTTTGGGTCACCACCTTGGTTCTGTACCTTCTCCTCACCCTGGTTCTGACCCATGTGTCTGCCTTCTTTCCAGATTCTTGGGGAGAGGTCAGATCAGAGTCTATCAGGTACTGGTGCAGCAGCTTATTTTGACAGTTATTAAGAATCTGCTCCCTCATTATCAGATTGTACAATTCTTTGAAGGCACACACTTTACTGCCCAATAACCAACCTTCCAGAGCCTTAGCAGCACAGTCAACAAAGTCAACCCAGTCTTGATTTTGTGCTTTTTGGGAATCTCTGAACTGTAACCTGTATTGTTCAGTGGTTAGACCAAACCCATCTATTAGTGCACTTTGCAAGACTTTGTAATCATCAGCATCCTCTTCACTTACAGTGAGGAGCTTGTATCTACCTTTGTCTGCAAAGGAGAGCCATAAGATTTCTGCGCACTGACCTTGAGAGACCTTCTGTACTTTACAAGCCCTCTCCAAGGCAGTTATCCATTTGTGGATGTCATCCCCACTCTGGTAGGGAGGGACAATCTTACTTAGGTTTCCATGGTCATAAGACCTCTCCCTATCTCTAGGGAAATTGCTGCCACCAAGGGACTATAGTCCCTCCTTTTTACTAGCTATGTAGAGCTCTAGGGCTTCCCTAGCTAGGGCCATCTGCTGCTTTATGAGGTTGAAGTTGAGTTGTCTTGCTCATACTTCAGCAGTCTCTATCTCCTCTCCTGGGAGGTTTTCTTCCCTCTGTGAGAAGAAACAGAGGTTCCTATAGAGGAGTTAGACTGGATAGATCCCCTTGACAGAGATCTATCCCTTCTAGCCCTGTTGTCAGGCCTACCTGGAGGAATAAAGAAAGTGGCATTATTGTCATCCTCCCCATCCAGGAGATCTGTGTTCACCAGAGTCTGGTCATTGTCACTAGTCTGGTCAGCATAAGAGGTAGGGTCGGGGGAGTTTTCACCCCCTAGACCCACCCTCAGGTACCGCCCCACTCACACTGTCTACATCATCAGACCCACTAGGCCCTGTGATATCATCCAGCTTAAGTATTTTTATTAGATGCTGGGTGGATGGACTTTTGCCTGTCTTTAGCTTCCTAATGGAACATAAGGCCCTAAGCTGAGCAGACGAGAGATCCTCATATTCATAGGGAAGGAGCTCACTGGTTCCTGGTAGGGACCCACTGGTTTCTGGCTGGCTAGACATTACTAATGTGGTGTAGTGTATTGCCCTACCTACACTAGTGTGGCCTACTAAACTCTCTTGAGTTGTAGAAAGGATGTGCTATCCCTTAACACACAACTCTAAGTTCAGTAGAACTTGCTGTAGCTAAACTTGATATTATATGTACCGAAGATACCTTTAGTGGTTTTCAGTTGATCAATTCAATTGAGATTATCTGGTAAAACAATAGCAAGCTGGAATCCTATCGCTGCCACCAATGTGATAAGGTGGCCTGATATATGCTGTCCACTAGTTCTAGTGGGCACCTTGTATCAGTCCAAACAACCCCTTATGGTGATAGGTTAAAGAAAAACTTTATTGAAAGCTATCCTAGTGTTCTCTAAGGAGAGCAGCCTTCAGGCTAAGTCTTGAAGGAATGTAAAGCAGCTTGTTTTACCAGTCTATAATCTCTTGAATGATCAAATGAAAAGACAACCACACCAGGTATATATTCAAAATATATGTATTTAAGACCTCTAGTCTTTTTATGAGACTAGAGTTCAAAGTACTTTGTTTACAAGTCAGCAATTATCAGGAATAGCACAAGTACACGTTTGGGCCCTAGGGGCGTACCAAACCATATACCATAAAAGTGGTATAAGAACCACGACTGGAATAGACACTAGGCCTATAGCCTGGAGAATCGCTGGGACCCCAAGGAACTACCCAAGGTAGTGACACAGGGGACCCACGGGGACTCTATGCAGTGTGAGAAAACAACCGCGGGTTCCCGTTATCTTCTATGGGTAATGTCGCGGTTGGAAATTTAAAGATTAGGGACACTTCTAATCGAGTCAGGACTAAACCCTTTTGGACTTAAGAAGTTCTAGGGCTAGCACCCAGATGAGCACCGGAGGGCTCGAGTTACCTCACCCAGGGAAGCCGGGTGCATAGGTGTCTTTTGGTGTCGGGTCGCGTCGTTGATTTCAATAGGAGCCTGCAAAAAACTGCTGCTGCCGTGAAGAGGAGAAGTGCCCGAAGAGATCCAAGCCTGGATCTAGGATGGAAGGAACCTGAAAGCAGAGGGGACAGAGTCTGGGTCACTTGCCAGTGACCGAGGGCAGGATGGACCAATGCTCACAGATGTTGGGTGTTTCAGGTGAGTTGATGGGTGTCTTGACTCTTCAGCCACGCGGTCCAGGAGGCATCAACGAAGTCCACCAGCCGGATTCTAGCTGTCCCACAAGATGTGTCGAGTGCTGCGGTGTCAGCAACCAGATTCGACCCAACAAGCCTTGGCAACGGCAAGTCACTGGAATTCAGAGAAAGGACTGCGGTGTAGACCAGCAAGGTCTGAGGGACCCACCCAGCAAGGGTAAGTCAGGGCACGCCTGGAGCAACGAGGAAAGCCCAAGTAGAAAAGGAGTTGCCCTCGTGGGAATTGTTAGCCAACGGGCTAGTGATCGCGAAGGAGCCTCGAGCGGTTGCACTTGAAACTGGCCCACGGGTCACTCTTGGAGTGGAGGCCAGCAATCTTCGGTGCAGGAGGTGCTCAAGGCTGGGGCTACTGGGAGCCCAAAGCACAACTTCGAGGAAGCCCAGGAAGATGCTGTTACTGCAAAAGTTCACGGTGTCCAGGGGCCACGGTTCCACTTCGGCGTCCGGCGGGAGCTACAGCGATGCAGACCAGTCAGTTGCTTCTTGGGTGCCTGCCAAGCAGGGGAGTCACTCCTTGACCGCAAGGGAGATTTCTTAAATCTTCTAGTTAAAGTAGAACGTCGAAGGTCCAGGATATATGTTGCAGAGCTTCGTCCAGGGTAATCTAAAGTCCTAGGGACTGGATTCCTATACTTATACCAAGTTTAGGGGATGGACTAACTCTAAGGCCCCACCTATGGGTGGGCTTGGAAAGAGGGGTGGTTACACCCATTTCCTTTGTCCAGTTTCGCACCAGAGCAGGGGCAGGTAGCCCCTGCAACCGGTTTGAACTGGGCTATGCACAGGGACAGCAAACGTGCCCCCAGTGCAGGACTTCAAAGCACCACAGAGTGCTCCCGGCCTGCCCCAATACACATCTGCCTGTCTGGAGAGGTGTTCACACCTCCCTTCGACAGGAAACCTATTGTCCAGGCCTCCCCTGCCGGAGTTTCGGTCAGCAGCAGGAGGCCAGACTCGTGTCTTTGGCAGAGGCATCCATTTTGTGATGCCAGGGATCAGGAAAGTCATACCGGGTTTGACCAGTGTGAACATGTCTCTCCCTCTAGAAGGGTGGAATGCTACCCCCCCCGCCAGAACTGGCGGGGGGGGGGGGTAGTATTCCAAAGCGTTTGACACCAAACACATGTTTTGATGCAGCCATTCCAAAGTTAGCATTTACCGCGAGGTTATAATGCACTTAAGAGTATATGGTATGGCTGTATCACAGAACAGCCATAAGGAAGTATTTCCGAAAGCTGCAGAGGGGCTCAGCTCATGCTTGGGCACCCTCTCACACAAAACCAAGCACTCTGCCTTCAGGATTGTCAAGGACTGCCATAGGAGTGGCTTATAGGTTTATATGTGTCTTTATATATGTGTGGATATAGGTAGCCTATACCACTGTAAAGGGTGCAAGCACACCCTTACCCAGGCTGCAGTAGCAGACCTGTCGTGCCATTTTGGAGTGCTTCCCAGGGGTGCACAATACATGCTGCAGCCCCTGATAGGCCTCTGTGGTACCTATGCCCTAGGTACATAGTATATCATATAATAGGGGCTTATAAGGCACTCCAGAATCCAATGAGATATGTACCTAATGTACATGGAAACCATTTTAGAGAGGAAGCAGCTAGGCTGTGGTCCTGATTAGCAGGGCCACAGCCAGACTAAGGTCGAAAAACAGTGTAACACCAGCAAAAAGTGGGGGTACCCATGTGAAGCAGATCCTACTCTCCTACAAGTGGCACATCACACATGAGGTACATGAGGGAAGCTGTGTGAGCCTCAGCGCTGGAACACTGGATGAGTGGCACATCACAAATGAGGTCCATGAGAGGAGCTGTGTGAGCCTCAGCGCTGGAACACAAGATGAGTGGCACATCACACATGAGGTGCATGAGGAGAGCTGTGTGAGAGTCTCAGTGCTGGAATGGAAGATGAGTAGCACATCACACATGTGGTGCCTAAAGGGGGCTGTGTGAGAGCCTCAGTGCTGGAACGGAAGATGAGTGGTACATCACACGAGGTGCATGAGGGGAGCTGTGTGAATGTCTCAGCGCTGGAACTCAAGATGAGTGGCACATCGCACATGAGCTGCCTTGAAGGAGCTGTGTGAGCCTCAGCGCTGGACCGGAAGATGAGTGGACCATCACACATGAGGTGCATGAGGGGAGCTTTGTGAGAGTTAGCGCTGGAACAGAAGATAAGGTGCACATCACACATGAGGTACATGAGGGGAGCTGTGTGAGTCTCAGCGCTGGAACAGAAGATGAGTAGCACATCACAGATGAGGTGCATGAGGGGAGCTGTGTGAGAGTCTCAGCGCTATAACGGAAGATGAGGAGCACATTAGGCATGAGGTGCATGAGGGGAGCTGTGTGAGAGTCTCAGGGCTGGAACTGAAGATGAGTGGCACATCGCACATGAGCTGCCTTGAAGGAGCTGTGTGAGCCTCAGAGCTGGACCAGAAGATGAGTAGCACATCACACATGAGGTGCATGAGGGGAGCTGTTTGAGAGTCTTAGTGCTTGAACAGAAGATGAGGAGCACATCACACATGAGGTGCATAAGGGGAGCTGTACGTTGCGCCTCAGCGCTGGAAGACAAGATGAGTGGCACATCACACATGAGGTACATGAGGGGAGCTGTGTGAGCCTCAACGCTTGAACACAAGATGAGTGGAACATCGCACATGAGTTGCATGACGAGAGCTGTGTGAGCCTCAGTGCTGGAACCGAAGCTGAGCAGCACATCACACATGAGGGGCATGAGGGGAGCTGTGTGAGCCTCAGCGCTGGAACGGAAGATATGTAGCACATCACACATAAGTTGCATGAGGGGAGCTGTGTGAGAGTCTCAGCGTTGGAACGGAAGATGAGTGGCACATCACACATGAGGCGCGTGAGGGGAGCTGTGCGACAGACTCAGCGCTGGAACACAAGATGAGTGGCACATCACACATGAGGTGCATGAGGGTAGCTGTGCGAAAGCCTCAGCGCTGGAACATAAGATGAGTCGCACATCACACATGAGGTACATGAGGGGAGCTGTGGGAGCCTTAGCGCTGGAACACAAGATGAGAGGCACATCACACATGAGGTGCATGAGGGGAGCTGTGTGTGCCTCAGCGCTGGAACGGAAGATGAGTGGCATATCACACATGAGGTGCATGAGGAGAGCTGTGTGAGAGTCTCAGCACTGGAACACAAGATGAGTGTCATATCACACGAGGTACATGAGGGGAGCTTGGTGAGCCTCAGCGCTGGAACGGAAGATGAGTAGCACATCACACAGAGGTGCATAAGGGTGTGAGAAGTTGCCCTGGTTTATGCTGTCTACTAATTATAGGGGGCACCTTGTACCAGTCCAAACAACCCCTTATGGTGAATAGGTTTAAGACAACGTTTATTGAAAGCTATCCTAGTGGTAGGTATGGAGAGTAGCCTTCAGGCTAAGTCTTGAAAGAATGAAAAGCAGCTTGTTTTACCTGTCTATAACCTCTTGAATGATTAAATGAAAGGGCAACCACACCAGGTATATATTTAAAATATATGTATTTAAGATAAAACACACCCCTCTAGTCTCTTTATGAGACTGGATTTCGAAGTACTTAATTTACAAGTTAGCAATCAACAGTAATAGCACAAATGCACTTTTGGGCTCTAGGGGCGTGCCAAACCATATACCAATAAAGTGGTTTAAGAACCACGGCTGAACTAGACACAAGGCGTAGAGCCTGTAGAATCGCTGGGACCCCAAGGAACCACCCAAGGTAGTGACACAGGGGACCCTCGGGGTCCCTGTGCAGTGTGTAAACACAACCGCGGGTTCCCGTCTATGGGCAATGTCGCGGTTGGAACTTCAAAGATTAGGAACACTTAGAATCGAGTCAGGACCAAACACTTTTGGACTTAGGAAGTTCTAGGGCTAGCACCCACGGGAGCACCAGAGAACTCGTGTTACCTCACCCAGGGAAGCCGGGTGCATAGGTGTCTTTTGGTGTTGGGTTGCGTCGTCGATTTCAATGGAAGCTGGCAAAGAAGTGCTGCTTCTGGGAAGAGGAGAAGTGTCCGAAGCGATCCAAGCCTGCTTCTAGGATTGAAGGAACCTGAAAGCAGAGGGGACAGAGTCTGGGTCACTTACCAGTGACCAAGGGCAGGATGGACCAATGCCCACAGATGTCGGGTGCTTCAGGTGAGTTGATGGGTGTCTTGACTCTTCAGCCACGAGGTCCAGGAGGCACCGATGATGACCAGGAGCTGGATTCGATTTGTCCCACGAAGTCTGTCAGGTGCAGCAGTGTCGGCGACCAGATTGGACCCAACAAGCCTTGGCAACGGCAAGTCACTTGGAAACAGAGAAAGTATGTCGGTTCAGACCAGCAAGGTCTGGGGGACTCACCCAGTGAGGTTAAGTCAGGGCACATCTGGAGCAACCAGGAAAGTCTAATCGCAAGAGGAGTTGCCTTCGTGGGGACCTACTAGACAATGGGCTAGCGATCGCAAAGGAACCTCGAGCGGTCGCACTGGAAACTGTCCCACAGGTCACTCGTTGAGTGGAGGACAGAAATCTTTGGTGCTGGAGATGCTCAAGGCAGGGGCTACTGTGAGCCCAAAGCACAACTTTGTAAAAGACCAGGAAGATGATGTTGCTGCAAAAGTTCACGGTGTCCAGGGGTCACGGCTCCACGTCACCCACGATAACCACGGGCCTCAGCTTTGGTGTGGACTCAGGGTAGCCTCGGCAAACTCTGGAAATCCACCTCTGGTGATGCAAAGACTTCGGCGTCCGGCGGGAGCTTCAGCAATGCAGACCGGTCAGTTGCTTCTTTGGTGCCTGCCAAGCAGGAGAGTCACTCTTTGACCCCAAGGGAGATTTCTTTTGTCTTCTAGTCGAGATAGAAATTCGAAGGTCCAGGATATATGTTTCAGAGGTTCGTCCAGGGTAATCTAAAGTCCTAGAGACTGGATTCCTATACTTATACTAAGTTTAGGGCATGGACTAACTCTAAAGCGCCACCTATGGGTGGGCCTGAGGTGGGGGTGGCACACCCCTTCCCCTTTGTCCAGTTTCGCGCCAGAGCAGGGGCTGAGTGCCCCTGCAACCGGTTTGAACTGGGCTATGCACAGGGACACCTTGTGTGCCCCAGGCAGTGTCTCAAAAGCATTCTGTGAATGCACCCACCCTGCCCCAATACACATCAGCCTGTCTGGGGAGGTGGTTCCACCTCCCTGTGACAGGAAACCTATTGTTCAGGCCTCTCCTGCCAGAGTTTCCCCCAGCAGCAGGAGGCCAGACCCGTGTCTGTGGCAGTGGCATCCATTTTGTGATGCCAGGGCTTTGAAAGGATTTAACCGGGTTTAGCCAGTGTGAACATGCCTCTCCCTCTAGAAGGGTGGAAAGCTACCCCCCCCCCGCCAGAACTGGTGGGGGGGTAGTATTCCAAAGCGTTTGACACCAAACACGACATGTTTTGATGCAGAAATTCCAAAGTTAGCATTTACCGCAAGGTTATGATGCACTTAGGAGAATATGGTATGGCTGTATCACAGAACAGGCATAAGGAAGTATTTCCGAATGCTGCAGAGGGGCTCAGCTCATGCTTGGGCACCCTCTCACATAAAACCAAGCACTCTGCCTTCAGGATTGCCAAGGCCTGCCATAGGAGTGGCTTATAGGCTTATATGTGTCTGTATAAGGTAGTGATATAGGTAGCCTATACCACAGTAAGGGGTGCAAGCACACCCTTACCCAGGTTGCAGTAGCAGACCTGTGGTGTCATTTTGGAGTGCTTCCCAGGGGTGGCATAATACATGCTGCAGCCCCTGGTAGGCCTCTGAGGTACCCATGCCCTAGGTACATAGTATACCATTTACTAGGTTCTTATAAGGCACTCCAGAATCTTTCGCCGACAGTATTTTTCACACCGATGACTTTGGAAACGTAAAACTTGCTCTTTTAAGTTTTTCTCTTCTGTGCTTTTAGGTATAGCACATGTTGCATTTTCTTCAATGAAACTTAAAACTGCATCATCAGAATCTGTTCCAAATTTTGGGGCATCCTTGATCCACAACAGCATATGAATATGAGGAGCATCTCTTGCTTGGTACTCTTTTCTCCAAAAGAAATCCACAACTTCTCCAAGAGGTGGATTTTTTTTATTGCGGATGAAGGACATCATAGCCTCAAATCTATGATTGAAATATCTGCAAACATTAACCGGATCCAATAAGCACAATTCTCCTGCTGTCTTGTATTGGATATTTTCAATATTTGAATTTGCCTCTTGAAGAAAATCCAGTAAATCATCCCAAGCGTACTCAGCACAGCTTAGGGTAAGGAACCATGTAGGAGTTCCTAAATTCCGTAACATACATTTCAATTCTCCATGGCATCGGTACCAATTTTCATTAGTTCCACGCTGACAAGCCATCAGATTCATCAATTGTCATTCCAAATGATCATCTCGCTGTTGCACTTTGTTCATAAAATCCTTTGCAGACACAATATGTAGATGTACTCCACTTTTTAAAATGTGATTTACTGCATAAGATAGTGCAGACAAGTCACTTTCAAATAAAAGATGGAACAAATAAGGAATACTTTGATGAAATCTTGGATCTTCTGCATATAATCTTGTTGTCCGATACTCAGAAGCAGGAATCTGTACTGGACGTTCATCATATCGTTCTCCTTTTCCTGTAGGAAACAGCTGGGGAAAACATCGAGCTTCCAAGCTCTCCTCCCATACACTCACGGGAGTTCCTTTTGCTTTTTTCATCTGAAACAGATCAATAGTGTTTGCCATAACTTCTTTAGAATGAAGAGGATGTATGCTGAAATGTTCATAAATTTCTTCTTCTTTTGACTTGTCCACTTTTTCAATGTGCCCAGTTGGTATTCCTGTGTCTTCTAGTAAAACTTCTTCATCTTCATCCATATAAATTGATTCATACCATTTATTGTTTCTTTTCAAATATAAATTTGCTCTTTGTACTTTTCGTACATCTACTAGCTCCTGCCAAATTGTCTTATTCTTTGTAGGTACACCATTAACCAGAATAACTAACGGTTCAGTTTCCAAACTATCTGCATCAATTGTTTCAATATTTTTTTTCAAATCTAACGGCAAATAGACAACGCTTCCTTTTAAACCTCTTTGTAAATCTGAAGGAGGTAATTTACCGGTTTTGGGCTCCATACGAACTATAGTCTGAAAAGGATGGACACATTGAATGAGTATAGACTCATACGTATTTAAATCACTAAGTTCTACAGGAATATCAACCAATTCTAAATTATTATGTACAGCTCTAGCTTGCATTTTATTTTCTTCTAACTTGTTATAACAGTATTTACAAATATGCTGATCTTCACCCAAATCAAAACAATTTTCCAGAAACAAATATGTAGCAAAATCCTTCCACTCATAATTATTTTCTTTTTCACTTTTTTATAGAGATCAACATTCCTTGTTTGACTTTTATAATGGCTTCTCCGGCAACAAATACAAGTAATATTTGGTCTTTCATTAGAGATGATAGTAAATTTTGTCATTTGATCTTCAAAATTTTTACTAACAGTGGGTTCTACATTCTCTTCCACATTTTTTTCAATAACTGTGTCATTTTCTGCACTTTCTTGTTCTGGACCAAAGTAACAAAACTGAATTTCATCAGTAACCTTCTCTACATCTGATACAGATCCATGGAACAGAACCCTATTCAACTCATTTAACTTTAGTGCTGGACTTTTAGCAAAATACAATCTTCTCACAAACTTTCTCATTTCAGTATGATGTACTGCCAGCATCCTAAAATGGTGAAAAACACTTTGACAAACTTTCCTAGAAAGACAAGCCAGAGACTGTCCTTGCAAACCAGTATTCTCTCTCACTCTGCATGGATCTAGTCTTTGAAGCAACTTAATTTTCTGTTTTACACTTTTTTTAGTATATTCTCTTAGAAACTCACGTAATTTATCAATAGATTCTTGTCGTACAGTACAAATACTACTACAATTCCAAGTGTACACTGGGGCTTTAGGACGTCTCCCCATAAGCTCATCAGCTAACACTTCTTCCTCATTTCTTGGAACCATTTTCTCCTTTTCCATTACACAAATATTTTTCACTTCATAAGCACGACCTCTGGTGTCAACTGCATGCAGCAAACTATTACTTTGAAGATAACTCTCTTCATTAAAAAATTGTTCAGTACTTGAACTATGCATCCATTCTCCTAAGAACACTTTACAAAAGTTATTTTTTTCACTACTCTTTTCCTTTTGCTTTGTGGCATCATTACATTGACCATTTTATCTAATGTACGGATCCTGTTCAAAATTAAAATGAATAGTTTTCTTTTTAATTCCAAAGCCTTAGCAACAATTGATTCAATATGTTTCTTTCTCTTTTAAAATTTTGCTTTCACATCCTTTAGCAAATTGGACATCACTCTTCTCTGAAACATTTTTCTATGAATGTTTTTAAATTCTGTTTTTCTTCTTAAGTCACTCTTTATTGCTTCTGATTGTACATTAGCATTTACTATTGTCTTACTCTTGTTTTGTTGTTTTCTACTTGTAACACTATTTGCAGTGGATACATTTTTTATATTTTTTCATTGTTTGAAGATATTTTAAAAAAAAATCCTTAGTCTGCTTACCAGAAGACTTTTTCTTTTTTCCAACACGAGGTTCTTCAACTAATTTGGGTTGTCCAGTTGTCTTCAAATATAGATGTTTTTGCTGTTCTTTTCTCTTTCTTGATTTTATAGGCATGTTTAATTTATTTCAGTGTTGTTCAGCAATACCTGAAAGAAACTGATAAAAAAATACCATTATGTAATTTAAATATATTACTATATTTTTTTTGAGCTTTTCAAATCCTATCAAATTTACTGCCCCTTTCCTATGAATGCAACTCTTACAGAACCACACCAACACAAATTAAATCTCTGACAACAATTCCTATGTGCACACAGACTCATGTTGTGATTCTAGGCAGAAAACGATATTTGATTGGCAATTTGAAAGCACATTTACTACTGTGGTTTTGCAAGTGATAATTACTGTTACAGCCTAACACATTTTCCTTATAGTTTGGAGAAGCAGAAAAGACCACATGTCCTAACAGCTACTTGAGAACATAAGCATGTGTAACCTGGGTGAGTGACTACACTACAGCAAAGGAAATGAGCCTTGGTGATGTTGAATGTATTAGCGTTACTCACTGCTATCTGAAACACCACACAGTCCTGAATAGTAAGCATGACTGTACAGGAGAAGCAGCTGGCTGTGTGATAAGAGTGTGCTTCTGGAGACTGTGTATTGTGAGGTGCAAGAGAGATCTGCATGGACGCTTGCACAACTGCATAAACACTGGAGAGATGAATGTAAGACTACATGTGTGGTAAGGGTTAATAGGAGTTTTGAACATGTAGGAACTACCTCACACATTGCAGGAGTGGAAGGAAAATCTACCATGTTAATTTCAAATGTGTTAGCATTGGCCTCTCATTTGTGACATATTAATTTGGGCTGAATTCTAACCATCACAGTTCAAGAAAACAAGCTACCTCTTTCCTACGAATGCAAGTCTAAAAGAATCAGAGTAACACGAATTATATGTCTGACAACAATTCCTGTGTGCACACAGACTCATGGTGTGATTCTAGGCAGAAAACGATATTTGATTGGCAATTTGAAAGCACATTTACTACTGTGGTTTTGCAAGTGATAATTACTGTAACAGTCTGACACATTTTCCTTATAGTTTTGAGAAGCAGAAAAGACCACATATCCTAACAGCTACTTGAGACCATAAGCATGTGTAACCTGGGTGAGTGACTACACTACAGCAAAGGAAATGAGCCTTGTTGATGTTGAATGTATTAGCGTTACTCACTGCTATCTGAAACACCACACAGTCCTGAATAGTAACCATGACTGTACAGGAGAAGCAACGGGCTCTCTGCTAAGAGTGTGCTTCTGGAGACTGTGTATTGTCAGGTGCAAGAGAGATCTGCATGGACGCTTGTACAACTGCATAAACACTGGAGAGATGTATGTAAGAGAACATGTATGGTAAAGGTTAATAGGAGTTTTGAACATGTAGGAACTACATCACACGTTGCAGGAGTGGAAGGAAAATCTACCATGTTGATTTCAAATGTGTTAGCATTGGCCTCACATTTGTGACATATTAATTTGGGCTGAATGCTAACCATCACAGTTCAAGAAAACAAGCTGCCCCTTTCCTACGAATGCAAGTCTAAAAGAACCAGAGTAACACAAATTAAATGTCTGACAACAATTCCTGTGCGCACACAGACTCATGGTGTGATTCTAGGCAGAAAACGATATTTGATTGGCAATTTGAAAGCACATTTACTACTGTGATATTGCAAGTGATAATTACTATAACAGCCTGACACATTTTCCTTATAGTTTTCAGAAGCAGAAAAGACCACATGTCCTAACAGCTTTTTGAGACCATGAGCATGTGTAACCTGGATGAGCGATTAGACTAGAGCAAAGGAAATGAGCCTTGGTGATGTTGAATGTATTAGCGTTACTCACTGCTATCTGAAACACCACACAGTGCTGAATAGTAAGCATGACTGTACAGGAGAAGCAGCTGGCTCTCTGCTAAGAGTGTGCTTCTGGAGACTGTGTATTGTCAGGTGCAAGAGAGATCTGCATGGACGCTTGCACAACTGCATAAACACTGGAGAGATGTATGTAAACTACATGTGCGGTAAGGGTTAATAGGAGTTTTGAACATGTAGGAACTACCTTACCCATTGCAGGAGTGGAACGAAAATCTACCATGTTTATATCAAATGTGTTAGCATTGGCCTATCATTTGTGACATATTAATTTGGGCTGAATGCTA
The DNA here is from genome assembly GCF_964204655.1 of Triturus cristatus. NCBI lineage: Eukaryota > Metazoa > Chordata > Amphibia > Caudata > Salamandridae > Triturus > Triturus cristatus. The sequence continues at coordinate 420,022,977 of NC_140593.1, forward strand.
ACCATCACAGTTCAAGAAAACAAGCTGCCCCTTTCCTACGAATGCAAGTCTAAAAGAACCAGAGTAACACGAATTAAATCTCTGACAACAATTCCTGTGTGCACACAGACTCATGGTGTGATTCTAGGCAGAAAACGATATTTGATTGGCAATTTGAAAGCACATTTACTACTGTGGTTTTGCAATTGATAATTACTGTAACAGTCTGACACATTTTCCTTATAGTTTTGAGAAGCAGAAAAGACCACATGTCCAAACAGCTTTTTGAGACCATGAGCATGTGTAACCTGGGTGAGTGACTACACTACAGCAAAGGAAATGAGCCTTGGTGATGTTGAATGTATTAGCGTTACTCACTGCTATCTGAAACACCACACAGTGCTAAATAGTAAGCATGACAGTGCAGGAGAAGCAGCTGGCTCTATGTTAAGAGTGTGCTTCTGGAGACTCTGTATTGTCAGGTGCAAGAGAGATCTGCATGGACGCTTGCACAACTGCATAAACACTGGAGAGATGTATGTAAACTACATGTGCGGTAAGGGTTAATAGGAGTTTTGAACATGTAGGAACTACCTCACCCATTGCAGGAGTGAAAGGAAAATCTACCATGTTTATTTCAAATGTGTTAGCATTGGCCTCTCATTTGTGACATATTAATTTGGGCTGAAAGCTAACCATCACAGTTCAAGAAAACAAGCTGCCCCTTTCCTACGAATGCAAGTCTAAAAGAACCAGAGTAACACGAATTAAATCTCTGACAACAATTCCTGTGTGCACACAGACTCATGGTGTGATTCTAGGCAGAAAACGATATTTGATTGGCAATTTGAAAGCACATTTACTACTGTGGTTTTGCAAGTGATAATTACTGTAACAGTCTGACACATTTTCCTTATAGTTTTGAGAAGCAGTAAAGACCACATGTCCAAACAGCATTTTGAGACCATGAGCATGTGTAACCTGGGTGAGTGACTACACTACAGCAAAGGAAATGAGCCTTGGTGATGTTGAATGTATTAGCGTTACTCACTGCTATCTGAAACACCACACAGTGGTAAATAGTAAGCATGACAGTGCAGGAGAAGCAGCTGGCTCTCTGTTAAGAGTGTGCTTCTGGAGACTGAGTATTGTCAGGTGCAAGAGAGATCTGCATGGACGCTTGCACAACTGCATAAACACTGGAGAGATGAATGTAAGACTACATGTGTGGTAAGGGTTAATAGGAGTTTTGAACATGTAGGAACTACCTCACCCATTGCAGGAGTGGAAGGAAAATCTACCATGTTGATTTGAAATGTGTTAGCATTGGCCTCTCTTTTGTGACATATTAATGTGGGCTGAATGCTAACCATCACAGTTCAAGAAAACAAGCTGCCCCTTTCCTACGAATGCAAGTCTAAAAGAACCAGAGTAACACAAATTAAATCTCTGACAACAATTCCTGTGTGCACACAGACTCATGGTGTGATTCTAGGCAGAAAACGATATTTGATTGGCAATTTGAAAGCACATTTACTACTGTGATATTGCAAGTGATAATTACTGTAACAAACAGCCTGACACATTTTCCTTATAGTTTTGAGAAGCAGAAAAGACCACATGTCCTAACAGCTACTTCAGACCATAAGCATTTGTAATCTGGGTGAGTGACTACATTACAGCAAAGGCAATGAGTCTTGGTGATGTTGAATGTATTAGTGTTACTCACTGCTATCTGAAACACCACAGAGTGCTGAATAGTAAGCATAACAGTGAAGGAGAAGCTGCTGGCTGTGTGCTAAGAGTGTGCTTCTGGAGACTGTGTATTGTCAGGTGCAAGAGAGATCTGCATGGGCGCTTGCACAACTGCCTGATCACTGGAGAAATGTATGTAAGAGTACATGTGTGGTAAGGGTTAATTGGAGTTTTGAACATGTAGGAACTACCTCACCCATTGCAGGAGTAGAAGGAAAATCTACCATGTTGATTTCAAATGTGTTAGCATTGGCTTCTCATTTGTGACATATTATTTTGGGCTGAATGCTAACCCTCACAGTTCAAAAAAACAAGCTGCCCCTTTCCTACGAATGCAAGTCTAAAAGAACCAGAGTAACACGAATTGTTATGTTATGTTATGTTAAGTGTTGCTTGTAAAGCGCACTGACACCGAAGCTTCCTGGCGCTGGTAGACAGAACAGAGCAGAGTGAGGAGGAAGTAGAGGTAAAAGAATCTACGTGAGGGTAGGGAAACCTCTGACAACAATTCCTGTGTGCACACAGACTCATGGTGTGATTCTAGGCAGAAAACGATATTTGATTGGCAATTTGAAAGCACATTTACTACTGTGGTTTTGCAAGTGATAATTACTGTAACAGTCTGACACATTTTCCTTATAGTTTTGAGAAGCAGAAAAGACCACATGTCCAAACAGCTTTTTGAGACCATGAGCATGTGTAACCTGGGTGAGTGACTACACTACAGCAAAGGAAATGAGCCTTGGTGATGTTGAATGTATTAGCGTTACTAACTGCTATCTGAAACACCACACAGTGCTGAATAGTAAGCATGACAGTGCAGGAGAAGCAGCTGGCTCTCTGTTAAGAGTGTGCTTCTGGAGACTGTGTATTGTCAGGTGCAAGAGAGATCTGCATGGACGCTTGCACAACTGCATAAACACTGGAGAGATGAATGTAAGACTACATGTATGGTAAGGGTTAATAGGAGTTTTGAACATGTAGGAACTACCTCACCCATTGCAGGAGTGGAAGGAAAATCTACCATGTTGATTTGAAATGTGTTAGCATTGGCCTCTCATTTGTGACATATTAATTTTGGGCTGAATGCTAACCATCACAGTTCAAGAAAACAAGCTGCCCCTTTCCTACGAATGCAAGTCTAAAAGAACCAGAGTAACACGAATTAAATCTCTGACAACAATTCCTGTGTGCACACAGACTCATGGTGTGATTCTAGGCAGAAAACGATATTTGATTGGCAATTTGAAAGCACATTTACTACTGTGATATTGCAAGTGATAATTACTGTAACAGCCTGACACATTTTCCTTATAGTTTTGAGAAGCAGAAAAGACCACATGTCCTAACAGCTACTTCAGACCATAAGCATGTGTAACCTGGGTGAGTGACTACATTACAGCAAAGGCAATGAGCCTTGGTGATGTTGAATTTATTAGTGTTACTCACTGCTATCTGAAACACCACACAGTGCTGAATAGTAAGCATGACAGTGCAGGAGAAGCTGCTGGCTGTGTGCTAAGAGTGTGCTTCTGGAGACTGTGTATTGTCAGGTGCAAGAGAGATCTGCATGGACGCTTGCACAACTGCCTGATCACTGGAGAAATGTATGTAAGAGTACATGTGTGGTAAGGGTTAATTGGAGTTTTGAACATGTAGGAACTACCTCACCCATTGCAGGAGTGGAAGGAAAATCTACCATGTTGATTTCAAATGTGTTAGCATTGGCCTCTCATTTGTGACATATTATTTTGGGCTGAATGCTAACCATCACAGTTCAAAAAAACAAGCTGCCCCTTTCCTACGAATGCAAGTCTAAAAGAACCAGTTTAACACGAATTAAATCTCTGACAACAATTCCTGTGTGCACACAGACTCATGGTGTGATTCTAGGCAGAAAACGATATTTGATTGGCAATTTGAAAGCACATTTACTACTGTGGTTTTGCAAGTGATAATTACTGTAACAGTCTGACACATTTTCCTTATAGTTTTGAGAAGCAGAAAAGACCACATGTCCAAACAGCTTTTTGAGACCATGAGCATGTGTAACCTGGGTGAGTGACTACACTACAGCAAAGGAAATGAGCCTTGGTGATGTTGAATGTATTAGCGTTACTCACTGCTATCTGAAACACCACACAGTCCTGAATAGTAAGCATGACTGTACAGGAGAAGCAGCTGGCTGTGTGCTAAGAGTGTGCTTCTGGAGACTGTGTATTGTGAGGTGCAAGAGAGATCTGCATGGACGCTTGCACAACTGCATAAACACTGGAGAGATGTATGTAAGACTACATGTGTGGTAAGGGTTAATAGGAGTTTTGAACATGTAGGAACTACCTCACACATTGCAGGAGTCGAAGGAAAATCTACCATGTTAATTTCAAATGTGTTAGCATTGGCCTCTCATTTGTGACATATTAATTTGGGCTGAATTCTAACCATCACAGTTCAAGAAAACAAGCTACCTCTTTCCTACGAATGCAAGTCTAAAAGAATCAGAGTAACACGAATTAAATGTCTGACAACAATTCCTGTGTGCACACAGACTCATGGTGTGATTCTAGGCAGAAAACGATATTTGATTGGCAATTTGAAAGCACATTTACTACTGTGGTTTTGCAAGTGATAATTACTGTAACAGTCTGACACATTTTCCTTATAGTTTTGAGAAGCAGAAAAGACCACATGTCCAAACAGCTTTTTGAGACCATGAGCATGTGTAACCTGGGTGAGTGACTACACTACAGCAAAGGAAATGAGCCTTGGTGATGTTGAATGTATTAGCGTTACTAACTGCTATCTGAAACACCACACAGTGCTGAATAGTAAGCATGACAGTGCAGGAGAAGCAGCTGGCTCTCTGTTAAGAGTGTGCTTCTGGAGACTGTGTATTGTCAGGTGCAAGAGAGATCTGCATGGACGCTTGCACAACTGCATAAACACTGGAGAGATGAATGTAAGACTACATGTGTGGTAAGGGTTAATAGGAGTTTTGAACATGTAGGAACTACCTCACCCATTGCAGGAGTGGAAGGAAAATCTACCATGTTGATTTGAAATGTGTTAGCATTGGCCTCTCATTTGTGACATATTAATTTTGGGCTGAATGCTAACCATCACAGTTCAAGAAAACAAGCTGCCCCTTTCCTACGAATGCAAGTCTAAAAGAACCAGAGTAACACGAATTAAATCTCTGACAACAATTCCTGTGTGCACACAGACTCATGGTGTGATTCTAGGCAGAAAACGATATTTGATTGGCAATTTGAAAGCACATTTACTACTGTGATATTGCAAGTGATAATTACTGTAACAGCCTGACACATTTTCCTTATAGTTTTGAGAAGCAGAAAAGACCACATGTCCTAACAGCTACTTCAGACCATAAGCATGTGTAACCTGGGTGAGTGACTACATTACAGCAAAGGCAATGAGCCTTGGTGATGTTGAATTTATTAGTGTTACTCACTGCTATCTGAAACACCACACAGTGCTGAATAGTAAGCATGACAGTGCAGGAGAAGCTGCTGGCTGTGTGCTAAGAGTGTGCTTCTGGAGACTGTGTATTGTCAGGTGCAAGAGAGATCTGCATGGACGCTTGCACAACTGCCTGATCACTGGAGAAATGTATGTAAGAGTACATGTGTGGTAAGGGTTAATTGGAGTTTTGAACATGTAGGAACTACCTCACCCATTGCAGGAGTGGAAGGAAAATCTACCATGTTGATTTCAAATGTGTTAGCATTGGCCTCTCATTTGTGACATATTATTTTGGGCTGAATGCTAACCATCACAGTTCAAAAAAACAAGCTGCCCCTTTCCTACGAATGCAAGTCTAAAAGAACCAGTTTAACATGAATTAAATCTCTGACAACAATTCCTGTGTGCACACAGACTCATGGTGTGATTCTAGGCAGAAAACGATATTTGATTGGCAATTTGAAAGCACATTTACTACTGTGGTTTTGCAAGTGATAATTACTGTAACAGTCTGACACATTTTCCTTATAGTTTTGAGAAGCAGAAAAGACCACATGTCCAAACAGCTTTTTGAGACCATGAGCATGTGTAACCTGGGTGAGTGACTACACTACAGCAAAGGAAATGAGCCTTGGTGATGTTGAATGTATTAGCGTTACTCACTGCTATCTGAAACACCACACAGTCCTGAATAGTAAGCATGACTGTACAGGAGAAGCAGCTGGCTGTGTGATGAGAGTGTGCTTCTGGAGACTGTGTATTGTGAGGTGCAAGAGAGATCTGCATGGACGCTTGCACAACTGCATAAACACTGGAGAGATGTATGTAAGACTACATGTGTGGTAAGGGTTAATAGGAGTTTTGAACATGTAGGAACTACCTCACACATTGCAGGAGTGGAAGGAAAATCTACCATGTTAATTTCAAATGTGTTAGCATTGGCCTCTCATTTGTGACATATTAATTTGGGCTGAATTCTAACCATCACAGTTCAAGAAAACAAGCTACCTCTTTCCTACGAATGCAAGTCTAAAAGAATCAGAGTAACACGAATTAAATGTCTGACAACAATTCCTGTGTGCACACAGACTCATGGTGTGATTCTAGGCAGAAAACGATATTTGATTGGCAATTTGAAAGCACATTTACTACTGTGGTTTTGCAAGTGATAATTACTGTAACAGCCTGACACATTTTCCTTATAGTTTTGAGAAGCAGAAAAGACCACATATCCTAACAGCTACTTGAGACCATAAGCATGTGTAACCTGGGTGAGTGACTACACTACAGCAAAGGAAATGAGCCTTGTTGATGTTGAATGTATTAGCGTTACTCACTGCTATCTGAAACACCACACAGTCCTGAATAGTAACCATGACTGTACAGGAGAAGCAACTGGCTCTCTGCTAAGAGTGTGCTTCTGGAGACTGTGTATTGTCAGGTGCAAGAGAGATCTGCATGGACGCTTGCACAACTGCATAAACACTGGAGAGATGAATGTAAGACTACATGTGTGGTAAGGGTTAATAGGAGTTTTGAACATGTAGGAACTACCTCACCCATTGCAGGAGTGGAAGGAAAATCTACCATGTTGATTTGAAATGTGTTAGCATTGGCCTCTCATTTGTGACATATTAATTTGGGCTGAATGCTAACCATCACAGTTCAAGAAAACAAGCTGCCCCTTTCCTACGAATGCAAGTCTAAAAGAACCAGAGTAACACGAATTAAATCTCTGACAACAATTCCTGTGTGCACACAGACTCATGGTGTGATTCTAGGCAGAAAACGATATTTGATTGGCAATTTGAAAGCACATTTACTACTGTGATATTGCAAGTGATAATTACTGTAACAGCCTGACACATTTTCCTTATAGTTTTGAGAAGCAGAAAAGACCACACGTCCTAACAGCTACTTCAGACCATAAGCATGTGTAACCTGGGTGAGTGACTACATTACAGCAAAGGCAATGAGCCTTGGTGATGTTGAATTTATTAGTGTTACTCACTGCTATCTGAAACACCACAGAGTGCTGAATAGTAAGCATGACAGTGCAGGAGAAGCTGCTGGCTGTGTGCTAAGAGTGTGCTTCTGGAGACTGTGTATTGTCAGGTGCAAGAGAGATCTGCATGGACACTTGCACAACTGCCTGATCACTGGAGAAATGTATGTAAGAGTACATGTGTGGTAAGGGTTAATTGGAGTTTTGAACATGTAGGAACTACCTCACCCATTGCAGGAGTGGAAGGAAAATCTACCATGTTGATTTCAAATGTGTTAGCATTGGCCTCTCATTTGTGACATATTATTTTGGGCTGAATGCTAACCATCACAGTTCAAAAAAACAAGCTGCCCCTTTCCTACGAATGCAAGTCTAAAAGAACCAGAGTAACACGAATTAAATCTCTGACAACAATTCCTGTGTGCACACAGACTCATGGTGTGATTCTAGGCAGAAAACGATATTTGATTGGCAATTTGAAAGCACATTTACTACTGTGGTTTTGCAAGTGATAATTACTGTAACAGTCTGACACATTTTCCTTATAGTTTTGAGAAGCAGAAAAGACCACATGTCCAAACAGCTTTTTGAGACCATGAGCATGTGTAACCTGGGTGAGTGACTACACTACAGCAAAGGAAATGAGCCTTGGTGATGTTGAATGTATTAGCGTTACTCACTGCTATCTGAAACACCACACAGTGCTGAATAGTAAGCATGACAGTGCAGGAGAAGCAGCTGGCTCTCTGTTAAGAGTGTTCTTCTGGAGACTGTGTATTGTCAGGTGCAAGAGAGATCTGCATGGACGCTTGCACAACTGCATAAACACTGGAGAGATGAATGTAAGACTACATGTGTGGTAAGGGTTAATAGGAGTTTTGAACATGTAGGAACTACCTCACCCATTGCAGGAGTGGAAGGAAAATCTACCATGTTGATTTGAAATGTGTTAGCATTGGCCTCTCATTTGTGACATATTAATTTGGGCTGAATGCTAACCATCACAGTTCAAGAAAACAAGCTGCCCCTTTCCTACGAATGCAAGTCTAAAAGAACCAGAGTAACACAAATTAAATCTCTGACAACAATTCCTGTGTGCACACAGACTCATGGTGTGATTCTAGGCAGAAAACGATATTTGATTGGCAATTTGAAAGCACATTTACTACTGTGATATTGCAAGTGATAATTACTATAACAGCCTGACACATTTTCCTTATAGTTTTCAGAAGCAGAAAAGACCACATGTCCTAACAGCTACTTCAGACCATAAGCATGTGTAACCTGGGTGAGTGACTACATTACAGCAAAGGCAATGAGCCTTGGTGATGTTGAATTTATTAGTGTTACTCACTGCTATCTGAAACACCACACAGTGCTGAATAGTAAGCATGACAGTGCAGGAGAAGCTGCTGGCTGTGTGCTAAGAGTGTGCTTCTGGAGACTGTGTATTGTCAGGTGCAAGAGAGATCTGCATGGACGCTTGCACAACTGCCTGATCACTGGAGAAATGTATGTAAGAGTACATGTGTGGTAAGGGTTAATTGGAGTTTTGAACATGTAGGAACTACCTCACCCATTGCAGGAGTGGAAGGAAAATCTACCATGTTGATTTCAAATGTGTTAGCATTGGCCTCTCATTTGTGACATATTATTTTGGGCTGAATGCTAACCATCACAGTTCAAAAAAACAAGCTGCCCCTTTCCTACGAATGCAAGTCTAAAAGAACCAGAGTAACACGAATTAAATCTCTGACAACAATTCCTGTGTGCACACAGACTCATGGTGTGATTCTAGGCAGAAAACGATATTTGATTGGCAATTTGAAAGCACATTTACTACTGTGGTTTTGCAAGTGATAATTACTGTAACAGTCTGACACATTTTCCTTATAGTTTTGAGAAGCAGAAAAGACCACATGTCCAAACAGCTTTTTGAGACCATGAGCATGTGTAACCTGGGTGAGTGACTACACTACAGCAAAGGAAATGAGCCTTGGTGATGTTGAATGTATTAGCGTTACTCACTGCTATCTGAAACACCACACAGTGCTGAATAGTAAGCATGACAGTGCAGGAGAAGCAGCTGGCTCTCTGTTAAGAGTGTGCTTCTGGAGACTGTGTATTGTCAGGTGCAAGAGAGATCTGTATGGACGCTTGAACAACTGCATAAACACTAGAGAGATGAATGTAAGACTACATGTGTGGTAAGGGTTAATAGGAGTTTTGAACATGTAGGAACTACCTCACCCATTGCAGGAGTGGAAGGAAAATCTACCATGTTGATTTGAAATGTGTTAGCATTGGCCTCTCATTTGTGACATATTAATTTGGGCTGAATGCTAACCATCACAGTTCAAGAAAACAAGCTGCCCCTTTCCTACGAATGTAAGTCTAAAAGAACCAGAGTAACACAAATTAAATCTCTGACAACAATTCCTGTGTGCACACAGACTCATGGTGTGATTCTAGGCAGAAAACGATATTTGATTGGCAATTTGAAAGCACATTTACTACTGTGATATTGCAAGTGATAATTACTGTAACAGCCTGACACATTTTCCTTATAGTTTTGAGAAGCAGAAAAGACCACATGTCCTAACAGCTACTTCAGACCATAAGCATGTGTAACCTGGGTGAGTGACTACATTACAGCAAAGGCAATGAGCCTTGGTGATGTTGAATTTATTAGTGTTACTCACTGCTATCTGAAACACCACACAGTGCTGAATAGTAAGCATGACAGTGCAGGAGAAGCTGCTGGCTGTGTGCTAAGAGTGTGCTTCTGGAGACTGTGTATTGTCAGGTGCAAGAGAGATCTGCATGGACGCTTGCACAACTGCCTGATCACTGGAGAAATGTATGTAAGAGTACATGTGTGGTAAGGGTTAATTGGAGTTTTGAACATGTAGGAACTACCTCACCCATTGCAGGAGTGGAAGGAAAATCTACCATGTTGATTTCAAATGTGTTAGCATTGGCCTCTCATTTGTGACATATTATTTTGGGCTGAATGCTAACCATCACAGTTCAAAAAAACAAGCTGCCCCTTTCCTACGAATGCAAGTCTAAAAGAACCAGAGTAACACGAATTAAATCTCTGACAACAATTCCTGTGTGCACACAGACTCATGGTGTGATTCTAGGCAGAAAACGATAGTTGATTGGCAATTTGAAAGCACATTTACTACTGTGGTTTTGCAAGTGATAATTACTGTAACAGTCTGACACATTTTCCTTATAGTTTTGAGAAGCAGAAAAGACCACATGTCCAAACAGCTTTTTGAGACCATGAGCATGTGTAACCTGGGTGAGTGACTACACTACAGCAAAGGAAATGAGCCTTGGTGATGTTGAATGTATTAGCGTTACTCACTGCTATCTGAAACACCACACAGTGCTGAATAGTAAGCATGACAGTGCAGGAGAAGCAGCTGGCTCTCTGTTAAGAGTGTGCTTCTGGAGACTGTGTATTGTCAGGTGCAAGAGAGATCTGCATGGACGCTTGCACAACTGCATAAACACTGGAGAGATGAATGTAAGACTACATGTGTGGTAAGGGTTAATAGGAGTTTTGAACATGTAGGAACTACCTCACCAATTGCAGGAGTGGAAGGAAAATCTACCATGTTGATTTGAAATGTGTTAGCATTGGCCTCTCATTTGTGACATATTAATTTGGGCTGAATGCTAACCATCACAGTTCAAGAAAACAAGCTGCCCCTTTCCTACGAATGCAAGTCTAAAAGAACCAGAGTAACACGAATTAAATCTCTGACAACAATTCCTGTGTGCACACAGACTCATGGTGTGATTCTAGGCAGAAAACGATATTTGATTGGCAATTTGAAAGCACATTTACTACTGTGATATTGCAAGTGATAATTACTGGAACAGCCTGACACATTTTCCTTATAGTTTTGAGAAGCAGAAAAGACCACATGTCCTAACAGCTACTTCAGACCATAAGCATGTGTAACCTGGGTCAGTGACTACATTACAGCAAAGGCAATGAGCCTTGTTGATGTTGAATTTATTAGTGTTACTCACTGCTATCTGAAACACCACACAGTGCTGAATAGTAAGCATGACAGTGCAGGAGAAGCTGCTGGCTGTGTGCTAAGAGTTTGCTTCTGGAGACTGTGTATTGCCAGGTGCAAGAGAGATCTGCATGGACGCTTGCACAACTGCCTGATCACTGGAGAAATGTATGTAAGAGTACATGTGTGGTAAGGGTTAATTGGAGTTTTGAACATGTAGGAACTACCTCACTCATTGCAGCAGTGGAAGGAAAATCTACCATGTTGATTTCAAATGTGTTAGCAATGGCCTCTCATTTGTGACATTAATTTGGGCTGAATGCTAACCATCACAGTTCAAGAAAACAAGCTGCCTCTTTCCTACGAATGCAAGTCCAAAAAAAACAGAGTAACACAAATTAAATCTCTGACAACAATTCCTGTGTGCACACAGACTCATGGTGTGATTCTAGGCACAAAACAGTATTCCTGAGAGATACCAGTACACCTTAACTTATGGTGAAGACATACTCCATAATATTTTACAAGTTCAAGGCAGTTAAATATCTTCCAAAACACAAAATGTAAAACACAACTTTAAAAGAAGAATCACATTTCTATTATTTATATCAAAAGGCACCACATACATCCCCTCTCAAATTCATATTTCACCTTTAAAAGTAGTTAGTTGAGAAAAAAATGTGGCACTCAAACAGCAGATTATCAGAGCCAGAATCTCTGAGGTGTACACCTCTCTCCTCTCACCAGAACCAGTAAATGGCAAAGTTTCCCTCTCTTTTTTCACACATATACATGTTAACTTCAAATCACAGTGCTTCCCACATTTTTTCAAATGGAAACACACATTTCTATTGGTTGCAAATTTCAACCCTTTCCAAATGATCCCTACCCTCAACTTGACTTCTGCCTGCTACCATAGCAACAGGTCATGGAACACTGGTGTAAACAGAGAGGTCAGAAGTTCAGCACACAAAGTTTCAAATCCAAAGAGCAAGAGTTCTTGACTTTTCAAACCTAACAGCAAATCCAAAGTAATGTTCTGTGGGAACACATTTTTCTGAACCAATACAAAAGATGCTAGTAAAAATGGAAACATACAGCCTAGTTTTTAGTGTAGAATGGTTTGAAACAGCCAATGAGTTCATTTTATTAAAAAAAGTATGTTAGACACCACTTTACAACTATCTTTCTTTTCATATTGCCATTCTACTGAAAGACACCTTCTGAGTGCATCCAGATCTCCTTGAAAGATGTTCACAGTGTGGATTGTAGGTCATAGCTATGTCTTCTGGAGTGAACAATATGCAGAGAAAAGAGGTATTGTGACAGACCTTGCTTTACCAAATGTAGACATTAAATGGATTGGTCAGAGAGGGTTAAAATGGCACCAATTAATGCCTTTGGTGAAATCCTTTCTACATCTCCAACACCCTGACCTCATAATAGTGCACTGTGGTGGAAATGACCTAGGCACTTTAACTGGGGTAGGTCTGCAAATGCTTGTTAAGGACACCTTTGTGCAATTGATGTCGCTTTTTCCACAAACTACCTTTGTATATTCTAATATATGCCAAAGGCAAAAGTGGAACTAGTCCAACCAATTTTGTCCGCAGATTGACACAGCAAGAAAGCATGTCAATAAGTCTGTTTCTTCTTTAGTCAGAGACTATGGTATGGGTTCTATATACCACAACAACTTGCGTTACAACATGCAAGGCATTTATAGAGGAGACGGTGTACATTTCACAGATGAAGGCAACAGAGTCTTCCTCTTGAACTTTAGACTCTGCATCGATACTTACTTGTAGGTACCAAAAAACACTCAATGAACACAACAGCTCTTTTTTGAGCCACCTAACATCTAAACACTTAAATTTGATTTTTAATTCTATTTTTTTAATGATTTTTTTCCACCGTGCGCGCACCTCGCGATATTTTTCATTTTTTTTTTTTTTATGTGACCTATCAGGTCTTTCATAGTCCCCCTGAGAAGGCCTAGGGGGTCAGGGACTCTCTACCCTGCCCCCTTTTCACGTTCTCCACTTGTGTTTTTACCTCTCTTCTGCCTCTATAACTCAAAATGGCTGCTGGGGTGCGCGCACCGTGTGCGCACCCCCCGATTTTTTGAAAAAAAATTAAATGTTTTTTTCACCCTTCAGGGTCCATCAGGGACCCCCTGACAAAGGCCAGGGGGTCAGGAACTCTCTACCCTGCCCCCTTTTCACGTTCTCCACCTTTGTTTTTCAGTGCGAGACACACAAAATGGCGGCCGACACTTCCTGATTTCGACCGATTGGAATGTTGACTGACATCTAACCACCAATCAGAATTACGCTCGCGCACGGTGCGTGGCTATAGATATTTATGTACTTTTAACTGCAATTTTCTCAGGAACCACTGAACAGATTGACTCCATATATGCAAAAGGCACATCCCTGAACTGAGGACTACCTCTTTGCCAAATTTCAAGTAATTCTGTTCAACCGTTCGGGCTGTACCTTCGACTAAAGGTCCCTATGGAAAATTGCATGGCGAAAACGCGTTTTGGGACCCCCCTTTTTTCTCAGGCCCCGCTTGACGAATACCCCCGAGACTTTCAGGGTAGGAGCGGAGCGCCCCATCTGCTTTGAAATTTTCGCGAGGATTCGTCAGCCGGCGCCAAAGTTATTCCAAATAGAATGTTGCGGATTTCCTATGGAAACACGGTCCTAACTATAACTATCTACTGGTGACCGCCAGTAGATAAAATATATATATATATATATATATATATATACATATATATATATATATATATATTTCTAATTACTTGCTGAGGATGAGATGACTGAAACTCCCTGAGCAGCTTGCTTCCTGGCGGCAGATTTTCTAGGTAATTCTATGCGCCGTTTTAATGAATAGGAGATAAGCAGACTGTAATCTCCCAGAGAAACATGCACTCTCTTAGCAGATATATATGTATATTTATATCTACTGTTCTAATGGCAATTGGTAGCATGAGGTGACTAAGCGGCTACTGTTATGAGTGGTCTTGTAACTGAAAGTCTAAATTGCCTGGTTACAATTCTGAAGTTCACTTAGCTCAAATTCTGTCGTTCATTAACTATGACTTAGTGTAAGTCCAATACTTCTCTTCCCACTGAGCGGTGGGACGAAATAATGTAAATCCTCACAGAAACAATTAAATGGGGCTTACTTGACTGTTCACAGGAAACAAGAACTATATTGCCTGGAAATGCTCTTCTTCTTTCTGTCAAAAACTAAACTCACCAGGTTTTAGACTTTTGATTTTCTTGAAAATACCTGGCAACGAACTCAAATTTGATATATATTTTTTTTTTTTACTTTATTTGATTTAGTTTAAATCATAAAAAGAGCGGCACGCCCGCTAAAACACATAAAATTCATAAGCAAGATACAGCTTAATTGATCAATTCTCGTTAAAATTTGTGATAAAAGAATTTGTGATTAAAACTTTTTAAAGCATAGTGCAATTGGTTCCTTCAGTCTTGTAACTGTGAGTCAAGCTATAAGATACGTAGTTCTTATGTAAACTGCAGGCAGATTAACTACACTTTATCACTTTGCATGCTTTACCAGTTCAAGTTCTCTGTCTCTCTTTTCTAGTTTGTTTGCTGCTAGACTCAGAAACGTTATTGCCTTACATGCCAGTTGTACTGTCGAGCCTCCCAAACATTTTATTACGGCGGATCTACAGGTCCTTATTTGCTCTCTTTTCATTGTTGGCCGCAAAAGGTCTTTCCTCATGGTTAATAATGCTAGACAACTACAAAGTAGGTGGAGAAATGATTAGTCTCCTTGTCCACAAAGGTGACAGTCCATTGAGGGCCAAGTCCGTTTCCATTTTGGGGTTAGGTCTTTAATTGAATAAACTCCCAGTCTCAATAATGTCAGTTGCTGCTTCATGCGAGTTGCAAAATGTTCCAACAGGTATGATTGAGGCTTTAACTTTTTGTATGTTGGCAACACAATCCATGCATTGTTTTTCATGGTCAATGATGCTTTGTCCTTTTCTTGAGATTTTTGATTGATCGTTATGTTGACTATTCGTTAAAACTCCGTGTAAGATGGTATTGTGTGCCAAGCTTCCTCTAACTTGAAAGCTAATTTGATATGACGAAGACTCTCTCTGAAGATCAGGCACAGCAGCGAAATCCAGACGCTACTCCCCTGAAGGAAATTCTGACTAAACCATGAGCGTAGCAGAGATGCTCCACACTCCAAGAATCAGACGGTTGAAGTGCGCACCGTGCATAGAGCACGCGCGCAAAATACTCTACTCTAAAAATTCGGGGCAAACACTAGAGCGCTGATTTAAGAAAAACGGTTGACAGTGTACCCTGTAATGACCTAGCACCTGATCTGTTATCCCTGATTAATTTATGTTAAATGGGAGTTCCCCCTAGGTTCATGTGTGCACACTGTTAATACACCCACTGCCACGGTGCAATCCAATACCGGACTATAACAGATTACAAAAAAGCAAAGGTGCACCACTAGACACATAAGAAGAAAAATATTTGGTTTACAACCATAAAACTTTTCTTTAGTATCTTCTTTTATTCACAAAAATGATTGTTTTAAAAGAACACAGTCGACACGTTTTGTCCAGTAAAGGACTTCTTCAGGGCTGCAAAGATGTCGATAAAAAAGTAAAAAAAGAAAAAAATATCTGGCAGGTGATGGAAGTCACCCAAGTTAATCCATCAAGGTAAAGGAGCAGTAAATTGCAACAGCCTCCAAGAGGAAGTCATTGTTGACATCAGAAAAGAGAGTAGCCATCCATTCCAGCAAAGAGAATGAACATACATGCTCATCAACAATGGGGGCTTCTAGCACCATCAGTGAACAACTTGCGTGTTCCTCTAGAAAACTTCGTTGTAGGAAATCATGTGCAGCTGCACAGACATCCTATTCTGCTAAAACTCCAAGCACAGCCGCGCAGGCCATAATCCCAACACCGGAACATTCCAGCTGATGCGCCACTAGAGGACTGATTAGCAGGTCGTGATCCGGGGCAGGAGACACCCTCTTGGAGATGAAAAGATCCAATGCCCATTCAATTGAACATTCCAGGCAGTGGAAGACTGGTTGCACGCAAGTGAAATAACTAAAACAAAAAGATAATCCATAAACCACGCTTAGAGAGGCCAGTGATAAAGTACCGTAGCATTCAAGCATACGACTACGAAGCAGCAGCAGCTGGTCTCGGCTGTTTGGGGCCACAGAGGGAGAAGCCATTCTGAAGAAAGGCAAATCAACAACAGAACCCCAGCAGCTAATGCAAGTATTAGTGGCAAGCCGCCGAATACGCTGGAAAAGATAGAATGAATAAATGCCGGTATCACACCAAATATAGTTTGGAAAAAAGTCACAAGTCAAGAGCCCACAAGCTTAAAAAAATTGGCCAAGCCTTTAATAGTAGAGGCATTGAAAATGGTATAGATCAAGGCACCAAAATGAAGTGGGAGGTCGGTATTAAGAAGTGACTGTACTTCTGTGCTGGTGTTAGCCACGTGAAGGACGAATGTCTCAAGGGCAGATGTGAGCGCAACTTCTTTTTGGGACAATAATGGTCTTATTTTACTCAATTTATTGAACTCTGCCTACAAGGTCGGAATTAAAGGCCAAATCGAGATGTCGAGCTTCTCGTGTGGGGGTGGAAAAAGCAAATATTTAGAGCAAACCATACGTTGTGAGACTGTTACAATGTAAGGTATGCCAGCAGGCATGCCACAGCAATCTTCATTATTTAAAAGCAAATAGCTACCGTTTGCAACCACGGTAAATGTAGGTGTGATAGCTAGTACTGGGTGACCCCTTAAAACACACGCCAAATTCGGTGCTTTTAAGTTACATGCTCCATTTTTTTAATTAAATATCTTTATTGGTAGTTTTCTTTTTTTTACATGACTATCATTACGAATTCCTACAAAAATACTTAGATGTTTAAAACAGAAATGCAAATCCCACTTACAGAATAGCGTTACTTATCACAGAAGCATACAACCAATACCGATGTGCCATTCACCAATACAGATAGTTATATCTTACATGAGCATATGTTTTAGTGCCACTGCGTGCCATTACCTTCAGTGCAACCACATCGGCAGTCGCAAATAGGTGTAATTGGTATCCATTTCTCACTCTTAACACATCTTATCTGAGCAGTTATGACAGTACCTTGCGTGTATACATCTTATACATACAAATCTGTGACAGTAGGGCCTAATCATCAGTTTGCTGCGTGACAGGGGAAAGTATTTGGATGATGATAGAGCATTGATAATAATCACCGGTGAAAACTAATAAGTCTCATTTCCCAAAATATACAACATAAACTGTAACTTAAAATATAGAAAAGAGAAGTCTGCCATCTATTAAGGACAAACAATATCAATTGTGCGCGGGTGAGTATGAAGGTGTAGTATCGGTACATTTCCACAAAACCATGTATCTGACGAATGGTGGAGGTAGCGCACGTAACAGGGCATGGTGATTTGCCAACAGATAGGACCTTTGTGTCTGAGGGTGGATGAGGGGCAAGTAGCTATCCATGGCGGCTCAGGGGGAGCATCACATATCTGTTTTGCATACATTAAGGTGCGCCAACTCCATTTAGCTAGGATATGGGGGACTAGTAAGTTTATAACTAATTATCTGTGGGGGGTGTTATCAACAGCTATTGGATTGCAGGTCTGTAAGGCAGCAAGTAAAGTGTCCCAGCTTTGTGCAGTGGGAAACTTGCGAAGCCCCGCTGTCTCTTCTCTATGTAGTGCCGTACTTTCCGCCTGCGCCCATATTATGAGTGAGCGCTTCCAGCTGAGTATCTCCGGAGGGACTCCATTTTTCCATTTTTTTGTTATTAGACATTTTGTAGTGATGAGACCCAGATCTCGGAACTTTGAAGAGACTTTAGTCTTTTTGGATCTAGTGTAGAGCCCTAGAAGGCAGACTTTCCATGACAACGGCAACGCCATGTTTGTGCATGAAGCTAGGGTTGTGACCACTTCTTGCCAATAATGCTGAAGGGATGCGCAATCCCACAGCATATGAAGCAGGTCTGCGCCAGGATGCTGACAGCGCGGGCATGCATAGGTTGCGATGTGAAAGTACCTATTTATCATGTCCAGTGAGAGATATGCCCTCTGTATAATATATGTTTGAATGAGCTTCAACATGGAGTTCCTTGGTATGTTTCTAGCACCCGCTAATATGGCATCCCATTCCTTGTCAGTCCAAGGCTGGCCTCCATCCAACTCCCACCGTACTCTGAGTCGTTGCATCGGCCTCAATGTATGTGTGAGAAGTGCCTCCACCAGCCAGTGTACCACATGTGACCCCACACCCTTTACGTGTAAATATTCTACTAACAAATGTGTCCGCGGCTCAATTGTCAGATCTCCCCAGGCAGTTGACAAAGCCTTCAGGAGAGAGATGTGTAAAAGAAATTGGCCCGCTGGCAATTCATTGTCTTCAACTAGTGTCTCAAATGTTAACAATGCACCATCTCTATATAAGTGTCAAGATCTGCCGCATGCCAGGTCGCTAAAGCTGCCTCCGAGGTACTCAATCTATCCCGTGGCGTCCCTATCAGCGGTAAAATTGGAGCGTATGGAAGCGTCTTGCGGGTAAGATATAAACTTCTTTTTTAGCATTTATGGGCTAAACCCAAATGCAACTGTGGTGGCCGTGGAAGTTTAGCTATGGGGTAGAACAAGTGACAAACTTGGGAGTGGGTCCATGGCTGGTGCATGGTCACTGTGTCCTCCAGACTCCTGCCATTCAGCCATTTCATCGACCATTGGAGTTAGGCAGCTAAATAGTATAGTTCCATATTGGGGACCGACAGCCCGCCCCCGCTAGTGGGAGCATACAACTTCCACAAAGCGACACGTGGTCTCCCACAAATCCATATCAAGTCCCGGAATAGTCGCTCCAGGTCACGGAATGTCGTAGGAGGAATGTAAAGTGGGATATTGGAAAAATAATATAGCAATCTGGGAAGTACAACAATTTTCAGTAGGGTAATGCGGCTCATTACATTCAGCGGGAGGGTCTTCCAGAATTGCATTTGAGCGTGTATGGCTGATACCGCTCTCATTAAATTACCTTCCAGTAAGTCTTCAGGCAATCGATATATAAAAACACCAAGATATCTGAATGTGGTGGGATACCAAGTGAGGAGTGTGCCATTCAGAGACACGTCTACCTCTGGTGTGCTAGCACTAAATGAATAGATCCCCAATTTGGCCCAATTAAACCGTAGTCCTGACTTCTCCTCAAACGTTTTAAGTATATCCGCAATGGACGTCGGAATTGCAGTAATGTCGCGGAGATACAACAGCAAATCGTCCGCATACAGGGAAACAGCATGTAACCCATCTCCCAGCCGTATCCGCCACTCCTCGCAATTTCTCTGGAGCAACCTTGCTAATAGCTCCATAGCTAGGGAGAACAATAACGGGGATAGCGGGCATCCCTGACGTGTCCCCCGTCTCACTCTAATGCAATCCGAAATTAACCTGCCAGTACGAACCCGAACAGTGGGTCGTTTAAACAATAAACAAACCATATTTAAGTAGTGTTCCCCTAGTTCGTATTTACTCAGCACAGACGCCAGATAAGGCCATTCCAATTAGTCATAGACTTTTTCAAAATCAAGCACCAGGCAGCCCGAATGAGGCCAGGCATGCGTGGTGTACTGCGGCACGCTAAAAATCGGCATATGTTATGAGAAGTGCAACGTGCAGGAACAAAGCTGTTCTGAGCGGGGTGTACCAACTTTTATATGAGATGTGAGAGACTTCTGGCTAATAGTGATGCAAACATTTTATAATCCGAGTTAAGGAGCG
Organism: Triturus cristatus; assembly: GCF_964204655.1. NCBI lineage: Eukaryota > Metazoa > Chordata > Amphibia > Caudata > Salamandridae > Triturus > Triturus cristatus. The sequence continues at coordinate 420,043,115 of NC_140593.1, forward strand.
CTAGCGGACGATATGAGCCCAAGAGGTCAGGATTTTCATCAGGTTTAAGGAGGGAGACCAGCAGAGCCTCATTCTGTGTAAGAGTAAGGGTACACTCATCAAGCGCTGTTTCGTATACTTTTAGCAGTTATGGTACTAAAACGAGTGTATATGCCTTATAGATTTCAGTCGGTAGGCTGTCCGGCCCTGGCGACTTCCCAATGGACAGTGCAAAAATACTTTTATGGAGTTCCTCTGAGTGGAGAGGAGCATTTAGTTCCTTGCTTTGTAAGCACGTTAGCCGTGGCAGTTCTAGGTAGTCCAGGTATGACTGTATCTCTGGGAGTCTGACTCGCAGGCGCGACTTATATAGATCATGATAATGCGTCACAAATGCACAGTGAATGTCCTGCTGTGTATACGCAATTTCCCCAGTCGTCTTCCTCACCGATGCCATAGGTGTCGATGACTCATTCTGACGGATGAGCCATGAGAGCAGCTTGGGATTTGACCTAGCCGAATGTGCAGCATAATTGAGGCATCTCAATTAGGGGTGGGCGGAATTTGCGTAGTCGCGTTACGCAAATCTCCGCGAAATGGTTTAAAATCTCCGCGAACAAGCAGAAATACCGCGAACACGCGGAATTGCTTGTTCGCGATGCTTTTTTCCTGTTCGCGACCGCTGTTTGCGTGCTCGCGAGGAAATATCTTGCGAACACGCATTTTGAGATCGCAAACAAGCAAAAATTCCGCGAAGCCGCGGAAAGCAGCATTTTGGGCAATTCCGCGGTCTCCGCGGAACGCGAAATTACCTAAATTCCGCGAACGGAACGGAATTTACCGCCCAGGCCTAATCTCAATCGCTCTAGCAGCCATGCATGCTCCTCTTTGAGGCAGCCTATCTGTCCCTGTGTATCATCTATATCTGCCTGTTCCGTAGCGGCTAGCCTACCCTCTAAAGTAGTGAGTTCTTTTTCCAATTGCGTGCGCATACCTGCCTGCGTCACCAGATAACGTCACCTAACAACTACCTTAAGGGCATCCCATTCCACCAATGGCGAAGTGGCTATGCCTGCATTGTCTTCAAAATATTGCGCCACAGTGGTAGCCAGTAAGTCCCGAAATGGGGTGACCAGGAGGACATCTGGCTGAAGGTGCCAGATCGGGACCGGTCACAACTCAGCCTCCCACTGCAGCTCCACGATGTGCAGATTGTGATCAGAATGTGTGCGTCCCATGTAGGTGGAATCTGGATTGCATGGTAGGAGGTCATTGGACACCATGAAGCGATCCAAGCGTACATGTAGTTTATTGGCCCCAGAGTAGTATGAGTATACCCTGTCTAGTGGGTTTCTGTGGTGCCACACATCTGAGAAGCACCCCTCTAGTGCCCAGTGACCCAATGCTTTTGCGGCTGTGTGTGTGACGTTACCAGGTAAGGGAGGGAAGGATCGGTCCAGGGAAACATCCAGTACACAGCTACAGTCTCCTCCCAGAATCATAGGGGTATCATGCCATTTAGCCAATTTTTGTGATAACAGATCTAAGAACGCTGGCTGCTCAGTGTTGGGTGCATAGAGCCATGCTAATACTACCGGCTTTCCATCAAGCACCCCTTTAACTATACCATATCTGCCCTCCCCATCTACCAATGTAGACGGGAGGGCAATGTAGCCACTTTAAATGGAGTACCTGGTCTCACCCACACTAGGACTCCTTGTGCGTATGCAGAATAGCCAGTTGCATATAGTTGCCCCCTCCAATGTCTGTGTGTGACTTCTGTGTTAGCTAAATGCGTCTGCTGAAGGAGCGCTATTTGTATTTGATGGCGTTTCAAGTAGGAGTATATGGGATAGCGACGTTCCGGGCTGTGGATGCCTTGCGCGTTCCATGTGCCTATTTTTATTTATTTTTTTGAAACCGTTTATTGCAATCTCAAATAGTTACAAGTATGGGCCTACAACCGTCCGGCCGGCCGCTAGAGTGACAGAAACATATGACATACATACAAAGAAAGGCTCTTGGCGGTACAAAAAGTAAGTCAGGAGATATCAATAGCGTGGGCCACACGGCTCCAGGCCCACAATACGATTTCATTTTGTAAAAACACAACAACACAAAAACCACACCCGCAAGGCAACCCGCAATCCGAAGTGACAACACGCGCTCCTTAAATGGGGGATCCCAACCAGCCGCAAGACTCTAAAGAGGGGACTGGGAACAGATCAGGGACCGGGGAACCCCGTGCCCATGGCTGGGGGAGGGGGTCAGCTAGGGGGACGGAGCTGGTGAGGCAGCAGGCAGCAGTGGTGGTTCACAAATACCCCCGCGGTAGACGTTCCAGGGGCCCCAGATTTTCACCCACGCCCCAGGCTTACCCCTCGCCACATACACCACCTTTTCACGGAACATACACCAATCCATGTGCTCTTTCCAGGCCGACACCGCCGGGGGCCTCTGGGATCCCCACAATTGAGCAATGTCACGCTTAGCTATCATGTATCCCAGAGTCACCCATCGCGTCTGCGGAACCGAGTAGTCAGTTGGTTCCCACACATTCAGCAAGCATCTCCTCGCTTCAGGCAGCAGCGCGACACGCGTAACCACTCGAAGGACCTCATGCACACCACGCCAGAATCGCTCCACCTTTGGGCATTCCCACAGAATATGCAAGAAAGTTGCCAAAGCACCACAGCCACGCTTACACAATCCATCTTCAGCAAAGCCCATACGCAGAAGCCTTGGCCCCGTCACGTAAACCCGGTGGAGGATCTTAAGCTGGACGAAGCGAAGGCGAGCCGGAATGGCCACCTCCTTCGGAGAGGCCACCGCGGAAATCCAGTCCTCGTCGTCCAGCTCCAGCCCATCAGCGACCCAGGCCTCGCGGAGGCCAGCCAGCAGGCCCGATCGGTCGTTAATCAGTTTTTTATATATAAGGGAGATCGTGCTGTCTGGAACATGGCCATCCAGCACTCTATCCTCCAGGGGGGAAGACTCCGGAATGGATGCAACATCCGGGAAGACGGAGCCCAGTGCGTGACGAACTTGCAAGTACCGAAAGTATTCACTGCCTTGCAACTGAAACTCCGTCTGCAGCGTCGCGAACGTTTTAAATCCCCCCCTCGTCCAGAGGTCTCCCACTGTACTGATGCCGATCGTGTCCCACTTCTCGAAGCCCTTCGAGGTCCACAGGGAGCCCAACCTCTCAGACGCATATAGCGGTGACGCCCGGGTCAAACGGTCCTTCCACCCCATAGCTGCGTTAGCCGCGTGCCATACTCGCACCATGACACGCGTCGGTCCCGTCAGGCGGGGATCAGGCGCGCCAGAGTAGAGCGCTCGATGGTAGTCGCCACCAGGCAGGAGCATCTTGTCCATTTCAAATGCCGGGTTCAGGGCGGGCCCGTAGAGGCCGTGATTAATTGCAGCTAGCTGGGAGGCCCAGTAATACCGTTTAATATCCGGGAGGGCAACCCCCCCATCGTACCACGGGAGCGTCAATTTAGCCAAGGCGATACGCGGCCTCCCGTCCCAGAACAGGCGACGCTGCAGACTCTCCACCTCACGGAAGTAGCGCGCCGGGACCAAGTCCATGGTGTTCTGGAGAGCATACAGGAAGCGCGGCAACGACATCATCTTAAACAAGGCCGGTCGGCCGAGCGGCGAAAGCGGCAGGCGCCGCCAACGCACGACGTCCTCCTTCAAGCGCTGGAGGGGGGGTAGCAAATTCCGCTCGTAGCGGGCCTCCGGGTCCAGAGTAATGTATATACCCAGGTATCGAAACCCCTGGGAGGCAATCTGGATCGGACAGTCCCGCGAGAGGACAGGAGCCTCCCCGGAAAGCACATATACACAGGATTTAGCCCAGTTGATGACAAGGCCTGAGTTGCGACCGAATGAGCGCAAAACATCAACCAGGACAATCAGTGATTTACGCGGGGAGGCGAGATACAAGAGGATATCGTCAGCGTAGAGGGACACGCGGTCCTCATGCTCGGGGGTCCAGCGGAGACCACGGATGGAAGGGTGCCACCGCAGCCACTCCGCCAGGGGTTCCAAGGCCAGTGCAAACAGGAGAGGTGACAAGGGGCAACCCTGTCGCGTGCCCCGTCCCAGCGCGAATGGGGCCGAGACTCGTCCATTCACCACCACCTGCGCCAATGGGCCCGAATACAACAATTTGACCCAGCTGATGAATCCCGGTCCAAAGCCAAACTTCGCCAGCATCGCCCAAATGTATGGCCACTCGAGCGTATCAAACGCCATGGTGGCATCCAAGGACGCCAAGATGGCCGGTTCCCGCACAAACGGAACACGCGCGAGCACCCCGTGCAGGCGCCGCAAATTAAGGGCCGTGTTGCGATGGGGTATAAAGCCGGACTGGTCTTGGTGGACCAAATCGCCCACCACGCCGACCAGCCGGTTGGCGAGCACCTTGGCGAGGATTTTCGGCTCCGCATTCAGGAGCGAGATGGGCCTATAGGATGTGACCCGCTCACGGGGTCTCCCCTCCTTGTGGATCACCACGATTGTGGCCAGACGCTGGTCCGGCGGAAGGGAGCCCCGCGAGCGGGCCGCCAGGAACATCGCGCGAAGGTGGGGCGCCAGTACATCCGGTCGCAGCTTATACAGCTCGATAGGGATGCCATTGGGGCCCATGGCCTTGCCAGATGCGACCGAGCGGATGGCAAGGGCAATTTCGTCCGAGGTGGGAGGAGCCTCCAACGACTCCCTGTCCTCCACCGACAGGGAGGGCAGCGCGATGTCCCGAAGCAGGGCATGGGAATCCTCCTCCGAGCAGGGAGAAACCGGGGAATACACCTCGCGGAAATGATCCGCGAAGCAGGAGACAATGGCTTCCGGCTCGGTGACACGTACACCATCCATTCTCTCGATCAGCGGAACCACACGACTCGCTCTCTCCTTTTTGTCCAACCACGCAATCAATTTACCAGCCTTATCACCCACATCGTACAGTCGCCCCTGCTGCTCTCTACTGAGGCCCCTGGCCGCCTCCGTGACGAGGGCCCCATAGGCCGCCTGCTTGAGGTGCAGAACATGTAATGCGGCATCCGTCACCCCGCTCCCCAGGTCACCCTCCAGTTCAGTAATTTCGGCCTCCACCCGGGTCACCTCCTCCTGCTCGCGCCTCCGGGCATGGGAGATAAAGGAGAGGGCCTCCCCTCTGAGAACTGTCTTAAAGGCCTCCCACAGGGAGATAGCCGAAGGGACAGACCCCACATTCTCCTCAAAGTACCGCTGCAAGGATTTAATCAAATCAGCACGAATAGTGGGGTCGCGCAGGTACCAGGCATTAATTGGGGCTACCCTGCCCTCCCCCCTCGGGAAGACATCAAAGTGCAGCAGGAGCGGGGAGTGATCTGAAATACCCCGCGCCAGATGGCGCACCTCTCCCACTCTCCCAGCATAGGCCGCAGGGACAAGGACATAATCAAGCCGCGAGAGGCTACCATGGGCACCCGAGTGGAAGGTGTACTGCAGCTGCGCGGGATGCTTTAGTCGCCAGCAATCCACCAATCCCAGTGTATCTAAAAGGCCGGACAGCCACGCCTGTGCCCGGGGGAGGTCCCTAGGGGGATGACGATCCATAGACCCAGAAGCCACCGCATTGAAGTCCCCCCCAACCACCAGAAGCCCACCCGGGAGGTCAAGGAGGAGGCGCCCCAGGTCCGCAAACGTGGTAGACTGTAACCCCGGTGGAACGTACACTGATACAAAAACGACTACTCTGCCCTCCATTCTACCCACCAAGACAGTGTAGCGTCCCCTCCCATCATGGCGCACCTCATCAATCTCCAACGGGAGCGAGTTCTTAACCATGATGCCCACCCCCCGTGAGCCCGAGGTGAAGCCCGAGTGGGCCACCAAGCGATAGCCTCGCCGATTCATGGCATGAAAGGAGTTACCAATAAGGTGTGTCTCCTGCAGGAAGACCAGATCTGGTGAAATTCGTTTCAGATACTGCAGGACCACACCACGCTTAATCCTATCCCCCAGTCCGTTAACGTTCCACGACAACACAGTCAAATCCCTACCCCCCATCACACATAGAAGCCATCAGTCGTCCCCCAAAGAGCCTCTCGAAAACACCAATACAGTAAAGGGTTTGCCTTGCGGTACAAAAAAACAACACTCCACCCCCACCCACCCATCCCAACAGAACTCCCCCCTCCCTGCACCCCTGCATGAGCCCAGACAGCCCCCCCAAAGTGCAGTGTGCCTGTCGCCCCATAGATAAAAAACTAACTAGTCCCCCAGAGGAGGAGGGAAAGCCCCCAATAGACCCCGTACGACCTCCACAGGAGGGGAACATACACGATCAGTAAATAGTAACGAGAATGTTGTCCAGAGCAAGGCCTACTATTCACCCCTCAGTTCTGATCCTGCGAGCCCTCCCCGCCAACCGCACCCCCCTCACCCCCCCGGCCCCGATCCCCAGGCAAAGTGTCCAACCAGTCCCCAGCCGCCTCGGGACGGTCAAAAAAGTGCGTGCGGCCATCCACCTCTACCCGCAGCTTAGCTGGAAAAAGCATTGAGTACTTAAGGTTCAGGTCCCGTAGGCGACGTTTCACTCCGAGAAAACTCAGTCTCTGCTTTTGGACCGCCGGAGTAAAGTCAGGGTAGAAATTCACGTCCATGTTGTCGAGCCTGACCGGTCCCTGTAGCCTTGAAGTCTGCAGGATAGCGTCTCTATCCCGAAAGTTGAAAATCCGGGCAATGAGAGGCCGCGGCGGGGCTCCAGCCTTAGGTCTTCCTCCGGGGACCCTGTGGGCACGTTCCACCGCAAAGAGTTTACTCAGCCCCCGGGGCTGGAGACGGGTGAGAATCAGGTCCTCCACAAACAGATCCGCCGCCTCCTCCTCTCGTCCCTCCGGCACCCCGATAATGCGAACATTGTTCCTCCGGGCTCGACCCTCTGAGTCCTCCAGTCGACGGTCCATCAGGGCGCTCGCCTGGCCAAGCCGGTGCACCTCCTTTTGGAGGGCCGCCACGTCTGTAGTGAGGCTCGTGGTAGTGTGGGCCAGAGAATCGACCCGGTCATTCATTTTGGACAAGTCGGCCCTCACCAGGCCCACATCCACGAGGACCGAGTCTATCTTCTGCGCCAGAGTGTCGAAGCGCTGGTCCACCGAGGCCTTCATCTCGGCGATGGCGCCCATGACGTCTCGGAGGGTCAGATCCGCGGGCTGAGCAGACGTATCAGTCGGGCCCGCTGGGGACGTACGCGACGCCTCTGGAGATCCCTTCTGGAGGGTGTAGCGGTCCATGCTGTTGGACTGATGGGCCGGGCCACGGCGGGTCGACTTCACCTTTGCCCGGTCGCCATCTTGCTTTGTGGCCATGGCTGTACTCCCAAAGTCGTGCCAATCTCCTCGAAAGGGCCGACAAACCAGTTCACGGGTTCCGGGGGGGGGGGGTGGCCACAGGACCGCAGGACGACACACAGCCGGCGGGTCGGCCGGGCACCCGGACAAGGCCACACCACCGCACACTGCCCCGCAACCCTACCTCGCTTGAGAGCAAGGAGGGCGCAAAAGCGAAAGTGAAAGCGCGGGGTACGCGAGTCGCCCAGCCCTGCCCGCCGCTGTTGTTCACTTTGTCCCCGGATCGCCCCACAACTCCAATCCGGGGGGCCGGCGTGGAGAAGGCCGCAACCTCCAATCGGTGCTCCCGCTGGTGCCCGAGGTCCGATTCGGAAACGGAAAACGGGTGTCGCCTCAGCTCGGGTTCACAGACACAGTCCCCTCATCTAGGACAGGATCTGATCAGGATTAATACAGGAGGTCGCAGCGGTCCTCGGGAGCTTCGCACCTACGCGGCCATCTTGGTTGCGCGCTAGGCTCCTCCCCCATGTGCCTATTTTAATGGGCGCCAAAACCAGTGAGTGTCAGGGGTGCAACTGGGCTCATTCAGCCAGGTAACGGGAGAAAGTGGCAGATCATTCCAGTGTGTGCTTCACTGCACAGCCCGATTTCACAACAATCATACTCTTGTCGAAGAATGATGGCAGAGAAAACATAAAAACAATTCCCAGTCAAAAATATCATGAGAGCATATTTGCAACAGGCACTTGCCCAAACTTGAAATGCAATAGCACACAGCTAACGTCTGGGGGAGGCTATTGTGCACAGCAACCTAAGAGCCAAGGAAAAGGAAGGAAGGGACTGTCATATGTGGCTGAGCCTATTCCTGACTAGACCCTTTCTGTGCAGGAATAACAGCCTGAGTCATTACAATGCAAAAACAACATACTGAGTCTTTTATACTTGCGTGACCAAAAGGTCCATGCGTCACTCAAAGTATGGAGGAGTGGAAAGGTGAGCAATGGATATCCAGGAGTTCAGGCAATGGTATCAGAGCTCTGCGGAGTGACATGTGGCAATGCACCGGAGGCTTGGAAAACAGGGAAAGCATCCAAAATGTCTTCATCACTGTGCAGCCCCTGGTGATCAGAGTCTGAGTCGGTTTCCCCCTCCGGGGATCCGCTGATGTTTGCTGCTGCCTGAACTGCCTCAAGTTGTCCACTCAGTATCAATTCCGGAGTCAGGCCAGACACATGATGGGGTGAGGATTGCGATTTTCTCAGCCTCCTTCTGTGGCGCCGTTGAGTAGTCTTGGGTGGTTGCTCTCTGCGTCCAGGTTGTGATGAATTGTAAGAGTCCAGCCATTCCTCTGCGCCTTCCGGTGTAGTGAAAAAGTGGGTCTTGCCACTCACGACGACCCTCAGTTTTGCAGGAAACAACAGTAAATACTTAAGATCACATTTTCGCAGGCGTCTTTTCACCGCTAAATAAGAGTGGCGCTGCTTCTGGACTTGGAAAGTGTAGTCCGGAAAGATCATTACCTTGTAATTGTCCACTTGTATGTCTTGCAATTTTCTGGTCTCTTGAAGAACAGCATCCCTGTCCCTGTAGTTTAAAATAGTCTGATTGAAAACAGCCGTGGGTTCGAGCCCGGAGGTGGAGGTTTGGCAGGTACCCTGTGCGCTCATTCAACCACAAAGTGTAGGGACAGGGCATCTCCCGACATCAGCGAGCGGATCCAGTCTTCCGCGTAATTTACAGTGTTCTTCTCTTCCACTCCCTCCGGAAGGCCCACTACGTGTATGTTGTTGCGGTGGGCCCTTCCTTCGGCGTCTTCCGCTCTATCATCCAGGAATTCCACTATATTGAGCAAATTACGGATGTTCTTCTCGGCCGAGGTCACTCGCGGTGAAACCTCCACTATTTCCCCTTCTGGAGCAGCAGTGCATGTAACCACATACTGGACTATAGCCACATCAGTAGTCTGATCAGCCCAGCTCACAATGGTTCCTGGGGACAAGGCACCTGTTGTGGCGAGTTCCTCAAATCGGGGCGATCAACAGCGGGTTGTCTCCCACTTAGTACCCCATGAAGCGCTTGAAATGGCTCTGCATGCCCAGCTTGGCACAACAGGAATAACAATTAATTTCACTCCAGAAGGCCTCAATCACGCCACCCAAACAGCACAGGCCATAAGTGTCAATGCGGGTAAGTGGCGCCCTTTCTCCGCGCAAAGTTATGAGAGTGTCGCTCCTTAGCTGCAATGGAGAGCCGTGATGGGGGGTACCAATGTATCTACCCAGTCTCAGTGGTGGAACAGCCTCCGATTACAGGCGAGCCGCGGAGTATGATACCTTTATTACAACGCGGCAACCTTAGAGTAGGGTTGAGCTATCCCAGAGCGGCAGCCCTCCTGTCGCTAGTCCAGTCTCCACATCAGTGCCCTACCGGTGAGCGCAGAGTCCTTACAGCAGCTCCCAGCCTTCACGCCACACTTCACACGATGAGGCACAATGGGCGGAGTCAGTCCCCGGCAACAGTGCTCCACACGAGGCAGCTTAACAGGCAGTGGGGTGAAATCCGGGGCCGGGTGGGATTGTCACCGCGTCTCCTCTCACTGTCTGGCAAATCAATCACGGGAGTTCCGTGGCAAGAGATGATCCGTGGGGATGAAATGGAGCCATAATGGAGATCGAGGCCCAGGGGGCGGGGCCGATCCCCAGCTCCACGTACCTCATCACGCCTGATTCCCCAAAGCCTCCCTCGGCAGCATCATAAGCAGGGAGTTCCGTTGCGGCGTTGTACTGCTTCCGTGCACTTATCCGCTCACCTGGACAGCAGAACCCTTGCAGGAGAAGTCTCAGCTGACAGCGGCCCCTTCAGTTCAGCTATAGATGGAGTATTGCAGCCAGGGAAGGGAGCCAGAGATGGAGCTCCGTAGTTACACGTCTGGCTCCATTGCTGGCCAAGCCACGCCCCCCTTAAGTTACATGCTCCATGCAACTGTATATTCTTACACACAAGAGAATGATCAGGTGAGGAATCACATGATTCCCCAGTGAGGTGCACCTCTTTGTCATCCCGTAAGCATCTGTATGTGAATGGTAAAGACCACACCTTGTGTAGAAATGCACTACATAAAGGTTCATAGCGGCCCAAGGGATAATGTTTCATACATGAACTAAATTTAAACAAAGAAAATGGCAGAGCTATTACCGCATGGATGATCCATACTGCTGAATTAGTTTCAGCAACAGATAATGGCAAAGGTTCTAACTTTTCACTATGTAACAGAGTGAATGTGGAATCCTTCATGGACATAAACTGTTGTTTATCTGTCAAGTTAAATAGCGAAAATAACGATGACGTGTTCATGTAATCCCATGGAACTTTCCCCATCTTCAACGTTTGCAACGTCCATGCAAACTGCATAATTGAACACAATTGATTTTGACCATGATACAAAACAGACACTTCATCATGAACAATATCCACAACAGGGGAAATAATATTGTCTAATGTGTAAATGTGGGAAGAAAGAGTTTTAATACTATTATCAACAACAGCAAGCACTTTTTCTAAATTAGCTTGTTCTATTGCTCTTAGACGCGAAGCAGCTTCAATTTGGGACAGCTTCCAGATTTCATTGTAAATTGCATAAAATTTTTTTTTTGATCTAGGACTAGCAGGCCCTTTTATAAAATCTGTCAAGTCAATGTCACCTGACAACAAAGATAAATGGTGTTGTACAAATGTTAGGGTCGAGTGTTGCAACTAATTTTGACATAATTTTCCTACTGAATAGGCATTAACTGAATGGGAGTCAGAAAAACGTGGATCAGGTCTATCCTGAGTGTATCCTGGGTCTTTGCCTAGAAAACGACGTTTGCAAGAATCTGAACTTGTTTGCCAAACCAACAAACCCAAGGGATCCAGGCTAGAGATATTAAAAGTATTATTGGTAAGCAACAATTGCAAATCTTTAATGGACAAATCAGTGTGATTGTTCCAGTTCTCATAAGGAGCTATTGCAGACATTTTAGGTGCATTCATTAGTTTTGCAGTTGCTAAACCTAAACAGGTGGATCGATAAATCGAACTGTTTAAGAATAGGATTTGAGGGGGGCGTGGCCTGCAACCGACAGCGATGGCCGCGCACTAGCGAGGCTCCGAGGGCGAAGTAGTTTCCCCCAAAATCCGGCACTCTATCCGCAAGCATATCCTGCCCTCAAGACAGCCATCTCTGTCGGAAGACGGGCGGCATCGATCGCGCTGGCCGTGGTTCGCGTTAAGGATCCAGGGAACAGTGGAGGACGCCCGGTGAGCGGCGGCCCTGCTCGGCGCCTGCAGCCTGGGGGTAAATTTGCCGATCTCGGCCAGCGGCCCGGCACAGTGACGAGAGGGCCGGCGAGGAGGTGTACGCGGCCCCAGTGGAAGGCGGAGAGCGGCGCCATTGGTGACTAGCGCCTGAAGGGGGCACAACGACAGGGACAGTCCCGGCGACCTCTGCAGCCTGAGGGTAAAAACGGCGCGAGGTGACCTCGCAGTGGGCTCCGTCCAGTGGAGACAGCGAAGCTGAAGAAAGGCGCGAGCAGCTGACCCCCGGAGCAGCCAGTCCACACGGGGTCCCGGTCAGCCCAGTGGCCCGACAAAGACGAGGTAAAGGGGACATCTGAGCGTAGGTGAAGGGCGCGAAAGCCCCTGCGGCCTGTCACGAACCAGAAGCCGGGACCTAGATTTCCGGAGGACCTTGGGCGTAAAAGGGGGAGAGGGCCCTGCCCCCGCTGGAACTTGCCACCGGCTAGGGGCCGGCCTAGCACAGTGTGTAGACGCAGCGGCTGGCAACATCCGAAGGAGGGAGCGGAGGGGGCCTCCTCCTTGCCCCGCGTCCATTCAAGTCCGGAGCGGAGCCGTTCTCAGGTCCGGAACGCGCGGAGCCAGTGGCGGCGCTGAGACACCCGGGTGACGATCGCGGCCCCAAAGAGTGGACCATTAGCTGAGCCGTGCTGGTGACAGGAGGAACCCCGAACCCCGAAGCCTACTCATAACCCCTGGGACAGGGAAAACCGACAGGCCGCGCTGGTGCGCGAGACTAGCGGCAGGCGGCGGGGACTACCTGTCGGAAAGGGACAGACCAGGTGAAGATGGGGGGAAAGGGCCAGCGAGTGACCGCCCAGGCCAAACTCGACAAATATGCCTTCGCCAAGGACTCCAAAAGCCCGCCGGCGCGTGCGGGGCCTTCAGATGGGGCCCCTGGCTCCGGGGGAGACGCTAAGGTGACGCTGGAAGATATTATGGCGGCTCTTGCAGGCGTGCAGACAACGGTGGGTGCGATCTCTACGGATGTCTCCTTCCTCAGAGCGGATTTTCAAAAAATGAACGCCAGAGTGACGGAAGTGGAGCAGGTGACACAATCCCTTACTAAAGACACCGCTTCGCTGCTCCACAGAGTTGGTCAGTTGGAGAAAGACAATAAACTCATGGCTGCCAAGCTGGATGATCAGGAGGGGCGCTCTCGACGCAACAACGTGAGAATTACGGGGGTCCCGGAGAGCGAAGGGACGCATGCCATGGACCTCTATGTGGAAGATCTGATTCAGTCTGGGCTTCAACCTCGAGGGCTCTCAAGCCTCTTCGCAGTGGAGAGGGCGCACAGAGTGCCTGGCGGTAGGCCTAAACCCGGAGCGCCCCCGCGACCTATCCTGGCACGCATCTTTAACTTTCGGGATCGAGACGCTATCCTGCAGGCGGCGAGGGTGGCGCCACCGGTGCGAATCCAGAACTCCCAGGTCTCCTTCTTTCCCGACTACACGGCGGCGGTTGCTCAACGCCGAAGAAGTTTTATGGAGGTAAAGAAAGACCTTCGCAGAAGAGAGCTTCCATACGCAATGCTCTTTCCGGCAAAACTAAGGGTGGTGGCGGAAGGAAAGACATACTTCTTTGAAACGCCAGAGGAGGCCCACGACTGGCTTGAGGGATGGCAGCGAGCCGACGGTGGTGAGCGCGCAAGGCGGCGTCGACGACAAGATAAAACAGACAGGGAGGACACTACGAACACCGCACAGGAGCGACAGGCATCGCCTTCCGCGAATGCAGACACTGGAGAATGACACGACCACCAGTGGCAGTTGAACTGACGGCGTGGTGGAGAATCGAACCTCTCGCCCATGGTGGCTTGGCTAAGTGCAAACACTGTGAACAGGACGACCCGCACTTCCCAGGGCTGTTGGCGACGGGTCGGGACTACCGGCCCACCAGGGATGAAAAAACGTTGAAAGCCGGCTGAGCGGCTGTCTTGATGGCTGGGGAACTACAGGGTTGACTCTCGGACTTCAAGACCCCGCCACGCAAGTACTGTTTTTGGGATCAAAGCACTCTGCTAAGTTGGGGTGGCGGGTAGTTGGGGACCCGTCTGGCAGGGAGGCAGGGAGGGGGGGGGGTGATTAGGGGTTGGTTATCGTTCATGGTTATGGGGGCTTCGTGTTTGTTCCTTAATTGGTTGTTCTTTCTTCTACACCTAGTGCTCGAATGGTGGGTACACCCAAGCGGGAACTGTCTGAGTGACAAACATGTATTAGGGACCCAGAGCCCGTCACAGAGGCTTGTCACGCCACAGGCCACCGCACACAGAAAGCGCCACCTGTATCGACATAATGGCCAATGCAACAAAGGGTGATTGTCCAGGCCCGGGCGCCCCGTTGACAGTGATGTCCTGGAACGTGAACGGCCTGGGCAACAAAATTAAGAGGGGGCTGGTGTTGCAACATATTAAGAGACACACTCCGTCGGTGGCTCTCCTACAAGAGACCCATCTGACTGGCACGGCCACGAAGGCACTAGATAGATGGGGGTTCACAATGGTAGTGCACTCCGAGTTCACTTCCGGATCCAGGGGAGTGGGGATCCTTCTTCGGAAATGCTGCCCCTTGGTGGTGACCGGTAAATGGACAGATGACCAGGGGCGGTTTGCTGCGATATCGGGACAATGGGAGGGGTGCAGCTTTAATATTGTCTCTGTATACATCCCCCCTGCACTGCACTCACTAGCTTTTCCGGCCCTGGGAAAGTTCCTCCTGGGCCTACCCCAGGGAGAGCTGATCATAGGGGGCGACTTTAACGCCACAGTGGACCCGGACTGGGATAGGCACCCCCCGAGAGGGCCGACCACGACCCCCACACCCCTACGGGGCTTCCTGAATGCCATGGGACTCCTTGATGGTTGGCGCATGCGACACCCAACAGAACGTCACTATACTCATCACGCTAGCGCGCATAATAGTCTTTCGCGCATTGACTACATCCTCGCCTCCCCTACATGTATTGGTCGCATACAAGAGGTCACGCATCTCCCTAGGGGCATTTCAGATCACTCGCCGCTAATGCTCACATATTCCTCAGGCCTCTCAGGTAGGAGGCGCACTTTCCCAATCCATCCCGGTTACTTGAAGGTCCCAGCAGTGAGGAAGACGTTGCATAAAACTACGAAACAATATTTTCCCGAGAATGTACACTCTGTCTCCTCGCCTAGTGTCCTCTGGGAAGCCTACAAAACAGTGCTGCGCGGGCAGGCCATCGCAGTCATTACAGCACATAAGCGAGAAACGTCACAACAGGTGGCGACACTGGAGGAAGCAGTGACCACGGCAGAGAGGGAGCATGCCAGAGACCCCACTGACGCGACCACCCATACACTTAACCTTGCGAAGCAGACATATAGGGACCATCTCTGGGAGGCGGCCCGCATGCGCCTTGCGAAAACGCAACATACGGTATACGAGCTTGGGGATAAGGCAGGCCGCCTTCTAGCATGGCTCGACAAAAAAGAGAAGGCCAACCGGTGGGTGGCGCGCTTGCGACTGACCTCCGGGGAGGAGGTGACAAACCCAGACGACATAGCGGAGACCTTTGCTACTCACTTTGAACAGGTATACACATCTGCGGTGACGACCACCACAGAGGATAATTTAAAATTCCTAAACAGACATACGACTGCCGCATTTGGCTCCAGATGACGCACTCGTGCTGGACAAGAGCTTTTCAGCAGACGAGGTCGCCCGAGCTATTTATGGCCTACAGTCCGGTAAAGCGCTGGGACCAAATGGGATTCCAGTGGAATTGTTCAAGAGAGAGGCGAACACGCTAGTGCCGCATCTGCTGCAAATGTATGAGACCAGTCTGGAGGAAGGTATACTCCCACGAGACATCAGAGTCGCGACTCTGGTCGCAATCTTGAAACCCGGGAAGCCCCCCACTGAGTGCACCTCCTATAGGCCCATCTCCCTCCTGAATGCGGAAGCCAAGATATTGGCAAAATTGTTAGCGGCCCGTATACAACCTCATTTGCAGACACTTATCCATCCGGATCAGTCAGGCTTTATGCCAGCGCGAAACACTGCAATGAATATTAGACGGCTGCATGGCATACTGGCCAGTGGGCCCCACATCCAGGAGGATGCTGTCATACTCTCGCTGGACGCGATTATGGCTTTCGACCGAGTGGAGTGGCCCTTTCTGTTTGCGGTGCTTCGGCGTTTTGGTTTTGGGCCAAAGTTCTGTGCCTGGGTAAGGCTACTCTATACAGCGCCTCTGGCGCAAGTGGCGGTGAATGGCCGACTATCGAGAGACTTTGCACTGGAACGAGGCACTAGACAAGGTTGCCCTCTCTCCCCTCTACTGTTCGCCCTGGTTTTGGAACCATTGGCGGCATGGATAAGGCAGGCTCCAGACATATCAGGACTCAAATGGACAGAGAGCTGGGATGATCGTATCTCCCTCTATGCGGACGATATTTTGGTCTATTTGACACAACCGAAACGTTCCATAGCGGCATTACTGGATATTTGTGACTCATATGGTAGATTCTCTGGCTATTCGATCAATTGGACGAAGTCTGTGCTATACGTCCTTCAGGGACCTCCGCCACAACTCCCCAAAGGAGTGATAATCCCGATGGCGGTGGATGGTTTCAAATATCTGGGTATATACATCACGCCAGATCCAGAACTATTCCTAGAACACAATTTGCTGCCGCCCCTTAAACGACTAAAAAGTGATGTCAAACATTGGCACTCCCTGCCGCTGACGCTGCTGGGGAGAGCGGCGCTATTCAAAATGATGGCCCTCCCTCGTTTCCTTTATGCGCTACAGAATGCGCCCGCCCCAGTCCCGGACTCTTATTTTAAATTGATCAACGCAGAGGTGGGCTCGCTGCTGTGGGAGGGTAAACCGCATAGAATAGCTCTCTGCAAACTTATGCGGAGTTGGTATGATGGGGGAATTGCGTTGCCCAACATACGTCTCTATTATTGGGCGTCCCAACTTATAACAGTCAACCAATGGCTACACGCGGAGTAAGATGAACCCGCTTTCCGCATGGACAGGGCGCTGTTGGGACTACACGGAGTACTCCACGCCTTATATGCCACCTCAGGGGCGAAGAAGCTACAAGGCCCCACAGCGCACACGGTACAGGTGTGGCGTACAGCACAGCGCAGGTTGGGATGGGAAGGGGTGATTACGCAGCAGACGCCGCTTTGGCTCTCCCCGAAGATAGGTATGGGACACCTACGTAAAGAATTTGCGGGGTGGGACCTGATAGGCATCTCCAAGGTTGGTGACCTCTGGAAAAAAGGGGGGGTGGTGCCGTTTGCGAAGCTCCAATTGGAGTATCAGTTGAACCAGACTGAGCACTTTAAATTTTTACAAATACGGCATGCCCTACAGCTAGCTATACCCAAGGGGACTGTCCTACCCGAGTCCTCCCCACTAGAGGATAGGCTGCTCGCAGACCACCTCACCAAGAAAGCCATTACACTGACCTACCGTAAACTAGTGAATCATCAAAAAGACCCCACGGAGATCCTTAAAAAGAAATGGGAGGCGGCAGTGGGGCCCATGGACGAACTCGAATGGTTTGAAGCGCTGGCGTCTCCCCGGGAGGTGGCTATCCCCTCCAAAGTAAAGCTGGTGCAGCTTAAAATACTGCACCGGATATACTACACAAGAGACATGCTCCATAAAATGGGGAGGGCACCTACCCCGATCTGTCTGCGGGGATGTGGACAACTAGGCACATTCTTCCACACGTTATGGGAATGCCCTGACATTACCTTGTACTGGGGGGAGGTCATGGCCACGATCTCACGGGTTACCGGTCGAGATGTCTCGCCGGAACCCCGGATGTGTTTACTGAATGTCTGGGACGACACTGACCTAAACACAGCTGACCAAACCTGGGTGGCTCTCGGACTAGCGTTAGCAAAGAGGACACTTGCGCAATACTGGGGGGCGCAGTCCGCCCCCTCCCATGTGAGATGGTGCCGTGACCTAGATGGTGCCATGATGGCGGAGAGGGTGGTGTGTGTCAACAGAGGTTGCCCCCGTAGATGGCAGAGAATATGGGGAAAATGGAACACATACAGAGGCAACTTATGCGAACCCCCTGTACCGAACTCGGAGTCCGAGCTAAGCGACTAAACTCAGGGCAGTATTGTCAAGTGGGACTTGACCGGAGAGGGGGTCGGGGAGGAGGAGGGAGGTGGCGGGTGGCGGAAAACTGGGCTTGGATGTACCGGTATGACAATAGCAATCAATGTCAGAAATTGGATGATATGACAGCACATTGTACCGCACAGATCTACCATGTAATGACGAAAGGTGTACTTTTGTTCGTTGTTTCAATAAAAATTGTTTTTAAAAGAATAGGATTTGAATTGGGATAAGGCACGCACGATGCAAGGCTTCAGAGCCTTGTACCTGCCAAATTTTAGAACCCCAAACAGACTTAAGATCTACTGCATCTATAGCTCATACCCACCCATTGCCAGTTGATCAATAAAGAATTTGGAATACACTAATTTAGTGTGGGTGAGCATGACTTTAGAAGTGGATGTAGTATTCATTTTAAAATAAAATGAACCCAGATTGGATTTATTAAAATCAGTGAAATAGACACATTTTTTCAAAAAAGTTTTCGAACTGCCTTCAATGGGAGCTGGGCAATGTTCCCACGAAAAATATTTCTAAATGAATTAGCTTTATGCAGATAATGATGGCCATAATGCTGGTAACAAAATAAATCAGCATAATTTGCAGTATTCAAATACAAATCCTCAGCATCAAATGCAGCATAATACTTTAAATCAGAAAATAAAGATTGAACGGCTTGTACGTCCCAATCATCAAAGCATATGTTATGTTTCACTACATCCCCCATAGAAACACGAAGTACATTTGGAACATTAGCCACCTCGGTGGGATCATGAATTTGGAAGTCTTCTGCATCCCAAACTATTCCATCCGCAACAGGCCAGGCAGAGATGGTGACAAAAGTCTGGTCCCTTTTCATGATATGAGATTTATGTATTTATTTTATTTTATTTGAAGAGTTTTATATAGCGCTTGCTAGACCCGTAGGCATCAGAGCGCTTTACATGAGGATCGTTGCATTACAAGTTACAAATTACATCCGTTACCAGAGCATAGTAAAACATAGGCAAAAAACAATGTTACGGTAATTCGTGGTAGGGAGGGGGAGGAAAGAGACACAGCGGGGAGACGGGGAGAAGTGTACCCAATGTCCGGCTGGGTACGTGACGGCCGAGGGGGTGAACCAGGGCCGATCTCCTCTATAGTTGTCTAGCAGCTCCACCGAGTATCAGCCATGATGCTCAGGTCTCAGCGGTCAGGAATAACAGGAGAAAACAGTTTTTCATGGGTTACATTAGTTACAATTGCATAGTCAAAAACAGATGAAACAAGTCCCCAGTAGCAGAATAGAGGGAATGGGGGAGAGGAGTGGAGAACAGGGGGCTGGGAAGCAGATCAGAATCTGGAAAACCGCAGTGGGAGAAAAGTACCATGTGGGGGCCCAAAAAGTTAGAGTAAGCTGGCCCATAATCCAGATGGGGTCACAAAGTCACTAAGTCCAGTGTCCAAATTCAATCACCGCGGTAGCGCTGGCTAGACCCGGAGGTATCAGAGAGCTTTACATGAGTTTCAGCGAGTTACAAGTTACAAAATTACATCAGTTACAGAATCGAAGAATAGACGTAGGAGAGAAACAGTGATATCACAATATCAAGAGACATTAACGCATAAGCTGGAAATGGGAGGTAGCCACAGGATCACAGAGGGAGGAGACGGGAAGGGAAGGAAACACAACGGGGAGAACGAGAAAAAAAAAATCCAAAGTCTGGCTGGGTAGGTGACGGCCTATGGGGTGAACCAGAACCAGAATCCTCTATAGCTGCTTTAACAGCTCCACTGGGCCTCAGCCATGTTGATCAGTCTCAGAGCTCTTTACAGGAGAACACAATAGTACAGAAATACATCAGATCACCAGAGCATAAATAATACAACAACAAGTCCCAATGGGGCTTTGAGGGAAACAGGGGGGGAGGAGAAAATGAGTCCAGTAGCTGGAAAACGGACAAAGGCTAAGCAAACCGGCAATGGGAGAAGTGCAGTGCCAAAGTTCCATCAATCACCTAAACAGCAGAGCGTTCAGTGAGGTAGTGACCATTTATTGAAAGGAAGAAATATGTCACAAATCCAATTGACATGAACAAAAAAATGGCGATGAGCACCAACCAAATGTATGTCCAAGGAGGAACCAAATAGTTCAGTTTAAACCAGGTGAAAAAAATAGAAAATGTGGACAGAGGACTCGATGATGTGGAGATAGTGTCAAAAGAAAAACGTGATTGGTTAAGGGATTTGTCTCGCAAACCAGGCAATGACTATGTAGTGGGATACGCATATTTAGTTTCTTCATGTAGACCTCAAGCCAGAGGGTTTAGCAAAGGATTAGTACCAGAGGTCATCTCTATGGCAGTGTCTGGCCAGATGTTGTTCGAAGTGGCCAAGACTGTGTTCCTCAACATTGTTGGACAGGAAACCGCAGGTGTCATACTATGTAGAATAGGCCATGCGTTGTAGTTTGACATTGTCCATTGAGGTGTATCTGTTGTCTTTGTGACCAGAAAGTGGTGTTAAAATGACTGTACGAGTACCCTTCACGCCAAGCACTGGGACCAGTGCACGAGAAGAGGGGCCAAATTCTTTCTTGTTCTCCACCCTCTCATGGACCAGGTCTCCGATCTTGGGTAGGCAGCCGACTACCGGAATCTGCAGCACCTCTTCTGTGTCGGAGTGCAAATGATCCTTTGCAAGACTGTCATGAGTCTCCTGTAGTTTCTGTAATATATCAGAATAATTATCTACGTCAAAGGATGCGGATGTCGCCACCATGTCTAGACCGTCAAGGTCTGGAACAACCATTTTCATGCCAAAGAGCATTTTGTATGGGGTCTGCCCACCCAGAGATCTTCTAGGGAGATGATTTCACGCATGTTGTATGCTATACAAATGGGCGGACCAGTTCCTTCCAGTACCTATAGCCCTAGCTGTCAAGGATTGCTTTAAGTCATGATTCATTCACTCCACAACTGGATTACCCTCAGACCTGTATGGAGACGAAAATTTGACTTGCACCCCCAAAGACCTCATGGCATCCTTGTACGCCTTAGAGGCGAACGCTGGACCCTGGTCAGAATGAAAGGTGCCACATGCAAAAATTCCCACAAAGACTTGCAAATCCCTGATGATACTTTGTGCGTCAGCACTGCGTTGTTGCCAAACCCAAAGAAAATGTATGCACGAATCAACTGCAACTAAGATAAACGTATACGCAGTATCTGAAGAAAATGGACCGCAGTGATCTAAATAAACACAACTGAATGGTTTATTAGAAATGTACAGCTGTGTTTGTGGTGGGCGTGCAGCCATTGAAGGTATAATCTGCTGACGGATGTCACAAGAAAGCACATAATTACGGGTTTGTTTATATAACCCACGCCACCAGCAACGCTGCTGTAAGATAGACACAGTTGCAGAAACGCCGTCATGAGCCGAGGCCATGCCTTCGTGTGCGGCTGTTGTCAATGAAAGTGTGCGGTCCTCGTTGGGAATCAACCTGTCACCAACGTCATTAATTCTCACATAGGGAACTTTATCGGGACCTAAATGATAAGAGTATTTCGAAGGGAAACCCTGTGGGCACTTACTTCCCTTTTCTGTAGCAGCTATAGCTGCCAAGATGTCATCATCAATCTTAGTCATGGATCTTGTAACTGCTGCTACTGAGTATGTGGCTACTGCTGTATTAGCTGCTTAATCAGCCAAACTGATACCGACCGCGTATACTCCTACGCGCTGGTGGCCAAGAGTTTGAATTACTTGCATGAGAGGCAGACGTTCTTTAAGCTCTGCGCCTCGAACCCAAAGCATTTTATGCTTAAATGCACTGCCTTAGAATCACGATAGTCATTCTGAGACCAAAAGAATAAGTTGTCATTAAAAGACTGAACACAGTAGTAAGAGACACTTACAATCAAGGCAGTCACTTTAGGATCAGCAAACTCCAGTGCTAGCACCAGAGCACGCAGCTCCGCTAATTGGATGATACAGTCCCTTATTGCCTGTGTGTGCACGACACTGGACTTGAAGTGTGCATGCGCATTTCTATGAAGAAGTTACCGGCAAGCAAGAAGAGGGAGTCCCGGGATGCCGCACTTCAGGTAAGTTCTTTACTTTACTTTTTATAATCTTTTAAGTATTTAAATGAGGGCGGGCGGGCGGCGGGTGGCAGGCAGCCACGCTTCGCAGCGGCATAGGCGTAGCGCTGCCTGCTATGCCTACTTTGTAAAAGGCGAAGCGGAGCATGCCGCCCACCCTTACTTGATATGCTGGGCATAATACGGAATGTAAGTTCTTCCGAAGTTTAAAAATCCCAGCCAAGATTGCAATTTTTTCAGGGTTGTAGGCGATCGCAAACATGTGCATTTCTCCAAGAAGTGAGGCGCTAAGCCTCTACTTTCATTATTGAGTTCATAGGCCAGGAACAACACTGTGTACTCTGCAATGTGTTATTTTGCAAAGTGAAATTCATAACCGTAGTCCGCAAACAAAACTATGATGCGGTCCACGTGACAAAGATGCGGCTATAATTATTTGTCCGTGAGATAAATATCATCAACGTACGAGTATGCATCAGGGTCTATGTCATCTAACAAAGAGACAACACGTGCGGCAAAAATGCCCGGGCTGTTTTTTGTAGCCCATGGCTAACATTTTAAATTGTTTTTGTTTGCCGCCCAAGGTGAATGCTGTCCATTGACAGATTGTGGCTAAAAAAGCCATTGGAAATGTCAAGTGTAGTTTTATATTTTTTACGCACAAGACTGTCTACAAGACCGGAGCTATGGGTATTCTGAACCGCAGTTACGACAATGAGAGTTCAAATGTCAGTAATCTAAAACTAAGCAGTACGACCCATCTGATTTGGTTACTATAAAAAGAGGGTTATTCATCAGTGACGCACATGTCTCAATCTCTCCTTGATACTCTAATTGTTCAAGAATTTCAGAAACGGGAGCTTTAGCTTCCTGCCGGAGGGGATATTGGGGTTGTGGCTGTGGCATAGACCGCAATGGTATCTCATGAGGGGGAGAGGTTTTATCCCAGCCCACCTGAGTACGGTACAGAGACGGTGCAAACACCAAAGACCATTCTTTCGGGAAAGCCATTGCTTGCTCCTTGGCTACGCTGTGTGAAAAACTAGGGAGGATTACCTCCCCCCTCGCAGAGCGGCTAAAACAAAAGGTGGGGGCCAGTCTGCCTCAGATAACAGGATGTCAAATGAAGAAGTCAGATTTTCCCATAAAATCCCTTTAACAGCACGTTGTTTATCACCTTCAATCAGAAATACTATTTCATATAATCTATCAGGGGGAGCCACTCTGGTGTCAGCAGTTTCTACTGTGATGAAAGTGTCAGTTGCTGTCGCCTCCAGAAATGGACGCTGTGCTTGCCGCACTATTGTAACCTCCGCTGCGCTGTCTAGCAGCGTTACTGCCCAAGATAGAATCCGAAGGTGGGTTCTCACCATCTGTGGCATATCTCGCTGTTAAAGCAGCAACTTTCTTTTTCTTTTTCTGAAACAGAGGGCGCTGACGAGGTAAATCGTCTTGCTTCCCTTTGCCGTCAGTCTGACGAGGCTCACGTCCTTGCAGGGCACCTTGACCTCTTTCACGATCTTGGCGATCACCTCCACCGACTTGTGAGCCTGATGTTTCCTATGGAGAACCAGGAGAACGCTGGTCAGGAACCTGAAATCTATCAGGACACCTAATTTTTGCGCGGGTACCGGTGACACTGCACGCCACCCTTGTTTCCATTGTTGCTTCCTCTGTTTTTTATTTTTCCAATTCATTTTAGAAAAAGTAGGACGGTTATCTTTAGTAGACTACGCCGTCTGAGTTTGCTGTTGTGCTGGTATTTTAGCAGAAGGCGTAACTACCAAACTATTGCGTTCTATGGTCTTATAAGCATTTGTAATAATTTTCGGTAACTCGCAGGGTTTTTCCCCCTCTGGGATAAGACGCAAAGCATTAAACACCTGAAAGCTAACTGCGTCTCCCTTGACATTAGCAAGGATGAGATCAGCAACAACGTCAAACACTCCGACAAGCCTCATCCCCAACTCCACAGCTGCCTCTGGTCCATGCTCATCCTGAACACGCTTAATCACCGAGGGCAACACAGTCATAGAGGGAGTGCCAAAACAGTTTGCATATACTGCTGAGAACACTTTACCCCAATTATCACAATCGGTTACCTCCGGTATTAAGTCTTTCTGCAAACTTATTGTTAAGATCCTGTGTTTCTCCAAAGGAGAGGTATAAGGAAATACCGCTTACAGCTGGTCACATTTCTCAGCAAGCCAGTAAGGTAAATCATCCTTATTCTGAGGTCGCTTGCCCATAACCAAATTAACCATGACGTGACTAATGGACATCCCGGCCTGGCCAGCCGGTTGCGCCCCAACCCCAGGTGCACCCATCTGGAGATTGCGGGAAACATATTGTATTAGAGCCCTATGTGCCTCAATTAAGGAGGTGTGCAAGATACGCAATTCGGCTACAGTGGCTGCTAGATAACATGGATGTGGTGTCTACCCAGCCAAAACTGGCCAAGTGACCCCTGGAATTGACAAAGGGCCTAACCTGACCAGAGTCATGGTGTCGGGGAGGACGCCATTAAACCAAATAATATGTTGTCATGCCCAAATCGGAACTGCAAGAGTAGTATATGGCCGATATACAAACAGGTACCGCAGTGTGAGTGTATTCATGGAACAAGCCATCATCTCCATTCACTACAGGAAACGTTACCCAAAAGGAAAATACCTCAAAGTGGAAAGCCGGTTTGGCACCAACCACAAAGATAAGAGCGATGCCCGTGTCTGGCACTCCATATGCCGTCAAATGACGATGGAGTGGTGTGCGGCTATGTGCCGCAATAGCGACTTCAGCCATAAGAATTAGGATAAGGATAACAACTTAAATGCGTGGCAGCGCAATAGGCTCGTAATTCATGCGAATGAGAAAACCATTTTATAATATCAAGTTTGAAAAGACCTATAAAGTATCAATACAGTTAGGTTATGCCGTCACCACTGTTTACTGGAAAACAGGAGTGAGGCTATTGTGGACAAGTAGAAGCACTACTAAAGTCTCGTAAATAAGTACCAGACCAAACGTTAGGTGCGCCATGGTGCAGGAATTCTTCTCATGCACAGAACTATGCGCAGGAAACCAGGACCTCGATGTATTGTTGTGTACCAAAAAAGCCACCTCAGTGCCCAGAGCCCAATCCAACTAGCAATAGTGTCTCATTCGTTCTCTGTACTACAACGAAGCTACCAATGATTAGACAGCCTAGAACATGCGACTTGATTGCAGTCAAAATAAGTTCTTTATTGAAAAATCACTTTTTTCTTTAAAAGTATCACACCATTGCTAGCCGACGCGTTTCATCCCTCATGGAACTTCTTCAGGGCTAGAAGCAATTACAAAACACTATTTACATTGTGATCACATTACATTAAAAACATATAATAAACATAGTCCAGACAGTTAATTGTTATTGTACAAACAGTATTACACTTTTGATCAATTCCATAGTTAATTGTGTTTCTCATCATATGAATGAATAAGCAAAGGGAAACCATTTTTAACAAACGGAGAGAACAAAGCAAAAGAATCCATCATCAACCTCTTACAATAAGCCTTTATCTGTTTAAAGACAACCTATAACTACCACTCTTTTTTTTGGAAACGGGGAGAAAAGACCATAACATGTAAACAGTCATCTCTGGAGAGAGCAACATTCGCTTATATCCTGAATACCTTTAATTAAAGTATGTTGGTACATTTTTAGGATTCATAGTTTTTCAGTCCTATAATACGTGGTCACATATAATCATAATTACACACTAGCTCATACCTTAAAGAGTGTTTGTATCTGCTGCAGGTAATATTGAAAGTTCATGCCAGATTTGAGAGCAGCAACGAAAACCCACTGTATCTATAAATAAACATAAGTATTACAATTCTTATACTTGTATGTTTTGAATATTGTTATGTTATCACACTAAGTATTGGGTTTGTTGGTACTTTTATGAAAGCTACTATCATAATAGCTTAATTTTAAAAAGAGAAGGGGTAAGTTTAAAAACTTACACCAATCACATATCTGTATGGCAAGTATAGTATATATGATTTATAGACACGTTTGAGAAAGGGCAAGGCCAATCAAAGATCCTTTTTTTCGATCGTGAACACATAATTCCATAAGCCTTTATCCTAATATTTATACTCTAGTTCATGCCTTGATAAGCAGTCCGTATTAGTTGAGGATGTCTTTGTCGGTTCTTGCCAAATATGAAAATAACGTGAGAGACCCAATTTATCTATAAATAAGCACAATTTGTATATGGCCATAAGTGTATATTGCGAACAATGTAATATTTTCTAACTAAATCTTTATTCTCCTTCTATTGTTTAAAATATTATTATGCATAAAAATTACTTACTAATATTAGCTGATCATGCGTCTGTGTGTGCCATAAAGATCAACAAAAGATAATGTGAGCCGGTGAATCTGTATAAACCGGTCATTCAAAGTAGTTTTCTTCTGTAAGGAAACATGGAAAACCGACATTACGCCTCAATCCGCTATGTCATGTGGTTCTAAACGTTTATTATAAAGATCGGCAACATATCGATTGCCAGTCCACCTGATATCATACATAATGGCCCCTCGGAAACTCTTAGGCACAAGCAGTCTTGTTCAAATTAATAATGCATGCGTGTTATGTGTTGGTATTTAACCAAACAGAACGGACAACAGCCTCCCACCCAAAGGAAAAGGCTGGTGGACCTGCTTTGAGCAGTTCTAAACGAATAAAAAATCCCAGAGTTTAAGACAGCGTCTCCAGATATCCCTATCATAGCCATTTACATGTAACACACTGTGGCGAGCGTTCCCTAGACGATTAAAATAACCCGACACCACACATAATATAGGATGTTCTCAATCCAGTCACGTGACTGGATTGAGAACATCCTATTTTATGCCAGATACATTGACAACGTTTTCCTAATATGGAAGGGCAGTAATGAAGAATTAAATCAGTATTTTTTGTATCTTAATACCAACTTATTTAATGTCAGACTCACAATCAGTAGCTCTAAACAAGAGATCCTGTATTTGGACTTGAGATTGTATATATCAGAAGGCAATATTCAGAGTGACATTTTAAAAAAATCAACCTCCTGTAACAGCGTTTTACACGCTGATAGCTGCCATCCTAGTACCACCATCTCAGCAATACCATACGGGGAGATGGTACGAGCACGTCGTAATTGCAGCCAAGAAGCTAACTTTAACAGAACTATAAACAGCATTTTAATAACAGGGGATATAACATCAGTTGCCTTCAGAAAGCGGAAGGATAGGTAAAGAAACTTGATAGAAAGGACACCTTTGGTGTCAAATCTGTCAATGTGGACAGGACATTTCAGGATCAAGTGTCTTTCATTACAGAATACACCATGTATAGTGGACATATTTATAATATTTTTTTTTGATAATCAAATTTTTAATGTTTTTAAAACACATAAAACAATTCAGCAAATACACGGAAATCATTGTTTTGAATTCATTCTTAAAAGCAGTGTTACCCCCATAGGGCATACACATACGGGAGAGGGGACTGGGTTAATCAGGACCCTCCACATTCCCCAGCCACTTCCCCCACACTCTACGATATTTCTTGTTGCACCCCTTAGCCATGTATAGGGTTTTCTCCTGCGTCGCGCACCAGTCCACCCCTCTGTGCCACCTCCCCAGGTCAGGTGAGTCGGGGCTTTTCCAAGCTGCAGCTATGTCCCGTTTGGCCACCATCATAGCTGTATTAAAGAATAACTTTTCGTTTCTGGACCCATCCAGCCCGTCTGTGATCCCCAACAATGAGTGACGTGGATCATGAGGAACCTCCCAGTCCAATACTTCTGTTAGCTCCACCTCAATAGATCCCCAGAATTGCTCCAGTCGGGGGCACAACCAAACCATGTGGAGGAAGTCAGCCGGGGCATGAGTGCATCTCACACATGACGCATCTGGGCGCAAGCCCGCTCGATAAAGGCGCAGGGGAGTGAGATACGCAGCATGTAGGTAATAGAGCTGAATCAGCTTGAGATATTTATAATATTTTACCCAAAAACTGGCATCTGTTACAATCCAACTCTCTTCCATCTAACATTGTCCCGTGTAAACCATGAGTTATATATCGAAAGGACAAAACATTGAGGGATATGCTTTGCCCAAGTCATATTAAAAAACCTAAAGCAGCACCTCAATTGTGGCTGCCAGAGAAGCTAAATGGCTTTTACACGTGTGGCAATTGTTGTGTCTGTAAGCTGGCACTTAACAAATGTGTTAGTTTTCAGTACAACAACTCAAGAATATTCAAGATTGTCTCAGTTATAAATTGCAACACGACACATGTTGTTTATGTTAAGATGTGTGTGTAATCAAATTTATATAGGCAGTAATATTCGGAGTTTAAAAATACGTATACAGGAACATGTTAGAGACATTAAGAATAAAGATGAGCACTCTCCAGTGGCCCAACATATATACACAATGCATCCTGAGAGAACAAATATAACCTTTCACGCTCTAGACGAGGTGAAAGGCGGAGTTAGAGGTGGAGACAGGACCACCTTATTAAGACAGACAATGGCAATGTGGATCTGCCGCTTGAGGGCAGTCACGTAAGACCTCAAGTGCAATGATGAATTCCATCATTTTCTGTGATTATATGTGAATGGCTTTCCACAATATCATGTGGGTGTCACTGTCAAGTGGATTTTAAGAAACTAGAACTGTATCATGCACACATGATTATAGGAGTATTGCTGTCATTTAGATTTGGTTCTATACATGATTATAAAAGTATTGCTGACATTTAGATTTGACTCTATTGAACTGAGCTGATAGAAGAGGCCTTAAAATGATAAGGTATACATGGTCTCATTTGCTTATCCTGTGATCCACTCTAAACAAGTATTCAGTGCATATCCATTAAGCAATATAACAAAGTCTAGTTTTGAAACCATAATACTGTTTGTTAAATATAGAATCCTTGCACCCCTTTAAGATGGCGCCTAGTATCTCGGCTGGGTCATGTGACCGGATAGTTCTCTTTGGGCATTATTTAAAATTTCCACTTTGGACTAATCTGAATGTGTCATTATAAAAAAAATGCCAATTAGGCAATGTCAAGATCTTCGGCATATTATTTCTGCTCACTATAAAAGAATAACTAGATTTAGCAGTTGTTAAATATAGAATTCCTGCACCTTTACAAGATGATGCTCAACATCGAGACCGGGTCACATGACCAGAAAGTCATGTTCGGCAACAGGTGTGGGTACTTCACCATTTTATAAATGGTGTACTAGAAAGTTGTTTGGTTCCACACGACTTTGAGGGAACCGGACTACACTATACGCCAAAAGGAATTCATATTACCCGTAAGTACCGCGATAGGTGTGACCGACTTGGAGCTTTATCACCCTTGTAGTGTCGGGTTCTTTTAATCGTCTAGGGAATGCTAGCCACAGTGTGTTACTTGTAAATGGCTATGATAGGGATATCTGGAGACGCTGTCTTAAACTCTTAGATTTTTTAGTTGTTTAGAACTGCTCAAAGCAGGTCCACCAGCCTTTTCCTTTGGGTGGGAGGCTGTTGTCCGTATTGTTTGGTTAAATACCAACACATAACACGCATGCGTTATTAATTTGAACAAGACTGCTTGTGCCTATGAGTTTCTGAGGGGCCATCATGTATGATATCAGGTGGACTAGCAATCGATATGTTGCCGATCTTTATAATAAACGTTTAGAACCACATGACATAGCGGACTGAGGCGTAATGTCGGTTTTCCATGTTTCCTTACAGAAGAAAACCACTTTGAATGACCGGTTTATACAGATTCACCGGCTCACATTATCTTTTGTTGATCTTTATGGCACACACAGACGCATGATCAACTAATATTAGTAAGTCATTTTTATGCATAATAATATTTTAAACAATGGAATGAGAATAAAGATTTAGTTAGAAAATATTACATTGTTCGCAATATACACTTATGGCCATATACAAATTGTGCTTATTTATAGATAAATTGGGTCTCTCACGTTATTTTCATATTTGGCAAGAACCGACAAAGACATCCTCAACTAATACGGACTACTTATCAAGGCATGAACTAGAGTATAAATATTAGGATAAAGGCTTATGGAATTATGTGTTCACGATCGAAAAAAAGGATCTTTGATTGGCCTTGCCCATTCTCAAACGTGTCCATAAATCATATATACTACACTTGCCATACAGATATGTGATTGGTGTACGTTTTTAAACTTACCCCTTCTCTTTTTAAAATTAAGCTATTATGATAGTAGCTTTCATAAAAGTTCCAACAAACCCAATATTTAGTGTGATAGCATAACAATATTCAAAACATACAAGTATAAGAATTGTAATACTTATGTTCATTTATAGATACAGTGGG
The DNA here is from genome assembly GCF_964204655.1 of Triturus cristatus. NCBI lineage: Eukaryota > Metazoa > Chordata > Amphibia > Caudata > Salamandridae > Triturus > Triturus cristatus. Next base: position 420,073,409 of record NC_140593.1, read on the forward strand.
TTTTCATTGCTGCTCTCAAATCTGGCATGAACTTTCAATATTAACTTCAGCAGATACAAACACTCTTTAAGGTATGAGCCAGTTTGTAATTATGATTATATGTGACCACGGATTATAGGAATGTTCAGACCTAGCAAATGAACCACTGAAAAAATATGGTTCCTAAAAATGTACCAACATACTTTAATTAAAGGTGTTCAGAATATAAGCAAATGTTGTTTTCTCCAGAGATGACAGTTTACATGCTATGGTCTTTTCTCCCCTTTTCCCCAAAAATACGCGTTGTAGTGATAGGTTGTCTGTAAACAGATAAAGGATTGTTGTAAGAGGCTGATGATGGATTCTTTTGCTTTGTTCCCTCCCTTTGTTAAAAATGGTTTCCCTTTGCTTATTCATTCATATGATGAGAAACATGATTAACTATTGTATTGATCGATAGTGTAATACTGTTAGTACAATGACAATTAACTGTCTGGACTATGTGTATTATATGTTTTAATGTAATGGGATCACAATGTAAATAGTGTTCTGTAATTGCTTCTAGCTCTGAAGAAGTCCCATGAGGAATAAAACGCTGTCGGCTAGCAATGGTGTGATACTTTTAAAGAACAAAGTGATTTTTTCAATAAAGGAATTATTTTGACTGCAATCAAGAAATACGACCCTTTGCCTTTTTCACTTGGGAAACCATTTATTTATATGATGTTCTGTTGTTTAGTCTTGATGTACTTGAGTATCATTACAAAAAGAATTTGTCTCTCTCGGGTGCAGGGTCAATCTTGTGTCTTTGATAGTGGTAGTTTTTAACTACTCCTTTTTGGGATGTATGTGGGTCACATCCCAGACTCAATGCACCAAGATATAGTATAGAACGAAAAGGCCATTACAAGTATTAATGACTGGTGCTGGACTTTTAAGCTCTGACCCCCTTTTCGGTTTATATACTTAAATTTGGGCTTATCAGCACATTCTATACAAGTGCCTCAAACAATCTGATAATATGGATTTCGATGACAACAGGGAGGAAGTATTTGGAGATTTATTCAGTAAACATGACACTAACGCAGCACAAGCAGCTTTTCGGTTTATAGAACATGCGACTTTGTAAACTCTCAGGAATAGTGGGAAAGAAGAACACTCTTTCGTTCACACTCATACTTGTCCACAACGTGAGTAATCAGAGACACTCTATTGCTTAAAATGTTTATTTTTAACTAACCTGCTCTAAGGTGCAGTACTCTAGCCACTACGAGCAGCATAATGCATAAGAATAATATAATCAGCATTGTTACAATTCCATAAAGCACAAAAGGGGAAATCATATTACAATAAACCCCGGGCGTAGCACTACGCTTCGCCCACGTAGTGTACGTAGCGCTGCCTGCTTCGCACTTTCTGAAGTAGGCGAAGCAGGGCAGCGCTACGCACACGCCGAGGGCGAAGCGTAGCTGCCTGCCACCCGCCACCCACCTCCCGCCTGCCCTCCTTTTAATAATATCAGCAATGTAAAATAAATTAAAGTAAAGCGACTTACCATAAGCGCGGCGTCTCCAGGGCTCCCTCTTCTTCGTTTCTAATTTCTTCTGGCAAATGCGCATGCGCGGACACCCGCGCATGCGCATTTCTTGCGAGAAATGCGCATGCGCGGGCGTCCGCGCCGCGCATGCGCATTTGTCAGAAGAAATTAGAAACGAAGAAGAGGGAGCCCCGGAGACCCAAATTCTGCAAGCAGTACGGAATTTTCCGCCCAGGCCTAATAATTTTAGAAGACCTCTGGGCTTTGTAAGCGAGACCCCATACCTACGAGATCAGATGCAATGAATCACATTCCAGGATCTGCACAGCTCTTCTATAATGGACAGGTTTTCTCCAAGTGCCTCTTCATGCATGTAATGCCATATTAAAAGCACCCGAGTTTCAGTTGGGCCGCTGTGCCTCATGTTATGTCTATGTGTGTGGGACTGACCAAAGTGAATCAAGAGCATACATTGTTATTCAACCTTGAACACGCTGTGCAGACAGAGAGCACGGTGTACAGCTGAATATATGAAAGGTTGACGGTTCTCATGTGAAGCAGCGCCAGCAAAGTATTTACGAGAACAGAGCCATGTAGTGTCGTGTGCGAAAGCGGCAGAATAGCAGCCAAGCATCTATTACTCATGCTAACTTAGCAATGTCTGCAGTTAACCCCTATTCCTTACTACATACCTTCCTGTTCCATCAAGTATAAGTGTAGATATTGTTCCAGATCTTGATTTACTCTCAGTTTGTCCATCTTTCTCTGGATGGAAACCAGATGACAAACGAGAATCGACTCCCAATCTGTCTAAACACGACCTCCAGAAGTGTGAAATAAACTGGAGATCCCGATCAGAAATCACCACCTTTGGAATTCCATGTATCTTCACGTGTAGTGAAAATAAATTAGCCAACTGAGCAGTGTTGGGAAGAATCTTCAGTGGGACAAAATGACTCATTTTAGAAAAATGGTCAACTATCACCCAAATGGTTGAGTAAACTTGACTGGAGGGCAAATCTACAATGAAGTCCATAGAAACTGTATGCCAAGGATAGGGAGCTACAGGCAGAGGCATCAGCAAACCTTGTGGGGCTCGTCTGATGATCTATCCTTGACACATTGTTCACCAGATGCCACATACTGTCCCACCTGAGCTTCCATTTCTGGCCACAAAAATTCTCATTTTATCAAATCCAAGGTCTTCTCCTTTGTGCGTAGCCAATAGATGATTATGACAATGCCTAATTACTTTCTTCTGTTGTTCTTCAAATGGGGCGTAAAGTCTTCCCTGAAAATAAAGCCTTCCCTCCTTCAGTTCTCTCCCAGAGCCTTCCTCTACCATTTTAACATCTCCTCTTCCGAAAGGTAATCCTGAAGGTCTTTCTCAAACTCCACATACTGAATGGTTCCAATTATCTTGTCTTTAGTTACGATCAATCCCTCTGCAGGAAGTTAGATACCTTCTCCAGAGTTGATACGAGACAACGCATCTGCTTTTCCATTTCTTGCACCTGGCTCGTAGGTTAGAAAAGAAATGTAGTCTGCAAAGAACAGGGACCATCACAACTTTCTAGGAGTAAGAGTCCTAGCAGACTTCGAAAATTGAAAATTCCTGTGGTGAGTAAAGAATGTGACCACATGCTTGGCTCCCAATAAATAATGCCTCCATTCCAAAAAGGCATTCTTTACTGCCAACAGTTCTTTGTCTGCGATAGCAGAGATGACCTCTGCTGCAGTTAATATTCTGGAACGATAGGCCACCGGATAAAGCTGTCCAGTATTCGTTTGCCTTTGTGACGGGATTCCACCGATAGCCAAATTGGAAATGTCAGCCTCAACAAAAAATAGCTCTTCAGGGTCTGGATGCAACAGAATTGAGGCAGAGGTAAATTTATCCGTAAATAACTGAAAAGCTTCTTCTGTCTCCGAATTCCAAACAAATTTCTCCTTCTTTTTTAGCAAACGAGCAAGAGGGTGAACTTTCTCTGAAAAGTTGTGGATAAAACGCCTATAAAAAATTGGCAAATCCAATAAAGATTTGTATCTCTTTTACATTTCTGGGTGATGGCCACTCTCTGATAGCTCTCACTTTTCCATCATCCATCGAAACTCCATCAGGAGACAAAATGAAACCCCAAAACTCCACTCAAGAGGTATGAAACACTTTTCCAACTTCACATACAGTTGATTTTCCAGCAATCTTTCCAAAATCGCCCGCACATGTAAAACATGTTCTTCCAGATTTGCAGAGAAAATAAGGATATCGTCAATGTAAACTATGGCGAATCGATCCAAATATTCTCTGAGTCTGTCATGAACGAAATGCTGAAAAGATGCTGGAGTTTTGCACAAGCCAAAAGGCATGACCTGATATTCAAATAGGCCAAAGCGGGTCCGCCAAGTAGTCTTCCACTCGTCGCCCTCTGCCATCCTCACCAAATGGTAGGCCCTTCTACGATCCAACTTGGTATATATCTTAGCTTCCTTTACCTGATCCAAAAGTTCCGAAATCAAAAGTAAAGGGTAATGATTCGTCTTAGTGACCAAATTCAAGGCTCGATAGTCAATACAAGTCCTAAGTTTTCCATCCTTCTTAGGGACGAAAAACAGAGGAGATGACACAGGAGACTGTGAGGGTCGTATAAATCCGTTTCCCAAATGCTGGTCCAGATATTTCTTCGAATGGCAATTTTCAACTTCCGAGAGCGGATAAATTCTGTTGCATGGCAAAGAAGCTCCAGGTTCCAGGTCATCTTACAATTGTATTCTCGATGTGGAGGCAACTTTTTGGCTTCTTGTTCATCAAATACTGCACCCAAATCCTGATATTCACTGGGAACATCTCCCACTTTGATGGTGCAAACCATTTGCGTTTAGGTGGCTAATATTGACGATGGGGAAGGTAATTGAACTGAGTCACATGCATGAAAGCAATGTTCCTGGCAGTATTTCAAATTCATTTCCACTGTCCGACGAGCCCAATCAATTTTCGGATTATGCTCGGTGAGCCACAGTAGTCCCAATATAGACTGAAACTGTGGGGCGTCAATGAATCTGAATCTTAACAAACATCGATGTTCCCCTGGTTAAAAAATAGGGTAATAACTTTGGTGTCGTAAATAATGAGTCCAGATGATAAATTGGTTCCTTCCACAGCTCGAACTTGCTCTGGTCTTTCTTTCTTTAAAAAATTAACTCCAAGAGACTTAGCAAACGCAATGTCGCAGAAGTTTGGCACCGGAATCTATTATGACTGACACCTCCTTCACCACTGTATCTCCGAACCTCAACAAACTGGATATAGTCAGATGGGGTGCAGAAGATTGTAGGGTATTTGCGATGAGTTGTGTGTCTGGAGTCGTCTTATCAGGAGCACCCACCAGAGCAACTCTTCTTACTGGTGGGGCTTGTCTTTTACCCAAACATTGTTCCTAGGCTTCTTGGGACATTCTTTGACAAAATATCCAGAATTTCCACAGTACATACATAACTTGCCACTCCTATGCCTCTCTATTTCCATCCTTTAATTCGTCCATCCTTTAATTCGTCCTTGAGGCCTTTGTAAAAGATTGCTGATCTCTTAACTTCTGGCCAATTTGTTTCTACTATCAACTTATTGAATTGTGCAAGATACGCAACCAACTCACAATTTCCTTGTTTAAGATCTAGCAGTTCATTGTCAGTAGTCTGAGATATGGTTTGACGATCAAAAATGTGAAGAAACTCTCTCTTAAATTCCTCAAAGTTCTACAAGATGGGATCATTGCAATTTACTAGTGCAATAGACCGGACTGCGGAATCTCCACTCAGATAAGGCAGCATGAAGGCCACCTTGTATGATCCTCTTTAAAAATAATGGGCCTGCAAAGAAAATGCAAGGAACACTGCGTGGTAAACACTTGTGCCTTATGAGGATCTCCACTAAACCTCTCTGGGGCTGCTAAAGGTATAGTGGTCAATTCTGCAGCCGATGGGGATGGGGAAAACTGTTGGGACTTTTGCTCCTTAGCTCATGGATTAACACTTTCCACTAAATCATCAAAACACTGTCCATGACAAAGGGCCTCCTGACTAGACTTCCTAACTTCATTTCTTAAAGTTTATTCTCTTCCATTGTTTAATTTAACTTCTTCTGAATCCCCTCCAACACTGAAGATAAAGCCTTAACATCGAAGCCCTCCGCCATTCTGCTCGAGTGGAATAATTGAATTGGTACTTCAATCTGTCAGAAAAAACAAGTACCTCGAACTTGTCACTTGATTTCCACGGGAGCAGAAGAGCTAGTCCCAAATCTCAAACTCCACTGCCAACGAAATCAATTTGAACGCAGTAAAGAGGGGGAAAGGGGAATGGGAATGGGAATAAAAAGAGAGACAGACTTCTTAACTAAACCCCTGTAGCCCAAAACACTCTTCTCCACCCATAGCTTGGTTACCTATTCAAAGCAAGTAGCTAGCTTCTCTCTTTAGTGTTGCAAGTTGAAAGATTGCATACAAGTCTTTTCTTTAAGTGCTCTGCCTGTATTTGCTGTTAATGCTGTCTTAGTTTGTGTCTTTTCTGTTTATTTACTATTGTCTCTTTTCTCTTCACTCCTAGGAAGATGAAATGATGATAAAGGTGGTAAGTATAAATATATATATATATATATATATATATATATATATATATATATATATATATATATATATATATATATATATATATATATATATATATATATATATATATATATATATATATATATATATATATATATATATGTTCGCTCTTAGCCTTCCCAAAAGATTGAGCCTCACTCGAACATTTACCAAGGTGGCAAGCCTTTAATGAAGAGTATGAACAGTCAGCTGAGGCAGTTACGATCACACGGCCACAACGCGACTTGCCTGACGCGTTTCGAAGGAATCTCCCTCTTCCTCAGAGGCAGTCGGTCATAGATGCACGCTCCGGTCATCCTCCATAAATGCAAAATACGCCCCCTGATGGGCGGGTCAATTGGCCCCAAAGCCTTATGGTTACTGGAGTCCCGGAAAATCTAACCCATGATGGTGCGTTAATTTCCGTGCCTTTTAAGCCCTCAGATGGGCCACCGCCTCAGATGCTGTTCTCATCTCAGGTAAGTGCTCCACACAACAGCTCTGAATATATCCTGCTGCATGGCCCCCTCTCATCCCGGGGTGGTGCGGCTCGACGGCTGGGCGCCGCCAAAAATGTTCGCTCTTAGCCTTCCCAAAAGATTGAGCCTCACTCGAACATTTACCAAGGTGGCAAGCCTTTAATGAAGAGTATGAACAGTCAGCTGAGGCAGTTACGATCACACGGCCACAACGCGACTTGCCTGACGCGTTTCGAAGGAATCTCCCTCTTCCTCAGAGGCAGTCGGTCATAGATGCACGCTCCGGTCATCATCCATAAATGCAAAATATGCCCCCTGATGGGCGGGTCAATTGGCCCCAAAGCCTTATGGTTACTGGAGTCCCGGAAAATCTAACCCATGATGGTGCGTTAATTTCCGTGCCTTTCAAGCCCTCAGATGGGCCACCGCCTCAGATGCTGTTCTCATCTCAGGTAAGTGCTCCACACAACAGCTCTGAATATATCCTGCTGCATGGCCCCCTCTCATCCCGGGGTGGTGCGGCTCGACGGCTGGGCGCCGCCAAAAATGTTCGCTCTTAGCCTTCCCAAAAGATTGAGCCTCACTCGAACATTTACCAAGGTGGCAAGCCTTTAATGAAGAGTATGAACAGTCAGCTGAGGCAGTTACGATCACACGGACACAACGCGACTTGCCTGACGCGTTTCGAAGGAATCTCCCTCTTCCTCAGAGGCAGTCGGTCATAGATGCACGCTCCGGTCACCATCCATAAATGCAAAATACGCCCCCTGATGGGCGGGTCAATTGGCCCCAAAGCCTTATGGTTACTGGAGTCCCGGAAAATCTAACCCATGATGGTGCGTTAATTTCCGTGCCTTTCAAGCCCTCAGATGGGCCACCGCCTCAGATGCTGTTCTCATCTCAGGTAAGTGCTCCACACAACAGCTCTGAATATATCCTGCTGCATGGCCCCCTCTCATCCCGGGGTGGTGAGGCTCGACGGCTGGGCGCCGCCAAAAATGTTCGCTCTTAGCCTTCCCAAAAGATTGAGCCTCACTCGAACATTTACCAAGGTGGCAAGCCTTTAATGAAGAGTATGAACAGTCAGCTGAGGCAGTTACGATCACACGGCCACAACGCGACTTGCCTGACGCGTTTCGAAGGCATCTCCCTCTTCCTCAGAGGCAGTCGGTCATAGATGCACGCTCCGGTCATCATCCATAAATGCAAAATACGCCCCCTGATGGGCGGGTCAATTGGCCCCAAAGCCTTATGGTTACTGGAGTCCCGGAAAATTTAACCCATGATGGTGCGTTAATTTCCGTGCCTTTCAAGCCCTCAGATGGGCCACCGCCTCAGATGCTGTTCTCACCTCAGGTAAGTGCTGCACACAACAGCTCTGAATATATCCTGCTGCATGGCCCCCTCTCATCCCGGGGTGGTGCGGCTCGACGGCTGGGCGCCGCCAAAAATGTTTGCTCTTAGCCTTCCCAAAAGATTGAGCCTCACTCGAACATTTTTCAAAGTGGCAAGCCTTTAATGAAGAGTATGAACAGTCAGCTGAGGCAGTTACGATCACACGGCCACAACGCGACTTGCCTGACGCGTTTCAAAGGAATCTCCCTCTTCCTCAGAGGCAGTCGGTCATAGATGCACGCTCCGGTCATCATCCATAAATGCAAAATACGCCCCCTGATGGGCGGGTCAATTGGCCCCAAAGCCTTATGGTTACTGATGTCCCGGAAAATCTAACCCATGATGGTGCGTTAATTTCCGTGCCTTTCAAGCCCTCAGATGGGCCACCGCCTCAGATGCTGTTCTCATCTCAGGTAAGTGCTCCACACAACAGCTCTGAATATATCCTGCTGCATGGCTCCCTCTCATCCCGGGGTGGTGCGGCTCTACGGCTGGGTGCCGCCAAAAATGTTCGCTCTTAGCCTTCCCGAAAGATTGAGCCTCACTCGAACATTTACCAAGGTGGCAAGCCTTTAATGAAGAGTATGAACAGTCAGCTTAGGCAGTTACGATCACACGGCCACAACGCGACTTGCCTGACGCGTTTCGAAGGAATCTCCCTCTTCCTCAGAGGCAGTCGGTCATAGATGCACGCTCTGGTCATCATCCATAAATGCAAAATACACCCCCTGATTGATGAATACAGGCCCCAGCTAGGCCCGCAGGACACAAGGGTTCGCTCTCCTGCAATGGAATCTACAAGGAAGTTGGCACGGAAACTGCAAAGTACAAAGACATAGTTTATTAACCCTTAAGGGTGGTCCTACAACCTATACAACACTCTTCAGTATTGCATAGAGTAGTACAAAGAACTTGCGTACACGGTCCCCTTTTATACACAACAGAGGGGCTCATAGGTGGGTGGATACATCATGAGGCAAGCGTCTTTACCTTTTATGGACATTTTCGATACAGAACCAATATGTGGGCGGAGTAACCAATTTCCTGAGCCCGCGAAAACGTGGTCAAGCGAGGATTAACTGATAGCAGATGTGGACAAGTCTGGGCATGTGCCAGACGAACAAAGGAGCTATTTATAGACTGTTACTAGGCAGATTACAAGAGCAACTGACGAGAAGGTAGGACTCTTCTCGTGTACAGCACGTGGAGACATGACAATACAAAATGGAGTCCGGACATTAGACAACATAAGAAGAGAACCCGTTCCGAGCAGAGGGGAGTTCATGTCTTTAGTAAATGCTTAATCACATCGTTGTTTCAATTTTCAACAGACGACCCTTTCAGCATTTACTGAAGACATTCGGTTTATTAAAATAATCATCGTATATGTCGATTTTCATAATTTCTTCTATTTCTTTAGTCAAATGTTTCTGGTAAGTGACATTGGCAATAGCTTTCTTATCAGGAATACAGAGTGACACACATAGGGAACAGAGTAAAGGACCACATTGGATACAAATGCAACAGGAAAACAAAATTGCTACGATAATACAGAGACCAGTTTAAACCTTCCATCCCCATGTGGTGATCAATGCCCAAAACCATCCAGAAAAGGTCCAAGTGCCATTTTCTGTATGGATCTCAGATGCAATTTTATGTAACTTGTTAATAGCGTTATAGACCGATGTCGTGTGGTCAGGAATAAACACACAACAACTACTTCCGATAATTTTACATGCTCCACCTCGGTCAGCTAACATAACATCTAACACCATACGATTCTGCAATGCAACAATTCTAGTAATTTGTAATTCTTCTGTAAGATTCCCAAGAGCAGCAGCGGTTTGATTTGTCACAGCCTCTACAACTCTTGTTAACCTTCGAACTTTCCTACTATTTAGGGCAGCTCCAACAAAGAAGAACAATCCTAAATTAAAATCAATATACTGCTGCAGACTAGTATAGGTCTGGTCGACGTCATCAATGGATAGAGTACGTTTATACCTATTTACAGTCACATTATTCAACAACTTCAAATCTTTATGATAAGATGCAGGTGCCAAGAATACAGGAGGTAATAAAAATGCTACATAACATACCCCAGACCAACCGGCTGGCAAACGATAATAACCCTTATTCCCACATACGAAGCATGTATTATGGGATGCTAAGAAGGTACTGTTATTCAACCCATCAATATTCAGGACGGTGACACAATCGCTAACACCAACAGGAATATAGCCCACACTTTGGACGCACAGGTCCGCTTGGGCCTGCGCCACTTGAATCACAAATCGGTCCTTCCCCACAGTGTCTCTAGTGTTCGTGAAAATATAGGGAATCGATTCATTGTCTGTTCGATACTCTTCCCATTCCCAAATTGTCCCATTCGCTTGGGGATAACCGTCCTTATCTTGATGACATTCCCTATTAAGTCTGAAGAGTAGCCGTCCCACTGTAGGTTTCCGTGTGGCAAAAAGCAAAGTGTACCATGCTCTACTAGAGCCATTATGAGAAAAAGGAAGAGGTATGAACGGAGTTCCTCCTTTCTTCTGGTGAGCTGGCATCATGCCACATATCCAACAGTTCGTAGCATTCGTGGCAACATGAGTATGATGCAACATCTGGATGAAAGTGTTATTCAAGTAAGACTGACGGTGCTTCAACTCTTGATACGGAAGGGTATACAAATAGTGCTCCTCAGGCACTGGAGTGGTCAAAACAAGCAACTCTCGAGCAGGAGTCTTATCCTCCACAAACCATGTGGTTATCCCAACAATAGCTACTGTAAAAATAAAACCTGTTGCACAAAGAAGTTTCTTTTTCTCCATTTTGAAATGAAAAGTCAATATCTTCCTGAAACTAAAAGGTTGTCAGAACTCTTCCCCTTAGGCAGCGGTTGATTTCTTCACCAGCGGGCCAAGACGGGTGTCGCTACACTAATGCAGGGCTGATCCCCCCCCCTTGCCACATCGGCTCTCCGTTTCACTAACCTAAGGGCCGTTCTGACAACCTATCCTGATACTGAAGAATTCACTTCCTTGGTCTGAGATGATATCGCCTTCCTCCAGGAATCACGTGGTCCGGAAAGAGCTCCTCAGTGCCGTTCGGTTCCACAGCACGGCCTTTCTCTGCAGTCAGAATTTCTCGATAGTCGGTCAATACAGCAGGCTCCACCAATCCGGGCGGCACTTTGCGACAGTGCAGGGAATGGATCCAATTCTTTCGGTTGGAAACCCGCACAGCCGTCCTCGTTGCAAGTAGGACTTGCTCAGGACCAACCCATCTCGGCTCCAAGCTGTTCGTTCTTTCAAAAATCTTCAGCATAACATAGTCTCCAGGTCGGAGACTATGTCCTTCGCCTGTGGACCGATCAGGGAGCGCCTCTCGGACCTGTTGATGAATAGAAACCAAGTCATCCGTTAACTGTGCCAGATAATCATTCATCATTACACAAGGTACATCATACACAGCCTTAGGCCTTGGTGGACCCCAAATATTCATTGGGCGTCCAAAGACGATCTCATAAGGCGTGAGACCGGTTCGAGAATGTGGTATCGATCTAATTGACAATAATGCCAGCGGTAAAGCATCTGGCCAAGTCAAAGAAGTTGAAGCTTGGATCTTAGCGATCTTGAGCTTCAGCGTACCATTATACTTCTCAACCAGTCCTGCAGACTGAGGGTGAAACACCGCATGAAACTTCTGGGTAATGCCTAGACCCTTCAAGACATACTTTATAACATCCGCTATAAAGTGAGGCCCGTTATCACTCCACAGCAGTCTACAAACGCCATATCGAGGGAAAAACTCCTTCAATAGCATCTTGGCTGTAGTCATTGCAGTATTATCTTTCGTAGGGTACGCCTCAACCCATTTACTGAAGGCACAAACCACTACTAGAACATACCTCAAATTGTTACAGCGCTCAAGCTGGATATAATCCATCTGCAAAACCTCAAAGGGTGCAGTAGGTGTCGCAAATCCTCCTGCTGGAGTTCGAGTACCCTTTCCTGGGTTATACCTCAGACAAATCATACAGGTCTGCACTACCCTCTTTGCCGTGCTAGCAATCTCTGGATGCTCCCAGACTTGAGTAAGCAATTTTACAATTGCGGAAGCTCCAACATGTGCTAGCCCATGTGCCATCTGAACCATAGGTTGTACAAAAGCTGTGGGTAACTTCCATCTATCCATCTGCTTATTCCTCCAACAACCCTCATCATCCAATTCTCCATCATTGGACCATTGCTCCCGTTCTTTGTCAGAAGCGGTCCTCTGTATTTCCAGCACTTCTCTCTTTGCATCGTGCCATCTTTCTACCTGCGACTTCACTACGTACATGGCAGTAGCACCAGGCTGCATTGCCGTCTCCCGTGCCACCCGGTCTGCCAAAGCATTCCCTTCTCCAACTTTATCAACCACTTTCTTATGGGCACTACATTTAATTATAGCAATCTTCTTCGGATATGTCAATGCAGTCAAAAGGTTGTGCACTAACTCTCCATGCATTATCTGTACTCCATGCGACGTTAGAAACCCTCTCTCCTTCCAAAGCAGGCCGAAATCGTGCGCTACTCCGAAGGCATAACGGCTATCTGTATAAACATTCACACACAATCCTGTACTGAGCTCACATGCTCGTGTTAATGCTATCAGTTCCGCTGCTTGAGCTGATTTCTGTGGTATGCGTGCTGTCTCCACTATTGTTTGTGGTGTGGTAATTGCATACGCTGCTGAAGTCGTACCATCTGGTAGCTTCAGGCATGATCCATCCACCCACAATTCTCCATCTACATCTGGAAAGGGCGTATCTTGGAGATCAATACAACCCTTTGTCTGTTCCTCAGTCACAAGAATACAATCATGTGCTTTTCGTGCTTCAGACTGAGTTTCCGGGAACGGCAACAATGTAGCCGGATTTAACGTTACACACCTCTTTAACGTAATATGAGGAGCCAAAAGCGTCAACTCATATCCCGTTAAACGGGCACTGGTCAAATGCTGCGTTTCCGTTTGATTAAGCAGGGCATCAACCGCATGGGGGACTAATACCAACAGTTTGTGAGATAACACAATTCCCTCGCTTTGGCGTATTGACACAGCTGTCGCCGCAACCGAGCGAAAACAACCAGGCAATGCTCGGGCAACAGGATCAAGTACAGCCGAAAAATATGCACAAGGGCGCTGCTTGTCGCCATGCATCTGCACTAAAACTGATAATGCACATCCATCTTTCTCATGCACATACAGCGAAAAGGGTTTTGTATAATCAGGGGTCCCTAACACTGGTGCTGAACAAAGGGCCTGTCGCAATTGCTGGAAGGCAATGTCACACTCATTTGACCAGGGAAGCGGAATAGGTGTGTCTTTTGTCAAAAGGGCTAATAATGGCTTAGCTATGTGCGAAAACCCTAATATCCATTGCCTACAAAAAGAAACCAGACCCAAAAATGCACGCACGTCCTTCTGTGTGGAAGGCACTGGCGTGTCCAAAATTGCTTGAATACGATCTGGTGTGAGTGCACGCCCCTCCTTAGACAAAAGGTGACCCAAATAAGTCACCTTTGGTCTACAGAATTGCAATTTCTTTCTTGATACTTTGTGATTGTGCAATGCCAAAAAGGAAAGCAAGGATAACGTACTCTTCTCACACAGCTCCGGAGTGTCAGCCGCCAACAAGATGTCATCGACATATTGTATAAGGGCGACACCCTCGGGCAAAACAAAAGAGTCCAATTGCCTTTTCAATGCTTGACTGTAAATGCTAGGGCTTTCTGTGTAGCCCTGAGGGACTCTACAAAATCGATAAGACCTATCATTCAGAGTGAAACCAAAAAGGTATCGGCTATCAGGATGAATAGGGATCGAAAAGAAGGCATTTTTCAAATCAATAACCGAAAACGTGGTCGCCGTTGGCGGGACCAAAGTGAGCAACGTCGTGATGTCAGAAACCACTGGATACTGAGGAATCACGATCTTGTTCACCTCCCTCAAATCAATGATAAACCGATAAACTTTGGCATCCGTATCTTTCTTCAAGATGGGTAAAATCGGACTGTTACAGACATTGTAGGGAACTTCCTCCACTACTCCCACCTTAATCAAATCCTGCACAATCCGTATGAGGGCCTCCTCCCCCTCCTGGGAAATACGATACTGAGGGAGGCGTGGTAACACCGCCCCCTCCTGGACACTAATATGGACAGGCGGAATCACCATCTGTCCCACATCAGTATCCGAAATGGCCCACAAAGTACGAGGGAGAGAAGCTAACACAGTATCCTCTGTTACCACACACATCCGGTCCGTCAAAGGGTGATTATCGTTTAATATCACACGCACTCCAGCAGGGGAGCAGCGGATCGTAGCTCTGAAATGCTTGAGCATATCCAGACCCATAATGTTGTCAGGCGTGTTCGGGGCAAGCAAAAACGGACAGGGTGCAGAAAAGGGATCAACCTGGAATGCAAGGGGTCGAGAAAGAGGGCTTCGAGAGAGTGTACCATCAAACCCTACCGATGTAACCATTAAGCCAGATGGGGGAGCCCTCGGAACCAATTGCTTAGACAGCGCACTACGAGTCGCTCCTGTATCTACTAGGAACCGATCAGTAGAACCCAAAACCTTCGCTGAGACATACGGACCCTTCTGATCAACCGGCACTTCAACTGATTCCAACCCCCATCCAACGCATTCCTATGCATGCTGCGAATCATGGTACCCAGAGCGGTCCGTCCCTGACACTTGATACTGGTGCTGTCGATCAAAGACATTAGGTCTATCTCGCTGCTGCACGGTAGGTTCAAAACGAGCACGATCAGTAGAATTCCCTCTGAGATTCGGGAAACCCCCTCTACCTCTCGGTGCACCTTGATTATGCCCCTGACGAGAGGCATACAACGCCGGACAATCTCTGGCCCAATGACCCGATTGTTTACAATACGCACATTGATTCCTATTTAAATCTGAGCGACCCGAAGGCGGATCGTAGAATCCTCCCCTACCTCTATTGACACCCCGACGGGGTGGACCATACACTTGCGCTAACATCACCTTTGTTTTCAAATCTTTCGATTTCTTCTCCTCCTGTCCCTTCGCTTCTTGCTCCTGATGCTCATAATACTGAGCTATAGTCAGGAGGGATGTCGGGGACGCGGTGGACCAAGAACTTTCACTCGCTTTTAAACGAGCTGCTATTTCCGGTAATAAATTCGCTACATATTTATCGGCAAAAAGGTGTCGGCCCATATCATCCGTAAGTGACTGACCATTAAAATCATGAAAGGTCTCCTCAAAGCGCGTAAAGAAATCTGCAACGGATTCATCAGCTTTCTGTTTACACGAGGCTAACATGTTCCAGTCAATCTTTTTAGGGGGAATAATTGTTTTCAACTTGGTCAAAATAGCAGCGGGGAGATCTAAGATAATCTGAGGCGGTTTCTGCGCGGGCTTCCTCTCCTTATCCTCATCCTCAATCTCAGACCACCGAGCCTTAAAAGCGGCTTGATCATCCACCTTCCGTACAGATCGCCACATATCCGGTGGTAAAATAAGCCCAAAGAAGAGATCTATATCTGCTAAGGTCATAGTACAAGAATTCAAGGCCCCTTCGACTTCTTCGTAAAAGGCCGCTGGATTCTTGCGGGGATCAGGCAATGCATTCTTTAATGCCATAATGTAGGAGAGTAGGGTCTGCTATCCTATGGTCACCCCAAATTTTTGCTTTTTGCTTCACTGGTTTTTGACATATTGAGGCTGTGGGCCTGCCAATCAGACCCCCAGCCTGCTGTTCTCTCTACTAACTTAAAACTATGCACCCTAGGTGCATAACCAATTGGAAGTGGATCACCCTGTCAGCCCCTGTACCAGTGTACACTAGGTACCCAGGGCATTGGTGTACCCAAGGCCTGCCCGGGGCTGAAGCATGTATTATGCCACCCCAGGCTTGGCCTAACAAATCTGACACAACTGGCTGATCACTCAGCTGGGGTAAGTTGGTGTAACCACCTCTTACTTAGGTGTAGTATACCTATACCTAACCTTAAATGGGACACCTGGTAACCTATAAGTCACTCCTATGGCAGGCCTTAACAATCCTGAAGGCAGAGTGCTTGGTTCCATGTGAGATGGTGCTCTGGCATGAGCTGAGCCTGTCTGCAGTGGTTGGAACAACTTCCTTCTACTGTTTCCAGATATCGTCATACCATATACTCTTAAGTGCATTATGAACCTCGCGGTTAAATGCTATCTTTGGTTTGGCTTTATCAAAACATGTCGAGTAAGGTGTCATACGAATTGGAATACTAACCCCTCGCCAATTCTGGCGACGGGGTTAGCATTCCACCCTTCTAGAGGGACACGACATGTACAGTACCTGAAACCCGGGTAAAATCAGACATAGCCTCAGCTCCACAAAATGGATGCTGCCACCACAGACACAAGTCTGCCCTCCTGCTGCTGGGAGTCCTTCCAGCTTGGGAGGTGTGGACAAAGGGTTTCCTGCCAGGGGAGGTGCGTGCACCACCCCAGACAGGATTTTGTGTATTGGTCAGGTAGGGCTTGAAAGGAACCAGACATGCCTGTGGCTCACAAGGAGCCTCGGGGCATATGCCAGTTCAAACCGGTCCTGGGGCACACCAGTCCCGGGCCTGGGGCGAGCTGGACAAAGGATTGGGGGTGTAACCACCCCCCTTCCTGGTCCCACCCTTAGGGAGGGACCTAGCAGGTAGTCCGGCCCCTAGAATCCGCTTAAAGGTAGGAGCTGTGTCCTAAGACTTCAGACATCCTGGAATCAACTTGAAACTAAGAAGAAGACGGGAACTTCGACATTCTGCTGCACAGAAGACTGAAGGAAATCTCCCCTGTGGTCAGGGAGTGACCACCTTGCTAACGCAAGCACCATCCAGCGAATCAACGTCTGCTTTGCCGCCGCCTCCCGCCAGAGCCCGAGCCCAGAGACTGACAAGACCTGGACCTCCAGACCTCTCACCGCCCGATCCACAGTCCCTGAAAAGAGGAGACCCGTGGAGGCACCGAGACACGTGGAGCCAGCCATCTTGAAACGACCACGACAAGCTGACAAGTGCAACAACCGAGGCTCCCTCCAAGTTGTGCTTTGGGATCTGAGAAGCCCAACCCCCGAGCAGCATCTGCACCAAAGGTGAGCCCTCCAGCATCTCCACGATCTGCGTGGGGCCCTTCTGCATTTTGCCACTCGACGCGCCTAACCGGTTGCTGGCCCGCTGGCTAGTGGCCATCTTGGCAATGAACTCTACAAAATACACCGCTGGTCTGGTTGCTCCAGACTGGCCCTTGCTCCCCTCCAAAGGAGCAGCCCCTCTGACCTTGCTGGTCAGAACCATCAGCTTATTTCCTTTCCTACAACAATTGCTTTTGCCAAGGCTTGTTTGCTTCGATCAAGTCGCCGACACCGCCGACAGCGAGAGCCTGCGTGGGACAGCTCGTGACTCGACTCCTGGACGTCGTCGACCTTCAGGGACCACGTGGCTGCAGAGACAAGCTACACCTTTCTTCCTGTTTGCACCCGACATCGCCTGGTACCCACCTGGTGCCACGCTGGTCACTGGCTAGTGACTGTGAACACTGTCCCCTCTGCTTACAGGTCTTCAACATCTCCGATCCACTCTTGGATCCACTGCATCTCCTCCGGGCCGGTCGCCTGCAGCATCTTTGTCTTCAGGCTCCACGGAACAGATAGAAGAAACCCGACGCACTTCGAGGCCTATGCACCCGCTTCCTGTGGGTGAGGTAAAGCTGGCACTCCTGTGCCCAAGTGTAGTATTACATCTCTAGTGCCTGTGTTCCAAATCTTGAGTTCCTAGCCCATCCGGAAGATCCTCTTTGCAGTAACTTTGTACTTTTTACGCACCCATTGAAACCTATGGGAGCACGCGTGTGACTATTTGCTCTGCACACGCGACCCGTGGACCTCCTGGTCACTAACTGAAGTTATCTCCGTGTAGGCCCAGCGATTCTAGAGGCCCTAGGCCTTTTCCCTTTTCTGTTCGTGGTACTTATACCACTATTTTAGTATATGGTTCGAGTGGCCACCAGGGCCTATCCATATAAAGTGCAACTTCTGTGTATTCTGTGATAATCTTATTTGACGATTTGTGCTCCTGTGCTCATAAAGAGACTAGGGGTTACTTTGAGAAATAAATACATATATATTTTGAATATATATCTGTGTGGTGTCCTTTCATTGGTATAAAAGGGGGTTACTATTGGTAAAACAGCTGGCTTAACACGCATCACGAGTTTAGCCTCAAAGACTGCTTAGCCTACGCTACCACTAGGGCAGCTAGTCCGAAAAGGTTGACTTACAACCACACCATAAGGGTTGCTTGGCATGGTACAAGGTGGTCACTTTAACTAGTGAACATCATATACCAGGCCAACTTCTCACATTGGTGAGCAGCGGTTGGATTTGAGCTTGCTGTGTTTTACCATTGTAATCTCTTGGTTACCAATTGAAAGATCACATAGGTACCTGTAGGTACATATAAAACAAGATTAGATATACTTAAGTTCTACTGAACTTAGTTGTTGTAGAGCAAAGGGAGTAGCACACCCTGACTACAACTACTAGATAGGTTTAGTAGGTAAACCCAAGTGTAGGTAGATTGCAACACATCCACCCACACTTAGGAGCAATGGCTGGGGCAGAGGGGTCCACTGTACCCATCTCTGTTGAGAGTGACCCCCAGAGGGCACCATCCATCTTTGCTACCCTTAAACAAAATGAGCTCAGGCAGTTGGCAAATATCAGGGGCCTTAAACAGCCCAAGAATCCTACTTCTGCTGAACTCAGGGAGCTTTTACAGGCTGATGAAGATCAGAAAGCTCTCAGGAAAGCCTCCCAGTTAGCACCCTTAGGGACAGGAACAGGAGGCCCCCCTTCTGAAGATGCCACTGAGGTACCCCTTTCCAATAGCCATCCCTTAGATGAACACCATACTACAGAGGAGGAAAGTGATGGGGATACAGATGTGAGTGGGGATGAAGGGAGAACTAGCCCAGTGCCAAGTGTTATACTTGGCTCAGCTAAACCAAGGCTATTGGGGACTGACAGTGGGTTTACCCCATTGGATCTCCCCAGTGGACTTAACCCAGGGCTTGGGAGGCGAAGGAATCACTCAGGTGAATCCAATGCTTCCCATGGCTCTAGAGGCTCTCAAGGTCACTCCAGGAGAAGGATGGCCACCCCTCAGAGGAGGGAACATGAGGCCAAGATGCAAGAAGCCCAGCTGAGGATCAGGAAGCAGGAGCTATAAGTAGCCCTGATGGAAGAGAAACTGAGCAAGGCTAGGCAGCATAAAGAGAGTGGGTCTATACCCACTGGTGGCAGCATTGTCCCTAGGGACAAAGATAGGGTTTTCGATAATAGAAACCTGTCTAAGGTTGTGCCCCCCTACAAAAGTGGGGATGACATCCACAAGTGGATAACTGCTCTTGAGAGAGCCTGCAAAGTACAGCAGGTTCCTGAAGACCAGTGGGCAGCAATCCTCTGGCTCTCCTTTGAAGGAAGAGGCAGAGACAGACTCCTCACTGTTAGAGAAGAGGATGTCAGAAACTACAGAGTCCTGAAGAGTGTCCTAGTTGATGGGTTAGGCTTAACCACTGAACAGTACAGGTTAATGTTCAGAGACACCCAAAAGACACAGACTCAGGACTGGTCTGAATACATTGAAGGTGCCACTAAGGCTTTGGAGGGTTGGTTGCTGGGAAGTAAGGTATCTGATTTTACAGGATTGTATAATTTGATGATGAGAGAACAGATTTTAAATAACTGTCAAAACCAGCAACTGCATCAACACTTGGTTGACTCTGATCTGACCTCTCCCCAAGAATTGGGAAAGAAGGCAGACAAATGGGTCAGAACCAGGGTTAAGCAAAAGAACCAGAACCAGGGCCAAGGGGGTGATCAGAAGAAAACAGACCAGAAGGGTGGAGATCAGAAACCTAAAGACCAGAAGTCTTCAACAGGGCCCCAAACTACTGCTAAGGAGGGTGGGTCCCAACAGTCCAAAAAGAAGAAAGAAGGTCAAAAGAAACCCTGGTGCAATCATTGCAAGAATACAACTCACTGGACTAGTGATTGCAAAAAGGGTGGAGCCCCCAACACTGTTGCCCCTAAGGCACCTGCTCCCAGTACTACTGTTAGCAGTGTTGGTCCCCAGACAAAGGGTGTAGTGGGAATCACTATGGGAACTGAAGGAGATTCTGACTTAGACAGAACCCTGACACAGGCAGTCCTGATCTGTGATGGGGACATTGATTTGTCCCTGACTGTGAGCCCCAGTAACCTGGGCAAGTACAGACAGACTCCTTTAATAAACGAAAAAGTGGCTCAAGCCTACAGGGACACATGTGCCAGTGTCACTATGGTGACACCATGCTTTGTGGACCCTGGACAGTACATACCAGGTGAGAACTACCTGGTGACCAATGCCAGCAATGCCACTACTTCACATAGTGTGGCAGTTGTTAACTTCTCATGGGGAGGGGTAACTGGCCTCAAAAGGGTTGTGGTTAGTGCAGACCTCCCAGTAGAATGTTTGTTGGGCAATGACCTAGAGAGTTCTCTATGGTCAGAAGTGGAGTACAGGACTCATGCAGAGATGTTAGTTATATCATCACATGTCCTTGCTGTGACCAGGTCACAGGCCAAAAAGTGCCTCACTGAACCTCAGGTCTTGGATCCTGGAACAATGGACCAAGCACCTACCAAGAAGAAGAACAGGAGGGTCAAGGCTGTGCCTTCCCCCCTGCCTCAGAGTGATGATCAGCCTTCCCAGGAAGCTGATCTAGAGGACCCTGAAGGAACTGTCCCTGAAGAGCTTGAACCTGACCAGGTTGAGTTTCTGGGGACAGGGGGACCTTCAAGGGCTGACTTGAGGCAGGCTCAGTTATCCTGTCCCTCTCTTGAACCCCTCAGACAGCTGGCTGCTGCTGAGGCTGCTGGGAATGCTCAAGGTACCCATAAAGTGTATTGGGATGAAGGGCTCCTTTATTCAGAGGCTAGAGACCCCAAGCCTGGTGCAACCAGGAGGTTGGTTATACCTCTGCAATTTAGGGGCTTCCTTCTTACCTTGGCCCATGACATTCCTTTAGCAGGACACCTAGGCCAGAATAAAACCTGGGACAGACTTGTCCCTCACTTTCACTGGCCTCATATGAATGAAGATACAAAGGAGTTTTGTCGCTCCTGTGTTACCTGCCAAGCCAGTGGCAAATCAGGTGGCACAACAAAGGCCCCCCTGATACCACTACCTGTGGTGGGGGTTCCCTTTGAAAGAGTGGGAATAGATATAGTGGGTCCCATGGATCCTCCCACTGAATCTGGGCACAGATTTATACTGGTGGTAGTGGATCATGCCACCAGGTATCCAGAGGCAATTCCCCTTAGGACCACTACAGCACCTGTTGTGGCCAGGGCCCTGCTGGGAGTATTCTCCAGAGTGGGGTTTCCTAAGGAGGTAGTATCTGACAGAGGTACCAACTTTATGTCAGGATACTTGACAGCTATGTGGAAGGAATGTGGTGTCAACTACAAGTTCACCACCCCTTATCACCCACAATGCAATGGGCTTGTTGAGAGATTCAACAAGACCCTAAAGGGTATGATCAAAGGATTACCTGAAAAGCTCAGGCGAAGATGGGACATCCTTCTACCCTGCCTTCTGTTTGCTTACAGAGCGGTCCCACAAAAGGGGGTTGGCTACAGCCCCTTTGAATTGTTGTTTGGGCACCCTGTGAGAGGCCCACTGTGTTTGGTGAAGGAAGGATGGGAGTTACCTCTCAAAAAGCCTAAGCTAGACATAGTGGACTATGTACTTGGTCTCCGCTCCAGGATGGCTGAGTATATGGAGAAGGCATCCAAAAACCTTGAGGCAAGCCAGGCCTTACAGAAAGCTTGGCATGACCAAAAGGCTGTCTTGGTTGAGTATCAGCCAGGACAGAAGGTATGGGTGTTGGAGCCAGTGGCCCCAGCAGCACTCCAAGACAAATGGTCTGGACCCCATACAATCCTGGAAAAGAAGGGAGAGGTCACCTACTTGGTGGACCTAGGAACTCCCAGGAGTCCCCACAGGGTACTCCATGTTAACAGGCTTAAAGCATATGTTGACAGGGCAGACATGGGCTTGCTCATGGCTACAGATGAGGGACAGGAGGAGGAGAGTGACCCTCTCCCAGGCCTGTTGTCTCAGAACCCTGAAGATGGCTCAGTTGAAGGAGTGACCCTTGGAGGCAACCTCAGAGCCCATCAGCAGACTGAATGTAGACAGGTTCTACAATCATTTTCACATATGTTTTCCTTGATACCTAGTCAAACTGACTGGTGTACCCATGTTGTGGACACTGGTGACAGTCTGCCTGTAAAGAACAAGCTTTACAGACAACCTGACCACGTCAGGGACTGTATAAAGGCTGAGGTACATAAAATGCTGGAATTAGGTGTCATTGAACCCTCAGAGAGCCCCTGGGCTAGCCCAGTGGTTCTGGTCCCCAAACCTCACACCAAAGATGGCAAGAGAGAGATGAGGTTCTGTGTGGATTACAGAGGACTCAATGCTGTCACCAGGACAGATGCACACCCTATTCCAAGGGCAGATGAGCTCATAGATAAACTAGCTTCTGCAAAGTTTTTGAGCACATTTGATTTAACAGCTGGCTATTGGCAAATCAGATTAGCTGAGGAGTCTAAGGCCAAAACAGCATTCGTAACCCCAGGTGGGCATTATCAGTTTGTGGTGATGCCCTTTGGTCTGAAGAATGCACCTGCCACCTTCCAACGGTTGGTGAACCAAGTCCTCACTGGGTTGGATGACTTTTGTGCAGCATATCTTGATGACATTGCTGTCTTTAGCTCCACCTGGGAGGATCACCTGATCCACCTGAAGAAGGCTCTTGAGGCCCTGCAGAGGGCAGGCCTCACTATCAAGGCTACTAAGTGCCAGATAGGGCAGAGTAAGGTTGTATATTTGGGCCACCTTGTAGGTGGAGGCCAAGTTCAACCACTGGAGAGTAAGATCCAATCCATCAAGGACTGGTCCCCTCCAACCACCCAGACTCAAGTTCGAGCTTTCTTGGGCTTGACTGGGTACTACAGGAAGTTTGTTAAGAACTATGGGTCCATTGTGACTCCTCTTAATGATCTGACATCCAAGAAGATGCCCAAAAAGGTTTAGTGGACAGTAAGCTGTCAAAAGGCATTTGATGACCTGAAGGAGGCTATGTGCTCTGCACCTATCCTGAAAAGTCCTGACTACTCCAAAGAGTTTATTGTCCAAACAGATGCTTCTGAGTTGGGTGTGATAGCTGTGCTGTCACAACTTAATGTAGATGGTCAAGACCAACCCATTGCTTTTATTAGCAGAAGGTTGACCCCCAGAGAGAAGAATTGGTCAGCTATTGAGAGGGAGGCCTTTGCTGTGGTGTGGGCCCTGAAGAAGCTGAGGCCATACTTGTTTGGCACTCACTTCAAGATTCAGACCGACCATAAGCCCCTCTTGTGGCTAAATCAGATGAAGGGTGAAAATCCCAAACTGCTTAGGTGGTCCATTTCCCTACAGGGTATGGACTTTACAGTGGAGCACCGGCCCGGTACTGACCATGGGAATGCAGATGGTCTCTCCAGGTACTTCCACTTAGGACATGAAGACGAGACTGGTCAAGGCTAGTTTAATGTCCCAGCGTTTGGGGGGGGGGTTGTGTAGGAGAGTAGGGTCTGCTATCCTATGGTCACCCCAAATTTTTGCTTTTTGCTTCACTGGTTTTTGACATATTGAGGCTGTGGGCCTGCCAATCAGACCCCCAGCCTGCTGTTCTCTCTACTAACTTAAAACTATGCACCCTAGGTGCATAACCAATTGGAAGTGGATCACCCTGTCAGCCCCTGTACCAGTGTACACTAGGTACCCAGGGCATTGGTGTACCCAAGGCCTGCCCGGGGCTGAAGCATGTATTATGCCACCCCAGGCTTGGCCTAACAAATCTGACACAACTTGCTGATCACTCAGCTGGGGTAAGTTGGTGTAACCACCTCTTACTTAGGTGTAGTATACCTATACCTAACCTTAAATGGGACACCTGGTAACCTATAAGTCACTCCTATGGCAGGCCTTAACAATCCTGAAGGCAGAGTGCTTGGTTCCATGTGAGATGGTGCTCTGGCATGAGCTGAGCCTGTCTGCAGTGGTCGGAACAACTTCCTTCTACTGTTTCCAGATATCGTCATACCATATACTCTTAAGTGGGGAACAACCTTTACAACGCAACTTTTACAACGCACTACCTTTACAACGCATTTTTTACAACGCACAATCCATTACAACGCATGACATTACAACGCAGGACACTACAACGCATTTCTAAATACTACCTTTACAACGCATTCCATTACAACGCATACTACCATTACAACGCATACCATTACAACGCATAATATAGTAATATACTATCCAACACTTACCCTACTGTTGCACCCCCTGGAGTTAGAATAGTAATTTTTACCCCTATACTATCCAACACTTACCCTACTGTTGCACCCCCTGGAGTTAGAATAGTAATTTTTACCCCTATACTATCCAACACTTACCCTACTGTTGCACCCCCTGTAGTTAGAATAGTAATTTTTACCCCTATACTATCCAACACTTACCCTACTGTTGCACCCCCTGGAGTTAGAATAGTAATTTTTACCCCTATACTATCCAACACTTACCCTACTGTTGCACCCCCTGGAGTTAGAATAGTAATTTTTACCCCTATACTATCCAACACTTACCCTACTGTTGCACCCCCTGGAGTTAGAATAGTAATTTTTACCCCTATACTATCCAACACTTACCCTACTGTTGCACCCCCTGGAGTTAGAATAGTAATTTTTACCCCTATACTATCCAACACTTTCCCTACTGTTGCACCCCCTGGAGTTAGAATAGTAATTTTTACCCCTATACTATCCAACACTTACCCTACTGTTGCACCCCCTGGAGTTAGAATAGTAATTTTTACCCCTATACTATCCAACACTTACCCTACTGTTGCACCCCCTGGAGTTAGAATAGTAATTTTTACCCCTATACTATCCAACACTTACCCTACTGTTGCACCCCCTGGAGTTAGAATAGTAATTTTTACCCCTATACTATCCAACACTTACCCTACTGTTGCACCCCCTGGAGTTAGAATAGTAATTTTTACCCCTATACTATCCAACATTTACCCTACTGTTGCACCCCCTGGAGTTAGAATAGTAATTTTTAACCCTATACTATCCAACACTTACCCTACTGTTGCACCCCCTGGAGTTAGAATAGTAATTTTTAACCCTATACTATCTAATACTTACCTTAAATGCAATTTAATATTATGCGTTGTAATGGTATGCGTTGTAAAGGTAGTATGCGTTGTAATGGATATGCGTTGTAAAGGTAGTTTTTAAAAATGCGTTGTAGTGTACTGCGTTGTAATGTCATGCGTTGTAATGGATTGTGCGTTGTAAAAAATGCGTTGTAAAGGTATGCGTTGTAATATTATGCGTTGTAACGTCATACATCCCTCTTAAGTGCATTATGAACCTCGCGGTTAAATGCTATCTTTGGTTTGGCTTTATCAAAACATGTCGAGTAAGGTGTCATACGAATTGGAATACTAACCCCTCGCCAATTCTGGCGACGGGGTTAGCATTCCACCCTTCTAGAGGGACACGACATGTACAGTACCTGAAACCCGGGTAAAATCAGACATAGCCTCAGCTCCACAAAATGGATGCTGCCACCACAGACACAAGTCTGCCCTCCTGCTGCTGGGAGTCCTTCCAGCTTGGGAGGTGTGGACAAAGGGTTTCCTGCCAGGGGAGGTGCGTGCACCACCCCAGACAGGATTTTGTGTATTGGTCAGGTAGGGCTTGAAAGGAACCAGACATGCCTGTGGCTCACAAGGAGCCTCGGGGCATATGCCAGTTCAAACCGGTCCTGGGGCACACCAGTCCCGGGCCTGGGGCGAGCTGGACAAAGGATTGGGGGTGTAACCACCCCCCTTCCTGGTCCCACCCTTAGGGAGGGACCTAGCAGGTAGTCCGGCCCCTAGAATCCGCTTAAAGGTAGGAGCTGTGTCCTAAGACTTCAGACATCCTGGAATCAACTTGAAACTAAGAAGAAGACGGGAACTTCGACATTCTGCTGCACAGAAGACTGAAGGAAATCTCCCCTGTGGTCAGGGAGTGACCACCTTGCTAACGCAAGCACCATCCAGCGAATCAACGTCTGCTTTGCCGCCGCCTCCCGCCGGAGCCCGAGCCCAGAGACTGACAAGACCTGGACCTCCAGACCTCTCACCGCCCGATCCACAGTCCCTGAAAAGAGGAGACCCGTGGAGGCACCGAGACACGTGGAGCCAGCCATCTTGAAACGACCACGACAAGCTGACAAGTGCAACAACCGAGGCTCCCTCCAAGTTGTGCTTTGGGATCTGAGAAGCCCAGCCCCCAAGCAGCATCTGCACCAAAGGTGAGCCCTCCAGCATCTCCACGATCTGCGTGGGGCCCTTCTGCATTTTGCCACTCGATGCGCCTAACCGGTTGCTGGCCCGCTGGCTAGTGGCCATCTTGGCGACGAACTCTACGAAATACACCGCTGGTCTGGTTGCTCCAGACTGGCCCTTGCTCCCCTCCAAAGGAGCAGCCCCTCTGACCTTGCTGGTCAGAACCATCAGCTTATTTCCTTTCCTACAACAATTGCTTTTGCCAAGGCTTGTTTGCTTCGATCAAGTCGCCGACACCGCCGACAGCGAGAACCTGTGTGGGACAGCTCGTGACTCGACTCCTGGACGTCGTCGACCTTCAGGGACCACGTGGCTGCAGAGACAAGCTACACCTTTCTTCCTGTTTGCACCCGACAGCGCCTGGTACCCACCTGGTGCCACGCTGGTCACTGGCTAGTGACTGTGAACACTGTCCCCTCTGCTTACAGGTCTTCAACATCTCCGATCCACTCTTGGATCCACTGCATCTCCTCCGGGCCGGTCGCCTGCAGCATCTTTGTCTTCAGGCTCCACGGAACAGATAGAAGAAACCTGACGCACTTCGAGGCCTATGCACCCGCTTCCTGTGGGTGAGGTAAAGCTGGCACTCCTGTGCCCAAGTGTAGTATTACATCTCTAGTGCCTGTGTTCCAAATCTTGAGTTCCTAGCCCATCCGGAAGATCCTCTTTGCAGTAACTTTGTACTTTTTACGCACCCATTGAAACCTATGGGAGCACGCGTGTGACTATTTGCTCTGCACACGCGACCCGTGGACCTCCTGGTCACTAACTGAAGTTAGCTCCGTGTAGGCCCAGCAATTCTAGAGGCCCTAGGCCTTTTCCCTTTTCTGTTCGTGGTACTTATACCACTATTTTAGTATATGGTTCGAGTGGCCACCAGGGCCTATCCATATAAAGTGCAACTTCTGTGTATTCTGTGATAATCTTGTTTGACGATTTGTGCTCCTGTGCTCATAAAGAGACTAGGGGTTACTTTGAGAAATAAATACATATATATTTTGAATATATATCTGTGTGGTGTCCTTTCATTGGTATAAAAGGGGGTTACTATTGGTAAAACAGCTGGCTTAACACGCATCACGAGTTTAGCCTCAAAGACTGCTTAGCCTACGCTACCACTAGGGCAGCTAGTCCGAAAAGGTTGACTTACAACCACACCATAAGGGTTGCTTGGCATGGTACAAGGTGGTCACTTTAACTAGTGAACATCATATACCAGGCCAACTTCTCACACATAACATCAGCCCTATGCCAGGGAGTATAAACCCAATTGTACACAAAATATCCCTTAGCATCGGCAGAAGTAATATCCGCACTAGTTCCCGCTCCTTTAGGAGGAACATACAAAGGTGCCGCCTCTCGCATGGGTTTAGCATGCACTAGCTCGCCCTTATCTGACTGGGAGGAAGACAGCTGCTGATCGTCCGCCTGCAAGGCCAAGCTCTCCTCCTCCTTCTTCCGGCGCGCTTCGTCCCGCAGTCGAAGCATCTCATCCCGTAGCGCAAACAGACGTCGGACCGCATCAGGCACCTGAGAGGGAGAGAAAGTACCATTACGTAGTGCTCTAGAATCCGACACTATCTCCTGCGGCTCAAAAGCATCAGAATATTTGCGAAAGGCAGCAACCACTTCATCAGAGAAAACGGCAGCAAAATACAATTTCTCCCTATCCTGCCATCCTTCCAGAGTCGGTAATAACTCTGCAGAAGACAGCTTATTTGAAACTGCACGATAAGAAATTTTCCGAAGCTCACTCGAGCGCTCAAGAGATAACATGGATCGCGTGTCTATCCTATCTTTACCCGATCCGGAATCCTGGACTGGCGGATCAGACGCACCTACATAAGGTGGCGGGGAACGATCTAATAGGGAAAAATCATCATCAAGATTAGTAAGGACAGGATAAAGTGGCTGGCGGACAGCATATTGACCCGACACTTGCAGCCTACGCTCTTTCTCTTGTCTCTCCGTCTGTTCTCTCTCCTCCCGACGTTTCGCTTCCTGCCCTCGCACATGATCATTCTTCCGTTGCTCTTTATCAAACAGCGCTTTCTCACGTTTTTCTCGCTCACGCACTTCCTTCACCCATAATCGCACACACTCGAACATATCTTGACGAGCACGCCGTTTACACATACACTGTTCCACATACTCAATCTTACGCATATCAAACGATCCATACAAAGGCCATCATAACTCAGGATCCTTTTTGGTGTATTTCCTCCAGACTGTGCCGTACATTATAGAGGAAAGACCATGCTTCACATACATATCCCTATTAGGAGTCCCCTGTGGGGGGGCTGGAGCAGATTCCTCGAGGTTTAACCGGTTTCCAAAGCAGCAGCACCACTTACGGAGTGCGCTAAAAGCAGGCATGTTCAGAAATAATGCAAAATATGCAGTATTATAAAAAAAATGGCACTTAAAACTTTGCGCCGTTCAAATTTACACAACTCTGGAGAAATATCTCCACTTTACCTGCCTATATGTGTTGCAACGCATATATTCTCACATCAATCAATACAAGATATGACCGGTCAACACAAATCAAACTCAAATAGCCAACCCAGGCTTCAAAACTCGGAGCAAGTACCGTACAACGGTTCTTACCAATCAAGAGTGTCCAGATTCCAACTGCCAAGCTCCAAAATTCGCCCAAACAGCTGTCACGGCCGAACCGACAGAAGAGGTCTCAGTCGAGGACCGGCGCCACCCAGATGGTCAGTTCGGAAGGGAAGGAAGAAAACCTCGGGATGCCAGGACTAAAGTGCCTCTGGCAGTGATCACATCCCCGGCCAAATTCCTCCCCTTCGTCACGACCAGTCCTTCGAGCATCCGAGTCGCCGATGAGCCCCACGTGACGGGCGCCAATTGATGAAGGCCCGCAGGACACAAGGGTTCGCTCTCCTGCAATGGAATCTACAAGGAAGTTGGCACGGAAACTGCAAAGTACAAAGACATAGTTTATTAACCCTTAAGGGTGGTCCTACAACCTATACAACACTCTTCAGTATTGCATAGAGTAGTACAAAGAACTTGCGTACACGGTCCCCTTTTATACACAACAGAGGGGCTCATAGGTGGGTGGATACATCATGAGGCAAGCGTCTTTACCTTTTATGGACATTTTCGATACAGAACCAATATGTGGGCGGAGTAACCAATTTCCTGAGCCCGCGAAAACGTGGTCAAGCGAGGATTAACTGATAGCAGATGTGGTCAAGTCTGGGCATGCGCCAGACGAACAAAGGAGCTATTTATAGACTGTTACTAGGCAGATTACAAGAGCAACTGACGAGAAGGTAGGACTCTTCTCGTGTACAGCACGTGGAGACATGACAATACAAAATGGAGTCCGGACATTAGACAACATAAGAAGAGAACCGGTTCCGAGCAGAGGGGAGTTCATGTCTTTAGTAAATGCTTAATCACATCGTTGTTTCAATTTTCAACATGATGGGCGGGTCAATTGGCCCCAAAGCCTTATGGTTACTGGATTCCCGGAAAATCTAACCCATGATGGTGCGTTAATTTCCGTGCCTTTCAAGCCCTCAGATGGGCCACTGCCTCAGCTGACTGTTCATACTCTTCATTAAAGGCTTGCCACCTTGGTAAATGTTCGAGTGAGGCTCAATCTTTTGGGAAGGCTAAGAGCGAACATTTTTGGCGGCGCCTAGCCGTCGAGCCGCACCACCCCGGGATGAGAGGGGGCCATGCAGCAGGATATATTCAGAGCTGTTGTTTGGAGCACTTACCTGAGATGAGAACAGCATCTGAGGCGGTGGCCCATCTGAGGGCTTGAAAGGCACGGAAATTAACGCACCATCATGGGTTAGATTTTCCAGGACTCCAGTAACCATAAGGCTTTGGGGCCAATTGACCCGCCCATCAGGGGGCGTATTTTGCATTTATGGATGGTGACCGGAGCGTGCATCTATGACCGACTGCCTCTGAGGAAGAGGGAGATTCCTTCGAAACGCGTCAGGCAAGTCGCGTTGTGGCCGTGTGATCGTAACTGCCTCAGCTGACTGTTCATACTCTTCATTAAAGGCTTGCCACCTTGGTAAATGTTCGAGTGAGGCTCAATCTTTTGGGAAGGCTAAGAGCGAACATTTTTGGCGGCGCCCAGCCGTCGAGCCGCACCACCCCGGGATGAGAGGGGGCCATGCAGCAGGATATATTCAGAGCTGTTGTGTGGAGCACTTACCTGAGATGAGAACAGCATCTGAGGCGGTGGCCCATCTGAGGGCTTGAAAGGCACGGAAATTAACGCACCATCGTGGGTTAGATTTTCCGGGACTCCAGTAACCATAAGGCTTTGGGGCCAATTGACCCGCCCATCAGGGGGCGTATTTTGCATTTATGGATGGTGACCGGAGCGTGCATCTATGACCGACTGCCTCTGAGGAAGAGGGAGATTCCTTCGAAACGCGTCAGGCAAGTCGCGTTGTGGCCATGTGATCGTAACTGCCTCAGCTGACTGTTCATACTTTTCATTAAAGGCTTGCCACCTTGGTAAATGTTTGAGTGAGGCTCAATCTTTTGAGAAGGCTAAGAGTGAACATTTTTGGCGGCGCCCAGCCGTCGATCTGCACCACCCCGGGATGAGAGGGGGCCATGCAGCAGGATATATTCAGAGCTGTTGTGTGGAGCACTTACCTGAGATGAGAACAGCATCTGAGGCGGTGGCCCATCTGAGGGCTTGAAAGGCACGGAAATTAACGCACCATCATGGGTTAGATTTTCCGGGACTCCAGTAACCATAAGGCTTTGGGGCCAATTGACCCGCCCATCAGGGGGCATATTTTGCATTTATGGATGGTGACCGGAGCATGCATCTATGACCGACTGCCTCTGAGGAAGAGGGAGATTCCTTTGAAACGCCTCAGGCAAGTCGCGTTGTGGCCATGTGATCGTAACTGCCTCAGCTGACTGTTCATACTCTTCATTAAAGGCTTGCCACCTTGGTAAATGTTCGAGTGAGGCTCAATCTTTTGGGAAGGCTAAGAGCGAACATTTTTGGCGGTGCCCAGCCGTCGAGCCGCACCACCCCGGGATGAGAGGGGGCCATGCAGCAGGATATTTTCAGAGCTGTTGTGTGGAGCACTTACCTTAGATGAGAACAGCATCTGAGGCGGTGGCCCATCTGAGGGCTTGAAAGGCACGGAAATTAACGCACCATCATGGGTTAGATTTTCCGGGACTCCAGTAACCATAAGGCTTTGGGGCCAATTGACCCGCCCATCAGGGGGCGTATTTTGCATTTATGGATGGTGACCGGAGCGTGCATCTATGACCGACTGCCTCTGAGGAAGAGGGAGATTCCTTCGAAATGCGTCAGGCAAGTCGCGTTGTGGCCGTGTGATCGTAACTGCCTCAGCTGACTGTTCATACTCTTCATTAACCCCTTGGATGCTCATGACGGAGCGGTTCCGTCATGAGCATCAGTTGGGCTGTGCTCATGACGGAACCGCTCCGTCATGAGGACAGCCCCTGGGGGAAGCGCTGGCGCTCCCCCCCTGGGGCACTGATCGTGCCCCCACAGACGGGGATGGCAGCGGAAGAGTTTCCGCTGCCACCCCCGAGCCCCCCCACGCTTCCTGGTGACGTCAGCGCGCACAGCGCGCGCTGGCGTCATCAGGAAGTGCTCGGATGCCTGGAAGCCATTTGCTTCCAGGGGTCCATAGAGGAAGGTGAGTGGTGTTTGCTCCGGTGGGGTGGCGGGGGCCTTGTAGAGTGTATTGAGGCATCGGGGGAGAGGAAAGAGTATTTCCTCTCCTCTGATGTCTCAATACAGGGCATTCCTGCTCCACGATCGCGCACAGCGTCGCGATCGTGGAGCAGGGATGCCCCACTAGACACCAGGGATGTGTTTTTTTTTATTTTGGAAGCGACCCCTTGGGTAAGGGTCGCTTCCTGGTGACATTTGTAATGTGTAGACTTTTCTGCCCCCTCTGGGGGCAGATCGGTGTTTTTTTTTCGCCGTTTCTGCTCCCAGGGGGGGGGGGGGGGGCAGAAAAGCCCACTAGACACCAGGGATATCAGTATTTATGTAGGAAGCGACCCCTTGGGCAAGGGTCGCTTCCTAGGGCCCCTAAATATTTGGAAGACTTTTCTGCCCCCTCTGGGGGCAGATCGGTTTTATTTTTTCGCCGTTTCTGCTCCCACGGGGGGCAGAAAAGCCCACTAGACCCCAGGGAATTAGTTCAAATAAAAATAGAAGTGACCCCTCGCTTCCAGGGTGCAATTTGTTTTCTGCCCCACCTGGCACACAACCCGATTGACCATTTGGGTAGTGACATAGCATGTTATAATGTTTATTGTTATATTTTTTGTGATTTCCAATTGTAATGTTTTTTTTTGTTTACTTTTTGTTCTAGGTGAAGGCTTTTCTTCTTTTCACGTTGCTGTTTTGTGGCTGGTGGTTCTGCTGTTTGTGTAGTTTGGTAAGAGACTTATTTTTGTACAATGTAAATGTGTTTGATTTCTCTGCCTGTTTTTTTTTGCAAATGGTGTAATAATAGCAGTATGTTTGGTTTTTGAGTGTCAAAAACTTTTTGCATTGGTGCTCGATGTGTATTTTGTTGTCTTGTGAGTAATTTGTTTTTTTTTCTTCTTTCTAGTTTGATATCGTTGGTCTTTGCTGTGTCACTGCAGAGTTTGTTTCTGGTGAGTGCAGCTGTCTCTTGTAATTGGATTGTATAGTTTTTTAGTACATTGATCTTTGTGATAAAGGTACACATTTCTTTACTTACTTGGTGTGCACATTGTTGGTTGTTGTTGACTTGTTTGTGCAGTCTTCTATCTTAGTAAGTATAATGGCTAGCCGCAGGATTACTGCTCAGCAGGTTGTTGGTTTGCTGTTTGAGTCTTCCTCTGATATTGGTTCAGAGACTGACTCTGCTTCTGAGGGAAAGGAGGCAGGGGACGATTCTGGCAGTGAGTTTTCTCTCCGTATGGGGTCATCGGATGATGAAGATACTCTTAGTGCGGATGAAGTGCCTGTGTTAGAGGAGGAGACTGATGTGCCGATAGTGCGGCAAGAGGCATCTGGGCTGCAGCCTGCGGTTGCAAGGCTTCCCGTTGGTGTAGTGCGGCAAGAGACATCTGGGCTGCAGGCTGGGGCTGCAAGGCTTCCCGTTGGTGTAGTGCGGCAAGAGGCATCTGGGCTGCAGGCTGGGGCTGCAAGGCTTCCCGTTGGTGTAGTGCGGCAAGAGGCATCTGGGCTGCAGGCTGGGGCTGCAAGGCTTCCCGTTGAAAGTGATGACCTCTGGGTTGCCCCTGGCATGGTGCAGCCGGAATTTCCAGAGTTTACTGGTGTTCCAGGGTCTAGAGTGAATACTGAGAACTTTTTGCCTGTAAATTTTTTTCAGATGTTTATGGACGATGTGTTTTTGGCAGAGATTGTTGAGCAGACTAATTTGTATGCCGAACAGTTTTTGAGGGACAACAGTGCCAGTCTTAAGCCACACTCTAGAGCTACCCGGTGGACTCCCACAAATGTTGAAGAGATGAAGAAGTTCTTGGGTTTAACTTTTTTGATGGGCTTGCTAAGGAAGCCATCAATGGCTTCATATTGGTCTAGCAGTCCCTTGATGGCAACGTCTATTTTTCCGGCAGTCATGACTCGTGACAGGTATTTGCTTCTGCTTCGGATGATGCACTTTGTTGATAATGGTTTAGCGTTGCCATGAGATCACCCTGATTGTGACCGTCTTTTTAAGATTAGGCCTGTCCTTGATCACTTTGTTGATCGATTTTCTGAGATTTATGCCCCTGGTAGAGAAATTGCAGTGGATGAGTCTTTGGTGTTGTTCAAGGGACGCTTGGTTTTTAGGCAATACATTCCTAGTAAGAGGGCACGCTATGGAATAAAGCTGTATATGCTGTGTGACAGTAGGACTGGATATGTCTCTAATTTCAGGGTGTACACCGGTAAGGAATCTAGGTTTAACCTCCCTGGTTGTCCGTCCACTTTTGGAGTGACTGAGAAATTTGTTTGGGAACTTGGTAGAGGATTTTTTAACAAAGGCCACCATTTATATGTAGATAACTTCTACACTGGTGTGCGGTTGTTCAGGGAATTGGCCAAAGTGGACACTTTTGCTTATGGCACAATCCGCTGTAACCGTAAAGGTTTTCCGAAAGAACTTGTTTGTCAAAAGCTTGTGCGGGGACAGTGCAGTGCGTTGCGTTGCCAGGAGCTTCTTGCTGTGAAGTTTACAGACAGGAGAGATGTCTACATGCTGACTTCCATCCATGATGAAAGCACTGCACCTGTGACTGTTTGGGGTCAGGTCGCTGAAGTGCGCAAACCTGTGTGCATTTTAGACTATAATAGGCACATGGGTGGTGTTGACAGAGTAGATCAGAGGTTGGAACCTTACACTGCTCTTCGTAAGGCTTACATTTGGTACAAGAAGTTGGCTATCCATCTTTTCCACTTGGCAATGTTTAATGCTTTTGTTGTGTTCCAGGATTCTTGCCCTGAGTCAAAGATGACTTTTGCTAAGTTTCAGGAGTCTGTAATAGGCAGCCTTGTTGTAGTGGAACAGGCAAGTGTTCCTAGAGTTGGACTGGTGGAGGATGTTGCTAGATTGAAAGAACGCCACTTTCCAGATCACATTCCTCCCACACTCGCAAAAGATTTTCCCAGTAGGAGATGTCGAGTCTGTTGGCGAAGAGGTTTGCGGAAGGAGAGTCGTATGTACTGCCCCGATTGTCCCTCTCATCCTGCACTGTGTCTCCCTGCTTGTTTCAGAGCATACCACACGCGTAAAAATTTCTGGGAACATTCATGAGTGGTAAAGTGAACTGCCTGGTCTGTATTCTTTGGAAAATATGATTCTGTTTCAAGGTTGGTGTTAGTGCAATGTATTTAGTTGCTGATTTTCTGTTAGAAGATTTGTATCTATTTGCAATTTGTTTGTGTTTTTATTTTTTTCTAAAAAAATCCAAAATGTGATGGCAGTGTGTGTAGGCTTGCGCTTGGCTGTTGGTGTGTGTGGACTGGCACTTGGTCGGTGGTGTGCGTGGAATGGGGCTTGGCTGACGGTGTGCGTGGACTGGCGGTGTGCATGGACTGGCGCGGTGCGTGGACTGGTGCGTGGCTGGTGGTGTGCGTGGAATGGTGCTTGGCTGGCGGTGTGCGTGGAATGGTGCTTGGCTGGCGGTGTGCGTGGAATGGTGCTTGGCTGGCGGTGTGCGTGGACTGGTACTTGGCTTGCTGTGTGTGTGGACTAGTGGTGTGTGCGGACTGGTGTTTGGCTGGTGGTGTCCGTGGACTGGAGCTTGGCTGGTGGTGTCCGTGGACTGGAGCTTGTCTGGTGGTGTGCGTGGACTGGAGCTTGGCTGGCGGTGTGCGTGGAATGGTGCTTGGCTGGCGGTGTGCGTGGACTGGTACTTGGCTGGCGGTGTGCGTGGACTGGTGGTGTGTGCGGACTGGTGCTTGGCTGGTGGTGTCCGTGGACTGGAGCTTGGCTGGCGGTGTAGGTGGATTGGCGATTGGCTGCCGGTGTGCCTGGACTGGCGATTGGATGGCGGTGTGCCTGGACTGGCGCTTGGCTAGCGGTGTGCGTGGACTGGCGTTTGGCTAGCGGTGTGTGTCGACTGGTGCTTGGCTGGCTGTGTGTGAGTAGTGACTTTCTGCTGGTCACTACACACACTGCTAGCTGAGTGCCACTCCACGCAATCCTTCAGCCTGTGTAGTTGCTGTGTCTGGACTGTGGGCGTGTGAAAGTGATGGGCCCTTGAATGGCGCTGTGTGCTGGTGTGAGTTATGTTATGTGATGGGCCCGCGGCTGGCGGTGTGAATGGTTTTGTATGTCTCACACGTATGAAAGGTGTATGAATGGCCTGTAAAGAGGTTGGTGCCTTGTCGTGGCTTTACAGCTCACGAGCTGTGAGTCAATGGTTCAGTTTCTCGCCCTTTCAATTATTACCAGTGCTTCATGTTTTGTGAAATCACTTGCTAATACAATTTTATCTACTGAACCATCACTCACCCTCGTGCCAAATCCAACCAGTATGTGTGTGTGCTTGCGGGTTAGATGGCTGTGCAGTAATATTTGTCTTTCTGAAGCAGGGTGTACCTTGTCCCTTTTTGGTGATTTTTGTACTGTGTTGCTTTTGTACCTGGTGGTGCGAATGGTCTTGTTTGTATCACGTATGAAAGGTGTGTGAATGGCCTGTAAAGTGGTTGGTGCCTTGACGTGGCTTTACAGCTCATGAGCTGCGAGTCATTGGTTTGGTTTTTTGTGAATTTAATTATTGACAGTGCATTTCATTTTTGTGAAATCTCTTGTTAATGAAATTTAATACACTGAACCATGACTCGCCCTCGTGCCAAATTCAACCAGTATGTGTGTGTGTTTGAGGAATAGATGGTTGTGCAGGAATCTTTGTCTTTAGTTTCTCTGCCAAGGTACACTTTCCATGTAAGAATAACCCACCAACTGTAGATATTGTCGAAAACCCTTGGGAGTTCATGGTGATGTCTCTCTAGTGAATTGAAAAATATTTTTTATCCCCATTTTCCTGTAAACCTCAAACTGTCTGCCACATTTTCTTTGCAGTATTATTCCAAAATTCTCACGCTGTAGTAACAATAGTTAATCTGGTTTTGCAAGGGGG
The DNA here is from genome assembly GCF_964204655.1 of Triturus cristatus. Lineage (NCBI taxonomy): Eukaryota > Metazoa > Chordata > Amphibia > Caudata > Salamandridae > Triturus > Triturus cristatus. Next base: position 420,110,644 of record NC_140593.1, read on the forward strand.
GTTACTTTGGTTTTTTGCCCGGTGCTCGGCGGCCATCAAGGGAAACCTTCCAAACCCACACATTTCTGAAAACTAGACACCCGGCGGCTTCCAGGGAGGTATGGCTTGCGTGGATCCCCCAACGTTTCCTTACCCAGAATCCCCTGCAAACCTCAATTTTTGCTCAAAAAATCACGTTTTTCACACATTTTGGGGTGGGAAAGTAGTGGCATCACCGGGCTCACACAAATTTACCACCACCCAGCGTTCCCCCAGGTCTCCCGGTAAAAATGGTGCCTCACTTGTGTGGGAGGCCCAAGTACCCGCGGCAGGCAAGGGCCCAAAACGTAGTGAGGCGACCTCAAAATGGCCTATCGCCAAACCACCTGGTTTTGCAAGGGGGGTCACTTTGGTTTTTGGCCCGGTGCGCGGCGGCCATCTAGGGAAACCTAGCAAACCCACGCATTTCTGAAAACAAACTAGACACCCGGCGTCTTCCAGGGAGGTATGGCTTGCGTGGATCCCCCAACGTTTCCTTACCCAGAATCCCCTGCAAACCTCAATTTTTGCTCAAAAACTCACTTTTTTCACACATTTTGGGGTGGGAAAGTAGTGGCATCACCGGGCTCACACAAATTTACCACCAGAAATGCGTGGGTTTGCTAGGTTTCCCTAGGTGCCGGCAGGGCTAGGGTTCAAAATCTACAGCTAGTCACTTTGCCAAAAAAAGGGTCATTTTTTACTGCAAAACCACGTTGCGTTTAGCGCCGATTCCTGTCGCGGGCACTAGGCCGACCCGCACAAGTGAGGTACCATTTTTCTCGTAGGACTTTGGGGAACGCGGGGTGGGTGGAAATTTGTGGATCCACGCAGATTCCAGAACTTTCCATCACAGAAATGTGGGGAAAATGTGTTTTTTTTGTCAATTTTTTCCGTTTGCAAGGGATTCTGGGTAACAGACCATGGTGGGAGGCAGTCAAGTCACCCCATCCTGGATTCCCTTGGGTGTCTAGTTTTCAAAAATGTATAGGTTTGCTAGGTTTCCCTAGGTGCCGGCAGGGCTAGGGATCAAAATCTACAGCAAGTCACTTTGCCAAAAAAAGGGTCATTTTTCACTGCAAAACCACGTTGCGTTTAGCGCCGATTCCTGTCGCGGGCACTAGGCCGACCCGCACAAGTGAGGTACCATTTTTCTCGTAGGACTTTGGGGAACGCGGGGTGGGTGGAAATTTGTGGATCCACGCAGATTCCAGAACTTTCCATCACAGAAATGTGGGGAAAATGTGTTTTTTTTGTCAATTTTTTCCGTTTGCAAGGGATTCTGGGTAACAGACCATGGAGGAAGGCAGTCAGGTCACCCCATCCTGGATTCCCCTGGGTGTCTAGTTTTCAAAAATGTATAGGTTTGCTAGGTTTCCCTAGGTGCCGGCAGGGCTAGGGTTCAAAATCTACAGCTAGTCACTTTGCCAAAAAAAGGGTCATTTTTCACTGCAAAACCACGTTGCGTTTTGCGCCGTTTCCTGTCACGGGCACTAGGCCGACCCGCACAAGTGAGGTACCATTTTTCTCGTAGGACTTTGGGGAATGCGGGGTGGGTGGAAATTTGTGGATCCACGCAAATTCCAGAACTTTCCATCACAGAAATGTGGGGAAAATGTGTTTTTTTTGTCAATTTTTTACGTTTGCAAGGGATTCTGGGTAACAGACCATGGTGGGAGGCAGTTATGTCACCCCATCCTAGATTCCCCTGGGTGTCTAGTTTTCAAAAATGTATAGGTTTGCTAGGTTTCCCTAGGTGCCGGCAGGGCTAGGGTTCAAAATCTACAGCTAGTCACTTTGCCAAAAAAAGGGTCATTTTTCACTGCAAAACCACGTTGCGTTTTGCGCCGATTCCTGTCGCGGGCACTAGGCCGACCCGCACAAGTGAGGTACCATTTTTCTCGTAGGACTTTGGTGAACGCGGGGTGGGTGGAAATTTGTGGATCCACGCAGATTCCAGAACTTTCCATCACAGAAATGTGGGGAAAATGTGTTTTTTTTGTCAATTTTTTACGTTTGCAAGGGATTCTGGGTAACAGACCATGGTGGGAGGCAGTCAAGTAACCCCATCCTGGATTTCCCTGGGTGTCTAGTTTTCAAAAATGTATAGGTTTGCTAGGTTTCCCTAGGTGCCGGCAGGGCTAGGGTTCAAAATCTACAGCTAGTCACTTTGCCAAAAAAAGGGTCATTTTTCACTGCAAAACCACGTTGCGTTTTGCGCCGATTCCTGTCGCGGGCACTAGGCCGACCCGCACAAGTGAGGTACCATTTTTCTCGTAGGACTTTGGGGAACGCGGGGTGTGTGGAAATTTGTGGATCCACGCAGATTCCAGAACTTTCCATCACAGAAATGTGGGGAAAATGTGTTTTTTTTGTCAATTTTTTACGTTTGCAAGGAATTCTGGGTAACAGACCATGGTGGGAGGCAGTCAAGTCACCCCATCCTGGATTTCCCTGGGTGTCTAGTTTTCAAAAATGTATAGGTTTGCTAGGTTTCCCTAGGTGCCGGCAGGGCTAGGGTTCAAAATCTACAGCTAGTCACTTTGCCAAAAAAAGGGTCATTTTTCACTGCAAAACCACGTTGCGTTTTGCGCCGATTCCTGTCGCGGGTACTAGGCCGACCCGCACAATTGAGGTACCATTTTTCTCGTAGGACTTTGGGGAACGCGGGGTGGGTGGAAATTTGTGGATCCACGCAGATTCCAGAACTTTCCATCACAGAAATGTGGGGAAAATGTGTTTTTTTTGTCAATTTTTTACGTTTGCAAGGGATTCTGGGTAAGAGACCATGGTGGGAGGCAGTCAAGTCACCCCATCCTGGATTCCCCTGGGTGTCTAGTTTTCAAAAATGTATAGGTTTGCTAGGTTTCCCTAGGTGCCGGCAGGGCTAGGGTTCAAAATCTACAGCTAGTCACTTTGCCCAAAAAAATTGTCATTTTTCACTGCAAAACCACGTTGCGTTTTGCGCCGATTCCTGTCGCGGGCACTAGGCCGACCCGCACAAGTGAGGTACCATTTTTCTCGTAGGACTTTGGGGAACGCGGGGTGGGTGGAAATTTGTGGATCCACGCAGATTCCAGAACTTTCCATCACAGAAATGTGGGGAAAATGTGTTTTTTTTGTCAGTTTTTTCCGTTTGCAAGGGATTCTGGGTAACAGACCATGGTGGGAGGCCGTCAAGTCACCCCATCCTGGATTCCCCTGGGTGTCTAGTTTTCAAAAATGTATAGGTTTGCTAGGTTTCCCTAGGTGCCGGCAGGGCTAGGGATCAAAATCTACAGCTAGTCACTTTGCCAAAAAAAGGGTCATTGTTCACTGCAAAACCACGTTGCGTTTAGCGCCGATTCCTGTCGCGGGCACTAGGCCGACCCGCACAAGTGAGGTACCATTTTTCTCGTAGGACTTTGGGGAACGCGGGGTGGGTGGAAATTTGTGGATCCACGCAGATTCCAGAACTTTCCATCACAGAAATGTGGGGAAAATGTGTTTTTTTTGTCAATTTTTTCCGTTTGCAAGGGATTCTGGGTAACAGACCATGGTGGGAGGCAGTTATGTCACCCCATCCTAGATTCCCCTGGGTGTCTAGTTTTCAAAAATGTATAGGTTTGCTAGGTTTCCCTAGGTGCCGGCAGGGCTAGGGTTCAAAATCTACAGCTAGTCACTTTGCCAAAAAAAGGGTCATTTTTCACTGCAAAACCACGTTGCGTTTTGCGCCGATTCCTGTCGCGGGCACTAGGCCGACCCGCACAAGTGAGGTACCATTTTTCTCGTAGGACTTTGGGGAACGCGGGGTGTGTGGAAATTTGTGGATCCACGCAGATTCCAGAACTTTCCATCACAGAAATGTGGGGAAAATGTGTTTTTTTTGTCAATTTTTAACGTTTGCAAGGGATTCTGGGTAACAGACCATGGTGGGAGGCAGTCAAGTCACCCCATCCTGGATTCCCCTGGGTGTCTAGTTTTCAAAAATGTATAGGTTTGCTAGGTTTCCCTAGGTGCCGGCAGGGCTAGGGTTCAAAATCTACAGCTAGTCACTTTGCCAAAAAAAGGGTCATTTTTCACTGCAAAACCACGTTGCGTTTTGCGCCGATTCCTGTCGCGGGCACTAGGCCGACCCGCACAATTGAGGTACCATTTTTCTCGTAGGACTTTGGGGAACGCGGGGTGGGTGGAAATTTGTGGATCCACGCAGATTCCAGAACTTTCCATCACAGAAATGTGGGGAAAATGTGTTTTTTTTGTCAATTTTTTATGTTTGCAAGGGATTCTGGGTAACAGACCATGGTGGGAGGCAGTCAAGTCACCCCATCCTGGATTCCCCTGGGTGTCTAGTTTTCAAAAATGTATAGGTTTGCTAGGTTTCCCTAGGTGCCGGCAGGGCTAGGGTTCAAAATCTACAGCTAGTCACTTTGCCAAAAAAAAGGGTCATTTTTCACTGCAAAACCACGTTGCGTTTTGCGCCGATTCCTGTCGCGGGCACTAGGCCGACCCACACAAGTGAGGTACCATTTTTCTCGTAGGACTTTGGGGAACGCGGGGTGTGTGGAAATTTGTGGATCCACGCAGATTCCAGAACTTTCCATCACAGAAATGTGGGGAAAATGTGTTTTTTTTGTCAGTTTTTTACGTTTGCAAGGGATTCTGGGTAACAGACCATGGTGGGAGGCAGTTATGTCACCCCATCCTAGATTCCCCTGGGTGTCTAGTTTTCAAAAATGTATAGGTTTGCTAGGTTTCCCTAGGTGCCGGCAGGGCTAGGGTTCAAAATCTACAGCTAGTCACTTTGCCAAAAAAAGGGTCATTTTTCACTGCAAAACCACGTTGCGTTTTGCGCCGATTCCTGTCGCGGGCACTAGGCCGACCCGCACAAGTGAGGTACCATTTTTCTCGTAGGACTTTGGGGAACGCGGGGTGTGTGGAAATTTGTGGATCCACGCAGATTCCAGAACTTTCCATCACAGAAATGTGGGGAAAATGTGTTTTTTTTGTCAATTTTTTACGTTTGCAAGGGATTCTGGGTAACAGACCATGGTGGGAGGCAGTCAAGTCACCCCATCCTGGATTCCCCTGGGTGTCTAGTTTTCAAAAATGTATAGGTTTGCTAGGTTTCCCTAGGTCCGGCAGGGCTAGGGTTCAAAATCTACAGCTAGTCACTTTGCCAAAAAAAGGGTCATTTTTCACTGCAAAACCACGTTGCGTTTTGCGCCGATTCCTGTCGCGGGCACTAGGCCGACCCGCACAATTGAGGTACCATTTTTCTCGTAGGACTTTGGGGAACGCGGGGTGGGTGGAAATTTGTGGATCCACGCAGATTCCAGAACTTTCCATCACAGAAATGTGGGGAAAATGTGTTTTTTTTGTCAATTTTTTACGTTTGCAAGGGATTCTGGGTAACAGACCATGGTGGGAGGCAGTCAAGTCACCCCATCCTGGATTCCCCTGGGTGTCTAGTTTTCAAAAATGTATAGGTTTGCTAGGTTTCCCTAGGTGCCGGCAGGGCTAGGGTTCAAAATCTACAGCTAGTCACTTTGCCAAAAAAAAGGGTCATTTTTCACTGCAAAACCACGTTGCGTTTTGCGCCGATTCCTGTCGCGGGCACTAGGCCGACCCACACAAGTGAGGTACCATTTTTCTCGTAGGACTTTGGGGAACGCGGGGTGTGTGGAAATTTGTGGATCCACGCAGATTCCAGAACTTTCCATCACAGAAATGTGGGGAAAATTTGTTTTTTTTGTCAATTTTTTACGTTTGCAAGGGATTCTGGGTAACAGACCATGGTGGGAGGCAGTCAAGTCACCCCATCCTGGATTCCCCTGGGTGTCTAGTTTTCAAAAATGTATAGGTTTGCTAGGTTTCCCTAGGTGCCGGCAGGGCTAGGGTTCAAAATCTACAGCTAGTCACTTTGCCAAAAAAAGGGTCATTTTTCACTGCAAAACCACGTTGCGTTTTGCGCCGATTCCTGTCGCGGGCACTAGGCCGACCCGCACAATTGAGGTACCATTTTTCTCGTAGGACTTTGGGGAACGCGGGGTGGGTGGAAATTTGTGGATCCACGCAGATTCCAGAACTTTCCATCACAGAAATGTGGGGAAAATGTGTTTTTTTTGTCAATTTTTTACGTTTGCAAGGGATTCTGGGTAACAGACCATGGTGGGAGGCAGTCAAGTCACCCCTCCTGGATTCCCCTGGGTGTCTAGTTTTCAAAAATGTATAGGTTTGCTAGGTTTCCCTAGGTGCCGGCAGGGCTAGGGTTCAAAATCTACAGCTAGTCACTTTGCCAAAAAAAAGGGTCATTTTTCACTGCAAAACCACGTTGCGTTTTGCGCCGATTCCTGTCGCGGGCACTAGGCCGACCCGCACAAGTGAGGTACCATTTTTCTCGTAGGACTTTGGTGAACGCGGGGTGGGTGGAAATTTGTGGATCCACGCAGATTCCAGAACTTTCCATCACAGAAATGTGGGGAAAATGTGTTTTTTTTGTCAATTTTTTACGTTTGCAAGGGATTCTGGGTAACAGACCATGGTGGGAGGCAGTCAAGTCACCCCATCCTGGATTCCCCTGGGTGTCTAGTTTTCAAAAATGTATAGGTTTGCTAGGTTTCCCTAGGTGCCGGCAGGGCTAGGGTTCAAAATCTACAGCTAGTCACTTTGCCAAAAAAAGGGTCATTTTTCACTGCAAAACCACGTTGCGTTTTGCGCCGATTCCTGTCGCGGGCACTAGGCCGACCCGCACAAGTGAGGTACCATTTTTCTCGTAGGACTTTGGGGAACGCGGAGTGTGTGGAAATTTGTGGATCCACGCAGATTCCAGAACTTTCCATCACAGAAATGTGGGGAAAATGTGTTTTTATGTCAATTTTTTACGTTTGCAAGGGATTCTGGGTAACAGACCATGGTGGGAGGCAGTCAAGTCACCCCATCCTGGATTCCCCTGGGTGTCTAGTTTTCAAAAATGTATAGGTTTGCTAGGTTTCCCTAGGTGCCGGCAGGGCTAGGGTTCAAAATCTACAGCTAGTCACTTTGCCAAAAAAAGGGTCATTTTTCACTGCAAAACCACGTTGCGTTTTGCGCCGATTCCTGTCGCGGGCACTAGGCCGACCCGCACAAGTGAGGTACCATTTTTCTCGTAGGACTTTGGGGAACGCGGGGTGTGTGGAAATTTGTGGATCCACGCAGATTCTAGAACTTTCCATCACAGAAATGTGGGGAAAATGTGTTTTTTTTGTCAATTTTTTACGTTTGCAAGGGATTCTGGGTAACAGACCATGGTGGGAGGCAGTCAAGTCACCCCATCCTGGATTCCCCTGGGTGTCTAGTTTTCAAAAATGTATAGGTTTGCTAGGTTTCCCTAGGTGCCGGCAGGGCTAGGGTTCAAAATCTACAGCTAGTCACTTTGCCAAAAAAAGGGTCATTTTTCACTGCAAAACCACGTTGCGTTTTGCGCCGATTCCTGTCGCGGGCACTAGGCCGACCCGCACAATTGAGGTACCATTTTTCTCGTAGGACTTTGGGGAACGCGGGGTGGGTGGAAATTTGTGGATCCACGCAGATTCCAGAACTTTCCATCACAGAAATGTGGGGAAAATGTGTTTTTTTTGTCAATTTTTTACGTTTGCAAGGGATTCTGGGTAACAGACCATGGTGGGAGGCAGTCAAGTCACCCCATCCTGGATTCCCCTGGGTGTCTAGTTTTCAAAAATGTATAGGTTTGCTAGGTTTCCCTAGGTGCCGGCAGGGCTAGGGTTCAAAATCTACAGCTAGTCACTTTGCCAAAAAAAAGGGTCATTTTTCACTGCAAAACCACGTTGCGTTTTGCGCCGATTCCTGTCGCGGGCACTAGGCCGACCCGCACAAGTGAGGTACCATTTTTCTCGTAGGACTTTGGGGAACGCGGGGTGGGTGGAAATTTGTGGATCCACGCAGATTCCAGAACTTTCCATCACAGAAATGTGGGGAAAATGTGTTTTTTTTGTCAATTTTTTACGTTTGCAAGGGATTCTGGGTAACAGACCATGGTGGGAGGCAGTCAAGTCACCCCATCCTGGATTCCCCTGGGTGTCTAGTTTTCAAAAATGTATAGGTTTGCTAGGTTTCCCTAGGTGCCGGCAGGGCTAGGGTTCAAAATCTACAGCTAGTCACTTTGCCAAAAAAAGGGTCATTTTTCCCTGCAAAACCACGTTGCGTTTTGCGCCGATTCCTGTTGCGGGCACTAGGCCGACCCGCACAAGTGAGGTACCATTTTTCTTGTAGGACTTTGGGGAACGCGGGGTGGGTGGAAATTTGTGGATCTACGCAGATTCCAGAACTTTCCATCACAGAAATGTGGGGAAAATGTGTTTTTTTTGTCAATTTTTTACGTTTGCAAGGGATTCTGGGTAACAGACCATGGTGGGAGGCAGTCAAGTCACCACATCCTGGATTCCCCTGGGTGTCTAGTTTTCAAAAATGTATAGGTTTGCTAGGTTTCCCTAGGTGCCGGCAGGGCTAGGGTTCAAAATCTACAGCTAGTCACTTTGCCAAAAAAAGGGTCATTTTTCACTGCAAAACCACGTTGCATTTTGCGCCGTTTCCTGTCGCGGGCACTAGGCCGACCCGCACAAGTGAGGTACCATTTTTCTCGTAGGACTTTGGGGAACGCAGGGTGGGTGTAAATTTGTGGATCCACGCAGATTCCAGAACTTTCCATCACAGAAATGTGGGGAAAATTTGTTTTTTTTGTCAATTTTTTACGTTTGCAAGGGATTCTGGGTAACAGACCATGTTGGGAGGCAGTCAAGTCACCCCATCCTGGATTCCCCTGAGTGTCTAGTTTTCAAACATGTATAGGTTTGCAAGGATTCCCTAGGTGCCGGCAGGGCTAGGGTTCAAAATCTACAGCTAGTCACTTTGCCAAAAAAGGGTCATTTTTCACTGCAAAACCACGTTGCGTTTTGCGCCGTTTCCTGTCGCGGGCACTAGGCCGACCCGCACAAGTGAGGTACCATTTTTCTCGTAGGACTTTGGGGAACGCGGGGTGTGTGGAAATTTGTGGATCCACGCAGATTCCAGAACTTTCCATCACAGAAATGTGGGGAAAATGTGTTTTTTTTGTCAATTTTTTCCGTTTGCAAGGGATTCTGGGTAACAGACCATGGTGGGAGGCAGTCAAGTCACCCCATCCTGGATTCCCCTGGGTATCTAGTTTTCAAAAATGTATAGGTTTGCTAGGTTTCCCTAGGTGCCGGCAGGGCTAGGGTTCAAAATCTACAGCTAGTCACTTTGCCAAAAAAAGGGTCATTTTTCACTGCAAAACCACATTGCGTTTTGCACCGTTTCATGTCGCGGGCACTAGGCCGACCCGCACAAGTGAGGTACCATTTTTCTCGTAGGACTTTGGGGAACGCGGGGTGGGTGGAAATTTGTGGATCCATGCAGATTCCAGAACTTTACATCACAGAAATGTGGGGAAAATGTGTTTTTTTTGTCAATTTTTTCCGTTTGCAAGGGATTCTGGGTAACAGACCATGGTGGGAGGCAGTCAAGTCACCCCATCCTGGATTCCCCTGGGTGTCTAGTTTTCAAAAATGTATAGGTTTGCTAGGTTTCCCTAGGTGCCGGCAGGGCTAGGGTTCAAAATCTACAGCTAGTCACTTTGCCAAAAAAAAGGGTCATTTTTCACTGCAAAACCACGTTGCGTTTTGTGCCGATTCCTGTCGCGGGCACTAGGCCGACCCGCACAAGTGAGGTACCATTTTTCTCGTAGGACTTTGGGGAACGCGGGGTGGGTGGAAATTTGTGGATCCACGCAGATTCCAGAACTTTCCATCACAGAAATGTGGGGAAAATGTGTTTTTTTTGTCAATTTTTTACGTTTGCAAGGGATTCTGGGTAACAGACCATGGTGGGAGGCAGTCAAGTCACCCCATCCTGGATTCCCCTGGGTGTCTAGTTTTCAAAAATGTATAGGTTTGCTAGGTTTCCCTAGGTGCCGGCAGGGCTAGGGTTCAAAATCTACAGCTAGTCACTTTGCCAAAAAAAGGGTCATTTTTCCCTGCAAAACCACGTTGCGTTTTGCGCCGATTCCTGTTGCGGGCACTAGGCCGACCCGCACAAGTGAGGTACCATTTTTCTTGTAGGACTTTGGGGAACGCGGGGTGGGTGGAAATTTGTGGATCTACGCAGATTCCAGAACTTTCCATCACAGAAATGTGGGGAAAATGTGTTTTTTTTGTCAATTTTTTACGTTTGCAAGGGATTCTGGGTAACAGACCATGGTGGGAGGCAGTCAAGTCACCGCATCCTGGATTCCCCTGGGTGTCTAGTTTTCAAAAATGTATAGGTTTGCTAGGTTTCCCTAGGTGCCGGCAGGGCTAGGGTTCAAAATCTACAGCTAGTCACTTTGGCAAAAAAAGGGTCATTTTTCACTGCAAAACCACGTTGCATTTTGCGCCGTTTCCTGTCGCGGGCACTAGGCCGACCCGCACAAGTGAGGTACCATTTTTCTCGTAGGACTTTGGGGAACGCGGGGTGTGTGGAAATTTGTGGATCCACGCAGATTCCAGAACTTTCCATCACAGAAATGTGGGGAAAATTTGTTTTTTTTGTCAATTTTTTACGTTTGCAAGGGATTCTGGGTAACAGACCATGGTGGGAGGCAGTCAAGTCACCCCATCCTGGATTCCCCTGGGTGTCTAGTTTTCAAAAATGTATAGGTTTGCTAGGTTTCCCTAGGTGCCGGCAGGGCTAGGGTTCAAAATCTACAGCTAGTCACTTTGCCAAAAAAAGGGTCATTTTTCACTGCAAAACCACGTTGCATTTTGCGCCGTTTCCTGTCGCGGGCACTAGGCCGACCCGCACAAGTGAGGTACCATTTTTCTCGTAGGACTTTGGGGAACGCAGGGTGGGTGTAAATTTGTGGATCCACGCAGATTCCAGAACTTTCCATCACAGAAATGTGGGGAAAATTTGTTTTTTTTGTCAATTTTTTACGTTTGCAAGGGATTCTGGGTAACAGACCATGTTGGGAGGCAGTCAAGTCACCCCATCCTGGATTCCCCTGGGTATCTAGTTTTCAAAAATGTATAGGTTTGCTAGGTTTCCCTAGGTGCCGGCAGGGCTAGGGTTCAAAATCTACAGCTAGTCACTTTGCCAAAAAAAGGGTCATTTTTCACTGCAAAACCACATTGCGTTTTGCACCGTTTCATGTCGCGGGCACTAGGCCGACCCGCACAAGTGAGGTACCATTTTTCTCGTAGGACTTTGGGGAACGCGGGGTGGGTGGAAATTTGTGGATCCATGCAGATTCCAGAACTTTACATCACAGAAATGTGGGGAAAATGTGTTTTTTTTGTCAATTTTTTCCGTTTGCAAGGGATTCTGGGTAACAGACCATGGTGGGAGGCAGTCAAGTCACCCCATCCTGGATTTCCCTGGGTGTCTAGTTTTCAAAAATGTATAGGTTTGCTAGGTTTCCCTAGGTGCCGGCAGGGCTAGGGTTCAAAATCTACAGCTAGTCACTTTGCCAAAAAAAGGGTCATTTTTCACTGCAAAACCACGTTGCGTTTTGCACCATTTCATGTCGCGGGCACTAGGCCGACCCGCACAAGTGAGGTACCATTTTTCTCGTAGGACTTTGGGGAATGCGGGGTGGGTGGAAATATGTGGATCCACGCAGATTCCAGAACTTTCCATCACAGAAATGTGGGGAAAATGTGTTTTTTTTGTCAATTTTTTACGTTTGCAAGGGATTCTGGGTAACAGACCATGGTGGGAGGCAGTCAAGTCACCCCATCCTGGATTCCCCTGGGTGTCTAGTTTTAAAAAATGTATAGGTTTGCTAGGTTTCCCTAGGTGCCGGCAGGGCTAGGGTTCAAAATCTACAGCTAGTCACTTTGCCAAAAAAAGGGTCATTTTTCACTGCAAAACCACGTTGCGTTTTGCACCGTTTCATGTCGCGGGCACTAGGCCGACCCGCACAAGTGAGGTACCATTTTTCTCGTAGGACTTTGGGGAACGCGGGGTGGGTGGAAATTTGTGGATCCACGCAGATTTCAGAACTTTCCATCACAGAAATGTGAGGAAAATGTGTTTTTTTTGTCAATTTTTTATGTTTGCAAGGGATTCTGGGTAACAGACCATGTTGGGAGGCAGTCAAGTCACCCCATCCTGGATTCCCCTGGGTGTCTAGTTTTCAAACATGTATAGGTTTGCTAGGTTTCCCTAGGTGCCGGCAGGGCTAGGGTTCAAAAACTACAGCTAGACTCTTCGCAAATAAAGTGTAAATTTTCAGTGTGAAAATGTGGTGCGTTCACCCTAGGTTTTGAGCCACTTCCTGTCGTGGGCACTATGCCTACCCACACAAGTGAGGTACCATTTTTATCGGGAGACTTAGGGTAGTTCAGATTTGTAAAGCAACTGTTATTACCTATTGATTTTTGATGCATTTCTCCCTTCCAAATGAAAGACATTGTGTAAAAAAAAAAATCATTTTGAAAAATGACCAATAATTGTCATGCAAATATGAGTATTCCCAATTTCGAAAATGTACAAATATGCACTGTTTCTAAACTCTGTAATTTGTTCCCATTTCAGAAATACATAGGTGTCTTTCATACCGATTTTTCCATGTATACATTTTCCCACAATAATTGCTATATACCCGGAACAAAAAAAAAAAACATTACAAAATGCTGCGCAGTTTTCTACTCTGGGTTCGTTGGGCTCTTGGTGAACCTACAAGTCCTATATGTCCCCACAACCAGGAAGGTCCACCGGATGTAATGGTACATTGCTTTCAAAGAGATGTCATAATTTGAAGAAGTTACAGGTGAAAACGTTGACTCAAAATGCTGCTTTTTTCAACAAATTTTTAATTTTTCCTATATTTACCTGTAAGTTTCTATAAAGAAACCTTGATGGATCTACACAAATGACCCCTTGCTGAATTCAGAATTTTGTCTACTTTTCAAAAATGTATAGCTTTCCAGGATCCATTATTGTTTTTGTACCCATTTCTACTGTTAACTGGAAGGAGGTTGAAAGCACAAAAAATAGCAAAAATAGGGTATGTCCCAGAAAAATGCCAAAACTGTGTACAAAATGTTGGTTTTCTAACAAAATTCTGTCATTCCCTAAAAGCTGGAGAAATGGTGATTTCAGCCCCACAAACCCTTTTTTGATACCATTTGCAGAGAAAAACCCAGAAGCTTTCATTTGCAGTCCGTTTTTCCAATTTTTCACAAAAAAAACAATATTTTGCTGTATTTTGACTAATTTCTGGGAACCCTGTAGGAGAATCCACAAACCCTGGATACCTTTAGAATCCCCAAGATGTTGGAAGAAAAGGACGAAAATTTGGCATGGATACCTAATGTGGTCAAATAGTTACAGGGGCCTAAGCGCACACTACCCCAAATAGCCCAAAAAAGGCTTAGCACAGGAGGGGAAAAGGCCTAGCAGCGAAGGGGTTAAAGGCTTGCCACCTTGGTAAATGTTCGAGTGAGGCTCAATCTTTTGGGAAGGCTAAGAGCGAACATATATATATATATATATATATATATATATATATATATATATATATATTCACACACAAGACCTCCAGGCACAGGAGCCCCAGACCCTTAAGGGCAGCCTCACATCAATGGTCCCGGAGAGACCCATCTTACTGATACAACATCACAGACAACAGGTGAGGCTCAATACCGGAGTTAAGGATTTAATTGCAGGTACAGCAACGCATTTAAAACTCCGTCTCCTTACGCGTTTCAGCGACCTTTCGCCTTGCTCACAGGTTGGAGTATGTAAATCCCAAATGAAATCGTGCGCGCCTTTTCATTACAAAGTCACGTGACAGTTTAGTACACATCAAGTCCCATAATGCCTTTCTTTCAGCCTGTACTGCAGGGGATTTGATAACCACCATCTGCCTTCGAAATTGAAAGTTGACGTTTGTGCTGGCATTGTACATAGTGGGGTATTATCTTTACACTGTCAAATGCAATTAATGTCATGCTCAGTGCTCCGTACTTTCCGGTAACTGCAGCCAAAGCCTTTCCTCCAGCACGATCGAGGCGGGGGTCACCCACTTCGAATCCCTTCCAAAACCGCCGTAGATTTGCACCATTGGCTTGCCTAGGTTAGGCTCCCGGCGGTGAGTGGGTCGAGCTCCAGATTCAATATTCACACACAAGACCTCCAGGCACAGGAGCCCCAGACCCTTCAGGGCAGCCTCACATCAATGGTCCCGGAGAGACCCATCTTACTGATACAACATCACAGACAACAGGTGAGGCTCAATACCGGAGTTAAGGATTTAATTGCAGGTACAGCAACGCATTTAAAACTCCGTCTCCTTACGCGTTTCAGCGACCTTTCGCCTTGCTCACAGGTTGGAGTATGTAAATCCCAAATGAAATCGTGCGCGCCTTTTCATTACAAAGTCACGTGACAGTTTAGTACACATCAAGTCCCATAATGCCTTTCTTTCAGCCTGTACTGCAGGGGATTTGATAACCACCATCTGCCTTCGAAATTGAAAGTTGACGTTTGTGCTGGCATTGTACATAGTGGGGTATTATCTTTACACTGTCAAATGCAATTAATGTCATGCTCAGTGCTCCGTACTTTCCGGTAACTGCAGCCAAAGCCTTTCCTCCAACACGATCGAGGCGGGGGTCACCCACTTCGAATCCCTTCCAAAACCGCCGTAGATTTGCATATATATATATATACATAGATATATATATATATATTTCTAATTACTTATTGAATATGCTGAGGATGAGATGACTTAAACTCCTTGTGCCGCTTGGTTCTTAGCGGAAGATTTTTTAGGTAATTCTATGTACCGTTCTGATGAATGGGCGATAAGTAGACTGTAATCTCCCAGAGAAACATGCACTCTCCTAGCAGAGATATATGTATATTGATATCTACTGTTCTAATGGTAATTGGTAGGTTAAGGTGACTAAACGGCTACTGTTAAGAGCGGTCTTGTAACTGAAAGTCTAAATTGCCTGGTTACAATTCTGAAGTTCACATAGCCCAAAATCTTTCGTTCATTATCTATGACTCAGTGTAAGTCCAATACTTCTCTTCCCACTGAGGGGTGAGACGAAATAATGTAAATCCTCACAGAAACAATTAAATGGGACTTACTTGACAGTACACAGGAAATGAGAAGTAATTTCCTGGGATATGCTCTTCTTCTTTCTGTCAAAAACTAAACTCACCAGGTTTCAGACTTTCAGCTTTACTTGAAAATACCTGGTAACAAACTCAAATTTGAGATGACGAGGACTTTCTCTGAACATCAGGCAGAGCAGCGAAATCCAGATTCTATTCACCTGAAGGAATTTCTGACTAAACATTGCACGAAGCAGAGACGCTCCACACTCCCAAAATCCGACGATTGAAGTGCGCATAGAGCGCGCCTGCGAAATACTCTACTCGCCATCTACAGCCGTCATCTTGGAATTCCGCTGTAATCTGAAACAGAAACTCCTAGAATTCGATAGTAAAGACCTCCCAGAGGGCAAACAATGTTTCCAATGGAGTAAACTACCAAACACTCTCTTTCTATCTTGACCAGAGAGTAGATGTTTGACCCTAAATTGAGACACCAACTGGGCAGTCTGACATAGTGGGCCCTGCGTGGGTCCTGTATCCTGCCTGTAGTCCATAATTATTGGGCTGAACTGTTGTCTTGGTCCAGCGCACTTAATGAACACTGCTAGTGCTATTTGCTTCTAACTGCTATGTTTATACTTTGGGACTGATTATGATCTCGTTAGGAAAGCATTCCAACCGAATCGGTTCCGGAATGCAGCCTTGTAATGAGTGTGTAGTGGGAGATCATATCGAAGGCTTCTAAGACATCTAGTAGGATCAGAGCTGCAGTCTCTCCTTGGAAGAGTAGGGCTCAGATTTTGTCTGTAGCTGTGATGAGGACTGTCATGGTGCTGTGGTTGCTGCGGAATCTGTATTAGGAGGAGTCAAGTAGCAGGTTCCATTCCAGATACGAGGAGAGTTGTTGGTTGGTGTTTTTTTCAAATACTTTAGCCAGGAATGGGAACAGGGAGATCGGTCTGTAGTTGATGAGTTTGCTGGGGTCTGCCAATAGTTTCTTTAGTAGGGCGTTGACTTCTGCATGTTTCCAGTTCTTGGGGAAGGTGACCATTAGAATGAGTTGTTAAATAATGTAGTGAGCATTTGGCTGATTCTGAATTTGCCTAGGTTGAAGATGTGGTGAGGGCATGGGTCGGTTTGGGTCCCTGAGTGGACAGAGTTCAGGATGGAGGCAGTATTCTGTGGGGTGAGCTGGCTGCATTTGGATAGTTGGATGTCTGTGGTGGTAGCAGTGTTGTTTTGTTGCTTGAAGAAGTCAAGGGGTTGGGGCAGGGGTTTGAAGTTTCTGTAGATGTTGGCTATCTCGTCATGTAAGACGTTTGCAAGGTTGTCACAGAGTTCCTCTGAGGGGGTAGTATTGTTTGTTGCAGCTGAGGGGTTGGAGAATACTTTGACAATGTTGAAGAGTTCTTCGATTCAAAGCATGAGACTAAGGTCTTTTTCTTTGATTCTCTCAACTGACTGTGGTAGAGGTCTTCATTGTACCAGCTAGCCTGCTTGGTGGACCTTCTGTGTGTGTTGTTGCCGATGGGAGTATGTGAGGTTTTCCATGGATGGGGTGATGTTGTCATTTGTTGGGGTGCATTGGATGAATACCTTGTGTATGATGGCGTTCCCTCTGCCAGTCTTCTTTTAAAAAAAATGTTTTATTGGACCTCATATGCAGAAAAAAGGAATCAAAGTGACATATATTCACATACAAGAAGAAGAAAAAACGTATCTGATGGCCAAATTTTGCATTTTTACCCCTCCCTCCCCCCACCCACAGTGGATCACCACATAGGAGGAATAAAAAAAGAACACAAAATTGTTAGACAAAACTAACACTAACATGACAAACTTGGGAGTACCTACAATCATATATACAATTACTCCTTATTCAGCCATTTTGTTAAAGAATCCCAGATCTTTTCACCTTTGGCCCTTGCCCTACTCACCCTTATTCTAAACACAGATATCTCCCAATTTTATGTAAATAATAGTTTGCTAAACCAAACATGAATCGAGGGAGGATTTGGCCAAACAAAGCCGAAGCACCGCCATTGCTATATGCACCATTTTCCGGTCCGCTTCCTCCATTTCTTGATTGGAAATCCCTAGCATGATAACCTGGGGAGTCAATGATACTGCATATCCCAGTATGGATTATAACCGCTGCTCAATTTTGGCCAACAATTGAGAAAGACCAGAACAGGTGGCGAACATATGTGTGCTATCTGCAGCTTGCAACCCACACCGCGGGCAGCGTGTTCCCGACACCCCCCCCCCATCGTGGGATATGCGCTGGAGTAATATATAAGTTGCACCAAGTCTTAAACATTGTACCTGCAAATTGGCAGAGACAAAAGTGAGTCTTCGCACTCACCTTGCCCAGCTAGTAAACTCGTTTGCCATCTCTCAAAGTGCTTGGCCAAGTCATCGCCCATCTTCTCGTTAAGGAGTTTATATAGAGAGGGTGTTGTGGATTGGCCACCTTGAATTAGATATAATAGAGGGATTCGCTCCCGATTGATAAGTCTTTTGGCCACAAAATCCCTTATCTGTAAATATTTGAAAAAATATTCATTCTCTATCCCAAATCTCTCTTTGATGGCCTCAAAAGTAAGCATTTCGGCATTCAGTATGAAATCTCCTATGCACTGAATACCTTTCTCAGCCCAGATTTTAAAATATGGATCTTGAAAAATTGCCGGAAGTAAGATATTATTAGATAAAGGGGAACATAAATGAAGCCGCCTAATCCCAAACTTTTTCCTAGCAGCGGTCCAGACCCTCTAAGAACCAAGTAAACCCTTGAATTCGACCCTCTTAAAATAGCCAAAATCTATCTGGTGCAGAAGAAGTCCTCTAGCTTCGATCCCATAAATTAGATGATAGATTGAAATCTCGGAACATCCCGATATCCCCCCATTTATCAACTCTCCCATCTGTTTAAGCATGGTTTCCCAATAATAGATTTGAAAATTAGGGACAGACCAGCCTCCTCTGTCTCTCGATTGAGTCATATATCTAAGAGCCCTTCTTGGACGCCGTCCTGCCCAAAGAAACCATGAGGCTAGCTGATCTAACTTCTGGAACCAAACTTTGTGTATGTCTAGAGGAATTGTTCTAAAACAATAAAGAATTTTGGGCAGGAAGATAATTTTTAAAACATTATTTCTCCCAAGTAACGTTAGATATAAGTTGTTTATTCTTCGGGTGTCTGATTTAATTTTCTGAAGTAACGGTTTAATATTAATATCAACGATCTCATCAGATTTGGAGCTTATTTCTATACCTAAGTATCTGGCACTTGATACTATCCGCTGGTCGACCAGTGTAACCTTATCATTAACTACAATTTGAGTTTTACTATCATTCAGATGATAGCCAGATATCTTACCAAATTGCGATGTTAAAATTGTTATTTCTTCTAATTCCTGACGAGGAGCAGCTGTTGTAATGGCTAAGTCGTCTGCATGTCCCAAAATTTTAACGTCTTCCCCTCTAGCATGAATAGGTTGAATTGCTTGATTCTCCTGAATCTTCCTAATTAGTGGATCAATATAGATGGCAAATAATAAGGGGGAGCACGGACATCCTTGCCTCGTTCCACGCCTTATATTGATCTCCCCGGACTGTATCCCCATCAGAGCAATTTTAGCAATAGGATCTTTGTACTTACCTTGTATTGCTCTTAAAAATCCATCCCCAATTCCATAATATTTCAAGACAGCCCATAAAAAAGGTCAGGAGACCATATCAAATGTTTTTTCTGCATCTAAGAGAAATGAGGCCAAAGGGTCTCCTGTAACCTTGGTGTAATCAAACAATGTTATTACCCGTCGTATATGATCTATAGTTTCGCGACCCGGGACAAAACCATGTGTTGGGGAGATACAATTTTTTTGATAACTGACGCCAATCTATTTGCGAAGATCTTAGAATAGATCTTAATATCAATATTTATTAATGTGATCGGCTTTTATTCCCCTGAGTCAGTCGCCACTTTCCCTTTTTTTTTAAAATACAACGATCTTAGCATTCCGCCAAGACTCGGGGGGTGTGTCTCCTCTCGGAATAATGCAAAACATCTCAAGGATTGTTGGTGCCAACTGTGTCCGGAAGATCTTAAAAAATTCACCTGGGAGAAAATCAGGGCCAACAGCTGTGCCAGATGGTGATAAATCTAATGCCCGGATTATTTCTACCAGACTAATCGGGGCATCCAGAATATCCCGGTCTACAGAGGACAGTTGATCTAATCTAACCTCTTCAAGGTATCTCTTAATTTCACCCTGTAGACTACAACTATCCCTAATCTCTTCCTAATATAACTTCTGATAGAATTTCTGAAACGCAGAAAGAATTTCCCCTGGGTCAGTTACTAAGCCAATGTCTGGGTCTGAAATGCCTGGAATCAGATTTTGTGCTTCTTTTTCTCTAATCCACACAGCTAGAATATGACCCACCCTTTTGTTGCTTTCATAGAGCCTGGACCGCCAAGCTAGGTATCTACCCGCAGATTTAGCAAATGAAATCTCCGTTATAGCGGATTTCACAAATGAGATCCCAGTTTGAGCCATTTCAGTGTCCCCCCCCCCCCCCCCCCCCCCCCCCTCTGATAAAACCTTCACTAAATGATTCTCAGCTTTGGCCAGTGTTTCATACAGTTCCTTGGTCTTATTTCTCTCTTTTTTTCTGCAATTCCCACCCAAACTGTGTAGTCTCGCCCCTAATTCCAGCTTTCATGGTATCCCACACATTTTGAATACCCGTACTTCCCCCATTTTCAATAAGGAACCTAGTGATCCACCAGGCCATATGTTCAATATAGGTATTGCCGCTTAAAAGCGCCCTGTTAAAGGGCCAGCTAGTTACTTGTTTCTGGTACATAATGTTTACTTCCAAAACCAGAGGATTATGGTCTCGAGTCAGCAGTTTGTTTAAGAAATAACATGTAAACGCAGTGTCGTGTGCAAAAGCAGAAAGATGGCTTTCTAACATCTAACGTGGTTATGCTAACTTAACAATGTATGTACGTATTCAGGGAGAACTCACTACACGCCCCCTTGATCGAAGCACTATTTAATAGGCAAGAAAAGAGAGAACGCAGAGTTCAGTTTCGTCAGAGCAGAACAAGGCGTAACCAATGCAAAGTTTCAGAATGTGCTAAAGTCTGAAACGACAAAAAATAAACAGGGGTTTCTGTAAAAAAAATGCAAGTAAAAAAAACTCAAAACAACCATCAGGAAGAGAAAAATGGAGAAAGAAAAAATAAATGCTGCGCCAGGTCGCTGTCCAGTAGCACAGGCGCAAAGGACGATAGTGCAGTCAATCCATGAATGTATAGGCAGCATACGTGGCAACTGCTTCCAACAAAAAATCGTTTGCAGGGCCACTGAAAGTCTCAGCCATCCAATCCATCAAAGAAAAGGAACATACGTGTTCTTCAACCATCGGAGCCTCTAGCACAATCAGAGGGCAACCGGAATGATCCTCCAAGTAGCTCATAGCCAAGAAGTCGTAGGCAGCCGTTGAGATGTCCCAATTACCCAGGATACCATGCGCCGCACCACAGGCCATAATCCGGACACCAGAACAGGCCAACTCGTGAGACACTAAGGGCCTCATCAGTCGATCGAAATCCGGCACCGGAGACAACAGGTTGGTCAAGCACAAATCCAGAGGCCATTCAAAGGGACAATCCAGGCAGTGAAATACAGGTTGCACGCAGGTGAAGTAGGAATACCTGAAGGATAATCCATATGCCAGGCTTAAAGTCGCCAATGGCAGAGTTCCATAAAAGTCAAGCATCCTATCACGAAGAAGATGCAGATGGGACAGGTGCTCGTGTGGCACAGAAAGAGCAGCCATTCCGCAGTATGAAAAGTAAAAGCAGCACACCTGCCACCAGCGCCAGAAGCAGCGGAACACCTCCAAAGATGCTCGAGAAAATGGAATGAAAAAATGCCGGAATCACACCAAAAATAGTTTGGAAAGAGGTCACGAGGCCTGAGCCTACAAGTTTAAAAAAATGAGCCAGGCCGGTCGTGGACGAGGCATTTCAAAATAGTTTGGATCAAAGTGCCGAAATGTAGGGGGAGGTCAGTATTCAAAAGCGCCTGTACCTCAGTGCGCGTATTAGCAACGTGAAGGACAAATGTTTCACGAGAGGAAGTTAATGGCACCTCTTTTTGGGACAATAGAGCTCTTATTCTGCTCAACTTGTTGAACTCTGCTTTCAAGGTTGGAATCGAATGCCAGATGGAAACATCCAGCCTCCCATGCGGGGGTGGAAAGAGAACATTATTGCAGCAGACAACTTTCTGCGATACAGTGACTATGTATGGGATTCCCACTAACATCCCGCAGCAAGCTTCATTATTCAAAATTAAATAACTACCGTTCGCAAGCAGCGTGAAAGAAGGCGTAATCACAGGCACTGGGACACCTCGTAGGACGCAGGCCAAATTCGGGGCTTGTACATTGCATGCGCCGTGTAATTGAATGTGCCTACATACCAAGGAATGGTCTGGTGTCGTGGTACATTCCTCGCCTTTCAAATAAACCTCAGTTCCGTCCCTAGTATATCTATACGTAAAGGGGAGGGACCAAACCTCATGTATGAAAGCGGTGCCCAGCGGTTCATATCTACCCAAAGCATAATGTTTCATACAAGACGTAAACTTAAAAAGTGCGAAAGGGAGAGTTATCAATCCGTGTACTAACCACGTAGCCGAATTGATCTCCGCTACAGAGAAAGGCAACGGTTCTAATTTTTCAATATGTAACAAAGAATATGTAGCATCTTTCATGGACATAAACCGTTGCTTGTCAGTAAGGTTAAAAGGAAGGAATAACGATGTAGTGTTCAGATAGTCCCAAGGGACTCTCCCTGCCTTTAACGTCTACAACGTCCATGCAAACTGCATAACAGAACGCAACTGGTTTTGACCATGATATAACACAGACATATCATCATGCACAATATCAACAACAGAAGAAACAATATTATCTAATGTATAAATCCTAGAAGAGAGAGTGCTAATGCTATTATCTATAACGGCTAAAACCTTCTCCATGTTTGCTTGGTCAATAGCTCTCAATCTGGAAGCCGCCTCAATCTGCGACAACTTCCAGACTTCGTTGTAAATAGCATACGCCCACCTTTTGGTTCTGCCACCCACAGGACCTTTAACAAAATCATTCAAATCTATTTTGTCATGTAATTGTGATAAATGAACTTTGACAGACGCCAAGGTGGAATGTCGCAGCCAAGATTGACATAACTTGCCCACAGAGTATGTAGTTACAGTATGTGACGACTCAAACCGAGGGTCTACGCGTTCCTGAGTATACCCCGGTTTCAGTCCCAGAAAACGACGTTGACAGGTGTCTGAACTGCTTTGCCAAACTAACCAACCCTCACTATTAAATTTCGAAATATTGAAAGATGTATTTGAAACCAAGGATTGCAAAGCAGTAAAGGACAGATCTGTGTGGTTATCCCAATTGGGGTAAGCGCCTAAATCCGGCACAGAAGGTGACTTTAATTGTTTAGAAGTAGCCAATCCAAAACAGGTGGTTTGGAAGATGGATGAATTTAAAAATAGAATATGATTTGGTATAAGACAGGCACGATGTAAAGCCTCTGTACCCTGAACCTGCCACGGTTTGGAGCCCCAAACCGACTTTAGATCAATAGTAGCCTTCCATAGATCATAACCTTTGATTGACAACTCGTCCATAAAGGACTTGGAATAAAGCAACTTTGTGTGTGTCAGTCGAACCTTTGCGGCAGACTCAGGCAGCACCTTAAAATAAAACGCTGCCGGGTTGGAAACACTGAAATCGGTAAAATAAGAATACTTATTAACTAGGGTTTGTGAACTTCCGAATGCGGTAGTAGGACAGTGTTCCCATTGGGTAAAATTTACAAAATTTCTAAATGTATTTGCTTTATGCAGGAAGTGATTGCCATAATGTTGAAAACAATACTGTTCCGCATAATTAGCCGCATTTTCATATAAATCTTCAGCATCAAAAGCGGCATAATATTTCAAATCAGAAAACAGTGATTCAATGGCGTGTACATCCCAATCATCAGAACGTATGTTCTGCCTAACCACATCACCCATAGAAACACGAAATACATTAGGTACAATAATGACCTCTGTAGGCCCATGAATTTGGAATTTAACAGCATCCCATGCGATTCCATCCAAGACGGGCCAGGCCGTAATATTCACAAAAGTCTGGTCCCTTTTCATGATGTGGGACGAGGAGTGGGGGGCCAAAGTTCCATTGATAAGTCTAATTGTTGATCTCTCTCTCAGATAGTGGCCATCCACAAGACGGAAAAAAACTATTACGAATCCAATGGACATAAACAAAAAAACACTGAACAGCAACAGCCAGATGTATGTCCAAGGGGCAATCAAAAAATGTCTCTTAAACCAGCTGAAAAAAACAGCAATGTTCGATGGGGGGCTTGAGGGCAATGAGTTAGTGTCAAAGGAGAAACGGGACTGGCCAAGTGCTGTAGATTGTAAAACAGGCGAGGGACCACGTGTAGGATAAGCATATTCAGTCTCTTCGGGTAAACCACCAGCCGATGGTATCAACAAGGGATCAGTAACTGATTGCATCTCGATGGCAACATCAGGCAAGGTGTTAGAAGCAAGAGTCAACATTGAATTTCTTTGCATCGTCTGGCATGAAACTGCTGGAGTCATACTAAGAAGTATCGGCCACTCGCTGAAATTTGACATTGTCAATAGAGATGTACCTGTTTTCTTTGCGACCAGGAAGTGGAGGTAAAATGACTGTTCTTGTACCCTGCACTCCAAGCACTGGAACTGGTGCACGATAAGAGGGGCCGAACTCCTTCCTGTTCTCCACCTTCTCACGGACCAGGTCTCCAACCCGGGGTAGCCAGCCGACTACCGGAATCTGAACTTCAGCTTCAGATGTGGAGGGCAAGTGTTCCTTCGATAGAATGTCTCTGGCTTCTTGTAGAGTCTGCAAAACAGCACAGTGATCATCTACGTCAAAGGGTGCGGTCGACGCCGCCATGTCTAGACCATCAAGGTCTGGTACAAACATTCTGATTCCGAAGAGCATCATGTACGGGGTCCGCCCACCCAGAGACCTTCTAGGGAGATTATTAAGTGCACGTTGGACGTTATACAAATGGGCTAGCCAGTTCCGGCCTGTGCCTAAAACACGTGCTGTCAATGATTGCTTTAAGTCACGGTTCATTCGCTCCACCACACTATTACCCTCAGGTCGGTAGGGGGACGAAAATTTGACTAGGACCCCCAAATTTCTCATAGCCTCCTTGTAAGCCTTAGAGGCGAACGCAGGGCCCTGATCAGAATGGAAGGTACCACACGCAAAAGTTCCCACAAAGACACGCAAATCCCTGATGACAGTCCGCGAGTCAGCACTCCTTTGTGGCCATACCCATAGAAAACGTGTGCACGAATCCACTGCAACCAAGACGTACTTGTACGCAGTATCAGAAGAAAAAGGACCGCAGTGATCCAAATAAACACAACCAAATGGTTTATTGGATATGTACAACTGTGTTTGTGGTGGGCGCGCAACAGTAGAAGGTTTAATCTGTTGGCAAATGTCACAATCAAGAACATAAGCGCGCGCTTGTTTATATAAACCAAACCACCAGTAACGTTGTTGTAGCAGAGATATTGTAGCTGACACACTGGCGTGGGCAGACGCCAACCCCTCGTGCGCAGCCAGGATCAGTGCTGGTCTGCAGTCCGCGTTGGGAATAATTCTGTCACCAACGTCGTTAATCCTCACCAATGGGACATTATCAGGACTTAAATGATAAATGTAACGAGAAGGAAAACCCTTCGGGTAATCACCTCCCTTCTCTGTAGCAGCAATAGCTGCCAAGATGTCATCATCAATCTTACTTTTTGATCTGGTAACTGCTGCCACTAAGTATGTAGCCACTGCTGTTTTTGCTGCCTCGTCAGCCAAGCTGTTGCCGACAGCATGGACACCAAGTCGCTGGTGACCAAGAGTGTGAATAACATTCACGAGAGGGAGACGTTCTTTAAAGTCTGCCACTCGAACCCAAAGCGTTTTATGCTTAATTGTGCTACCTTTCGTGTCTCGATAATCATTCTGAGACCAGAAATGTAAATTGTCATTGTAGGACTGGACACAGTAGAAGGAGTCACTCACTATAAGAGTAGTGACTCGGGGATCAGCAAACTCCAGTGCAAGCACTAGAGCCCGAAGCTCCGCCAATTGCGCGGTACAATCACCCAATGACTGCGTATGCACTGCATCAGATTGGAATTCACCATTTACGAAAGTACCTACGACAATTGCGCAAGCCGCTGAGTAAGCGTGCTTCGATCCAATCGCGGGCTGCGCAGACCCGTCAGTGTATATGACACAATGGTATTCTTCGAGCGGGCGCAAAGACAGAGGTGCCGGATGAACAAATTCATACTGCAAGAACTCTTGAGTCTGTAATGTGGCATCAAAGATGTAGGTGACGTCTGGCGACGTCAGTGTTGTGGCCCATTGTATCCACCGAGGATGCAAAGCTTTAGAATTTGGTACACTTGCCTTTGTCACTGCTTCTAAGGCAGGATAGGGTGTTACAACCAGAATCTGTTTCCCATGTGACAGGGCGCGTTCTTTAAGGATCGCCATCTGTACAGCAGTCAGAACTTTTTCGACCGCGGAAAAACGCAATTCAGCAGAGGTGTACAAGTGGGATTTGTACGCAATGGGGACTGTATCGCCCTCATTAAACGTCAAATACGTGAAACCCACGGCGCCTGGCACTATTCTTATTACCAGGTTAGTGCGGTTATCACGTGTCAGCAAATATTGTGAAGCAAGAAGGTCAGCCTGTAAAGACTGTAAAATATTTGAATGTTCCAGCTGCCAGCTAGACTTCGAAAATGTGGGTTGTACCAAGGCGTAAAGCGGCTTGATACACTGGGCATAATCAGGAATGTACGTACGGCCGAAATTCAGAAAGCCCAGCAAAGATTGTAATTTCTTTAGTGTCGTTGGCGCACTCAAGCATGCGCACTTCTCCAGAAAGTGGGGAGCTAATCCCTTTCCTTCATTATTGAGCTCGTAGCCCAAAAACAACACCGTATATTCCGCGATGTGAGACTTCGCAAAATTGAATTTGTAGCCATAGTCAGCAAAACTCACTACAATATTGTCGACTCGAGACAGATGCGGCAACAGCTCATCATCCGTGAGGTAGATATCGTCAACATAGGAGTATGCCTCCGGGTCTATTCTTTCTAAGAGAGAAACCACGCGAGCGGAAAAGACGCCAGGGCTATTTTTGTAGCCCATGGCTAATCTCGTAAACTGTTTTTGTTTGCCGCCCGATGTAAACGCTGTCCACTGGCTACTCAGTGTGGACAGGTTATGGCTAAAAAAGCCATTGGAAATGTCAAGTGTCGTTTTAAACCTCTTACGCACGAGACTGTCGACTAGAGCCGAGCTATGTGTATTTTGTACCGCGCAGGTCCGGCAATGGGAGTTTAGGTGCCGGTAATCCAAAACTAAACGGTACGAGCCGTCAGGCTTCGTTTCAGTGAATAAAGGGTTATTCATAGGGGACACACAAGTTTCAATAACACCCTGATATTCCAATTGTTCAAGGATCGCCGCGACGTGGGGTCTAGCTTCACGACGCATGGGATACTGGGGCTGTGGCTGGGGCATAGACCGCAATGGAATCTCATGGCAGGGGGACAACCAGTCCCAACCCACCTGAGTACGATACACCGCTGGCGCAAGCGCCAGCGCCCACTCCCCAGCGTACATTTCAGCCTGGTCCTTAGGCACTGTGTGCGCAAAGGACGGGAGGATTTTCTCCTCCCCTTTAGGAGCTTCCAAAATGAAGGCTGGGGGCCAATCTGCCTCCGCTAGGAGGATATCATAGGTGGTGGTCAGATTATCCCAAAAAATCCCTTTTATAGTACGTTGTATGTCACCCTCAATTAATAAGACTATTTCATAAAGTCTGTCAGGGGGAGCCACTCTGGTGTCAGCTGTTTCAACAGTAACCAATACATCAGTTGCTGTCACCGCCAGAAATGGACGCAGAGCTTGACGGACTATGGTAATTTCCGCCGCGCTGTCCAGTAGCGTCAGCGCCCATGTCCGGTTCCGAAGCTGTGTCCGCACTATCTGAGGCATACCTTGCCGTCAGAGCCGCCACTTTCTTCTTCTGAAACGGGGGCCTTTGTCGAGCAAATTCGTCCTGCTTGCCTTTACCCTCAGTCTGTCGGGGTTGGTCACGCTGTTGTGGAGCACCCCGACCTTTGCCACCGCCTCCGCCACCGGACTGTGTAGCCGATGTTTCCTGTAAAGAACGAGGAGAACGCGGTTCAGAAACCTGAAATCTATCAGGAGACTTAATAGTAGCACGATCTCGCAGATCATAAGTGCGTTCACTACTTGACTGTACGGGAGAGGCAGGCCGAGAGCCCTGTTTCTGCTGCTGCTTTCCCTGTTGTTTAGACCGCCAATTTTGTTTTGGAAAAGTTGGCCGGCCATCCTTACCAGAAGTTTCTGCCTTACCCTGCTGCTTAAAATCGGGATTTTTGATCACAGGCTTAACTCCTAAAGAGCTACGACCCAAATCTCTATAAGCTTCAGAGATTATTTTTGCAAATTCCTGCGGTTTGTCCTCTTCAGCAACTTTCTTCAGTTCATTACGAACCTGAAAGTGCAACGCATCACCCTTAAGGTTTCCCATTATCATGGTAGCCACCAGGCCAAAATCTCCGAGGAGCCGCATCCCTAATTCTATCGCAGACTCCGCTCCATGGTCCTCTTGAACACGTTTAATAACGGAGGGCAGCTGTAACATAGACGGAGTGCCAAAGCACTGCGTGTACGTCGCAGCAAAAACCTTACCCCAGGAAACACAATCATCCATATGGGGAACTAAGTCTTTAGGCAAACTAATGGTGAGGATCCTGTGTTTCTCCACAGGAGTTGTATGCGGATAAACCGCCTCTATTTGGTCAAATTTTTCAGCAAGCCAAAAGGGATAATCATCCCTCGTGAGGGGGCGCTTGCCCATAACAGAATTAACCATAACAGGACTAATGACCACCGCGTGACGATCACTAGGTTGTCCCGCACTAACAGGCGCCCCCGCCTGTACAGTGCGCGACACATACTGCACCAACGCCCTATATACTGTTATAAGGGCAGTGTGTAGTACACGCAATTCAGCCACCGTCACCGTGAGGTAACGGGGATGAGGCGTAAATCCGGCTAGTACCGGCCAAGTGGCCCCCGCAATTGATAAAGGGCCCATTCTCGGTGGTATAACCACATGGGGGAGGGCGCCATTAAACCAAATCTGATGTTGCCAAGCAGATATTGGTATCTCCTGTGTCCTATACGGTGCATAGTTAGCAGGCACGGCAGTAGCAGTGTAAGAATGAAAGGTATCGTCATCCCCACTGACTGCCGGAATCGTCACCCAAGAATAGAATAACTCAAACGGGTGAGCCGCATCGGCTCCCACCACAAAGATGACGTCCATGCCCGCGTCCGGCACCCCATACTGCGTCAAATGACGTTTCAGTGCCGCGCGGCTATGCGCCGCAATATCTACCGACATTAGGACAAGCTACACTTCAAGTATTCAGTAGCACAAGGGTTCAATAACCTTTTTAATGATCAAGCTTGAAGGAACCTATATCAATAGAACTAGGTAGGTTTAAATCCGTCAGACTTGTTATCCGGAAACAAGAATGAGGGTGCTGTGGACTAAATGTAAGCACTACTAAGGCGTTTCAACTCATAGACCAAACGTTAGGTGCGCCATGTTGCAGGGATTCTGCTTATACACAGAACTATGCGTAGAACCCCAGGACCTCAGTGAATTGTGGTGTACCAGAAACTCACCTCAGAACCCAGAACCCAGTATCCGGCTAGCATAAGTGTCCCATTCGTTATCCGAGATTTAGCTCAGAGATCCCAATGAAAAGACAACCCAGAACAAGCTACTTAGTGTACTCTCAGGAATGGTGGGAATCGGAAATACCTGTTCGTATATTATTCTCACATCAGTCCACAACAATAATCAACAGAGACACGGTGTAAATAAAAAGAGTTTATTTTTATAGACCACGTGTCCTAAGATGCAGTACTTTGGCTAATACAAGCAGACAAATGATTAATATCAAAACCAGCAACATAGTTACAATACCATAGAATATAAAAGGGGTGATCATATTATAATGACAGTGGATACTACCACCTTCCCTTTACTAAGAAGCTAATATTATTATTATGCTAATAGAAGGTCTCTTAGGCTTGAATAGGGGACCCCATACCTCAAAGATCAGCTTAGTGAAATCACATCACAGGAGCATCAGGAGTCTTCTCGCAGGAAGGCTCGTCTTCGGTCTGAATAATAAACATGATGTCTGTGATATTAAAAGCACCAACTTTCAGGTATTTGCAGCTGCGCGTGTGTTATGGCTAAATAGTGGGTCGATCAACCTAGAGTGGAAAACATGCATTGTGTAATAATCCAGACTGTTTGTCACACCATGTACAGACCAAGGTCGCTGCGCAGAGCTTGGGATGGTAACAACAGATTGCTCTCGTGTGAAGCAAGTCTCGAGTCAGCAGTTTGTTTAAGAAGTAACATGTAAACGCAGTGTCGTGTGCAAAAGCAGAAAGATGGCTTTCTAACATCTAACGTGGTTATGCTAACTTAACAATGTATGTACGTATTCAGGGAGAACTCACTACAATGTGACCTATGCGGAGCTGAAAAATAGGTGAATCCTGGATCATTCCCTTCAGCTACTGCCCATATATCTACCAGCCCATGCAACTCTTTCAATTGACTAAGAGATCTAAACACTTTCGGTTTCCGCCCTTGATACAATATTTCTGGATGATTGGATATCGCACAGCCCAAATCAATGTTAAAGTCGCCACAAAGTATGATCGGGGCTGGCCAACCGACCAGTTCTAAACCAAGCCAATTATACATTTCGGGATCATCTAATACTGGCCCGTAGACAGAGCATAATGTAAACATGCGGCTATCAATATTACAGTGCGTCATTGCCTACCTCCCATATTTGTCAGAGACAGAGCGAGTAAAGTTTGCCAAACCTCGCCGTGCAATTATAGCCACACCCTTGTCTTAACCTCCTGTTTGGTCCACAAAATTAATTGAAACCTGTCTAACTCCATAATTTTACTTCTAGTGGCTTCTACATGTGTTTCCTAGAGGCAGATGATATTTGCCCTCAAGATTCGAATATCTTCCCTTATCCTACGGCGTTTGGCAGGGTCATTTAGTCCGCAAATATTGACAGAGGCTATCCTAATACACCCCGTTGAATATGTTGAACAGATCAGAGTATAATGTAACCCTGAGCATCATAAAAAGAGAAAAAAATAACATATCCCAATAAGCATATACCTATACCCCCAAATGTCCCAAGTAGGATCCACCTTCCTAGGCCCTCCCCACCCCCCCCCCACATCCCTTACTAGGGCAAAAAAGGTAATCAGACCCTTGTGATGCCTCCTGAGTTAATGTGCGCCCCATGTCACGTCCCATCCCGCCGCAAAAGAACCAAACCCCAATCAGTAATAAAAGAGTAGGCCAGCCCCGCCTAAATCCTCAAAAATCACGATTCAAGATTCACAATAGCCAAAACAAGCAACACTATTTACACATTTCCCATAAAAAAAAACCAACCTTTGACTCTACCTGGCACCCCCTTAGAGCTAAAAAAAAGAAAGAAAAAAAAAAGGGAGGGGGAAGAAAAGGGGAAAAAAGGAAGCCCTGAGAGTCACAAGCTCAGTCAGCCATCAGATAACTCCTGAATCTCAAAAGTGAATACCCTAACCCGCCCCTGATAGATAACTTTCAACCAGGCAGGGTTCATCAAATACACTTCGCATCCAAGTTTTTGGAAGGGGCTGATCAGCTGCCACAGGCGCCACCTCCTTTCCACGGTAGTGTGGCAGACGTCAGGCCGGATGAAAAAAGTATGCCCCTCTGCTGATTTTTGGGCGTCTGGTCTGGCCTTTTCAAATATTGCTTACCGCAATAAAAAGTTCCCGAAGAATATTAAGATTGCTCTGGGCTTTGGGTTGGGCCCAGGATTCCTTTTTACCATTAGGGGGAATCTGGGTACACGCTGGATCTCTGTTTCCCAGTTCCAATGAGATAATTCTGGGAAGGCGATTTAAAGAGCTTTAACACAAAGTCACATATGTCGCCGCCCTCGGCCTTTTCTTCGATGCCCAGCAAGCGTAGATTGTTCCTTCGCTGCCTATTATCGGATTCTTCCAATTTCCAGAGGATATCCAGCACTCTTGTATCATTCGCAGATATTTTTTGTTCAGTGTTTTCCAAGCCGGCCTCGAATTCCACTAGGCGCTCTTCTAGGTTCTTGCTACCACCTCTGAGCAAGCTTTAGTTGTCTTGTGAATAGTGCCCTGGATTTTTTTGGTCGCCAGTTGTGCCCTTTTGTGCTCCTGCCGAGCCTCACTTTGCATGGCCTTAAGGGTCGCATATATTAAGCTGATTGAGGGAGCAGGCTCCGCCTTTTACCCGAAACACTAAGATTTTCTTCCTGATACCCGGGCCCAGGCCCCCCTCTGACTCCAAATTGGTGGTAGAATAGTCCCATTGAAGATGTTTATTGGTATCAGAGTGAGAGCTTTCATTAGGCCTGGGCTAAAATTCTGTTCCGCTCGCGGAAATTGCGATAATTTTACATTTTCCCGTTCCGCGGAGAGCGCGAAAATGTAAAAATTTCCGCAATCCGCATTTTAGCGGAAATTTTTTCCTTGCTCGCGCTGTAAAATAATACGTTCTCGCGTGCGAGCGATCGCCTTACCTGAATCCCCGCGTTCGCCGACAAGTTTTCCCGATCCGGTCGCGTTCTCCACAAGATGTTGGATTGTTGGTAGCCATTTGCGCTTTAACGCGACAGTTCGCGCCCGTAGTAACGTCATTTGTCACGCAATCACATCTTTCTTCTCGCGATCATGCACCGCGAGACAAGTGAAAACAAGATGGCCGTGCCCGCGAGCAACCGAATGGGTAAGTTGGCGAGCCGCGACCACGCAGAAAATACCGCGAACGGGCGGGAAAAAAACTTCCGCATCTTCGCGATATTTCCGCGTGTTTGCAGAGATTTGTAACATTTTCGCGATAATTTGCGAAAGTGAATTTCGCAAATTCCGCCCACCCCTAGCTTTCATGCCAGGAGCCCACATGTTTTTATTTTCTAGGTCGGTTAGTGGCCCTCCTTAGTGTATCTTATAAACAACGGGGTGAGCCTGTGTCCCTCAGAACCTGGGTATAAATGATATAAAGCACTATCCCTCGCTGTTGAATGTATTCGTCAGAAACATCGAATTCAATATGCATTTGATTCTGCCTAGAGGCTCCAACAATTAGCCCCCCGATTGGTTACATGTATTAACCATGGTAATTTTTTTTAAAATTTAGTTTAGGAGTATTACCTGCTTTCGTTACCACGATGGAAGCCAAAGTTAGTTTAATTTTTTGATATACTGTGCGGCTTCCTTTGAGCAATTTGCTTATCTGTTCATGGCATTATTTGCTTCTGGATCGGGCTGCCCATATACCATGCATTTAACGTTTGCGATTCAATTTACAAGAGGTCATTCGTGTCTTGTAATCCCCTGAACTGTTTGTGGAGCTTTTCCGTATTATTTGTGGTGGTTGGATGATTAGTAAATCTATATCTCAAGCCACTACCCTAGGTTTACTTTATTTAAATTTAATTTTCAGAAATTCCATTGGATGACTGATTCGGCTCTACAATGTGTGAATATTAGGCCGTCTTAGACTAACTGCTAGGTGAGTTATGGCCATCTCCATTACCACATTTTGGTAGTAGTCGGAACACATGAATTTTAGTATCAAAGATTATTTTTGACACGCACTTTACTTGCTCCTGCAGGTTGCCATTGTCAATTTTAAGTCCTGATGAAGACCCGCATGACGATTTAAGATCGCATATATAGGGTTGAAACGTCGACAGTACCTAGGTCCAGTTCAAGACCCGGTTTCATAAAGAACTTGAGTTATCCTTGGAAACTGTGTCATTGTGTTTCTCTCTAATACTGGCCCGTTTTTACTTTGTATATAGAATTTTTGTATTCACTTTGTATATATTATGCACTAACTGTGTCACTTATGTCACTATGTCACTGATTCACGAATTCACTTTAATGTTTACAACTTTGGTAGCCTTGCTTCGCTAAAAAGAATTATATGGGTGTCAATATAAATGATGCAATTTATATATAAAGAATATTCTGCCACCCAGCAAATCTGATTTCATCGTGATTTGTGTATTGTCACTGTTTATTTTTTCATGTGGTCCTCTTAAATATAATTTCCTTTCTGATTAATTTCTTGTTGATTGATATATCTAGCTTCTTTTGATTCAATCGTAAAACAAAGTAATTGCTTGGTCATACCCGACAGAACCATTGTACTTTATATCACTCCTTAGTGTAACGGCAGTCGTAGGGGGGCTATCGCTACCACCCCGAGGCATCGACATCCGTATTATCGGAGTCACTAACATTTAGATCCGACTCTTCTGCCAGCGAAAAAAAGTTTTCCCTGTCTGGAGTACCTGGCACCGCATCTCCCAGCTCCTGAAAGTCCCCAACACCCTCGGTGAGAATAGTCATTACACCTGCCACCCCCTCCTGTTCTCTCCTGATAAGTACTCCTTTTATACCCACTGTTTGGACATCTGGGGTGTCGTGCATACTGTAAACCTCCCTAGTAGAGAGAGGGTCCTGTGTAACCAACCCCTCTGCAGCCGCTACACTGTTACAGGCTTTGTTAATAACAGTAGCAGAACCAACTACAGTCCCGGTGCCTATACATGTGCTAGGGATTTTCTCCAACAATGGATTGGGTTGTTTAGATGGTTTCCTGCTTACCGGTTTGCCTGAAAACAACCCTGGAACAGAAGGGGTCTTTTCCAAGCCCCACCTTCTGGAAGATGCCATTCCATATCGGGAGTCTATTTCCTGCTCCCCGCCTTCTCCGCGTTATCCTCGATGGGGGTGTGAGCTGCCTCGTAATCCTTTATAGCAGGCAGCTTTTTGGGCATCACAGCCCCCTTCATGCCAGTAGCACCCTCCTTTGGTGCCACGCTCGCACTCGCGTTCTCCCCCAGCAACTTTCCGGCCAGCCACGTCCGCCAGATAACCAGATACGTTTGGCTGCGTGTAAGTGGAGTGTTCAGGGTTTCAACAAGTTAGAAGGAGGATTGGTGCTAACTGATGATAAAAACTGATACAAACTTTCGATAATTGGAGGCCCATGTTTCCAGATAAATACATGTTCAGGGTCTCAAATGTTAGAAGAAGGATGTGTGCTAACTGATGATAAAAACTTTTGATAATTGAAGGCCAGGTTAGTCATGATACATCATGGATCAGTGCACACGTACTATTCTGATCAACAATATTTTGAACAAAGATGGGTAATTATTATGTATAGGTGAATATAAGTTGGAAACTGTATAGGATTGTGGATTTAAAAGAATTTCATATAGGCAGGCTGCCTTTTGTTTGATATAAGTACATGTTGAATGAGTCAATGATAGTGGGGTATAACTTATCAGATGAATATAGACTGTTCCATAGGAAGGTTGTAATGAATAAGTTATCAAAACATTTTGGTATGTTGTTGAATATAATTTGCAAGTACATTTCTGATGTGCCAAAGATAGTGGGGCATACCTTTACAGATGAGTAAAGACTGTTCTATAGGCAGGTGGTAATGAACATGTTTTCTAAACATTTTGGTACTTTGTTTTAATTAGTATGTGCAATCTTAAATTGAAATGGGTTTTTATTGTTTGCTTTCTTTTTGCAGCCCTGATGATGTCCCATGGGGGACGAAATGCGTAGGCTGGCTGTATTGAAATATTTCGACAACCAAATTCGTAAGATAGCAGGCAAATGCTATGGGACTATGAAAACCCTACGAAAGATCCTTGACCTCTTGCCATCAAATGCAAGGAAAACCATAGTTCACGCCGTGGTTACCTCGCAAATGGATTACGGCAATGTATTATACTTAGGAGCTTCCAAAAAAGAGTTGTCCAAATTACAAACGGTACAGAATGCGGCTGCTCACCTGGTATTAAGCCTCCCGAGAAGAGCCTCTGCTAAGAAAGCTCTGGACAAATTACATTGACTACCAATAGGAAAATGAATCTTTTCAAGGCAATGTGTCACTGCCACCGCATTTTATTAAGGAAAGGCCCACGGTACCTGCAACCACTGTTAACACAGTATACACCAGGCCGGGTTTTAAGATCACAGGGCAGGGCACTGGTGACAGTACCCAGAATTTTTAAGGCCAAGATGGGCACACGCTCCTTTACATACCTTGCGGCAAAAGCTTGGAACTCACTACCAATGGATCTAAGAACAGAACAATGCGAATCTAGATTTCGCAAACTACTGAAGACCTGGCTGTTCTCAACCAGTGACTAAAACATGGTCTACGGGTCAAGTATGTAAATGTCGCCTATATCCTCTACGAAGAACCGTTTGAGCGCGGTGACACACCGATGGTGTAACCATGCGCTCTACAAATGGCAAACTAAACTAAACATTGATTGATGTGTGTTTTGAAGAGTTTGGAACAAGTGTCAATACAGACAAGTGGACAAGGAAGCTTGCATTGGAATTTTGATCATTTATGGACTTCAATAATCAATTGTGGATGAACTCATAATAATTGTACACTCCTTCTGTGTGGATTTAATCTTTTGTTAGATGACCTCTGGGCGGTGGATCATCAGAAGTGAGCGGTTTCTTTGAATATCTAGCCAATAAGTGATACACCTAGAATACTCACCTGTGCACATGAGTTCTGTGACCCTCACCGCTTTTTAACGTTGGTTTGATTAATTAAGAATTGAATTGATCATTTGAAACTATTGGGGGGGGGGTTGTGAGAGCTGACTTCCTTACACCTTAACAATTTCACTAAACTGTGGCTTGCGCTAACTTATGTTGTGTTTACAATGTCACTCTTCTTGTGCTAATGTCACCAAGTTCACATGTTAACTGTTGTTGTACTTCTTGCTCCAAATAAAGAACTGCAAGACTCACACTAATAAACTGAGAAATGCTCCTAGAGGCCTGTTCTTACTCTGTACCTAGCCAAGGACATTTCAACTGTCCCAGGCTATTGTCACACAATAAACTAAGTGGATGGTCAAAGTAACTGTAAGAATGCCGTATTTAGAGTTTTATATAGCGTAAACAAGGCTGTTACGGGTGACAGAGTGCTTTACAGGACAAGCAGAAGTACACAAATAATAACAATATAGTATAGCCTGATATTAAATACATAACATGGCATATATCACAGAGAACAGTAATTACATGCACGGATGGGTAGAAGAGAGATAAGAACACATAGTCTAACAAATTCCGAGCCTGAACATAGTTTTAGGGGTGAAGGAACGTAGTTTAAATGGTGGAGCGACGTAAAGAGAGAACAGTGCAAGACTCGGGGGCAGGAGGGGGTAAACCGATCAAGAAGCAAGTAAGTCTTCAGTGGGTAGTGAATTTGTTGGATAAATGAGTTTAAACTCATTTCTTGAAGAAGGAAGTTGAAGGGTTGCATCTAATTTCATTAGGGAGAGCGTTCCAGATTCTCGGAGCAATTCTGGAGAAGGATCCATGTATGCTTTCTTTCTCTTGAATTTTTGTGGTTTGAGTAGTAGGAAACGTACACTTCTGGGAGACCTGTTTGTACCCGAGAGGGTCAGTTTCTAGGACAGGTAGGAAGGGTGTTGTAGTGCGATGCTTTATGTGTCATACATGCAATTTTGAGATAGATCTTAGCCTTTAGCGTAGCTAATTCAATGATTAGAGGTCTGGGGTGATCTCTTTATTTTTGATCTAGTGTTGAGTTTAGCTGTTTCATTCAGTGTGGCCTTCAGCGGTGGAAGTGAAGTTTTTGAAAGTCCTGCAAGGATACAGTTACCGTAGCCTAGATTCGTTAGTACAAGAGCTTGAACTGCTGTTTTGAGATCTTCAAGGGGGCAGGAAATATTTAAGTTTCCTAAGAAGATGCAACTGATGGTTAGCACCCCTAGTGGCAGCACTGATGTGTTTTTGAATGAAGAGGACTTTTTCCAAGGTTATACCTAGCGATTATGCAAAGTCAACGATGTGTGGGGTGTAGATAAAGGTAGTAAGATGTGGAAGCCAGTCTTCTGTATTAGGAGTGCAGGAAGGCGGCGATTTCAATAAGAATTCAGTTTTTATTGCAATGAGTTTGATGTGATTACGAGTCAGCCAGTATTACATTTTTGTCAAGGTAAGGTTAAAGATATTAAGGTCATCAGGCAAAGTGATTTTCATGTAGAGTTGAGTATCATCTGCATACATATGGTAGGAAATGTGGGTGAGTTTGAGGATTTCCGTTAGGGGCTCCATGTATAGGTTAAATAATGTCAGGGAGAGAGTAGAGCTTTGTGGTATGCCAAGTGTCACTGGGAACTGGTCGGAAAAAGCGTGGTGGAGTAGGATGCACTGAGATCTGTTGTGTAGGAAAGAGGAAATCCAATTAAAAACTGTGCCAGACAGACCCATCCTGTGTTCTAGAACGTTTAGGAGTGTATCATGATCGATAGTGTCAAACGCCGTTGACAGGTCAAGTAGAATTAGGAGGCACCATTCATTCTGGTCGAATGAGCATAGGGCATCGTCGACAATATGGACCATGGTCGGTTTTGGTGCTATGGCCAGATTGCCATTGGTCTAAGCGTTGGAATTGCTCGATGTGATTTCAAAGCTGTAAGTGTACACATGTTTCTAAGAGTTTGGCCAAAGTTGGGATTTTGGAGATAGAACAGTAGTTGTTGGGATTAGACTGGTCTGAGTTGGGTTTCTTTAGAATAGGAGTCCTCTTTTTAGGCAATCTGGTTAGGAACCTTGGGTGAATGAATCTTTGATTATCATGTTCTATAAAGGGAGAAGAAGGTGAGTTGATTCA
Source organism: Triturus cristatus (assembly GCF_964204655.1). Classification (NCBI taxonomy): domain Eukaryota; kingdom Metazoa; phylum Chordata; class Amphibia; order Caudata; family Salamandridae; genus Triturus; species Triturus cristatus. The sequence goes on from NC_140593.1 coordinate 420,148,847, forward strand.
GGGGTAAATTTGCAAACACGGGTATCGTTGAAGAGGTTGGAGTATTTCAAAGAAGTCAGAAGATTTAATATGCCATTTTCATTGAAGGTTTTAAAGCTGGATCAGACGGCGTTATAGTTAGGTGTGAGGGGGATTTCTTGGTAATACTTATCTGGGGAGTAGGGGGCTTCCTGTGTTAAGAGTTATACATCGTTATGAATATTTTTGGTGACTAGTGTGTTCTTCTCAGCGGAAAAGGAGACACAGGCTTCCCAAATGAGTGGAGTTTTGTTGTCTGAGGAGATGAACTCGCCTTTTCGGATTGACTGTTTTTTGATGATCTTGTTCAGTTTTTTAGATTAGTTTGTTGCTGTGTCTAGTTGATTTTTGAAGGACGTTACTTTGGATATCCTAATGTGCCAATTGTAGGTGCTACGTTGTTGTCCTAGAAGTTTGAGGTTGGGCACAGAGGAGGTATGTTTCCATGATCTTTCTGCGCGAGTTAGGTGTCAAAGTTGTTCGTTAAGGTTACTAGTGAACCAGGGGGTGGATCTTTTTGCCGGGATTATCTTAAGTTACTTGGGGGCAAAGATGTCCATGATATTGGATATGGAATTGATGTAGTGATCAGTGAGGTTCTAATTCAATTCAATTTAGTATTACCATGATAGATTATTCAAAGGTATTCTATAGTAAAATGTTTCTTAGTGCTTGTTCCCTTGCTTTGCATATCCTGAGAATAATGTACCCCTGTAGAATGTCTGAATATCTTTATCTAAAGTCCTATAAAAGGGAAGATTTAGATTTCTATGGATAGCTTTAGATATCTATGTAGAGGAGACCCTTCTCCCGCACCTTTAGAGACAAATCTATGCTGGATTCACTTAGAACTGGCCTGAGTTACCTGTACTTTTAATTTGTATGCTTTGCTATTATAGGTTACCTATGACATGCTCTATGTAATCAGCCTGTATATTCTTATATAAAGCTTTGAATCAACAACTCTTGCACAACATTTTTATGAGAATGTTTATCACCTGCTATTAAACTAAACTGATTTAACAAATGTGATATCTCCAATCGGGGAGCACCAAAATCCATATGGGGTCTACACTGCTCCCGGTCCTAGTTGTTGGCATGCCCCATGAGTTGGATTTTATGGGAGTATGTTCGGCGCTGCCATGGACAACATGGAAGGCAGTGCTTATCATATTTTGTTACACGTTTGTTGCAAAATGTCTTTAAAAATGAAGGTGTTCCAAAAGATAAGTGGTGCTAGACACCCTCTCTGTTTCTTTTGCTTTTACTTCAGGTTATTTGTAAGTAAATACTTTGCCCATTTAATATCTTTAATATCTTTCTGAATATGAGTGCTAAGTTAAATAAACAGCAGCTTAGAGGGGCATATGTAAAGGTCAGGAGTGCTGCAAGTAAACCCGAGTAATACTTTTTAATTCCTGGTTAAGAACAATACTTACGTTGTTACCAAATGTAAATCAAGGACTTGACAACATCCTTGTGAGTTGCAGTTTTGTACACCAAATTACTCCTTATTGCGAGTTTTCCAGTTCTATTGCTCAAGAAGATATTATTGCATGATAGGGATTGATGTAGCTCCACTACAGACTGTCCAGCAGTGAAGGGCTATGATAACCACCTCACAAGCATACACCAACCAACCTATGAAAATTTGTCACAAACCAATTGAAATACAAGGACTATGCTGATCAACAACATTAATCCCCAGTCCCCATATACCATCATGGGCAATCATAAGGCCATGTAAATGACAGCCACACAGAAAAGGGTGCACCAAAGTCCAACCAACAGATTTCACTATATTTAAAGTTTCCAAAATAAGTAGTCAACTGGCTGTTAAACTTGAACTCCCTCCTACGTTAACTGTTCATCAAGTCTCCCTGTTTGTGTGGAGAAATCTGTAGCAGAAGAAGGGTGTGTGTCCACACAGACCTCTTCTGCTGGTAGACCAGAAGCCAAAATCTGAGGTATGTGTCATACTGAATATAAAAGCAGTAGGAAAGGTGGTTCAACAATCTTCATGAATGGAAAGGCTACGTATCAAAAGCAGAATATGGTAACCTCTGAGTGAAATGCATGTACTCACGCTTCATCTGGCAAATCCACATAAGTAACATAACAAAATCAAACCTGGGGGAAGCGTCTTGGGCAAGATGTACTATCTTGCCTCCAATGCCTCCAGATGTCTTAAGCATTCTCAATAATTCTAATGTTCCTTGAGCCCCAGCCTTCTGGGGTCAATCGTGTCAAAGTTACTTGTTTTGACCACTGCAGTATTATCCGGTGTCCCTGAACCATCCCTTCAACATGGCCTGCATTGGCATAGATGCAGAACAGGCATGTGATACAGAAATTGCATCTCTCATTTCAGCGAGACTTCCGAAGACTCATAAGAGCAGCAGTCATCATGGGTGATGGGTCTCCTATTATTTATATATTCCTGTTGGTTACCAGATAGCACAGATATCAGCAACTAGCCTTAATTGTGCCCCCGTACCGTATTGTGTATTACTTCTAGTTGCAAGGATGTGCTGAGGCTTTAGATATTTACCTCTCTTTGGTTTTTGACACAACCAGTTTGCACTGATGTGAATCCTTTAATACAAAGAACAATGTAAGTAGGATTTAGCATAGTTGGGGACCATTTGATCTCTGACTCCACGGTTGACACCTATCTGTCAACAAGACAGACATGGACATATTTTGCCTTTGAAGAGTAGGATATCATACCAGGTCAAGGAGTACTTTGAGAAGTGATTGCTAAGATACTGGATATGGTAGTCAATAAGTTCTCTATCACACTGCTCAGCTCAGTGTTGCTGTTCCAAAGCAAGGGTCAACAAATTGATGATTCTACTTAGACTGACATGTGGTGAATAAGACTGATGTACGCACTATTCTCTAACCCGAAGAGGTGGTAGGCAGGCTAGCTATAGCTAAGTACATGACCCCATTTGATGCGATTCCGAGTGTCAAGGGTAGGACTATGTTCTTGCACCCAGGGCACTCCTTCACACCAAGGGGTCCCTCCCTAAGGAAGGCTGGACAACGGGGAGGATACTCCCCTGTCCTTTGTCCAGTTTCGCGCTAGAGCAGGAGCCAATGGCTCTCTGAACTGGTTTGAACTGGATTGTGCATGGAGGGCACCAAATGTGCCCTGCACGCGGACTATGGGGCGGACCCTGTCCCAATACACTAAACCTTGTCTGGGAGGTACTTACACCTCCCTGTGACAGGATCCCTATTGTTCTTCCTTTCACTCCTCAAGCTTTGCTCCAGCAGCAAGTGGGCAGAATCGTATCTCTGGTTGGCAGCGGCCATGTTGTGCTGTCCAGGTCTAGAAGGCTGGTAACGGGAGCACTGAGGGCCTAACACATGGCCTTTACAGTGTTTGGAAGCACACCTCCCATACCTTTTACGATATAGGGGTATGATTCCAACATGCTTGATACCAAACATTACAGGGTTCGTTACAGTTTCGAAATGGTCATCGCGTAATGATGCGTTTCCCCTCTATATGGTATATGGCTGTCTCACTTACAACCGGGGAGAATGGACTCCGAATGCTGTAGGTGTGTCCTACTCATGCAGGGACAACCTCACATTTATAACTGAGCACCCTGCCTTCAGGACTGAAATGGCCTGCTGTAGGGGTGACTTATAGGTTTTAAGTGCCGTGACCCTAGATATAGGGAAACCTATATCTTTTGTAAGTGGTACTAGCACCAGCTTACATAGGCTGCAATAGCAGGCCTGTAGTGATGGTTTGAATGGTTTCCCATATGTGGCATAATACCCGCTTTAGCCTAAGAGGGTCATCTGGGGTACCTATGCCGTGGGTACCTTAGCACCATATACTTGGGACTTATAAGGGTACCCAAGTATCCAATCTGGGTTGTACCTAAGCACTTACCATAACTATTTGGGGGAGAAAGCAGCAAGACTGGGGTCCTGATTGGCAGGATCCCAGTCAGACTAGTCAGAAACAGCATTACATCAAGCAAAAAGTGGGGGTAACCATAGAAGCAGATTCTACTTTCCTACACATCCTGTAACCCAGTACTATCCACAGTTGCCTGTTGCACCCATGGGCTAAACTCATTAAAATACAGAGTAAACACCACTGGGCTGAATGCTCAACCCTAGTTCACAGGTAAATGTTCTTCATATTCTTCAAATTCTCCATTGCTGAAGTGAACACTGTCACTTTTCCATAGAATGGATACAACTGACAGCAATTATTGATCACAGCTCATGCTGACTCCTTTCACATTTGTTGTAAATTTAACTTGTAGGTAGTGACAATATTGGACATATTCCAGCCCAAACCATTCCCAATGTATTATTGTTCACTAGGCACATCTTTACCAAGTTTTGATACCTTTGACGATGAGAGACTGCTCAGCAACATGTTTACTTTACAGAAATCTGTAATGTAGTCAGGTGTGAATGCGGGCAACCTTTGTAAGTAAATAGGCGCACAGGAGCAGAAACCTCCTGTAACCGTGGACTATCCACAGCTGCATATTGCACACATGGGCCAAACTCATTAAAATACAGAGTTAACACCACTGGGCTAGATGCTCAATCCTAGTTCACAGGGAAATGTTCTGCATATTCTGAATATTCTTGCTTCCTGAAGTGAACATTGTCACATGTCCCTAGATTGGATATAAGTGGCAGCAATTATTGATTTATATTATTATTGCTTTAAATGCAATAAGATAGTAAGCTCAGACTGGTTCGGAAAAGAGCCATTTTATTTATTTTTTCTGAAAAATGAAAAACAACTTGTCATGCAATTCTTTTCTTCCTTCTTGGGATCTTCAGCCTGAAATTAAATGTAACAGGTTATTAATGTAGAGAAACATGCCATGGTGCATTTCAGTAATACAATGTTTTAAAAAGAAATTACTTTCAGTTCATAGTAACGTCTTAATTTTAAAAACCATGAATCAAATCAATCAACTGCTACCTTACTTATATGTGACGCTTTTTTCTTAACTTAATTCATGTTGATTCTAGCACACTGATTTTGGCCAACTGAAAAAAAGCAGTCAGCTATTTTGTATATTTGAATTTAATTGTCTTCAGAAAAATGTACAGAAGATATATTTCAATGTAAGAATAACTGTTTCTTAGCTAGCTAATCTGCAACCCGTAGCTAGATTTCGGTGTTCAGTAGCTCATCAGCCCTCATTTGACAGCATGCTTAAAATTGAGCCATTTTCTTTCATATTTCCCTCTACATCACAATTTTGGATGTAAGAAAATGAGGTCCAGTTCATAGAATCATTTGTGTGTGTGGGACAGACTTGTGCAAATGACTCGATTGAGATGTAGCTCTTGTAAATAAATGTACTCATGCACAATATTACCTTGTTAGGGTATCATATAGAGTGTGAGTAAATCTTATTAAAGGGGCAAGGAAGTATGTCCGGAAAGTTTAGGAACAACCACAAACTAGAGTTTGAGAGTGGTATCAGACCCCCATTCCCTGAACCCTTCCACCAAATTATCCTAGAAAAAAATCCCTTTCGAGAGTGGGAAAGCGAAGACCCCCAAAATGATCCCAGGTGTAATGCAAGGGAATTCTCCAGCAGGAAATAATTTACTTGTGGAGCAAATAAAGAAATGATCATTGACAAAGCCAACAGTTCTGGATTCAATGTGTTAGAGCATGCAGCATAAGCATTTTCAAATCAGCAGGAGAGGCCAGAGAGGACTACAGTTTTGAAGTGCACTCAAGTAGAGGAAAAAGGGTACATAGAATTAGCCAACAGTATTTGGTGACGGTTGAATACTCCACTGGGCAGAGTCAAGAAAAGAATGGCAAAGTTTTGAGCAGGGCCGGACTGGGATCGCAAATCAGCCCTGGCAATTATGTCTGACCGGACCCGGTAGGGGATGGGGTGGGGGTGCTAGCAGAAGCACTGCTGCTGTTCTTTTGTTACAAGTGGCCGATTTTGCAGCACTGCTGCCAAACTGGCCGGCAGTAGCAAAAACAGCCCCCACTGGCCCAAAACTGGCCCCCACCCTTCAGGTCGACCGGGGAAATACCCGGTGCCTGCTATGTCCAGTCCGGCCCTGGTTTCAGGTCAATAGTTAAAAGCAACTGGTTGAGTAAAGCCAATCATTAAAAGGGGCATACTCAAAGTCCACTTAAAGTACATTGTAAACAATAAGTCTATACGGGAGTTGTGTTGTCAAAAGCCAGAGTTACAAAGTAGGTCTGTTGGGCAGCTACTATTATGCATGTACAATTGTTTTCTTTTTATTTGCCAAAAAAAGGATATCCTTACGTTTTTTAGGTGCAGGCCTGTATCTTGCTTACACCATGACATGTGGCAAATGATGAAATTATCTTAACTTTTTAAAGATTGATTTGCAGCTTTTAAAATTGTTATGTGTCAGAATACCCAACACAAATTATTGTGCTACATCTACAATATAGTGAAAGTATACATAGGTAAAACTGGAGACACTTCTACTCACTAAAATATTTGTTACTATCATTTTGAGTTGATTTTTAATTATAAAAGCTACTCTATTCATTAAATGAATATCTCAAATATAAAACAATAACAACCCAGAAAACGATATTATGTATCTATGACACAGATTCCACAGGAGAATGCTAAAAGGATTTACAAGTTAAAGATGGAAGGATTCAATTGAACAATACAAACTTATAGCAAACACAGCCAAAGGCTACTTCTTCAAAGCAGATAAATGGAGATGAAAAATGCAGAGAGCAATGACATTTTCAATGTAATCAGGACAATATGAATCACAAGTGAATGTAAGTGCAGCTAAACATTTCAATGTTAAGTATCTAAAGGATATGTTCATGGCATACATTAAGTAGAAATCCTGCAAAGATTAAAAGGGTTAAAGAGTGAGAGCATGAATTAATATAAATAGAACTGGCTTCTTTCTGCCCAAACTGTCCAAGACGAAACTGTGATGACTTCTTTTGGCCTTCAACACATGCTAATCTAGTGCCATGTCATACATATTTATGGAAGCTCCACCTCTCATATTTGGTTACACTCTCACTGTCAATCTTTGGTTTCAGTCTCGTTTTGATGAGTGGGATTGTGCGCAGTATAGATTTGCCAACAATATGTTTGCAAACATTGTAGGAATCATTCCATTGTAAAAGTGACTGTGTTGTATGTATTGGCTTATCAGTTGTTCTTGGAATCAGAATGCCCCTGCAAGATCTTGCTCATATGCACCCCTGCCCTTAGTTACACAGATGCAAGTATCTTCTGTGGAATATAAAAAAGAGATCATAACTTTGATAGCCATGGCAGAATGAAGGGGACTATGTGCACTTCAAAGTTCCTTCTTTGAAGTCACCCCAGCTTCAAAGGCACAACTGGGCACAATTGGGTATAAGTGCCAAAAAGCATTTGAGTCTGTGACGCAGGCCATGGGCACAGCTCTTGTGCTCAAGGTCCCTGACTTCTCCAATGGCATGAGGGCAGTTTTATCAGTGCTAAATGAAGAGGGCCTAAACCAATCTGTAGCCTTCATCTCTAGGAGGTTACTTTCCAGGTGGAGTGCTATTAAATGGGCAACCTTTGCTGTGGTCTGGCCACTGAAGAAGTTGAAAACATATGGGTGTGGTTCTCATTTCATGATTCAGATAGACCACAGGCCCCCAGTTGGCTAATTAAAATGAGGGGTGTGAATCCAAAATTGTTGAGGTGGTCCATTTCCCTACAGGGAATGGACTTTACAGTGGAACTCAGACCTGGAGTTGATCACACCAATGCTGATGTTCTTTCCAGGTTCTTCAGCATTAGTGATGAGAAATCCCAGGAGGTTCAGTAGCTCTACCCACCTTTAGCTGTGAGTGGCCAACTCTAAACCTGGCATCCTTAGGGTGGTCTTCTCCCAGACATTTTACCTGATTGCCTCCCATTTTTGCTGATTTGTTTTGTTAGCTTAGGACTATTGGCACTTTACCACTGCTAACCAGTGTTAAAGTGCATGGGCTTCCCCCCTTAAACATGGTTTGATTGATATACCCACCATTGGCACATTTAATTTACTTATACTTCCCTATGTTCAGTGCACTACATGTGCCTAGGGCATGTAAATTAAATGCTACTAGTGGGCCTGCAGCACTGATTGTGCCAACCACAGAATTAGCTCTTGAAACATGTCTCAGGCTTGTCTCTGCAGAACCCCTAGGTACAGTTTACACTGTCATATCAACTTGACATTTAAAACCATTTTCCAAGCCTTAAACTCACTTTTTATTACACAATTGTCACCCCTTAGTTAGGCCTGATGTAACCCATAGGGCAGGATGATATGTAACTAAAAAGAAGGAGATGTACTTTAAGTTGTGTATGACCTGGTAGTGAAAAACTCCCAAACTGCTTTTTTACTACTGAGAGGCCTACTCCTCTCATCGTTTAACATTGGGAAATCCTTATTACAATTAATACGTTGTAATTCATAACTGAGAAAAGGTAGAGGGGCCATGTTTAGTACCTCTAAAATAGGTGTGGCAAATCCTCTTTCATGGTGACATTGGATTTGTAGTTACCATGCTGGAAAGGCCACTGTCCAGGCCACTGCCTGTCTTCGATCAGTGGCTTGCCTGGGCAACAATTCACTTTGTGTATTCCCTCTAGACAGTCCTACACAATGGAAGGTTGGGTGTGACTTTATTCATTTTTTGCTGGGACGAAGGGAGGGAGGAGCTGGGCAAAGTTTTACACTTACACCTGAATAGGCTTGACCCTGCCCACGCATAACCCCCTGTAGTGAGTCTGGAGCCAGGGCAGGATGAAGGGATATCTGTGCACTTCAAAGACCCTTCTTTTAAGTCCCCCCACTTCAAAGGCACAACTGAGTATAAGTACTGGACCTCTGACCCTACCAAATCAGTACACTTCAGGACCTGCTGTGTCAAGGACTCTTGAGGACTGCTGCCTTGCTGTGCTCTCTGTTGCTCCCGCTGACTGGACCTTCATCACCTGTCCTAGAGTGTCTCTAAATGCTAGCTGACTACCCCCTGTTCTTCAAAGAGTCAGGGACATTAAAGTCTTTATCTCTGCTCAAGTGTCTGGTTTATTGCAGGTGAAGCCAGGTGCTTGCTCCAGTGAACAGGACACATCTTCTGCTGAATCGAAGAGAACTGATCCATTACTGCTGTTGCGGCAACAGAATTTTACAATGCACATGGAGCCTGAGTATCGCCACAAGCATCGCCGCATCGGAACTGCTGCATTGCTCCCATTGCCGAAGGAAGATTGACGCATCCCTTTGTTTTCGTGGAGAAACCCAGCACATCAGCTACAGAACTAATGCACCACAGAACCAGCGCTTTGTCTTCAGAAACCAGTGCATCATCATTGTTGCATGGCGAAATTCAATGTATCTCCTAGACTGCAGGACTGACAGTGTAGCATCGCTCAACTTCACCCGCATCTCGTTGTTTGGAGCAAGGATTGCTGTACTTTTGCTTAGTGGGCACTGCGTGGGTCCTATATCTTGCCTGTGCTCCATCGTAATTGGGCTGAACTGTTGTCTTGGTCCTGCACAATTATTGAACACTGTTAGCGCTATTTGCTTCTGAGTCCTATTTTTTTTACATAGGGGCTGATTATGATCTCGTTAGGAAAGCATTACAACTGAATTGGTTCCGGAATGCTTATCTAATGACTCGGTTCGGTGGAGTCCGACCAAGTGATTTGGATGTATCAGGATGCATTCAGATACGATTCCGTTGGACTCCCATTGAATTCAATGGGAGCCTGTGTACCAAACGTGAAAACAGGCTCTCATTGAAAAAAGGGGTGGGTGGGGAAAAGCATGCACCCTGTGGTGTGCATACAATGATGCCTGCCCCACTGTGTATGCATGGAAAGAGGGACCCATGGATACCCTCTGTGACTGATTGGGAGGGGCAAGGGTGAAGGGGGAGGCTGCTATGGGCCCTCTAAGTCCGATTCCCAAAGCTGTTTTATCTCGTCAAAACCAAGTCGGTACGGCTGTCCGAATCGGTCATCGTACTGGCTCGTTCGGAACCGTCCCCATTGCGCTGCACGACTCTGCTCCATAAGAGTCGGACTGCCTGAATCTGGTTCGGAACCGATTCGGTCAGCCCGGACGGCTTCTACGTATCGTACTTGATTGTCCGAAAACGTGGACGATTCGGTCGGAAACATATGCTCTGAACTGGATTTGCTTCATCCGAATCTCATTTGGAGTCTTTCATAACGAGACCGTAATCTGCCCTGTAAAGTTTAAAAATTCATATCTCAACTTATGCTTATTGGATTTTTGGTTGGGTCTTTGTTTTGTTTATGAAATCCTAGTTCTAAACTGATATGGAGTCTTTTTGTTGTTTTTTTCACTGATTTACTGTTTGCTGTATTGCACCAATAATTAACACATTGCCTCTTCAATGAAGCCTGACTACTCTGTACCAAACTACCTGAGGGTGAACACAGGTTAATTTTGTGTGTGTGTCTGACTAACCTCTACTAGGATTGTGGTTTTTGCCAATCAGAAACCTAATTTCTAACAATTTGTATGTTTTGCTTCTAAACGTTTCCTACGGCATACTCCATCTAACCTGCCTGTTAATTCGTATATAAAGCATTAGAATAACAACTATTGACTGTCATTCTTATGAGAATGTTTATCACCTGTGACTGAACTGGACTGATTTAACAGAAGTGACAAGGCTAGGTAGGGGAAGGAGCAACCTCCCTAGCTGCTACATTGGATGTGGGGGGTGAGAGTTAGAGAAAGGGATGCGGAGCAGAAGTATCTGGTCGGTTGATGGAAGTTCAGACGGTGTTCCGCAGTTGTGTAGGGCCTTTTATGCATGGGTCAGGAGCTTGAACTAGTATCCTTTCTGTACAGGGAGCCAGTGGAGTTCCATGAGGTAGGGGGCAATATAGGCTCATGTAGGGAGGACAAGGGCAAATCTGGATGCGATGTGCTATATGGTCTGTAGTCGTCAGAGGTGAGCTGTGAGCCCTGTGTGGAAAGCGCTGCTGTAGTCCATCGGCTGGAGATGAGGGCCTGGGTGATATTGCGTCTTGAGCTCTGGGGTACCCATTTGAATATTTTAAGAAGCATATGGAGAAAGAAAAAGCAGGAGGAGATAGAGTTGACCTGAGTTGTCATGGTTAGCTTGTTGTCCTGAATGATGCTTAGGTTCCTAGCGTGGTCAGTAGGGGTAGGAGTAGGTACGATTCCTGAGTTTTTGCTTCTGAGAATCAGTAACTCTGTCTTGTCTGTGTTCAGATTCAGACAGGTGTCATTCATCCAGTTTTTGATGTCTGTCATGCAGTTGTGGAAGCTGGTTGTGTTGTGTTGGTGGTGTCTTCAGAGAGCGAGAGAATGAGTTATGTGTGGTCGGCCTAGGATATGATGTTGATTCCGTGGGTTTCAGAGATGCTGGCTAGAGGTGTCATATAAGTGTTGAAGAGGGTGGGACTGAGTGAAGATCTTTGGGTTACTCCACAGATTATTTCCTTGGGGTTTGTAGGTGAAGGGGAGAAGGCAGACGTTTTGCATTCTTCCCATTAGTAAAGAGGTGATCCATCTGAGAGCAGCTCTTTGGAATCCTATGTTGTGCAGCCTTGTAATGAATCTGTAGTGGGAGACCATATTGAAGGCTTCTAAGACATCTAGGAGGATCAGAGCTGCAGTCTCTCCTTGAGTAGGGCTCAGATTTCATCGGTAGCCGTGATGAGGGCTGTCATGGTGCTGTGGTTGCTGCGGAATCTGTATTAGGAGGAGTCAAGTAGGAGGTTCCATTCCAGATGTGAGGAGAGTTGTTGGTATTGTTTTTTTCGAATACTTTAGACAGAGATGGGAGCAGCTAGATTGGTCGGTAGTTGTTGAGTTAGCTGGGGTCTGCTATTGGTTTCTTTAGTAGGGCGTTGACTTCTTCATGTTTCCAGTCCTCGGGGAAGGTGGACTTCACAATGAGGTGTTAAATAATGTAGTGAATATTTGGCTGATTCTTGTATTGCCTAGGTTGAGGATGTGGTGAGGGCATGGGTCGGTTTGGGTACCTGAGTGGACAGAGTTCAGGATGGAGGCAGTATTCTCTGGGGTGAGCTGGCTCCATTCGGATAGTCGGTTGTCTGCGGTAGTAGCAGTATCGTTGTGTTGCTTGAAGAAGTCAAGGGCTTTGGGCAGGGGTTTGAAGTTTCTGTAGATGCTGGTAATCTCGTCATGTAAGATGTTTGCAAGGTCGTCACAGAGTTCCTCTGAGGGGGTAATGTTGTTTGTTGCAGCTGAGGGGTTGGAGAATACTTTGACAATGTTGAAGAGTTCTTTTCTGTTAATGGAGCTCGATTCGATGCGTGAGGCTAAGGTCTTTTACTTTGCTGCTCTCAGCTGACTGTGGTAGAGGTTAAGGGCTGTCTTGAAGGTGGTCTTGTTGGTCATGTCATTTCTGGTGCGCCATCTCCTTTCCAGTTGTTTACAGTGTTTTTAGCGGTTCTGAGGTTTTTATTGTACCAGCTAGCCTACTTGGTGGACCTTCTATGTGTGTTGTTGCCGATGCGAGTGTATGAGGTGTTCCATGGATGGGGTGATGTTGTCATTTGTGGGGGTGCATTGGATGAATACCTTGTGTATGATGGTGGGTGACATTGTATCCTACGGGTATTGCTGTGGGAATGTTGGGCACAGAACTGGGGTTGAGTCAGGTCTAAGTGAGGAAGAGGACTTCAGGATTTAGGGTGGAGATGAGGTCCCAAATCGCTGTGGTGTGTTTGCATAGGGATTTTGTGTTGAGAAGGGTGCATGGAAGTTGGTTTTTTTGTTCAGTTGGTGTCTGTGGTGTGCTCGAGGGGGGGTTGGTTGGTGGACTGAAGTGTGTGCAGTGGCAGGTGACATGGAAATGGGTACAGGTAAAAGTTCCTACAGTGGAGGGTGGGTCGGCACAGTGGCAGCATTTATACTGCATCCAGGGGTCGAGGGTGTAGAGCTTGGTGATGGTGCAGGTGTGAGAGACAGGAAAGTCAAGGGTCATGGCGCTTGGTGATGTCCAAGCGCAGACGGGTACAGATGGGCTTGCCTTTGGAATGCCGGCAGCGTACCCTCTCAGCGCATCTGCTGCGACCTGAATTAGGTAGGTCCTGGGGTGGGTGGGGCTTCTGTTGACGGCAATACCAGTGAGCAGGATATCCCAGTTGGGAAAACCCAGGCAGCGGCGGGGTCACTGGATCAGGCTGGAAGTAGAACAAGCAGGAACTGGAGGCCACTGGTAAGTGGCAGGCTAGGTGTCCAGGTGCCTACTCATCTCATCTATAGCAGTGGCATTGACACAGCAGGAGCTTTGGCAATATTGGCTAAAGAGATGCTTGAAATGAGAGCCATAATTATGCAAAATCACCTTGCGTTGGATTTGGTCCTCATAAAGGAGGGCGGAGTTTGAAGAGTCATTTATGAGGGGGAATGCGGTGCATGTATTCTGCACGCAGATGAACAGCTTGACACGTACATTACTAACATCATGAACTAACTGAGCTGGAAGAGCCAGGTGCCTGGTAAGGATTAGAATCTATATTCGGGCCCCTTAGAAAAGGAATTCACTGAGATAGGGGAATGGCTTGGTAGCAGAGGAGGAAGAATTCTGAACCTGCTTCTAACCCCTTTTTTTGCTTGTATGTTTATCATTGCATGTGTGCCTTTTCCTTGAGTGTTTGCAAAGAAATTTCATCACAAAATAGTATGTACTGTGGACATAAGAAGCTATCAGCAACGAGAGTAAGAAAGAGAACTGAGACTTGATGCAGAGGTTGAAGAAATGCAATTTGACCTTTATGACACCTTGAAGGACTTGGGCAAATCCAACAACAAGGAGAACCTGAAATTAATGAATGATGTTCAGTAATAAAGAATTGAATTGATGATTTGAAATTATTGGAGAGGGTTGTAAGAGCTGACTTCCTTACACCTTAAACATTTCACAAAACTGGGGCTTACGCTAACTTATGTTGTGTTTACTATGAACTCCTTCTTGTGCTAACATCACCAATTTCACATGTTAACTATTGTTGTGCTTCTTGCTCCAAATAAAGAACTGCAAGACTCACACTAATAAACTGAGAAATGCTCCTAGAGGCCTTTTCTTGCTCTATACCTAGCCAAGGACACTTCAACTGTCCCAGGCTATTGTCACAGAATAAGTTAATTGGTAAGGTCAAAGTAACTGTAAGAATGCCTTATTAAGAGTTTTATATAGCATACACAAGGTTGTTACGGGTGACAGAATGCTTTACAGGACAAGCAAAAGTACACAAATAATAACAATATAGTATAGCCTGATATTAAATACATAACATGACATATATCACAGAGAACAGAAATTACATGAACAGATGGGAAGAAGAGAGATAAGAACACATAGTCCAATAAATTCCCAGCCTGAGCGTAGTTTTAGGGATGGAGGAACATAGAGTAAATGGTGGAGCGACATAGGAGAGAGAACATTGCAAAAGCAGGAGGGGGTAAACCTATTAAGAAGCAAGTACGTCCTCAGTGGGATGGTGAATTTGTTGGATTATAGAGTTTAAACTCATTTCTTGAATACAGAAGTTGAAGAGTTGCATCTGATTTCAGTAGGGAGAGCGTTCCAGATTCTCGGAGCAATTCTGGAGAAGGATCCATGTATGCTTTCTTTCCCTTGAGTTTTTGTGGCTTGAGTAGTAGGAAATATATACTTCTGGAAGTCCTGTTTGTACCCGAGAGGGACAGTTTCTGGGACAGGTAGGAAGGGTGTTGAGGTGCGATGCTTTATGTGTCATACATGCAATTTTGAGATGGATCTTAGCCTCATAGGGTAGCCATTTCAGTGATTAGAGGTCTGGGGTGATCTCTTTATTTTTGATCCAGTGTTTAGTTTAGCTGTTTCATTCATTGTGGCTTTCAGTGGTGAAAGTGGTGTTTTTGGAAGGCCTGCAAGGGTACTGTTACCGAAGCCTAGTTTCGGTAGTACAAGAGTGTGAGAAGTTGGCCTGGTATATGCTGTTCACTAGTTCTAGTGACCACCTTGTACCATGCCAAGCAACCCTTATGGTGTGGTTGTAAGTCAACCTTTTTGGACTAGCTGCCCTAGTGGTAGCGTAGGCTAAGCAGTCTTTGAGGCTAAACTCGTGATGCGTGTTAAGCAAGCTGTTTTACCAATAGTAACCCCCTTTTATACCAATGAAAGGACACCCCACAGATATATATTCAAAATATATATGTATTTATTTCTCAAAGTAACCCCTAGTCTCTTTATGAGCACAGGAGCACAAATCGTCAAACAAGATTATCACAGAATACACAGAAGTTGCACTTTATATGGATAGGCCCTGGTGGCCACTCAAACCATATACTAAAATAGTGGTATAAGTACCACGAACAGAAAAGGGAAAAGGCCTAGGGCCTCTAGAATCGCTGGGCCTACAAGGAGCTAACGTCAGTTAGTGACCAGGAGGTCCACGGGTGGCGTGTGCAGAGCAAATAGTCACACGCGTGCTCCCATAGGTTTCAATGGGTGCGTAAAAAGTACAAAGTTACTGCAAAAGGAATCTTCCGGATGACCTAGGAACTTAAGACTTGGAACACAGGCACTAGAGATGTAATACTACACTTGGGCACAGGAGTGCCAGCTTTACCTCACCCACAGGAAGCGGGTGCATAGGCCTCGAAGTGCGTCGGGTTTCTTCTATCGGTTCCGTGGGGCCTGTAGACAAAAGTGCTGCAGGCGGTCGGTCGGGAAGAGATGCAGGGGATCCAAGAGTGGATCGGAGATGTTGAAGACCTGTAAGCAGAGGGGACAGTGTTCACAGTCACTAGCCAGTGACCAGCGTGGCACCAGGTGGGTACCAGGCGATGTCGGGTGCAAACAGGAAGGAAGGTGTAGCTTGACTCTACAGCCACGTGGTCCCTGAAGGTCGACGACGTCCAGGAGTCGAGTCACGAGCTGTCCCACGCAGGCTCTCGCTGTCGGCGGTGTCGGCGACTTGATCGAAGCAAACAAGCCTTGGCAAAAGCAATTGTTGTAGGAAAGGAGATAAGCTGATGGTTCTGACC
The DNA here is from genome assembly GCF_964204655.1 of Triturus cristatus. Lineage (NCBI taxonomy): Eukaryota > Metazoa > Chordata > Amphibia > Caudata > Salamandridae > Triturus > Triturus cristatus. The sequence continues at coordinate 420,164,942 of NC_140593.1, forward strand.
AGCAAGGTCAGAGGGACTACTCCTTTGGAGGGGAGCAGGGGCCAGTCTGGAGCAACCAGACCAGCGGTGTTTGTCGTAGATTTCGTCGCCAAGATGGCCACTAGCCAGCGGGCCAGCAACCGGTTAGGCGCGTCGAGTGGCAAAATGCAGAAGGGCCCCACGCAGATCGTGGAGATGCTGGAGGGCTCACCTTTGGTGCAGATGCTGCTCGAGGGTTGGGCTTCTCAGGACCCAAAGCACAACTTGGAGGGAGCCTCGGTTGTTGCACTGGTCAGCTTGTCGTAGTCGTTTCAAGATGGCTGGCTCCACGTGTCTCGGTGCCTCCACGGGTCTCCTCTTTGCAGGGACTGTGGATCGGGCGGTGAGAGGTCTGGAGGTCCAGGTCTTGTCAGTCTCTGGGCTCGGGCTCCGGCGGGAGGCGGCGGCAAAGCAGACGTTGATTCGCTGGATGGTGCTTGCGTTAGCAAGGTGGTCACTCCCTGACCACAGGGGAGATTGGCTTCAGTCCTCTGTGCAGCAGAGCGTCGAAGTTCCCGTCTTCTTCTTAGTTTTAAGTTGATTCCAGGATGTCTGAAGTCTTAGGACACAGCTCCTACCTTTAAGCGGATTCTAGGGGCCGGACTACCTGCTAGGTCCCTCCCTATGGGTGGGACCAGGAAGGGGGGTGGTTACACCCCCAATCCTTTGTCCAGCTCGCCCCAGGCCCGGGACTGGTGTGCCCCAGGACCGGTTTGAACTGGCATATGCACCGAGGCTCCTTGTGAGCCACAGGCATGTCTGGTTTCTTTCAAGCCCTACCTGACCAATACACAAAATCCTGTCTGGGGTGGTGCATGCACCTCCCCTGGCAGGAAACCCTTTGTCCACACCTCCCAAGCTGGAAGGACTCCCAGCAGCAGGAGGGCAGACTTGTGTCTGTGGTGGCAGCATCCATTTTGTGGAGCTGAGGCTATGTCTGATTTTACCCGGGTTTCAGGTACTGTACATGTCGTGTCCCTCTAGAAGGGTGGAATGCTAACCCCGTCGCCAGAATTGGCGAGGGGTTAGTATTCCAATTCGTATGACACCTTACTCGACATGTTTTGATAAAGCCAAACCAAAGATAGCATTTAACCGCGAGGTTCATAATGCACTTAAGAGTATATGGTATGACGATATCTGGAAACAGTAGAAGGAAGTTGTTCCGACCACTGCAGACAGGCTCAGCTCATGCCAGAGCACCATCTCACATGGAACCAAGCACTCTGCCTTCAGGATTGTTAAGGCCTGCCATAGGAGTGACTTATAGGTGACCAGGTGTCCCATTTAAGGTTAGGTATAGGTATACTACACCTAAGTAAGAGGTGATTACACCAACTTACCCCAGCTGAGTGATCAGCCAGTTGTGTCAGATTGTTAGGCCAAGCCTGGGGTGGCATAATACATGCTGCAGCCCTTGGCAGGCCTTGGGTACACCAATGCCCTGGGTACCTAGTGTACACTGGTACAGGGGCTGACAGGGTGATCCACTTCCAATTGGTTATGCACCTAGGGTGCATAGTTTTAATTTAGTAGAGAGAACAGCAGGCTGGGGGTCTGATTGGCAGGCCCACAGCCTCAATATGTCAAAAACCAGTGAAGCAAAAAGCAAAAATTTGGGGTGACCATAGGATAGCAGACCCTACTCTCCTACAAAGAGCTTGAACTGCTGTTTTGAGGTCTTCCAGCGGGCAGGAAAAGTTTAAGTTTCATAAGAAGATGCAACTGGTGGTTAGCACCCCCAGTGGCAGCACTGATATGTTTTTGAATGGAGAGGACTTTGTCCAAGGTTATACCTAGGGATCATGCAAAGTCAAAGATGTGTGGGGTGTAGCTAAAGGGAGTAAGATGTGGAAGCCAGTCTTCTACATTAAGGGCACTGGAAGGCGGCGAGATTAATAAGAATTCAGTTCTTATTGCACTGAGTATGAGGTGATTATGAGTCAGCCAGTATTACATTTCTGTCAAGGTGAGGTTAAAGATATTGATGTCATCAGGCAAAGTAATTTTCATGTAGAGTTGAGTATCATCTGCATACATATGGTAGTAAATGTGGGTGAGTTTGAGGATATTCATTAGGGGCTCCATGTATAGGTTAAACAATGTCAGGGAGAGAGTAGTGCCTTGGGGTATGCCAAGTGTCACTGGCAACTGGTCGAAAAGAACGTGGTTGAGTAGGATGCACTGAGATCTGTTATGTAGGAAAGAGGAAAGCCAATTAAGAACTGTGCCGACAGACCCATCCTGTGGTCTAGAAGGTTTAAGAGGGTATCATGATTGATAGTGTCAAATGCTGCTGAGAGGTCAAGTAGATTTAGGAAGCATGATTCATTCTGGTCGAATAAGCGTAGGGCATCGTCGACAATATGGATCATGGCGGTTTTGGTGCTATGGCCTGATCGTAAACCTGATTGCCATTTGTCTGAGGGGTCTGAGAGTTGGACTTGCTCGATGTGATTTCAAAGCTGTATATGTACACATGTTTCTAAGAGTTTGGCCAAAGTTGGGATGTTGGAGATGTAGTTGTTGGGATCAGACTGGTCTGAATTGGGTTTCTTTAGAATAAGAGTCCTCTTTTTAGGCAGTCAGGTTAGGAACCTTGAGTGAATGAATCTTGGATTATCATGTTCCATAAAGGGAGAAATAGATGAGTGGACTCAGGGAGAAATTTGCAAACAAGGGAACAGTTGAAGTGGTTGGAGAATTTCAAAGAGGTCAGAAGATTTAGTATGTCATTTTCATTGAATGTTTAAAGCTGGATCAGACGGCGTTATTTTTAGGTGTGAGGGGGATTTTTTGGTAATACATCCTTATCGAGAGAAGTGGGGAGCAGGGGGCTTCCTGTGGTAAGAGTTTCAAATCATTTTGAATATTGTTGGTGATTAGTATGTTTTTCTTAGTGAAAAAGAAAAAAAGGCTTCACAACTGAGTGGAGGTTTTTTGTCTGAGGAGATGAACTCGCTTTTTCAAATTGACTGTGTTTTGATGATCTTGTACAGTTTTTCTGGTTAGTTTGTTGCAGTGTCTAGTTGAATTTTGAAGAACGTTACTTTGGATATCCTAATGTGCCTATTGTAGGTGCTACGTCATTGTCCTAGAAGTCTGAGGTTGGGCACAGAGGGGGTATGTCTCCATGCTCTTTCTGCGCGACTGAGGTGTCAAAGTTGTTCGTTAAGGTTACTATTGAACCAGTGGTTGGATTGTTTTGACGGAATTATCTTAAGTTGTTTGGGGGCAAGGGTGTCCATGATATTAGATATGGAATTGATGTAGTGATCAGTGAGGTCCTAATTCAATTCAATTTAGTATTACCATGAGAGAATCTTCAAACGTATTCTGTAGTAAAATGTTTCTTATTGCTTGTTCCCTTTCGGTGCATATCTTGAGAAAAATGCACCCCTGTAGAATGTATGGATATCTTTTCTAAAGTCCTAAAAAAGGAAAGATTTAGATTTCTATGGATAGGTGTATATATCTATGTAGAGGAGACCCCTTTTCCCCACCTTTAGAGACAAATCTATGCAGGAATTCATTTAGAACTGGCCTGAGTTCTCTGTACTTTTAATTTGTATGCTTTGCTAATAAAGGTGTCCTATAGCATACTCTATGTAATCAGCCTGTAAATTCTTATATATGGCATTGAAGCAACAACTCTTGTATGTAATTTTTATGGGAATGTTAATCACCTGCTAATAAACTAAAATGTTTTAACAAATGTGACATTTCCAGTCGGGGAGCACCAAAGTCCATATGGGGTCTACACTGCTCCCAGTCATTGTTGTTGGCAAGCCCCATGAGTTGGTTTTAAAGTGAGTATGTTCCGCGCTGCCATGGACAACATGGTGGCTCCCACTGTAGGAAGGCAGTGCTTACCATATTTTGTTACATGTTTGTTGCACAGTCTTTAAAAATGAAGATGTTCCTAAAGATAAGTGGTGCTAGACACCCTCTTTGTTTCATTTTCTTTTACTTCAGGTGATTTGTACGTAAATACTTGCCTATTTAACATCTTTCCGAATGTGAGTGCAAAGTTAAACAAACAGCAGCTTAGAGTGGCACATGGAAAGGGCAGGAGTGCTGCAAGTAACCCCGAGCAATACTTTGTTTATCCCTGGTTAAGAACAATACTTACGTTGTTACCAACTGTAAAACAAGGACTGGCCAACTTCCTTGTGAGTTGCAGTTTTGTACACCACATTACTCCTTATTGTGAGTTTCTCCGTTCTATTGCTCAAGAGGATATTGTTGCACAATAGGGTTTGATGTAGCTCCACTACAGACTGTCCAGTAGTGAAGGGCTATGTTGACCACCTCACAAGCATACACTAATTTGCCTGTGAAAATTTGACACAAACCTATTGAAATACAAGGACTATGCTGATCAACATTAATCCCCAGTCCCCATATACCATCATGGGCATTCATATGGCTGTCTAAAAGACAACCACGCTTAAAAGCGACACCAAATTCCAACCAAAATATTTCAGTATATTTAAAATTTCCAAAATTAGTAGTCAACTGGCTGTTAAACGTGATCTCCCTCCTACGTTAACTGTTCATCAAGTCTTCCTGTTTGGATAAATCGGTAACAGAAGAAAGGTGTGTGTCCACACAAACCTCTTCTGCTGGTAGACCAGGAGCCAAAATCTGAGGTATGTGTAATACTGAATATAAAAGGAGTAGGAAAGGTGGTTCCTTAATCTTTATGAATGGAAAGGCTATGGATCAAAAGCAGGACATGGGAACCTCTGAATGAAAGGCATGTACTCATGCTTAATCTGGCAATTCCACCTAGGTTACTCAACAAATTCAAACCTGGTGGGAAGCGTCTTGGGCGAAATGTACTATCTTGCCTCTAGATGTCTTCAGCATTCTCAATGATTATAATGTTTCTTGAGTTCCAGCATTCTGGGGTCAATCATGTCAGAGTTATTTGTTTTGACCACTGCAGTATCATCCGGTGTTCCTGAACCATCTGATGTACCATAAAACTAAACTAAAGGACTATACCTACCAATAGTCCCAATAGCATTACCAAATAATCAGTCAGTTGGCAGTGAAGAAGGTTCAATCGTTTATTAAACAAAATACTCTATAGAGGAGCCTCTCCGAACCTCACCCATCAGGTGCGCCGAGAAGAATGTTGGCTCGTATTCAAACATAGGGTTATATACTTTTCGGTTCAACACATACAATCACTGTGAAAGGAAAAATACCAGTTGGCCCTCGAGCTCCAGGAAAGGACCATATATGGAACACATCAGACCACTACAAAGGCTTGACTATCTATTACTGATGAGGTCAGGAGGAGAGACTCCCTTTCGTCTTGGTGCCTGGGAGTGTAGACACGGCGCCTCCAGGAATGCACTTATCACCCCCAAAGCCAGAAGCGACCTTGAGTCTTAGAACAGTCGAGTAAACAGCCTACCTTCCGCTGCTATTAGTAACTCAGATAAACTGGGGCCTGACAACTGCGCGTGATCAACGCGTGATCACGGCCTGCACTCGAGCATATGTTCAGAAGATGGCGTCTGTATGGTTCTCGGCCCACTCTTTTAGCAAAAGATATACAGGAAGGAAATAAACGAGTTTCCTCCAAGCAGAAGCATATATATCAAACAAAGAGTGTATGTATAGATACATCTTGCTAAATAACATAGGTCCGATACTCCTTATATACGGGAAATCTACCTTTTTAATCCCTCAGAAAGGCCCTTTTAGCATGATGTAGCTAACTAAAACAGTTCAATCTTCAAATATCCCCTCATCAATCTGCATTAGGTCTTTGAGCTCCTGCTGAACTAGCTGAGCTTTTACCGCTGTTGGGGATGGACCAGACACAGAGGAAGTGAGTTTTGTCACGCAATAAGAGCAACATGCAGGTCCACATTGTACACAAGCACAACACGTAAATATGATACCGGCTATACATGCCAGCACCATCAAAATTTTCCATCCCCAAGTAGACAGCAAACCCCAGAACCAACCAGAGAGAGACCACGTACCAGTTTCCACATGTATCTCGGAAGCTAAACGATGTAGCTTCTGTATAGACAAATGAACAGAGGGGGCGGAGTCAGGAATATAAACACAGCAAGAGCTGCTGATCACAGGGCATGCTCCTCCTCGATCTGCCAAGATAACGTCCAAAACCATACGGTTTTGAAGCGAAACGATTCTGGTCGCCTGTAGCTCTACTGTTATATTGGTCAGTATTCCTGCAGTAGTATTAATTACCCCTTCAACTACTCTAGACAAACGTCGTACTTCTTGGTTTGTAATGATAGGCCCCCAATAGGGTAACACTCCCTTCATAATGTCGGTGAAATGCTGCAGTGGAGTATCGGTCTGATCTATATCAGTGGTATCTATCACTGTTTTATTCCTCCTAAAAAGCATGCTACGTTTATCTAATCGGTGATCCTTGTAATAATTAGAAGGAGCAATATAGACTGGAGGGTACAGGAAGGACAGGTAACAACGTCCAGTCCAACCTCGTGGAAGCCAGGTATAGGCACTTCCTCCACAGACAAAATATACATTAGGAGGGATTAACAACGGAGGGCTGCTAAAGGTAAGCAACTGATAAGTGTAATTACATCGGCTTTCACATACTGATATTTACCCTGCTCCTTGAACACAAAACATAGAGGTACTGTTTAATACAGGCACTGGAATAGCCCTATCTTCAGTAACATTACGGTCCTGAAAGTGTCGATAATATTGAGTGAAATTGAATTCAACAAAGTCCAAAATCTATTTTTCAACCATGTGGTATTTTCGTGTGTTATATACATATTCATACAGGCATTCGGATCTAAGGTTCCCTCTCCATTATTCCCATCGGGGTTGAATCCTTGATGAACCTCAATATATGCTAAAATCATTTCATAATCTCTCTCTGAAAACATTTGAGTGTCCACAGTGTAATGCATATACATCATAGAAAGCAATTTGAACCAAGCCTCGCAACTTCCCAGATAAGACAAAGGTAGGGATATAAATAAGTCATGCTTGTGCATAACCGATGGTAAAAGACCGCAAACCCAACAATTTGTGGTATTGGTGGCACTGTGTGAATGAATGCGTTTTTCACATAGGTCTGACAATGCCTTTCCTTATGAGGGGCTAAAGTATGAAATACATGTTCCGGAGGTGGGGTAGTTGTTCCTAAAACAGTATGCATAGGGTGGCGAAATTCTAAATATGTGAATACTCCCAGTAATATAATTAGCAATATTGTTATAGTAGCTACAAATGCAATTTTAACACGATTGGTCGTAGAAAAAACAGGCATATATGTAAGAAAATAGCGTGGTACAAAAGGACGTTCCTCTTCAGGAGCAAAACGAGCCAAGGGATAAATGCTAACTAAAAGTCCGAAAATAAACTAGGGCAATGCAGTCCAACCTGCCAGAGGGTGCTTCTTTCCTGTGTCCGTTCAGAGCCTCACAGGCAGGCTCCAATCGTTCATCACAGATAATACCAAAACAAACTTCTCACGTTGGAGTTATGTTCTCACACAATCCTTGAAGAAAACACAACCTGGGACCCTTTTGAACATGAAATTCAGTCTTTCTTTCTGAACAAAGCAAACAAATGTTCAAGGATCTCAGCGCGTTCAGTCCAGTGTCTCGCTCAGTACACCAGAAGTGTATCTAACTTACATTCATGGCACAGGTCTGTACCCTATCACTCAAGTCTCTCCCTATCTCCTACCATGTTCACCTGGTGTACCGTGCTGTTTTCTGGGCCGCAGGTTGTATTGAGTATGGCCAGGCACTTCTTGATCAGAGAACAAAACAGAGGATGACCAATCCGATGAAACAGGGGTACTGTGAGCCTGTGGGTTAGCTGTAGGAACAACAGAATCTGGGGTGATCAATTGTGCTGATGACAAAGCCCCTTCCGAGCCCGGTGCACCTTCTCCTTGCCCTTCTCCAATTACCTGGGCGTCCAAAAAAGGGATGAATCGAGGAACTCGCTCACTTTCCTGAGTCAGAACCCCGTCCAGGATTCGCTGATCATATGGAAGCGGGAGGGGTATTTTTTTCAGATGTGACACATGAATCCAGTGTCGCTTGCCGTTCACTTTTACCGCCGTCTGCATGGCCAACAAGACTTGAAATGGGGAGGAGGAGCCTAGCGCGCATCCAAGATGGTCGCGTGAGCACAGGGCTCCCCGGACCCTTTCTGCTCCTCGGAATTTATCCTGAGAATATCCTGATGTGGTTTATGGAATCTGGGAGATGAAGACCAGCTGAGCACATATCTCTTTTCAAAAATCAACTCGGACCTGGGAATCCTGAGTTGTCGTCGTCGGAACTTTTGGGACCCACCCGACGGAGGTGACCGGGGTGAAGGTGACCCGTGGGCCGGGCTGCAATTGAACAACAGCGGCTTCAGCGCGGTGCCAGTTGCCGATCCACCACTTTCGGTTTCGGTTTTGGACTTCAGGAGACCAGCTGGCGGGTGCGCTCGGGGTGGCGAGGTGCTTCCTGGGCCTCTGCACGAGGTTTCCCTCCACCTGCCACTAGAGTGCCTATCGCCTCGGACCCCCTATACCGACATTTTGAGGTCTTCTTGCTGGTGCCCTTACACCTCTTGATTGGAGGTCCCCTTGAGTGACCGTGTTCACATGGGGGGCAAAGGGGGTCCCGAGGGGCGCAAGACCAAGGCCTCCCTCCGCGGGGGAGCGGTCCAGAGCAACAACATGGACCGCTACACCCAGGGTAGAGGGTCCCCTGGCGCTGCTGGCCTCCCCCCGGACGCTGCAGGGGGAGGCACGAACGTCTCTACGGAACTTTCCCTGCAGGACATTATGGGCGCCATTGCTGGCATCAGGGAAACCATCGCCACGCAATACGAGGCCCTGGCCCGTAAGATCGACACCGTCGCGATTGATGTCACCCTGATCCGGGCCGACCTCTCCAAAACTAACGAGAGGGTCCAGGCCCTCGATACACGGACCTCCACCCTCGGTGCGGAGGTGTCGGATCTGCGGGCCGCGCTTGGAGACATCAGGGTGGTCAACGATCATATGGCCCGGCGGCTTGAGGACTTCGAGGGACGGGCCCGACGCAACAACATCCGCGTCATAGGTGTACCGGAGTCCTCCGACGGCCGCCCGGTTGACCTTGTGGTCGAGGAACTTATCCTGCAACAGTTGTCCCCGGCTGGCCTAAGTAAGTTCTTTGCCGTGGAGTGGGCCCATCGAGTTCCGGGCGGTCGGCCACGGCCGGGGGCCCCCCCGAGGCCTATCGTGGCCAAACTATTCCACTACAGGGACCGCGACGCTATTCTGCAGGCCTCACGGACCCACGGCCCGGTTCGTCACGAGAACTCGACCATCAATTTTTACCCGGACTTCACGCAACTGGTCCAGAAACAGCGGATGGGATTCCAAGGGGTGAAGCGTCGTCTCCGCGAGCTGGGCCTAAAGTATTCGATGCTCTACCCTGCAAAACTCCGAGTGGAACATGGGGATCGGACAGCCTTTTTTGACTCTCCTGTGACCGCAAGTGACTGGCTGGACTCGCTGCCGGACGGAGGTGGCCGTCCCGGACCCTCTGCGGGCACCGCAGGTGACGGGTCCCCTTTAGAATGACTTTTGGTCCTTGATTTTGCCGTTTTGCACTGTTCAGTTGGGTCTTCCTTTTTTTGTATATTGTGTTTCACCAGGACCTGTGAGGGGGGCGGGCGGGGACGGGTCCCTTTCCTCCTCCGGGGTCTTTTCGTAGAATGGGGTTAGTGGGGCGACAGGCACACTGCAAGTTGGGGGGGTTTTTTGGCCCGCAGGGGTGCAGGGTGGGGGGAGTTAGACTTGGGGTGGGGTTGGGGGGGAGGAGGGGTTGTTTTGTTGTGTGTTTTTTGTTTACAGGGCGAGGTATTGATTTTTGTCCACATCTGGGAACTGTGCTGCAGGCTGGGGGACCCTTGATCTATTGGAGGGGATGGGGGGGGACGGGTTGAGGCTTATGTCATGGAACGTCAATGGGTTGGGGGACCGTATCAAGCGGGGTGTAGTGCTGCAATATTTGCGTCGCTTGACTCCTGATGTGGTGTTTCTCCAGGAGACGCATCTGGTTGGTAATGTTTGTCATGCAATGAACAGGGGGGGATATCGCCTCGTAGCCCATTCTGGTTTCACAACTGGTTCCAGGGGGGTGGGCATTCTCCTCCGAACCTCCCTTCCGGTGGAGATCACTAAGATAGTCTCGGATGACAGAGGGCGCTATGTGTGTTTGATTGGGAGGTGGGAGGGGCAGCCCCTTACCCTGGTTTCAGTCTACGTCCCCCCGGGCCTCCAGAACTCCACCTTCACTGACTTGGGTCGAATGCTGCTTGACCTTCCGGACAGCCTCCTGCTCATGGGCGGGGACTTTAATTCTGTGGTTTCGGGTGAACTGGATCGTCACCCACCAAGGACCCTCCCCGCTGCCCAGGCATGGCTGGGTGGGATGTTGGAGACCTTCGGCCTGGTGGATAGCTGGAGATTAATGCATCCGACCCAATGTCAGTTCACCTTTCACTCGGGGGCGCATGGGAGTCTCTCTAGGTTAGACTACTTCCTTATGCCCGCGGCGCAGACTGGTCGGATTAGAGAGGTCAGGCACCTGGCGCGGGGTATCTCCGACCATTCTCCGCTGTGGCTTCTTTTTGACACCGGGTCGCGGTCTGCAGGGCGGATCGCTCCCATTAACCCATGGTATCTGCGAGACCCTACGACTCGCGACAGCCTGGTTAAGGCTATGGACCAATACTTCCTTGATAACGAGGGGTCGGTGTCGTCTGCAATGTCCCTGTGGGAAGCCTTTAAAACCGTGATCCGCGGACACGCCCTCTCCCAGATAGTGGTGGCTAAGAAGGTCAAGAGTGAGGCAGTGGTGAGGCTGGAGACTGACATCTCGGGGCTGGAGTCGGCCTTGGAGGCGAATGTCACTCCGGACGGGCTCCATGCCCTTAGCCTGAAACAGTTTGAATATAGGTCCCTGGTCACTGACGTGGCCAAAACTATGTATAGGGAGCAGCAGGGTCGACTGTACGACGCCGGGGACAAGGCGGGAAAGTTGATTGCGTGGCTGGACAAAAAGGAGAGAGTGAATCGTGTGGTCCCGGAGTTGCGTGCTGCGGATGGTGTGTGTGTGACTGAGCCGGATGAGATTGTGGAATGTTTCGCCGACCACCTCCGGGCTGTGTACTCCCCAGTGACTGACAGAGATGAGGACGACTCTCGCCTTCTACTGAGGGATATTGCCTTGCCCGGCCTGTCCGTTGAGGACCGTGAGCGGCTGGACGCCCCCTTGTCGGCGGATGAAATAGCGACCGCGATCCGCTCCCTTCGCTCGGGCAAGGCTATGGGTCCCAACGGTCTGCTCATTGAGCTATATAAATTGCGCCCTGATAAGCTTGCGCCCTTCCTCAGTCGCATGTTCCGTGAGTCTCTTGCGGCGGGTTCCCTTCCGGCTGACCAGCGTTTGGCCACGATAGTCGTGATCCCCAAGGAGGGCAAGCCGCGAGACCGCTGTACTTCTTACCGGCCTATTTCACTGCTAAATGCAGAGCCTAAAATCCTGGCGAAAGTCCTTGCCAATCGTTTGTTGAGCGTCGTGTGCGATCTTATTCATCCGGACCAATGCGGCTTCATCCCGCACCGCAACACCGCTCTTAACTTGCGGCGTCTTCATGGCGCCCTGGCCAGGGCGGAGCTCCTCTCCGAACCGGCCGTGCTGGTTTCTTTGGATGCCACGATGGCTTTTGACACCATCGAGTGGCCATTCCTCTGGGCTGTCTTGGCTAAATTTGGCTTTGGGGACGGATTTATTGGCTGGGTGAAGCTTCTTTACACGGGGCCCATGGCTCAGGTGGTGGTGAATGGGCGGGTCTCTCGGCCCTTTGCCCTTGGCAGGGGCACGAGGCAGGGGTGCCCGTTGTCCCCTTTGCTCTTTGCTCTCGCCCTGGAGCCACTCGCTGCTTGGCTCCGCTGGGAGCCCTCGCTTAGAGGGATCCGGTGGGCCCCGGGCTTCGAAGATCGGGTCTCGCTGTATGCGGACGATATTCTCCTGTATCTCACCTCACCGCGGCAGTCGCTCAACGTCCTCTTTGACGTTCTGACTTCCTTTGGGAACAATTCGGGTCTCACGATCAATTGGGCTAAATCCTGCGTCTATCCTATCTCTGGTGGTCCTCCTCTCCTGCCGCCTCGGCTTCCGATCCAAATATCTCTGAGCGGCTTTAAGTACCTGGGGATATACGTTTCACTGGACCCGGTGGCTCGCTATGAGCAGAATCTCCGGCGTCCACTCCGGCGATTGCGAGAGGACACGGCCCGGTGGTGCAGGCTGCCCCTGTCCCCGCTGGGTCGGGCCGTGCTGTTCAAAATGATGTCCCTTCCCAGGTTCCTCTATGCACTCCAGAACTCCTTCGACGTTATCCCAGTGGCCTACTTTCGGGAGGTGGAGAGCCTGCAGAGGAGACTGGTGTGGGACGGGCGGGCGCGTATTGCTCTTGCTAAGCTTACTCTCCCCTGGTACGACGGGGGCATCGCGCTTCCTGACATTCGCAGGTACTATTGGGCCTCGCAGCTATCGGCCATTAACCATGCCACGTATGCGCCTGGCTTGAATCCGGCGTATGAGATGGACAAGTTCCTGCTTCCCGGCGGGAACTATAACAGGGCACTTTACTCCCGCTCGGCTGGCCGGACCCTTACGGGTCCTACTAAGATTGCGGTGCGGACCTGGAGGGCTGCCACTGCGGCCACGGGCTGGAGTGAGCGACTAACATGTGCTACTCCTTTGTTTGCCTCCGACCGCCTGGGCAGCCTCTGGACTACGAAGGGGTTTGACCAGTGGGATACGATTGGTATCAGCAAAGTGGGAGACCTGTGGCATAAGGGCACGGTTAAGACTTTCGCGGTGCTCCAGGCCGAATACGAGCTTACGGACAGGGAGTTCTTCCGCTATGCCCAGGTTCGACACGCCCTGCTCTCGGTCTTTGGGGAGGGGACCAAGATCCCGGTTTCCTCGCCCCTCGAGGACCGCATACTTGACGGACATGTCCCTGACAGTACTATTTCTTTAACTTATAAAAAACTGATTAATCATCGGGCTGACCTCTTTGTGCGCCTCCGGGAGGCTTGGACGGGGGATGGGGTGGAATTGGACGACGAGGACTGGCAGTCTGCACTGTCGTCCCCCAAGGAGGTCGCCATTCCAGCCCGTCTCCGGTTGGTACAGCTTAAGATTCTTCACCGGGTGTATGTGACGGGTCCTCGCTTGGTCGCGATGGGATTTTCCGACGACGGGCTCTGTAGGCGGGGTTGTGGGCTCAGCGCCACCTTTCTCCATATCCTGTGGGAGTGCCGCGAGGTGGCGGACTACTGGCGCCGGGTCCATACGGTTATGGGACAGGTCACTGGGGTTGTGCTGCTGCCGGAGGTGCGTCGCTGTGTCCTGAATGTGTGGGAGCCCAATGATTACAGCGCGGCTCAGACTCGGTGGGCGGCCCTGGGGAACATGATTGCCAAGAGAGATATAGCGCAGCTTTGGGGCGCCCAACAGCCGCCCACCGTGTCAGTATGGAAGGAGAATATGGACTGGTGTATGTTCAGGGAGAAGACTGTGTATGTGGCCCGTGGTAAGCCGGGGGCATGGGGTAGAATCTGGGGGCAATGGAATGCGTATCGCGGGGGTATCTGTACGCCCCCCCTGGTGGACACCGATATCGCCATGTCCCCCTGACCCTTGATGGTTCCTGGCACCTTTTGGAATAACTACATATGGACGTTCATCTCCCTCGACCCCCCCCCCCGTCCCCAGCCTCCCGGTACTCCTTCCTTTTGCCGGCTGCTTAATGGTCTGCACTGGAGTTCCCCGGAGGAAGCCTGACCCGCACTGCTTGCCCTTATGCCTCGCCTTTTGTTTTTCTTTTAGTTTTTGTGTCTGTTGGACTTAAGTCTCCTGTTCCTCTAGAACTATCCGGAGCCACTACGGGGCTGCGCCCCGGGACTTGACTGCAGCCTTGATCCATGTATATCTCATTCTGTACCTAGCGGCCGGCCCTGGTGGTTGTAGGCCCGTGCTTGTAACCGAATTATTGTTCAATAAAAATTTAAAAAAAAAAAAAAAAAAAAAAAAAAAAAGACTTGAAATGGTTCAGACCAACGAGGATCCAAACTGGATTTGCGCTGATAGTTACGGACCAGAACCCACTGTCCTTGTTCCAAGTGATGTCCGGGACCCTCCGGCAGGGGCTGCAAAACTGCTGAGACCTGTTGATGAATAGAACGAAGATCTTTAGTCAAAGCATACAAATAGTCTGTCAGCATAGGATACTCTATATCACAAAACGTTCTGGGTCTCTGGAAGCCCCAAACATTAGCAGGGAGCCCAAAAATGACCTCATACAGAGACAAACCAGAACGAGAATGTGGGGTAACTCGTATTGACATCAATGCCAGCGGCAGAGCATCTGGCCACCTCAATCCAGTACTTTCCTGAATTTTAGCTAATTTGAGCTTTAATATCCCGTTATACTTTTCAACCAACCCAGCGGACTGGGGGTGTCGAGCCGCATGGAATTTCTGTTTAAACTGTAGTCCATTACATATGTGTGTGATGAGTTCTGCATTAAAATGTCTTCCGTTGTCACTCCTGATCACACGAGGAAATCCGTAGCGAGGGAAATACTCCTTTACCAACGCCTTTGCCGTTGCCAAAGCAGTGTTTTATTTTGTCGGGTAGGCTTCCACCCATTTGCTGAAAGCGCCTACCACGACCTGGACATACTTCAAAATGTTAACGCGTTCCAGATGGATATAATCCATTTGAAGCACCTCAAAAGGCAAAGATGGGAGTGCAAAATTTCCGCTCAGAACAGGCTCCCTGCCCCCTGGATTATGTCGTAAGCAGACCATGCAATATTGTACCAAATGAGCAGCGGTCCTAGAAATATTGGGATTGTACCATACAGGATCTAATAATGCACAAATACCTTTCAACCCAATATGAGCTGACCCATGTGCCATTGTCACCACCGCATTCACTAATGCATTAGGCAACAACCACCGCTGCTTTTCTGTCAGATCAATCCAACAACCATCTGCATCTAATTTCCCAATTCGCTCTTTCCAGTGAGCCAGTTGAATAGGGGTAGCTGCTTTTTGTATTTCTCTGACACTCTCCATGGTATTATCAAACATCTCGGTTTCAGCGACCCACCAACAGAGCTAGTCACAAACATTGAGGTTAATTTGGATTTCGCAGTTTACTTAGCTACTTGATCGGCAAAGGCATTACCCTCCCCCACTGCATCAACCACTGCCTTGTGTGCACTAAATTTTACTACAGCCACTATTTCTGGTAATGTCAATGCTGTCAGTAATCGCAAAATCAAGGGGCCATGTTGTATTCGCTGACCATGAGAAGTAAGAAAACCTCTTTCGGCCCAAAGTCGGCCAAAACTATGAGCCACGCCAAAGGCGCACTGGCTGTCAGTGTAAATATTTACTCTCAGTCCTTCACTTGACTCACAGGCCCGAAACAATGCCACTAATTCAGCCGGTAAACAGTCTAAATATCGAGTTTTTAATTTCGACCTACAACAATATCGAGTTTCAAATATCGTAGGGACACAATATCGAAGTCAAGAATATTGACAACCAGAATATCGACCTGAAGGTAAGAAATATCGTTTTTGTTAATATCGAAGTTAGTAATATCGATAGCAAAAATGTATTTTAAATGTTTGTGTTTATATTTTTTGTTAATTATTGCACTAGTTTTAGAATATATGTATAACATTTTTAGTAGTTAGTAAAAAAAATTTAAGTACATTATGCGTTTTAGTACCGTAGAGGGTTGTGGGTTTATAGGGGAATAGGGTGGGAAGTAATTTAATTATATGAAAATAATTATACATTTTTAGGAATTATAAATTAATTTAAATTAATTTTTGCGTTTAAATTCTGTAGCGGGTTGTGGGTTTATAGGGGAATAGGGTGGGAAGTAATTTAATTGTAATTAAGTAATAATTTATTTTCATTTATTGGTATTGATAATTATATTATTGTTAATTAAGTATTAATTGGTAATTAATTTTTATTAATTGGTAATTAGTTTTTATTAATTGATTAATTGATAATTATGTTAAGTGTATTATTTTAGTATTTGAGTGTGTTGTGCGTTTATAGGGGCATAGTTTTGGAAGTAATTGAAATCTAATTAAGTAGTTAAATTTGTTAAATGGGTATTGGTAATTAATTAATTGGAGATTAATTATTAATTGGTAAATATGTTAAATTATAATATTTCGGTTATGAAAAATAATGTATTGTTGATTAATCATTAATTGGTAATTAAATATGATTAAATATTATTTATTGATATTTCTAATTAATATACTAATAAGTAATTATTCATTGGTAATTAATGTTTAATAATTATTATTTTTGGGTATAAAAAATATTTAATTGTTCACTATTTTTTAATTGGTAATTCATGTTTAATAATTATTATTTTTTGGTATAAAAATGTAATTGTTCAATATTTTTTAATTGGTAATTATTATTTATTAATTATTATTTATTGGTATTTATTATTAATTTATTGTTAATTGACTATTCATTGGTAGTTATGTTTTTAATAAATATTTATTGGTAGTTGTAAATAATTTTGAGTTATTTAATAATTAAATCACTCTTTATTTTAAATATTTATTTTATTTATAAGTATGTTATTTTTAACTTCTAAGCTATCTAACACTTTCCCTACTGTTGCACTCTCTGGAGTTAGAATAGTAATTTTTACCCCTACACTTTCCCTACTGTTGCACTCTCTGGAGTTGGAATAGTAATTTTTACCCCTACGCTATCCAACACTTTCCCTACTGTTGCACTCTCTGGAGTTGGATGTCAGGAACTTGCCTTCCCGTGATCGCGCTCGCTGCAGACGGCTGAGCTGAAAGACGCGGAAAGCCAAAGACTACAAATCCCGATAGGCAACGCGAGCACGTTGCGCGTTTGACGGCGGCGGACCGGAAGCAGGAAATAAAAGCCCTGCAGTCCGGACCGCGGTGCCGATTATTCGACTTCACCGGCGAGGAAGCTGGACGCTTCGCTTTGCATCACCGTTGGCGGTAAGAGTGTCAAAGGACACAACCTACGACCTCATCCTTAGAGATTCACTGACACACATATTGCCAGACTTCTGTGACTCCCCTGTTGGAGGTGAGAGCATCACCGTGCAGGGGAACGACCGCGCACATAGTGGTGCGTGGGCAGCTAGATTGACCCCATTGGAGAAACCGATCCAGGTTTCATGCGGGGTGAATACGCGCCCGCGAGTGGTATGAGTAGCAACTTTGAATGGATGAATGAGTGTAACAATATCTCTCTGGGCATCCCAAAGCAGCGCATACTATACTTGTTTGTTCCATGACATTGTACCAACCAGTATACGCAGTGTTCTATCGTGCCTAAGAAAGGAACCTTGAATGGATGGATGAATGTACCAATATCTCTCTGGGCATCCCAAGGCAGCGAATACTATATTCTTTGTTTCTTGACATTGTACAAAGTCAGTATAACCAGTGTTCTATCGTGACTGGAAAAGGAAGAAGGAAAGATACGTAATGATTTCCAACTCTTTCTACATCTTAGAACTGTTCTGACCTGCATTATCTTCGCGCTGCAGTGGTAGCAGTCTATGTTTCTTTTTTGCTTTCCTTTCTGGTGTATGTGTGTGCTTCTCTTTTATAGTCACACGGAACGTACGCAAACAACTTCAGAGAGCCAGATACGCAAGGCCGCTGCCCCTGCATCTCCTCTTTAAAGTGTTACTCCGTTCATCTTTTTTCTTTACAGGTAAGAAAGGGTGGATTGAGAGGGGGTAGTAAATAGAGTCAGAGAGAGTAAAGGGAAATAAGAAGTGCTCATTGTGTTTATTGTCTCTCGCCCACAGGTCTCCCTCCCTGCAGTCCCCACCCTTTCCTTCCCCCACTCAATTGCCCCTAAAGTCTGCGTGTATTTCCATAGCCAGACTTGGGTCGATTCAGAGGTGGGCCCCCATAGAGCATCGACACAGCCCTGAGGATTTGGACCTGGTAAGCCTGACATTGGAATAGTAATTTTTACCCCTACGCTATCCAACACTTTCATTACTGTTGCACTGTCTGGAGTGGGAATAGTAATTTTTACTCCTACGCTATCCAACACTTTCCCTACTGTTCCACTCTCTGAAGTGGGAATAGTAATTTTAACCCCTACGCAACCCAACACTTTCTCTACTGTTGCACTCTCTGGCGTTGGAATAGTAATTTTTACCCCTACGCTATCCAACACTTTCCCTACTGTTGCACTGTCTGGAGTGGGAATCGTAATTTTTACCCCTACGCCATCCAACACTTTCCCTACTGTTGCACTCTCTGGAGTATGAATACTAATTTTTACCCCTACGCTATCCAACACTTTCCCTACTGTTGCACTCTCTGGAGTTGGAAAAGTAATTTTTACCCCTACGCTATCCAACACATTCCCCACTGTTGCAGTGTCTGGAGTGGGAATCGTAATTTTTACCCCTACGCTATCCAACACTTTCCCTACTGTTGCACTCTCTGGAGTGGGAATAGTAATTTTTATCCCTACGCTATCCAACACTTTCCTTACTGTTGCACTCTCTGGAGTTGGAATAGTAATTTTTACCCCTACACTATCCAACACATTCCCTACTGTTGCAGTGTCTGCAGTGGGAATCGTAATTTTTACCCCTACGCTATCCAACACTTTCCCTACTGTTGCACTCTCTGGAGTGGGAATAGTAATTTTTATCCCTACGCTATCCAACACTTTCCCTACTGTTGCACTCTCTGTAGTTGGAATAGTAGTTTTTACCCCTACGCTATCCAACACTTTCCCTACTGTTGCACTGTCTGGAGTTGGAATAGTAATGTTTACCCCTATGCTATCCAACACTTTCCCTACTGTTGCACTCTCTGAAGTTGGAATAGTAATTTTTACCCCAACGCCATCCAACACATTCCCTACTGTTGCACTGTCTGGAGTGGGAATCGTAATTTTTACCCCTACGCTATCCAACACTTTCCCTGCTGTTGCACTCTCTGGAGTGGGAATAGTAATTTTTACCCCTACGCTATCCAACACTTTCCCTACTGTTGCAATCTCTGGAGTTGGAATAGTAATTTTTACCCCTACGCTATTCAACACGTTCCCTACTGTTGCACTGTCTGGAGTGGGAATCGTAATTTTTAACCCTACTCTAACCAACACTTTCCCTATTGTTGCGCTCTCTGGACTGGGAATCGTAATTTTTACCCCTACGCTATCCAACACTTCCCCTACTGTTGTACTCTCTGGAGTTGGAATAGTAATTTTTACCCGCACGCTATCCCACAATTTCTCTACTGTTGCACTCTTTGGAGTTGGAATAGTTATTTTTACCCCTACGCTATCCAACACTTTCCTTACTGTTGCACTCCCTGGAGTGGGAATAGTAATTTATACCTCTACGTTATCCAACACTTTCCCTACTGTTACCCTCCCTGGAGTGGATATAGTAATTTTTAGCCCTACGCTATCCAACGTTTTCCTTTCTGTTGTTTTTTTTGGAGCTGGAGTAGTAGTTTTATTCTCTCTGCTATTTAATATTTTTTTATTATTTTAGCTTATGTAATATATAATTAATGTTAACAATATTTAAATTGAATGTCATTTTTTAAATTTGTTATACATAAATATTTAATTTTTATTCATGTTATTGTTTTATGTGTATGATGTATTTGCAATTTATAATATTTTTAAATAATTTATAATTTATTAAAATAATTATTAAAACATTATTAAGTAAGTATATATATTATATGTATATGTTTAATTACTGTTTTATTAAATTATATATATTAATTATTAATTTTAAACATTATAAAAGATATTTAATTATGTTTATTTTATCTATAACTATTATTTGGTTTATTTTACTTATTTTTAAACTAAAAAAACCCCGATATTTTGAATAACGATATTTTTGACATCTATATTTTATTTTCGATATTTTTGTACTTACCATGTTGTAGATAGGATGTAGATATTCTTGACATCGATATTTTTGTTGCGATATTTTTGTAGGTCTATTTTTTTACCTTCGATATTTTGTCAGAGATCCAATTCAGCCGCCTGTGCTGACTGATAGGGTACTCGAGAAGTCTCAACTATAGTGTGAAGAGTAGTTATCGCATATGCAGCAGTTGTCGTGCCATCTGGTAACTCCAAACAAGAGCCATCGACGTACAACTCCC
The DNA here is from genome assembly GCF_964204655.1 of Triturus cristatus. Lineage (NCBI taxonomy): Eukaryota > Metazoa > Chordata > Amphibia > Caudata > Salamandridae > Triturus > Triturus cristatus. Next base: position 420,185,270 of record NC_140593.1, read on the forward strand.
CTTGAGGGTCAGATAGAGGAGTGTCAGTCAGGTCTACTCGTCCCTTCGTTTCTTCCTCAGTCCGAAATATACAATCATGAACATCATTGCTCTTTTCATTCGACAAAACCGGAAGCTGCGACCAGACAATGAGAAGCCAAAAATATGGCGGCTATCAGGATGAATCGGAATGCTAAAGAACGCATTTTTTAAATCAATCACAGAGAAATATTTAGCAGTAGGAGGAATCATAGTGAGAATAGTAGTGATGTCTAAAACCACAGGGTATTGGGGCACCACTATTTTATTAATTTCTCGAAAATCAATCACAAAACGATAGGTATCAGCATAGTCAGGATCGCTTCCAACAGGGGCTCTCTTTAAGATAGGCAAAATGGGGCTGTTGCACACATTAGCAGCTGTCTCTTCCACCACACCCCTTTTTACCAAATCTTGTATGATGGAGAGCAAAGCCTTCTCGCCAGCCGGAGAAATTTTGTACTGAGGTATACGAGGAAGCCGAGCATTTTGCTTCAAAGTAATAGAAAGGGGCGGAATCTTTAGTAATCCTACATCTGTGTCACCAGTGGCCCACAATGTTGCTGGAATAGCTACAAACTCAGGAGGGAGGGGTTAATTTTTGGTGAAACACTGCAAAGTATGCTTCCCAAGGGAATTAATAGTCAAGTAAACATCATCAGGCGAACAATGAATCTTAGCATGTAATTTTTTCATCAAATCCAAGCCCAACAAATTTTCGCCACAATGGGAAGTCAAAAGAAACGGGGAGTCTATCGTAACAGGACCAATTGTAAAAGGAATAGGATTGGAGATGGGACTCACCACCGGAATTCCAGAGAATCCTACAGAAACATTACTGTGCCCGGACAGAGTAGCCCCTGGGACCAGGGAATGAGAAATAGAACTATTCATTGCACCCGTATCAACTAAAAACTTTTCAGATGTCTCCATCAAATACGCCTCTACATAAGGTCCTTGCTGATCAACGGGTACTGACCCTGGCCCTCACTCTGTCCATGGCTATTCTATGTATAAGCATACCCTTCGGTCGCATCCATTGCACACTCCTCATCATAATACTGCCTACCTCGTGGATTATCAAAATATTTATTTTCTTGTCCAACTTGCGTCGCGTCATCTCGTCGCATATCACTGCGATCCACACTTCCCCGACCTCTTCCTCTGCTTCTCATAGCCCCGTTCTGGGCCTGCAACAACGGACACTAAAATCGCCAATGCCCTTCCTCCTTACAATAAGCACACTGATTTAGTCCCAAAACGACAGCCAGCCCTCTGCCTTATCCAGTTCCCGCCCCCCTCGGGACGAACCCTATACCGCCTCTCTCTCTGCCTCGTCCTTGAACAACTTGCTGCAACAACACCCGTGTTTTAAGATCTTTCGCTCTCTTTTCCGTCTAATCCTTACTCTCATTTTCTCTATGTTCGTAATATTGGGCCATACTCAATATTACCGAGGGCGTAGAAGTGGTCCAGGTACTTTCAGCGGCTTGTAGACGTGCAGAGACTTCTGGTAACAAATTGTTCACAAAACGATTAACAAATAATCGTATACCACCTTCCAACGATAAATCCTGTCCACTAAAATCAATGAATACGCCCTCAAATCTAGTGAAAAAATCAGAACCACTTTCCTCTTTCTTCAGTTTACATGCGGTCAATTTTGTCCCAATCCACCTCACGAGGTGGAATTAAGGAATGCATGTAGGTGATAATACGGCCAGGTAATGCCAATAATTCAAGTTTCGGCTTATCTCCAGGCTTATGATCCTTGTCCCAATCTTTTATCTGCTCCCATGTTCCGCCTAATTCTTGAACATGGTCCTGATCATGCACCTGACGACATACGTCAACGGGAACCAACAATGCAAAAAATAGCTCTATGTCAGCTAAGGTCATGACGGCCGAAGAGGCCGCTTCTGTGAGTTCTTTATAATAAGCCGTGGGGATTCTTACGGGGGTCGGGTAATTGCGATTTTAGCGAGAGGACTTCACTCCTCTTCCAGGGGGTGTAAACCCATTGCTCCTGCACTCGGGCCTGTACACAAGGTCTAGTCACCACACCATTGTCATCCTTTAGTTCCAGTATTTCAGGATGAAAGATAGGATGAACTTCTCGCATAGGATGCTGAGTGTCCCATGAGGGACACGTTTGATGCATCCGTTCTCGATAACTTAATCAAACCTCCACATTTTTATACACTTCATCTGGGCTAAGTTCAGACTTATGAGCCCTGTCCCGGATGTCGTACATTACTTGGGGGGCCATTCCCCCTGGAAAACACTGTTCCCAGAGAGTAATAATACGTGCAGCCATGTGTTTCAAGGCATGTTGCTGCAGGCTCATAGTCTCGAAGCGTATTCCATATATCAGTTATAGTGTAAATAGGCTGTCGCATCCACTGAGATGACTGATTCTCAATCATCTGTTACTCATTCTGTCCTACAGCCGAACGGGTAAACAACTTCCGTGCGTCGAAATCCCCCGGAGCACGAAATGGAGTCGAAAGAGCTGGAGATGGGGTCGTGCTTGGAGAAAGGGAAGCCCACACAGGGGTGGGGGAAGACAAAACAGCTGTTGACATAACGGAAGACGGCAGTGTGACAGGCCATAAAGTACCTGTCTCAGAGACTGAGGGAGACAAAACAGAGGACGTTCCCGGAGAGGCATGGGAAGATGGAACAACAGGGGCGGAAGCTGATGGGACCTGTACTAGAGTCGGGGGAACAACGGGATATGCACGCTGCGGAGCACAAGGTGTAGGTGGACGAGTATCCAATAAATCCTCTATCTCATCTTCCGCTTCCGTCCTAGCCACATAGGTCTTATCCACTTGCTATCTAAATTGTCTGTCTGCACAATCAATCCCTTGTTCAGTTTCTGCTTTATCATAAGGTATAGCTTTCTGCATAATCATCTGATTTCCTTTCATCCTACATACTTTCTCCTCCTGTATACGTCTACGCTTCGCCTCCTTCTGCCACAGGCTTAAGGAATCAAACATTGAGTGTCGACTACGCTTAGAAAAGAATCGATCCTACAGAAAATGAATCTTTTTCTCATCAAAGGACCCGGTTAAGGGCCATTGTAATTCCACATTTTCTTTAGTATATTTATGCCATAGAGTATTAAACAAGAGAGATGTAATACCATGCTTTACATACATATCATAACTAGGGCTGCCCTCAGGCGGGGCCGGTAGACTTTCAGCCAAACACGTATCATTAGGGCGGAGACAACATCGAAAACAACTCAATTTGCTAAAACATGGCATCGTTATTGTCGTCACGCGTACCTCATTCAATCATAAAAATAAACTTCCAAACATGGCCATGTTCAAACATTCACAAAACATACAACCTCACACTCATCCAAACATACACATGACAATAATGTATATATACATACAAAGATATTAAAAAATGACGTCTTTTCAAACAAAGAACAGAGCCCGTCGACTCCTGTTTGTGGAGAATCAATCAAATTCAGATTCCAAGACCGACAGATACCAAAACCAAGCAGTCCAAACAAAGACTACCAAGAGACCGTCAGACGGGTATAACCACAGACCGACCTACAGACCATCCCGCAGCCTTCCTGATTCACTCTTGGGACTATTCTGACTAAGCCCGCTTCAGTAGCACCGCTTCAGATGTGTTACCAAGGCTACCCAGGTACAGCCACAGGTGTTTCCGAGAGCAGTCCGGCCGGGCGCGCACCACACATGCAACACCGGGCATCCGATCGGCGTCTCTATTATTCACAAAAGGTCCGTGGAGCATCTATACGTGCAACCACCACAATGCTGCCCTGTCAGACCCCCAAGATTCTCTGTGGTACACTGACCACCAAATACTTACACAGTTAACTGCTTCAAAAGCACTGCTCAACAGTGCATGCCAAGAACATCAAAACAATTCCATTCACCTGGTGCACACAGGTACAATAGCGTGTTCTCCACTGCCAACTCCTGAAGACCAACACGGTCAGCTCCTGGGTTACGCCCGTAGGACTCCGGTGAAGGGTCACTAGAAGCTGGGGATATTCTGATCGTGAGAGCGGAGTAAGTTCATACCAAAGATGGCTACATTTCAAAGGATCCTTTTTCTGTCCGCCCGCTGGACCAGAATTACCCCTTGTCCTTACCACTGGTTTACGGGGAGGACGACCCAGTCACAGAGTCCCGGTGGAGTCGCCAACTGATGTACCATAAAAATAAACTAAAGGACTATACCTACCAATAGTCCCAATACCATTACCAAATAATCAGTCAGTTGGCAGTGAAGAAGGTTCAATCGTTTATTTAACAAAATACTCTATAGGTGAGCCTCTCCGAAACTCACCTATCAGGTGCGCCAAGAAGACTGTTGGCTCGTATTCAAACATAGGGTTATATACTTTTCGGTTCAACACATACAATCACTGTGAAAGGAAAAATACCAGTTGGCCCTCGAGCTCCAGGAAAGGACCATATATGGCACACATCAGACCACTGCAAAGGCTTAACTATCTATTACTGATGAGGTCAGGAGAGGAGACTCCCTTTCGCCATGGTGCCTGGGAGTGTAGACACAACGCCTCCAGGAATGCACTTATCACCCCCAAAGCCAGATGCGACCTTGAGTCTTAGAACAGTCGAGTAAACAGCCTACCTTCAGCTGCTACTAGTAACTCAGATAAACTGGGGCCTGACAACTGTGCGTGATCAACGCGTGATCACGGCCTGCACTCGAGCATATGTTCAGAAGATGGCGTCTGTATGGTTCTCGGCCTAATCATTTAGCAAAAGATATACAGGAAGGAAATAAACGAGTTTCCTCCAAGCAGAAGCATATATATCAAACAAAGAGTGTACGTATAGATACATCATGCTAACATAACATAGGTCCGATACTCCTTATATACGGGAAATCTACCTTTTTTATCCCTCACATCCATTTCAACATGGCCTGCATTGGCAGAGATGCAGGATAGGCATGTGATACAGAAATGACGTCTCTCATTTCTACAAGACTTCCAAAGACTCATAAGAGCAGCAGTCATCATGGGTGATGGGTCTTCTATTATTTATATATTCCTGTTGGTTACCAGATAGCACAGATATCAGCAGCTAGCCTTCATTGTGTCCCGGTACTGTATTGTGTATTAGTTCTGGTTGCAAGGATGTGCTGAGGCTCTTGATATTTACCTCTTTTTGATTTTTGACACAGCAAGTTCGCCCTGATATGAATCCTTTATTAGAAAGAACAATGTAAGTAGGATTTAGCATAGTTTGGGTACATCTTATCTCTGACTCCACGGTTGACACCTATCTGTGGCCAAGACAGACATGGACATATTTTGCCTTTGAAGAGTAGGATATCATTCCAGGTCACGGAGTGCTTTAAGAAGTGATTGCTAAAATACTGGATATGGTAGTCAATGAGTTCTCCTCTATCACACTGTTCAGCTCATTGTTGCTGTTCCAAAACAAGGGTCAACAAACTGTCAGGTTCTAAAATTTGGTGAATAAGACTGATATACGCACTATTTTCTAAGCTGAAGAGGTGGTAGGCAGGCTAGCTGCTGCTAAGTACATAACCCCATTTGATGCGATTCCGGATGTCAAGGATAGGCCTATGATCTCCCACCCAGGGCACTCCTTCACACCCATCATTGGCCTCTGCCATACCTGCCAAGGACATCCCACCGTTGTAGTCCCTGGACCACTTTGCATCAGCTACACACCTTATGCTTCTGCATGCGGACCATCGAACACTCACCGACAAGGTCAACTCAGTGGAACAGACACTCACATATCTGCAGTTGAACTATCTGTGCATGGACTCCTCCATGCAGACAGTACAGGAGTGCGTTGCCGTGCTGGAGCAGAGGGCTAAGGGTGCAGAGGGGAGATCCAGGAGGAATCATATATGCATCTTTAGCCTCCCAGAGGAGGCAGAGGGGCAGTATGCGGTGCGCTACAAAGAACAGTGGTTACGGGACCTGTTCTCCCGCATACGATTTTGCAGTATTTTTCTATCGAAAGAGTGCACCGCGCCCGCACACACAGGCCCCGCCTAGATCCAGCCCCCATCCAAATGCTGTTGCACCTCCATAATAGAGACTCCATACTACGAGAATCAGTAAACTGGCCGAGATCAAAGTGGACAATACCCATGTCATGTTTTGTCCTGACTATACTGTCACGGTTCAGTAACAGTGCAGCTCCTTCCTTACAGTGGAGCGGTGACTCTGTGAATTGGATTTGAAATATCCGCTCTTTTTCCCGGCACACCTTCGAGTGGTCTCAGACAGAACCATGCACTTTTGCAGCTCTCCGGAAGATACTTTCGGCTGGCTGGAGACTCACATCCCTCGTGTGGGTGGGCAGCGGCCGCTGTCACCGCCTCCTGAGATTCCCCGACTCCCAGGGCTGTCCCTGACCTTGAGCAGAGCACCACTGGGTCCTAAAACATGCAGCGACTCTTACAGAGGTGACACAACATGCGAGCCCTGGCGAGGGCTCGCACTGCACCTCAAGTGATGAAAGCTATGTTGCCACTAGGCCTTCTGGAGTGGATTCTGAGGCACCCAATGATTCTCCACAGACATCTGATGAAATTATTTGACCCATTCCTACCTACTTAATTTCCTCTCATTCCAAATGTTGCAATGTTAGAATTGTGGACGCGTTATCTTGCTTTTTTCACCGTACAGGTGTCTCTCAGTCAGGACTGCTGTGTCCCTTTGGGGTGTCTCCCCTCTCCCACATTGCACCTGTCACTGGGTTGGTTCTGTTTACCTTTAATGTGGTCGCTCACTCTACTGTTCTGTACTTTTTTTTGTTTGTAGTCTGGAGGTTGACTGACTCTTATGTTTTGCTCCCCCATACAGTGATCTTGTTTGTTCCCTAAATGTTAGTCACTGACGGGTTTGGGTGGGCACTTGGTTGGTGTTTTGCTCCTATGGTATTCATTGTTCTTCCTTTTCTTATCATGTTCTTTCATTTTAGTTGCAACGGGCTATGTGGCATGCCTGTTCTTGCCCCTGCTATATGCCAAACACTGCCATCGCATACACTAGCAATTTTAACTTGTACTGTTGTCCCGTCAATACCTTGACCATCCACAAAAGCATGACGTCCATTAAAATACTAAGTTGGGGAGAGCTCAGGTCCTTTGGGGCCACCTTGGGTTTCCAGATCAATGTCCGGAAGTCACAGGCACTTAGCCTTTCCCTGCCAACACATCTAGTGGAACAACTGGCAAACCAATATCTCATTAAATAGGCTACTGAGACGATTCCGTACCTGGGAATCAACCTAGCCACGACCATGCAAGCAACAGCTGACAACAACTGTCAATTATTGCTCAGGCTCATTCAAAACAACTTTGGGAGTTGGAAGCACCTTCAGATTTCCTGGCTAAGAATATGAACAGCAACCTAAATGATTTCCCTACCCAAGATACTCTACCTCTTTCAGACGCTCCCCTTGCCGCCACCCCCGGGTATGATTGCCAATCCCTTAATAGAACTCTCACAATTTATTTGGCAGGGCAGTAAACCACACATGAAGAAGACTTTGACCTACCTTCCTCTGGAGGCTGGGGGTTTGGGTATCCCTGACCTTCATCTATATTACCAGACGGCGAAGCTACGCTACCTAGTTGAGTGGAGATGAGCCGAGTCCGAGAAGTATTGGACAGGGCGGTAGCTGGAACGTCTCTATGGAAGGTCCCCTTTTTTGAAGGTGTACAGATCGCAGAATATGTATTCATCGCTGATCATGCGTGTTACTATGACAATTTGGGAGGACCAGACTAGCATTAGACATGGACTGACTACTTTCCCATCTCCTATGACCACAATATTCGACAACTCAGACTTTGCCCTGGGGATGAAGGTTGAGGGGTTTGCAGAGTGGAGACTATCCGCCTACCATTCCATGTCCACCTATTCGATACTGAGGGTATGCTCCCCTCGTCCCAAATATGTGAAGAATATGGGCTTTGGCAGTCAGAAAGACTCCACTACCTACAATTACGACATTGGAATGTACACCCACAAAATAAACCTAATGCACAAGTGCTCTGTGTGAGAAGGTGGCCTGATATATGCTGTCCACTAGTTCTAGTGGGCACCTTGTATCAGTCCAAACAACCCCTTATGGTGATAGGTTAAAAACAACCTTTATTGAAAGCTATCCTAGTGGTAGCTATGGAGAGCAGCCTTCAGGCTAAGTCTTGAAGTCTTGTTTTACCAGTCTATAATCTCTTAAATGATCAAATGAAAGGACAACCACACCAGGTATATATTTAAAATATATGTATTTAGGTTAACACACACCCCTCTAGTCTCTTTATGAGACTGGAGTTCGAAGTACTTAAGTTACAAGTGAGCAATCATCAGTAATAGTGCAAATACATGTTTGGGCCCTAGGGGCGTACCAAATCATATATCAAAAAAGTGGTATAAGAACCACGACTGAACTAGACACAAGGCCTAGAGCCTCTAGAATCGCTGGGACCCCAAGGAACCACCCAAGGTAGTGACACAGGGGACCCACGGGGACTGTATGCAGTGTGTAAGCACAACCACGGGTTCCCGTTATCTTCTATGGGCAATGTCACGGTAAGAAAATTAAAGATTAGGGACACTTAGAATCGAATCAGGACCAAACCCTTTTGGACTTGAGAAGTTCTAGGACTAGCACCCACGGGAGCACTGGAGTACTCGAGTTACATCACCCAGGGAAGCCGGGTGCATAGGTGTCTTTTGGTGTCGGGTCGCGTCGTCGATTGCAACGGAAGCCTGCAAAGAACTGCCGCTGCCGTGAAGAGGAGAAGTGTCCGAAGAGATCCAAGCCTGGATCTAGGATGTAAGGAACCTGAAAGCAGAGGGGACAGAGTCTGGGTCACTAGCCAGTGACCAAGGGCAGGATGGACCAATGCCCACAGATGTTGGGTGCTTCAGGTAAATTGATGGGTGTCTTGACTCTTCAGTCACAAGGTCCAGGAGGCGTTGACGAAGTCCATGAGCCAGATTCGAGCTATCCCACAAACTCTGTCGAGTGCTGCGTTATCGGCGACCAGAATGGACCCAACAAGCCTTGGAAACGGCAAGTCACAGGAATTCAGAGAAAGGACTGTGGTGCAGACCAGCAAGGTCTGAGGGACTCACCCAGCAAGGGTAAGTCAGGGCACGTCTGTGGCAACCAGGAAAGTCAAAGTAGAAAAGGAGTTGCCTTTGTGGGGACCTGCTAGCCAACGGGGTAATGATCGTGAAGGAGCCTCGAGCGGTCACACTTGAAACTGGCCCATGGGTCACTCGTGGAGTGGAGTCCAGCAATCTTTGGTGCAGGAGCTGCTCAAGGCTGGGGCTACTCAGAGCCCAAAGCACAACTTCGAGTGGGACCAGGAAGATACTGTTGCTGCAAAAGATCGCGGTATCCAGGGGTCACGATTCCATGTCACCCACGATAGCCACATGCCTCAGCTTTGCTGTGAACTCAGGGAAACCTCGGGGAAGTCTGGAAATCCACCACTGGTGATGCAAAGACTTCGGCGTCCAGCAGGAGCTTCAGCGATGCAGACCGGTCAGTTGCTTCTTTGGTACCTGCCAAGCAGGGAAGTCACTCCTTGACCCCAAGGGAGATTTCTTCCATCTTCTAGTCCTGATAGAAATTCGAAGGTCCAGGATATATGTTGCAGAGTTTCGTCCAGGGTAATCTGAAGTCCTAGGGACTGGGTTCCTATACTTATACTAAGTTTAGGGGTTGGACTAGCTCTAAGGTCTCACCTATGGGAGGACCTGGGGTGGGGGTGGTTACCCCCCTTCCCATTTGTCCAGTTTCACACCAGAGCAGGGGCTGAGTGCCCCTGCAACCGGTTTGAACTGGGCTATGCACAGGGACACCTTGTGTGCCCCAGGCAGTGACTCAAAAGCATTCTCTGAATGCACCCACCCTGCCCCAATACACATCTGCCTGTCTGGGGAGGTGGTTACACCTCCCTGTGATCAGGAAAACAACCGTCCAGGCTTCCCCTGCCAGAGTTTCCTTCAGCAGCAGGAGGCCAGACCTGTGTCTGTGGCAGTGGCATCCATTTTGTGATGCCAGGGCTTTGGAAAGTTTTAACCGGGTAGACCAGTGTGAACATGTCTCTCCCTCTAGAAGGATGGAATGCTACCCCCGCCGCCAGGACTGGCGGGGGGTAGTATTCCAAGATGTTTGACACCAAACACGACATGTTTTGATGCAGCCATTACAAAGTTAGCATTTACTGCAAGGTTATAATGCACTTAAGAGTATATGGTATGGCTGTATCACAGAACAGCCTTAAGGAAGTATTTCTGAAAGCTGCAGAGGGGCTCAGCTCATGCTTGGGCACCCTTTCACACAAAACCAAGCACTCTGCCTTCAGGATTGTCAAGGCCTGCCATAGGAGTGACTTATAGGTTTATATGTGTCTGTATATATAGGTGGATATAGGTAGCCTATACCGCTGTAAGGGTTGCAAGCACCACCTTACCCAGGCTGCAGTAGCCCCTGGTAGGCCTCTGAGGTACCTATGCCCTAGGTACATAGTATACCTCATACTAGGGGCTTATAAGGCACTCCAGAATCCAATTAGAAATGTACCTAATGTACATGGAAACCATTTTACAGAGAAAGCAGATAGACTGGGGCCCTGAATAGCAGGATCCCAGTCCAACTAAGTCATAAACCAGCAAAACACCAGGAAAAAAGTGGGGGCAACCATATAGTCAGATTCCACCTTCCTACACTCCGTACCCAATATGAGATGTGGCTTCTCGCTAAAGCTTCGGGTAAAGAGCAGGTAAAGATCTAATAATGTGAATTATACACATTTTTGATCCAATATAATAAGCATGCATATAATGCTGATAAAGCTAGGTGGGAGGATGAACTGGGGAGGACATTGAGCGCCAAGCAATGAGCAGAGATATCACACAGAGCTAGACAAACGGCTAGCAGCTGCGCCCTCACTGAAACACTCACAAAAGTTGCCACATACTAGTACTATACTCCAGGGAAGACTCCACAGCATCAAACCCACACAAAGTGTGGACTGTTGGCGGGAATGCGCAATGGGGGGGACACTGACGCACATTTTATGGGAATGCCCACACCTCCGGCAGTACTGGTCGCAGGTACTCGACAACAGAGATAGCCATCTGGAAACCCTATTGCTGCATTATCCCGCATACATACTCCCGGGCCTTCAAAACCTGCTAACATACCCTTTGAAATCCAGACATGAGCGGCAAATCGGCATGGCACTGCCATTCAAAACATTGTCAGTTATTAGGGCTCACCGCAGACCCCCACTCACTTTGATTGGCTTCATAGGCTCTGGCATATCTTGGGAATGGAACAATCACACTGACCCTGGCTGGGCAGGGAGCCTCATTTGCGGATCTCTGGCAACCATACATGTCCCTGCACTCACAGGAATTCAGGGAGTTGACATGCCCAGGATACCTCCATTTATTGCATCTACCGGAGACGAACCAGCAACCACTAATTCCAAATCACTGAGCAGACTCAATGATAGTATGTTTCAAGCATCCCTGCGAGGGTGAGGGAGGGAGAGGGGATCGGGGTGGCTTAGGGAACGATCTGCCAACCCAAAATTATGATAGCCCTCATCAGTGGTTATGTATCTACTGTTGATTGAGAAAACTGCAGTTGGCACTGTTTGTTTTTTGCTAATAAAAAGAACAGAACCATAAAATACTAACTTGGAATATCCGCAGTATCCATACCACTACACGCCGCTATGCTTGCTTCTCTTACCTTAGGTGCAACTCTGTTCAAATTGTGCTGCTACAAGAGTCCCATCTAACGCACTAAAAAACAATTAAATTACAGCAGCGCTGATGTGGGTAACTCTACACCACAGATTTTTCCTCCTATGCTCGTGGCACACTACTCTGGGTTAAGACGGGAGTGCCCTTCATGTCTGACGAGGTGATCAAAGACCCATAGGGCAGATATGTCCTTGTCAAGGATAAATTGGACCGCTGCCTCATTTTGCTAGGCAGCATACATGTACCCAACACTGATCAGGTGATGTTCTTTCAATCTCTCTCAGGGGCTTTATCTCGCTGGAATAGAGTACAGTGGCCGCTTGGGGTGATTTCAATAGCGTACTCAATACTTATTTAGACCAGTCATTCCCTCCGCTGCCCCATGCAACTGCTACCTCAAATGCCCAGGCACTTCAAAATTGGATAAAAAACTGGGACCTTACTGACATTTGGCGAGAGCAAAACATGACTGCCAGAATATACTCTTTCTATTCTGCTCCTCATTCATTGCATGTAAGGATAGATAGGTTACTGGTTACATTATGACTCACCCCCTGTGTTACCCACATTGAATATGTTGGACACAATCACTCCGACCATAACCCCCAATACTTGCAGCTCACGTGGGAGTCGGGTACCCCCCAGATGAACGTACAGCGCTCTTAGAATGTTTAGGATGTCTCAACTATGCTGCTCATTCAGCAAAAACAATTGCCACACTTCCCTTTATCGGTCAATGACCATGGCTACCTCAGAAGATATACTGTCTTTTCTGACTGCTACCATCCTCCCCAACATCACACATGTACAGAGGGCGGAACTAAAAGACCCCATCTCCCCAAGACAGGAAACTTCATATGCAGTTCAAGTTTGGTTCCCTTCCCTTGAACACATACACAGGTTCCTGGCATCAGCCTCCCACTATTTCCTAGTTCTGACCCAGCTGCGTCTCTGCAGCAGAGTCAACTGTTCATGTATTCTGTGCTTGTCCAGAGTACTCCCGCCTAAGAGCAAAATGGCTTAAACCAATCTGCAAGCAGTTGGGTACACACATTTATGGTGAAGCTCTTTGTACCCTAAGATCGAATCCTAGTACAGTGATTGCTTGCTCAGTAGCAAAGTTTTGGGGTCATGTGTGGGCAATTAGAAGGAAATTGCTGAAAGAGTGAGATAGTTTCATTTTGTTCTATCAATGTTAGTAGTTTTTTTATATTGTTTTAATCTGACTGTTTAATCATATTTTAATGATACTATCTAAACGGTCTTGAGTGTAGTGCACCCCTAGATCGAAGGCAGCATAACGGGACATGTTGTTCATCTTGGAATAGGCAAAGAGTTTTGTTGTTTTAGTCCTGTATTGTGCAATAAGGGGTTGATTCTGATCTCGGTCGGAAGGGCTCTGAATCGGATTCGGATTTGCCTAAACCGATCCAGGGCCCTTTTACCGACTGAATCGTTCGCAGTTCTAAATGACCAAATATGATGCCTGCAAACCCTTAGCGCTGATCCAATCGGTTCAGGGTGGCATTCAGAGAGATAGAGCCTTTCTGGAGCTGATTTGTACAACTCTATGGACTCGGTTTCCGAGCGACCAAGTACGAAGAACGATTCGGACAGCCTTTCCGTTTCGGTTTGCCCTGAACGAAAAGGCTCCTGGAATCTGTCTTTGGGGTCCCGTAGAAGGCCCACCCTTCACCCATGGCCCTCCGAACCAGGGCAATGGGTCCCCTCTTCCCTACCATGAACAGGGTGGCCACCACAGGGTGCACAATTATCTCCAACCACCCCTTTTGTCAATGTGAGACTATGTTCGCGTTTGGAACACAGGCTCCAATTGTAGTCAATGGGAGCCCAACCAAATCGTAACCAGATGCATTCAAATGTATCGTACTCGTTAGGTCGCACTCCCTCGATCCGAGTCGTACGGAAAGCATTCAGATGTGAGTTGTTTGGTATGCTTTCCAAACAAGATCATTATCGGGCCCTAAGTGTTTAATCTAATTATTTAATGAAATTTAGATTATAGCTCAACTGATATTTTAATGTTGAGCTAGGGAGCGCTTCAGCTGTCTCTTCGAGACCTGCTGTGATTACTCAGTAGGCATCCAGCCAAGCTCTCGCTTGCAATTGGCTGGCTGCATTTTCACTCGTACATTCTTTATTTTGATATGTTAAAGGCATGCATTTGTCATGCCTCTTTTACTGTTGCCCCTCTCAGGGAGCATTGACTGAATATAATCTCACTCCACAAGCTTGGTGTATAGCATGTTTCCTGAACTTCTTTTTTCTTATTTTGGAATAAAAACGTATTCATACAATCCTTCGCGTTTGTTGTCATTTTTATTTTTTGCTCATTGTTTTTTTACCGTTGCCCTCTAACTTTTAAATACGCCCCATTACATGCCCCCCTCCCCTGCTGCATGGATGCCCGCGACGCGGGCGCTGTCTTGATGAAAGAAATCTGCTTGGAAGCAGGCTTCCTCCTTTGTTCCCTCTCCCTATCCAATTAATGCCCTTCTGGTTGCTTTTTTTTTCTTTTTTCCGGCAGTTGAACATAGGGGCATTTCAGCTGGGACTGCACCCCAACATACATGGATCTGGATAGCCCCGGCGGTTCTCTGGGTGTGCACCGAGGGCACACTTTCCCTGCAGGCGAGCTCCTGTTTCTCCTCTCTTCTGTCAGTGAACAAAGTACACAGATATCCGGAGCAGACTCGGTCACACAAGCCACCACGGTGCCTTCATCCTCGGCACATGCATCTCCTGGCGCACCATTGCTTTGCCTAATGCTCAGGCCAGGCCAAACTGCAGTGAAATATCACAAGCTAGGAACAACTTTCTAGTTGTACAGAAAATGCTGCTACAGATGGGCAAATGGAGGTGTGCACACACATTAGTGCACATGAAAGTATTCAGGGTGCACCGGGGGGCTTCTTCACATGTGATGGCACGCCACAAGCATCGCCCGTGGGGACACCCTTTCGACCTTCTCAGCTGCCTCTTGTTCCATGTGCGGAAAACGCGTTTACTTCTAAGTGCCCGGCATGTGCACTGCTTCATGTGCTTGGGGCCTGTAATGCTCACGAGGGAAGGTGAGTTGCCTATTTATCTGACCAAAGCTCGTCGTCCGCACAGTAACATATGCACAAAGTCTGCTGTGGTCTTTCTGCCAGCATTTTACAATCTCCGAGTGCGTAATTCATCCAGCTGCTAGAGGGTTAGGTTATGTGAGAAAATCAGGGTTGGATTAACTATAATAACTGCTGTGTAGGGGGTGGTACACATAGTGCTGCAACCGTTTTAAAATGGGCATTACTTGGGGTCAGGTGCCTGTGCAAGGTAATAAAATGCTGCTACGCCCCCTCTTAAATTTCGTTTGCGGTATAGCGAAAGCAGGACAGTGCTTTTCATTCTAACATTTAGCAGGCAGGAAATTAACTCCAGGAAGCTCTACAAAGTTGAAAGCCACTCTGTAACATCTCCCGTTTATACAAGGTAATTCCTGCGCTAGGAATTCCTGCAGCGCTGTTTGATTTTTGCTGCATTATGTGGTTAAATATAAATAAGCAACATATTAAATACAAGCATTTGCAATCCAATAGGTCTCGCATTTTTGAGAATTAGAGCTATGTGTTTTGGTTTGTAGTGTGGTGGGTTTATGAACAGAGATTCAGCCGCAAAACTGTTTAGATAGGGTGACCAGAGGTCCCGGTTTTCCCTGGACGGTCCCCGTTTTTGGAGAAGTGTCCCGACATTTTTCGCCAAGTTAAGGAAATCTCCCGGTTTTTAAACAGTGTCCTGGTTAAACATAGAAATGTCCAGGTTTTTCATTGGTGTTTCAGTTGAGAATGCGCTCGCATGCTCTCTTTGCACTGATTAAGGCCTGACGTCACTTAGGTGAGCGTTGTAGCAGGAAGGGAAATCCTTTGAAGAGAGACACTTTCTCTCGGGATTTCCCTTCTCTTTGTACAACGCAGCGCCACCCACGTCATCGTGCCAGCCATCGGCACAAAAGAAAAGTGTTCAGTGCTGTGATCAGCCGATCACATGGGATGGTGCAAGCTCTATGGGTTCCTGCACCGCCTGAAGAACAAACTTTAGCAGGCTGCAGAATTCTGTGACAGTGAGACAAGCATCAGATTTGGAGGATGCTAGGGAAACAATGTTTTTTCTAGTTTCCTGTTTTCAGGTAGGATCAGAGACGTTTTAAGGCATGGGCAAAGTGGGCTCTGGCCCAGGGCCCCAGCCTTTCAGGGGGGCCCCTTGGAGCCAGGTCTGTGCTGCAGATTATTGTCCGAATGACTTTGAATAATTCTTAAACATATTTTCTAAATACCGTTTTCCATTCAATTATTTTAAATGAGGGTGATGTGTGAGAGTGCATTACAGATATTTTGCAGAGAAAATGTTGTGTTTATGTTTCATGCAACATCCCTAAAAAGAAGTTTCTTTTAGACCAAAACAGGACCTCACATATGAGAAATGGAAGGGTGTCACACAGAGATTATTTGCAATAATATTAGTTAGCTGCTGCTGTGATACAATATTGAAAACACATAATTATATCTGTATATTAGATATAAACACAGAATTTCAACAAGTGTGTCTATGCACTGTCAGTCACATGTCCAAAGAGGACATGAAATAGCTGAAAATGGATCATAAATTCGAAGCTGTTCCAAAGAGGGGCCCCAAAAATACCTTTGGCCCAGGGCCCCCAAAATCCTTAAGATGTCCCTGGGTAGGATGCAGTCTCTTGGTCAGACGCTCTGGATGGGGTGCAGGGATCACCGAAATGGTAGTACAACTCCAGGTGCTGCAGAGTTAGAGGGCACAGGGTGGAGTAGTGAAGGGCGTGGAGGGTATGGCAGCCTCATGTCAGCAGAAGTGAAGGATGGAGGAGATGTGCCCTAGCAGACAGAGCTGAATTTGGAACCCGGGGACTTTTGTCCAAACCCCAGCCTCAGTTTGTCAACTCCACATCATGTGATTCTGGACAAATCCCTTAATCTCCTTGTGCCTAAAATGTGATTCAATTTGTGTAACCCCACTTGATGCACATGATCTTGCAGACTGCCTCCCATTCATCCAATTAATATACAGAGCTATGTTGCTTCCTGGCTCGTCTGAACTATAGAAATACCAATACATACATAATATACAGAACTGTTGCTTCCTAGCTAGGTTTGCATTATATAAAAATGTCAATACATACATACATGGGGAGCCTCCACACTACCAGTGCATGGCCTCACTGCTGTTACATGTTGTCACTCTGAAAGTCATGTCGCAGTCACATATTGGTCTTGTGCCGGTTCTTAGAGCAGGTCACTCAAGTTAATCAGTTTCTTCAGCTTGCATGGAGCATTGCCTGGAGTCTTGATATTACTTAGTACTAAGTGCAAAACAACATGTGGGCACACCAAGTCTCAAACCGAAGCGAAACAAGAGAGGGTGGAAATATTTTCCTTTGAAAATGCTCTTTTGTGTGAAAAATGTAGAATCTGCATTTCAATTCTTGTGCAGAACTTATTTTTGTAAGATTTTTTACATGATCTAAAAAATGCTGACTTCTAAAAGGGTCTGAGTTTGCCAACGTTTAATAAAAATGAAGTTGATGGAAAGGATGCTTGTCAACTTCACACCAATTTATTCTCAGATAGACTTAATTAATGTATTAATTACCACCTCTGGGCTGGAATGTAGGCCCATTACTATTTATTTTATTGTCTATTGATCTGTCAGCAAACAGCCCTACTGTCACACATCTCTCTACATCTACATGTGCTCAGTGTCTCTGCTTTTATTTTTACTTTAAACAGTTAGGGCCATGAACAATAAAGTTTAAATGTTTAAATGCATGTAATCGCAGCTCCCAATACAAACAATGTAATCCCTGACCGAGCTGGCAGTTCTGACACAGTTATATAAGACAGGCTTTTCAACTACTAAAAACTGTAAAAAGAAAGCAAATGGCTTACTCTGGTAGTTCTTCAATGGTACAAAAAACTCTCTCTTGTGGACAAAACAATTGTCTGTGGGGGACGCGAGGGCAAGGTGGAACCAATTCCCAGGAAAAACAAGGTTAATAAGCATGACATAATATTTAGGGTAAGTCGAACGTATAATTGCAAAAGTATGTAGTAGTAGTCCAGTCTAATTAACAATAACTGCCTGGAGCGATGCCCAGCAACCCAATAAATTGAGACAAAGTCTGTTTAAATGGAATTAATGGTTACTGCCAATAAAAGCCCTCTAATTTGTCGTCTGTAATGCTTCATCTCGGTCTGTGGAGGGAGCTGTCATTGTAGTCCCTTTTCTATGTCTATGACAGTTGTCAAAAAGTCCTACTTTTATGTAGATGGTTACTGCAAACTGTAGTCCTACTTCTATGTCTATGACCTGTCCCCGTTTTTTGTTTTGAGAATCTGGTCTGAGAACAGAGACACAGCTGCAGCCCTGTCTAGAGAGGAGTTAGAATGGAGGATTTACCAATGGGACCTGAGAAGCAGCTTGCAGCACAGCCTAGAGGACTAGGAATGAGGAATTGCTTGACGTATTTTAAATTGACTGTGAGAGTGTTCTACATGCAAACTTGTGCTTAGATGTCTGGCGAAGTGATAGTTCGCTTTGAGACGAGGCTGATGGCAAAAACATTTGAGGTGGTTGTTGTAGTTAAACTGAGGTTGGACATTGTTGGGCTATCATTCACCAACATCCTGATTAGATTGACTGTGGTGTTGGTGTGATGCTTGGTCTTTAATGTTGGTTCTCTGCATGCAGTAGGGGTGGCTGAAGATGATGTGTCAAGTAATGATGCCAGATTGTCCATAGAAGGTTGTACTGGCTCACAGCTACACTTCCGGGGTCTTTTTGTTGACTTTGGTTCTCATGGTGTCAGTAGTGTAGATGTTCATTCTTGCTTTATTTGGTTGATTGAGTTTCATTTTGCTCCTCCTAAAATCTATGTGTTTTTTGTGACATCAAAGGAGTTTTTTGTATCAAATGCTTTCTTCCATTTGCTCTGCAAAGTGAGCTACCAGCGTCTACCCTTGCAATGTTGCTATTTTTGGGGATTGCATACTGAGAGTGGGACACATTCATTACTGTGACTGTGCTGTGCCGATATTTAAAATAAATAGGGACTGAGCTATTTTTAAACAAGCGTTGTGTTTGCTTGTGTTTTATTTTCCTTTAAATTATCTGTATTTTTATAGCTCACCCTGGCCACTGGTATGGAGTCAGTGTGCTTCTTTAACAAAAAGGGGTCGATTCCGATACCAGGTCGGACAGCTGTCCGAGAGCTGCCCGTAGCCTTACCGTGCGACCGACACGTACCCGTAGCCGGTCCGTCCTGCAGAGGAAGTACGATGCGCATAACTGCCAAAAACACGACCGACACGTAGGCTGTGATTCAAGCTCCATTCCCTGTCTGAGCCGTAACTCCTAACGCTGAACCGAGTCGCCCGGAAACAGTATCCATAGCAGTTTCCGGCCTGACAAGTACGATGCGTACCTCCTACGCACCGGACGGGTCGCCACGTACGGCACGTCACAGCATCCGGAAAACAAGCATGTCAGCTACGAATCGCGCCACAACTCAATCCACGGCTACGAGGCGGACTAGCTTGCTGCGGGTACGAGACGGAGCAAAAAGCAGCATGTACGACATGAACACATCATGAATCCCATCGCGCAGGTCATACCGGTACTCTACATCTATGACCGGATCAGGAACTGACACCGACGGCGCAGGCGGTAAGTCAGACACCTACCACACAAACAAACGACACATACCCGCAAAATGGCACACACACACAGGGAATCCACATCCTGGCCACTAACAACAGACCACCATAGGGGTTGCATGGCCAGCACCACTAACACCCCCATCCATAGGGGACCTGTTGCCCATCACCCCTGCCATCCCCACTCATAGGGGACCTGTTGCCCATCACTCCTGCCACCCCCAGCCATAGGGCTTATGTTGCCCATCGCCCCTACCACCCATAGGGCATATGTTGCCCATCACTACTGCCACCCCCACTCATAGGGGACCTGTTGCCCATTACTACTGCCACCCCCAACCATAGGGCTTATGTTGCCCATCACCCCTGCCACCCCCACCCATAGGGCATATGTTGTCCATCACTACTGCCACCCCCAGCCATAGGGGACCTGTTGCCCATCCCCCCTGCCACCCCCACCCATAGGGGACCTGTTGCCCATCACTACTGCCACCCCCACTCATAGGGGACCTGTTGCCCATCACTACTGCCACCCCAACTCATAGGGCTTATGTTGCCCATCACTACTGCCACCCCCAGCCATAGGGCTTATGTTGCCCATCACCCCTGCCACCCCCACCATTAGGGCATATGTTGCCCATCACTACTGCCACCTCCAGCCATAGGGCTTATGTTGCCCATCACCCCTGCCACTCCCACCCATAGGGCATATTTTGCCCATCACTACTGCCACCCCCACTCATAGGGGACCTGTTGCCCATCACCACTGCCACCCCCACTCACAGGTGACCTGTTTCGCATCACTACTGCCACCCCCACTCATAGGGCTTATGTCGCCCATCAACCCTGCCACCCCCACCCATAGGGCATATGTTCCCCAGCACTCCTGCCACCCCCACCCATAGGGGACCTGTTGCCCATCACTACTGCCACCCCCACTCATAGGGCTTATGTTGCCCATCACCTCTGCCACCCCCACCCATAGGGCATATGTTCCCCAGCACTCCTGCCACCCCACCCATAGGGGACCTGTTGCCCATCACTACTGTCACCCTCACTCATAGGGCTTATGTTGCCCATCACCCCTGCCACCCCCACCCATAGGGCATATGTTCCCCAGCACTCCTGCCACTCCCACCCATAGGGCACATGTTCTCCAGCACTCCTGCCACCCCAACCCATAGGGGACCTGTTGCCCATCACTACTGCCACCCCCAGCCATAGGGCTTATGTTGCCCATCACCCCTGCCACCCCCACCCATAGGGCATATGTTGCCCATCACTACTGCCACCCCCACCCATAGGGGACCTGATGCCCATCACCCCTGCCACCCCCACTCATAGGATGGGTGATGCACCACACATCCATCATACTCCAACATTAGGTATGTCAGCAAAATACATCCCCCTAACATCATGACAACATTGTGTAGTCTGTGACAAATACCCACAACAGTGATTATGACTTTGAACATACAATGTAACTAACAGCACATGTGTGACCAACAAATGAGTGTGCCCTACACAAGGCAAGCATCATTATAGCACTGTGTCAATGTAACAAGAACACCCCCTCACTGTGTAGAACAGAAGTTAAGTATTGTCTTCCAAACTGCAGCAAATGTTGAGCATTGTGGTGATAGGATCTAAACCCCCCCTCGTCACAGTGACCAAAAGGTAAGTGTCATCATGGTCAAAGCTGCAAATAACAAACAGCATGTATGATCCCTGCTCCCAACACATTAAACACTTCTGTTCTGTGGCAAACTAGTGGTTGTGTCCCATTCCCACAGAGATGTGCTGAGGCTAACAGTGCTGTGAAAACCTAACACACTCTCGGCCATGTGCAGACAAGCACCACACATGGGGGCTGACAATGCATACAGTGTACAATGACACAAGAGCAGAAGTGACCATCACCAAGCATACACACATATCGAAAATAGACACACTAATCAAAACAACCTGTGTAGACTAGGTGTCAGCTCACAAACTCACATTCCATGCCAGCAATGGCACCTAACAACCAGGATGAATGTGCACAATGATGTGATATGACTCACAGGGACAGCAGGGAAAATCACAGACACAGCATCCAGACAAAGGCCCACAACAGCAATACCAATGCACTGGTGCAGATGCACAAACACAAACAGGCAACCTCACACTGCACATCTGACACAGCATATGTGTGTGTGTGTGTCACAGTTTCCCCAGGCAACTACACAACACATGAGGGGGGCTGAACCACAGTGACACAGATGTGGACACAGTGCCATACAAAAGTAAACCATCATTGGGACCCCCTTAGTGGGCAATCAGGCATTGTGAGATGAGAGGGAGCACAAAAGACACATGTGACACAAGCTTGAATGCACACCAACTAACACAGCAAGAGACTGACACACAACAGCACTACCCTCAGGGACCAGACATTCGGGTGACACAAGTATGCATGACACCTCCACTGTGATGACAAAGGCAGATGTTATACAAACTGGGAAACCCCGACATGTGTCCTGTTCCACAAACGTACATCACACATACACAAACACAAATCACTCAGCATGGCCCCTCATCCATGGACAAACGAGAGCTAGGGGACCATCCATGCAAACATTTACATCAGTCCACCGTCAACAGCACACACCCTGAACTGCAACAATGTGCATCTGTCAAGCCCACATGGACAGGTGACATTGCACATGCACTCATGACAAACACAGGAATGTTGGGAGGAACTATGGTGCACAGACACATCACACAAGGACAGTTTACAACCCTGGGGAATTACAGACATACTGCACAGTATGCGGTATATGGCCATGACTTCAAAGCTCACGTAACCTTCAGAATCCCTGCCACAGTCCCAGGACAATGCAGAAGACAAGGAAAACCACAAGGCACACATGCTGACACCTGCCAACATTGCAGCAATGAACCCGACAAGTGGGAGCAGTCACACACACATACAAATGTCTCAATCACTAAAAGGTACCATCTAGGGACAACTACATGATTTTGCAAATAAACAAGTGCATTGGGGAACCCTGACTGTGTCCCATCTGTTTCTGACAACATCATCATCACTCAGAACTGACAAATCCCAATGATGATACACCAATTAACAGTAGTGTGTCATGCACCCACATGTCTGGTAGCCCATGGCAAAGTAGTGGGATGAAACCAGTACCACTCAGCAAGAATCAACAACAGGAACATACCAAGGGAACACTGCCTGTGTATGAACTGGGATGTGGACACACACACATGCTCATACAACACATACCATGGTCCCAGGCTATGTCACGGGACAACACACTTACTTGAGGGGACCCAACTCCTGTGGAAGCCCAGCTGTGCCAAACATATTCACAGCACGTCTCCCTCATGTCTGCAGAACACTTGGTCAGTCAGCCATCAGTTACCACACAATGAAAGATCTGGTCACAACAGCCTGGGTATGTGAGTCTCCCCTAAGTCATCTGCACATACTCAAAACATATGTCTAGCAAGTTGCACAGAGGACCCAGTTGCTCCTAAACCAATGATGCCCACACCTGTGGGTCCAGTGGTGATGCACACAAAGTCTGTGGAATTGACAAATTGGACAATGGGAAGCACATCATATGTGCATGGGTGCAAGCCAGAGATGTGACCATGCAAATGAAATGTTCACAGAGATGTCCACAAATAGTTGATCATGACTGTTCTGCTTGGGTTTTCGGATCAGATAGAACCCGCTCAACAGAGCCTCCCTAACCCAGCCAGAACGTTACCCCCTCCCTAGGGCCTATTCACACCTAAGAAACCACATATATATATATGTACCACCTAAGGACAGGGAATTCCTATTTTATATATATATATATATATGTATATTAAGACCTCTTATAATACAAGTGGCGGCCTCGCGGTCCCAAACGGACCCAGGACTTCCTACCCAGACGGCAGCCTCAGCCTCGCGGTCCCAAACGGACCCAGGACTTCCTACCCAGACGGCAGCCTCAGCCTCGCGGTCCCAAACGGACCCAGGACTTCCTGCCCAGACGGCAGCCTCAGCCTCGCGGTCCCAGACGGACCCAGGACTTCCTACCCAGACGGCAGCCTCAGCCTCGCGGTCCCAAACGGACCCAGGACTTCCTGCCCAGACGGCAGCCTTAGCTTATAATACAAGTGGTGGCCTCGCGGTCCCAAACGGACCCAGGACTTCCTGCCCAGACGGCAGCCTCAGCCTCGCGGTCCCAAACGGACCCAGGACTTCCTACCCAGACGGCAGCCTCAGCCTCGCGGTCCCAAACGGACCCAGGACTTCCTACCCAGACGGCAGCCTCAGCCTCGCGGTCCCAAACGGACCCAGGACTTCCTACCCAGACGGCAGCCTTAGCCTCGCGGTCCCAAACAGACCCAGGACTTCCTGCCCAGACGGCAGCCTTAGCACGAGTTCATCCTATGATTACCACGACATACAACAGGGGAATCAGTGTTACTATGTATCAGATCACACAAAGACTGCTAGTTGAGCACAACCTGTTCTCCAGTTCGAGGGGCTCCTTTCTCCCTTATTCAGTTACCACTTACCTGATCAGGGTTAACATCTGTTCATATCAAGTCACAGCTGACTAGAAGAATAGGCTACCCTCTTATACAAGAACACGCAGCACATGTTGATTCACTACAAACTGGATACTTTATTTAGTTACTACATACACGCTCACAGAACATAATACATATCATAACCTGCAAAGAAAAGCGAAAGATTAAGTTGTACACTCTAATAAAAAGGGGTTGACATCACCTTGGTCGTATGTAGCCTGCTCTCAATGGTCATCTAGGTTCCCTTCTCGTCTGTGCCTCGGCTTCGCCTGGAAGTCACACCTCCGCAGTCACGGATCTACTCCCTTCTCCCTCTCCGAGTTACTGGAACCTCTTCCTCATCGGCTACTCTCTCCTCTTTAGATTCTTAGGTTTTCTTCTCCTTCAAATTCGTCATCTGTCTTCCCTGAAATAAGTAGTAGCTTTACTGCTAACGGCCAGGTGCCGCCTACGGACTAAAAGCAAGTGCCAGTATCTGCCTCAGACTTTCACTAATATAGAGGTGCATTCTCTCATGGAAAATTCCAGCCCGTAACCTGCCGCCCACCAAATTCTTGTACCTCCCCGTGCCAAGGACACGTTCCCAGCCGGCCGGCCTGATGTAGTGTCTTCGGCATGAAGAAAAATACAATCCTTCGATAAGGGCCGGCCTGAACCGGTTCTCTCCAAGCGAATAACACCTCATAACTAAAACATTACATTTGACCTAGAAGCATCCCAAGCTGCCGGAGCAGAAAGAAAGATGGAGTCTCTCCCGTTTGAGGCCTACCAGGCCTGAATTCAGCACGGCTCCATGAAATACCCCCACTACAGGACAGGTTATCCCTAATACTAACGAATCTATCCCCTAGGCTATGTGTACAAGCCCTGATCTATGGGGAAGAGCACAGGATCATGTCAAAGTGCCTAGTAAATAGGCTCCATTCACTACTCTAACCCTTAGACTTGGATGGAAAGAGACTGAAGTCATATTGGTTCCCCTTTAACACAAGAAAGGCCGGAAAAATCGAGCAGTACATTTCACCCTTGACTTCAGTCTATTATACATTCATTAAATGGAGCTAACATCTGTGGAAGAATAATATGAAACAAAGCTAACTGATCTATGTCTAGTACCAAGTGTGCAGAATTGAAGTAGTGAAGGAATACACTGAATAAAGCAACAGATAGAAATCAAAACAGCAACAGCAATCAAAATACCACCTAATGTTTGGCGTAGCATGTGTATATCGGGTAACCAATTAAAGAGCCAGTCAAACCAGCCCTGGTCAACGTGTTTTCTAACTTCTTCCGTTAAGTCATGCAACTTGTCAATATGTGCACGAATGGATTGTGTATGATCAGATAAGTTAAAACAGCAGAGACCTTCGAAGTCAGAGCAATCATGTCCATGTTTAAGCAAAAGATAATCAATGGCTGCTCTATTTTGCAAAATGGCCCTACGTTCACCCTGGGCGTCTAATAGCATGTCAGACAAGACTGTAGAAGTATGATTAATAGATTTCACCATCCAGCAGGCCATTTTCCCAATGGATTTGGCATTATAAACCGCCAAAGCAGGAACACCAATAATTGAAACAGCTAGACTAAGGTATTCAGACTTGGAATATAAATGCAAAGATGAGTCACAATCCTCCTGTAACATCACAGTATCTCGAAGCACATGAGAGTTGGCATTCGGATGTGATGAAAACATCAACAAACTGAGTCTCGTAATGGCACAAGGGCCTCCGGAAATGTTTGCAGGGACATATGGCCAGGAAGTATTACCACATGAGAAAAGCCATCCGGCAGGTAGTAACATTGTGCGATAGTGACTGGGGGTAACTACCAAACTATTGCAAGTCATATTGTTCTGAACTGAAACACATGTGGTCGGTGTCCTTTGAAAGCACAAAGTCCGTTCATGAGCTGTAAATGAAGTGGCGCCTTTTAGTTTTAGGCGTAGACATTCAGAGATTGCACTAGGATTACATGTAAGAAAGAAGCATAAATCACCTTGTGTGATATTATAAGTAACTATTTGGGACTGGATGGGGGGTTGCTCGTTCGGCAGTTCAGTACATAAGGGGCAATATACATGGGTAGCAAAATCACCCAGGAGAATATTGGGACGAGCCTTTGAAACATTAAAAATATGAACTAAAGTTTCCAATGAGGCGGGGACAGCAACCAGACAGGTCGCCAGAATGTCATGTACAGATCTCATCGGTGTCAAACAGAAGTGAGGGGCATCAGTCACCCTCTTGGCCAACAATGTCCAAAAGTTCGATGATGAATCCCACGCATCGAAGGAACGCAACACTCGGGTTTTCAGTTCATCCCGGGTTGACGGGATCCCTTCTCTCTCGTCGAACCATCCCAAAAGGAGTCCAGCGCCGACACATTCTGCAGCAACAGTCCAAAGAATGATCTAAAAGAGAACCAAATACAGGCATTAATCATTCTCGTAAATAACATTTGTCAGCTGGGACCGCTTCCCAGCTATCTTTCCCTGGTCTCATAACCAAAATGGTATTTTCCTGACCGGTGGCAATGACCTCTGCTTGTTCAGGGGGATTCTTAGGCGACTGCACCCAAACCCTAGCCCCAGGGTTATCCGTAGAGCCAAAACCTTTCTGGCCTCGTATAGTTAGCAAAGTTGGGGCAGTGCCTTTCGTTATCTCACCACTGAAAACAGGCATTATGAGTAATTGAGCCACTCGGTCAGTGCGATGTATCAGTAAATCAACCTCACTGCTATTCAGCAGGAGCACCTTAATCTCTCCCTGATAGTCACTGTCAATTATTCCTCCAAGCACCTGAATGCCTTTTACAGCCAGCCCTGATCTAGGGGCGATCAATCCAAAATTCCCAGGTGGTATATGAACACCAACACCGGTAGTAATGATGACCCGGTCCTTACTTTTAATAACGGTGTCATCCATGGCATGCAAGTCTAAACCTGCCGACCCTGGGGTCGCTCTGCATGGAGCCAAAGCTCCGGGAGTAATTTCCCAATACATCACAGTTTCTCTGATTTCATTAGGTATAGTCTCAACATTCGGGGGAAACAAACGCATAAGTGGAGATTCAGCATTTAAAAAAGGACGATTATTCAAAATCAATAGTGCTTGGGGTAGAAAGTCTCGCCAATTTTTATACTTGTCATCTGTTAACTTACGCAACTGGTCCTTTAACAGGCCATTCAATCTCTCCACCAGGCCCGAGGCCTGTGGGTAGTAGGGTATATGGAATATCCATTCAATATTATTTTCCGCACAGAATTCCTGTACCAATCTTCCACGAAAATGGGATGCATTATCAGATTGAATTTGGAATGGCACACCATAATACATCATAATCAATTCTAATGTTTTAATGGTATTCAATTGGGTAGCTTGCTTACATGGAAGGGCTACCAGCAAGCCACTGTATGTATCGACAATTGTGCAAACATATTGACAATTCCTACTCATAGGAAGTGGACCGATGTAATCAATCTGCCAAATTTGAGCGGGCAGTTTTCCGCGATGTAAATGACCTTTAACAATTTGGGGCACCTTACGCTGTCTGATATGCTGACAAACGGGACAGTGTAAAATAACATTTTTAATTAGATCTAGGGGAATATAAATTCCTCGATCAGCAGCCCACCTGCTAGTGGCCTTCTCTCCAAAATGTCCTGCCTTCTGGTGTGCCCATTTCGCCAATCCCGCAATATCAGAATCTTGCCTGTCCACCACTGCCTCAGCAATTTTAGATTTCTCATCTGCAATGTTATGAAAAAATTTGTCAAGGGAGTCTATCGGGGTGTGAGCATCCACATGGAAGATTGTAACAGTACTCTGTGGGAGCATCTCCCAAATCTCTTGCCATAACTCTTTTCCCCACAGTTCTTTGGAATGTAACTTCCAATTATGGGAATGCCAAGTCGGCAACCAAACAGCCAGTCCATTGGCAGTAGACCAAGAATCGGTGAAAATATGACATGTACCAGGTAACTCTTGTTTCAAAACTTGGTAAACAGCGTAAAGCTCGGCAAATTGGCTGCTTTTACCTTCACCAGTTGTGCTCAGCAGTTTCTGTGTGATCGGATTATAGGACACCGCCTTCCAGTGCCGTGTCGTCCCTATAAACCTCGCTGAACCATCTGTGAACCAAACATGGTTTCTTTCCGCTGCGGACAAATCATCAAAAGGCTTACCCCATTTAACAGGAGACTCCTGCGCTAAAGGTACGGAACACTCACTCTCAGTCTCAGTCGACGGTGCTCGCGCCACCTGCTCATGTAAAGAAGCAACTCCTTTCGGGCCCACACGTGCCCTGTCTTGTATGTACCATTTCCATTTAATCACACTCGCCTCTTGAGCATGTCCAATTCGGTGAGTTCTCGGTGAACTCAGAACCCACTGCATGATAGGAATTTCAGGACGCAAAACTATATCATGTCCCAAAGTCAATTGCTCGGTATCCACCAGAGCCCAATAACAAGCAAGTAACTGTTTCTCAAAGGGTGTGTAACGCTCACCAGCATCAGGTAACTTTTTGGTCCAAAAACCTAACGGTACTCTACTCCTGCCTTGTTTCTGCCACAAACTCCAATTTGCATAAGGGCCCTGTACAGACACATTCAAATCCACATCACCATCACGTACAGGCCATAAATCCAGAGCATGTTGAATTGCCTCTTTTGCCAGACTAAACGCATCTTGCTGTGGTTTATCCCATTCAAATGCATTCTTTTTACGTGTAACCCGGTACAAGGGGCCCAATATTTGACTCAAATGAGGAATATGCTGGCGCCAAAAACCAAACAAACCAATGAAGCTCTGGGCTTCTTTCCTATTCCTCGGAACTGCAAAATCAAGAATCTTCTGTTTAACCTGAGGGATCACTTCACGGTGTCCTTCATGCCAATTAATACCCAAAAATTTTACAGCCTGGGACGGACCTTGCAATTTATCCGGATTGATTTCCCAACCTTTCTCACGCAGACACTCAATGACTCTGTCCAATTGTGTCTGAACTTCCTCTTGTGTTTCGCCTTGGATCAAAACATCATCAATATAATGACATATCTGAATTTGGGGATGAACCGGTACCTCAGCCAAATGCTCCGCCACCAGCCGGTGACATATCGTAGGACTATGCACATAGCCCTGGGGAAGACTTCTAAACGTCATCTGACGCCCGTTCCACGTAAAACTGAACTGTTCCTGACACTCAGGGGCAATTGGGATAGAAAAGAAAGCATTAGCAATATCAATGGACGCATACCATGTACCTGGATGCTTTTGTATTCTTTCAATTAGGGTAATAACATCCGGTACTGCAACAGTCAAAGAGGGCGTGTGTTTGTTCAATTCTCGATAATCAACAGTCATGCGCCAAGAATTATCACTCTTACGCACCGGCCAAACAGGATTATTCCAAGCAGAAGTAACTGGAGTTATAACACCTGCATCCACCAACTCCTGAATAGTGGTACTAATCTCCTCATGACCACCTGGAATACGATACTGCTTCTGACAAACCACTTTTGTCGCCTGGGGAACTTGTATGGGGGGCATTCTTAAACGACCAACCCGTATAGGCCTGGACGATATATAATGCGTCGTTCCAAATTGGTAACACCCATCATCTAGATGCAACGTCATTCCTTTCAAAATATCAATTCCAATTATGAATTCTAAGAGTGGCACCACTAATACAGAATATTCTTTTCTAGGGATTCTACCTATTCTCATTTCAAGCAAAGTTTGAACTGCAGGGGTTTCTTTTCTACCTAATCCGGTAATAGTAAAAGGCTGACCTGTAAACTTCTTTGATTTTCCATGAATAAGAGTGGCCTCCGCTCCTGTATCTACCAATGCTCGGGCCCTTTGGATATTACGATGTCTCCAATAAATATCAATATCTACATAGGGTCTATTATCTCTGTGAGCCCATCTGTGTACCGGAGCTTGACCTATTTCCTAGTCATTCTTACTGCATTCTGTGTACCAGGACAAATCAGGATAAAGACTCTCACGTTTCTTAGGTATCGGTACCTCCTGTTCATATCCATTCCCCGTACGGAACGGATTCGAGTCTTCAGTATTGTACCGCGGGTTACGATCGACCAAACTGTGACGATCCTCTCTCCTCCTCAACTCAGGGGATTGATCCCTATCATCTCTACGTCTGCTGTAAGCATAATCATTTCTCCCCCTTTCTCTTTCCCCCTCTCTCTCCCTGTCTCTCTCTCGACGGGGGGACACATCACGTACAGAACGCCGATCATCACGACGATCAGAGCGCCCACGGCGGTCGTCATCACCGCTACCGTCAGAACAACCACGATCACACTCAGTCGTCCGAACACGCCGGGCGCCCTCCTTCCGGTCCAAGCCACGTTTGCGAAACAACTCCCACAAACGAGTAGTAGTCTCACCGTCAATGTCTTCCCTACGCACACCATCAGCCAAAAGACCAGAAAAGATATCACGTCTAGTAAGTTTATTTTCACCAGGAGTACGAGTGTCAGGCCGGGACTGACGTTCAGGTTTAAACCACTCACCCAACTCACCCAGTTGGCGCACTGATTCCAACACCGTAGATAACACATTACCAGTCTGATTAATCAATAAAGTCATCATGACCTGCTTGTAGGCAACAGGAGAAGAACGAATAATACGATTACGCACAGAAGATGTCAACATCCCATCAAGCAACCTGTCAGCAGTACCCAGAAAAATTGCCGTTTTCATCACCTCCTCTTTGAGACGTTGTGCAGCGTCACGCAGAGTATACCACGGCTTGTCATTGACAGGCCAGTCAGATTCAGTAGGATATTTCAGATTACAACCCTCAGTCGCCAATTGCAGTAAAGAAATTTGACCGCCACCATTATAGTTACGAAAATGATCCTGCACAGTAGAATCCAAACTCAAGGAACAGAACTTCAAACAATCGCCAGTATCCAGCATAATACCAGCAGCGCCCAGTTCATAAAGGCGCACCATCCATGTGAGTAAAGCCTCACCAGTCCGCTGCCTAAATCGCTGCAAAATATCACTAATTTCCTGTTGCGTAAAGTCTTCCAAACAGTCCAAAGAAACACCCTGCGGAGCATTGGGAGACTGCTGCAACTTCCGACGAAAAACTGGATGCGCAGAGACCGCGGGACGAGCATCACAAGGAGCCCGATCAGTACTTGTAGAGGGACAATCAGTGTAAGAGGCATCGATCCCACCCGAAGAACGAGCGTAATCACAGGATGCACCATCAGAGGTGCGAGAAGTAGACTTACATTCATGACGGGAACGAGAAGACTCGCGCTTGGCAGACTCCTCACCCGAGGAACAAGAATCACTCGAGTTCCAGATATTACCATCCCATTCATCAGGATCCCAATCCAGTCCGGCTTTCGCCACGACTAGACGCACCTTTCGCGTCGAAACCCGACCGCGCCTGTTTTTGTATTTATAACGAGCAATCCGCACAGCCGCCCTTTCGGCAATCGTTTGGTAAGTCTCCAGTTTATCAGCAAGCAACTTATTTTGACACCGCAACAAAGTATGAGAATTCTGAATCTCAACAAAGTGCGCTTCCACATCTTTAAGAGAGATCTGTAATTTCAACAATCTCTCATGTAGAATCCGATACGCAGACAGAACAATCCAACCTCTGCGCCCCAAAATGGGAATCTCCTCACCCTTCGATACGGGTGCCTTCTGCAAACAAGCAATCACATTAGCCGGCTCCGCCAGCTCCAAAGAAGAATTCCAATTCTCACTCAAACCAGTAGAGTCAGCCCACTCACGGGCTAAGGCTTCATAAGGCGTTGAATCCCATCCGGGAATATCAACGGGCAACTTAAAAGTAGATTTAGATCTTCTAGAAAACATCGTGGAAAAGAAAAAGAAGAAGAAGAAAAAGAAAAGAAAGAAAAGAAATGGAGAGAGAAAGAAAAAAAAAAAAACTATACACACAAATATATAAAAATAAAATGCAAAGAAAACCACGCACGCGCCGAAAGCAAACACAAGACAATCACAACGCACACAGGTTTCGTAAACGGTTCGTGACGCCAAATGTTCTGCTTGGGTTTTCGGATCAGATAGAACCCGCTCAACAGAGCCTCCCTAACCCAGCCAGAACGTTACCCCCTCCCTAGGGCCTATTCACACCTAAGAAACCACATATATATATATGTACCACCTAAGGACAGGGAATTCCTATTATATATATATATATATATATATATTAAGACCTCTTATAATACAAGTGGCGGCCTCGCGGTCCCAAACGGACCCAGGACTTCCTACCCAGACGGCAGCCTCAGCCTCGCGGTCCCAAATGGACCCAGGACTTCCTACCCAGACGGCAGCCTCAGCCTCGCGGTTCCAAACGGACCCAGGACTTCCTGCCCAGACGGCAGCCTCAGCCTCGCGGTCCCAGACGGACCCAGGACTTCCTACCCAGACGGCAGCCTCAGCCTCGCGGTCCCAAACGGACCCAGGACTTCCTGCCCAGACGGCAGCCTTAGCTTATAATACAAGTGGCGGCCTCGCGGTCCCAAACGGACCCAGGACTTCCTGCCCAGACGGCAGCCTCAGCCTCGCGGTCCCAAACGGACCCAGGACTTCCTACCCAGACGGCAGCCTCTGCCTCGCGGTCCCAAACGGACCCAGGACTTCCTACCCAGACGGCAGCCTCAGCCTCGCGGTCCCAAACGGACCCAGGACTTCCTACCCAGACGGCAGCCTTAGCCTCGCGGTCCCAAACGGACCCAGGACTTCCTGCCCAGACGGCAGCCTTAGCACGAGTTCATCCTATGATTACCACGACATACAACAGGGGAATCAGTGTTACTATGTATCAGATCACACAAAGACTGCTAGTTGAGCACAACCTGTTCTCCAGTTCGAGGGGCTCCTTTCTCCCTTATTCAGTTACCACTTACCTGATCAGGGTTAACATCTGTTCATATCAAGTCACAGCTGACTAGAAGAATAGGCTACCCTCTTATACAAGAACACGCAGCACATGTTGATTCACTACAAACTGGATACTTTATTTAGTTACTACATACACGCTCACAGAACATAATACATATCATAACCTGCAAAGAAAAGCGAAAGATTAAGTTGTACACTCTAATAAAAAGGGGTTGACATCACCTTGGTCGTATGTAGCCTGCACTCAATGGTCATCTAGGTTCCCTTCTCGTCTGTGCCTCGGCTTCGCCTGGAAGTCACACCTCCGCAGTCACGGATCTACTCCCTTCTCCCTCTCCGAGTCACTGGGACCTCTTCCTCATCGGCTACTCTCTTCTCTTTGGAATATCTATTTCTCGGTTTTTCTCCACCTTCAAGTTTGTCATCTGTCTTCCCTGGAATAAGTAGTAGCTTTACTGCTAATGGCCAGGTGCCGCCTACGGACTAAAAGCAAGTGCCAGTATCTGCCTCAGACTTTCACTAATATAGAGGTGCATTCTCTCATGGAAAATTCCAGCCCGTAACCTGCCGCCCACCAAATTCTTGTACCTCCCCGTGCCAAGGACACGTTCCCAGCCGGCCGGCCTGATGTAGTGTCTTCGGCATGAAGAAAAATACAATCCTTCGATAAGGGCCGGCCTGAACCGGTTCTCTCCAAGCGAATAGCACCTCATAACTAAAACATTACATTTGACCTAGAAGCATCCCAAGCTGCCGGAGCAGAAAGAAAGATGGAGTCTCTCCCGTTTGAGGCCTACCAGGCCTGAATTCAGCACGGCTCCATGAAATACCCCCACTACAGGACAGGTTATCCCTAATACTAACGAATATATCCCCTAGGCTATGTGTACAAGCCCTGATCTATGGGGAAGAGCGCAGGATCATGTCAAAGTGCCTAGTAAATAGGCTCCATTCACTACTCTAACCCTTAGACTTGGATGGAAAGAGACTGAAGTCATATTGGTTCCCCTTTAACACAAGAAAGGCCGGAAAAATCGAGCAGTACAATGACACACCCAGGTAGCTGCAAAGGATGACATGGATATCCACCAGAATAGGATACATATCTCATGGACCACATGGAGTACCTCACAGCAACACATCAGTATTCAACATTGGAAACCAAGCATTACAGGTGCAAGGGCATGTTAAACACCATCAATATAATGTACAGCTAAATCAAGTTCACAGGGATAAAAAAAAAGCTTTATTCAGCATATTAAAAGTTAAACGTCTGTTCAAACAAAAGGCCCATGGCCAGTCCATGTCCAAATGCCAAGGAGTGAACTAGAGTGACAACTGTCACACCTTGCTTGCCTGCTAAGGACCGTGGTCATCCCCTCGGAGGGGCATACATGGGGGCAGGCCAGGCACCACAGGGACAGGATCCGGGCGCAGCAGAAAGAGGCAGTGAAGAGGTGGTGGATGCAGGCGAGACACTTGCAACTGCAGTGGAGCTGACTGAAGTGGTGGTGTTGGAGGGAGGACCACCGGGGAGTCGGAGGGACTACGCCGAGCGCCGCTTGAGAAGCCTCCTAGGAGAGGTCCTTCTCCTATAATCGTACTAGGCTCAGTAACACCACCACACAGGACTCTGTATCAGTTGCTTATCTTGGTTCTTTTATATAAACAAGGAGCACGGTCAATCTGTACAGTGGGATCGAGAGATCCAGTAAGAGTCTCAATGTCTCGAAAGGAATAGGGTAGCGGGACAGTCTCAGTACCAACCAGGTACTGGTGAGGGGGCTCTGCGCCAGACCTTTGATGCTGTCTCAGAGCGGCTCGGACGTGGAGAGCCGCGACGGCATCAGCAGGGCTCGGGTGGTAGTTCCGCTTGGGTCGAGCCGCGACACAGTCAGCAGGGCTCCGGTGGTAGGTCCGCTTCGGTCGAGCCGCGACGAGGTCAGCTAGGCTCTGATGGCAAGTTCAACAAGGTCGGGCCGCGACGGCGTCAGCAGGGCCCCAAAGGTTCGTGAAGGTCTTGTAAGCATGATGGAGCCGCGACGTCGTCAGCAGGGCTCAGCAGGTAATTTCAGGCAGAGTCTTTCTCAGTAGGGTCAGCCGCGATCCGATCAGCAGGGCTCTTGACTCCAGGATACAACTGTCCTCTTGTTGTCGAGTCGCCCCAGATATAGGTCGTGAGCCCTTTGATGTCCGGACCCTTGCACCCAGGAGGGCGGAGAGGCCGGGTAGGGCGCGGCCAGACGCCCAGCAGGAGAGGCGCCAGGCCCCAGAGAGCTGTGGGGCGGTCGCACCTAGGTGTGGAAGGACGGTTGGGGGTCCCATCGATACTGCCCTCCGCCGGGAGTGGAAAGGGCTCACGTGGTATCCCCCGGGCCAGGGGTGGGCGCCTCGATGTCGGGCCTCGCTGGGACCGAGGTCGGGTAGAGCGTGGGTCACGGAGGTGGTCACGTGGAGTGACGTGTAATCCAAGATGGAGGAGCCCCGAGGTGCATGGGACCTCGTGCAGCTGAGTGAGGGGGAACAGGACCACGCCACGAGGCCGGCTCCAACACGCGTCCCCCCCAGCTGAAGGCAGGGAGAGTCACCCATCTCCTTGGGGGTTCTCCTCGCCGAGGCGGAAGAATCGGGAAAGGCCGTCAGCATTGGCGTGGTCGTTGCTGGGCCGGTGCTCCACGGTAAAGTCCATCCCTTGCAATGAGATGGACCATCGCAACAGTTTGGGGTTCTCGCCCCGCATTTGCATGAGCCACCACAAGGGCCGGTGGTCAGTCTGGACCCTGAAGTGGGTGCCGAAAAGTTAGGGCCGGAGCTTCTTGAGAGCCCATACCACAGCGAAGGCCTCCCGCTCGATGGTGCTCCACCTCTGTTCTCGTGGCAGCAGTCGGCGGCTGATAAAGGCCACAGGTCGGTCGAGGCCCTCGGCGTCCATCTGGGAGAGGACCGCCCCGACCCCGTACTCGGATGCGTCGGTCTGCACCACAAATTCCTTGCTGTAGTCAGGGGCCTGTAGCACCGGGGCAGCACACATGGCCGCCTTGAGGGCTTCAAAAGCGGTCTGGCAGCGGGGCGTCCAGTGCACCACCTTGGGCTGTTTCTTGGAAGTGAGCTCCGTAAGGGGGCCCACTATGCTGCCATAATCCTTAATGAATCGCCGGTAGTAGCCTGTGAGGCCTAAGAAGGCCCGGACAGCGGTCTGTGTTGCGGGGGGCTCCCACGCCCTGATGGCATCGACCTTCAACTGGAGGGGCGCTACCTGGCCACTCCCCACCTGGTGGCCCAGATAGGTCACAGATCCTTGACCGATCTGGCATTTGCTGGCCTTAATTGTGAGCCCGGCCCTTTGGAGAGCGGCCAGGACTTTGCCGAGGTGTCCCAAGTGCGCTGCCCAATGGTCGCTGAAGACTGCAATGTCGTCGAGGTAGGCCGTGCTGAAGGTCTCTAGCCGGGCCAGGACCTTGTTTACCAGCCTCTGAAAGGTTGCTGGGGCGTTCTTCATACCGAAGGGCATCACCCGAAAGTGGTAGTGCCCATCGGGGGTGGAAAAGGCGGATCGTTCCTGGGCGCCGGGAGTGAGCTTGATCTGCCAGTACCCAGCGGTGAGATCAAAGGTGCTTAGGTAGCGGGCGGCCCCTAAGCGATCGATCAGCTCGTCTGCCCGGGGCAGGGGGTGGGCATCGGTCTTGGTGACTGCGTTCAGGCCCCGGTAGTCTACACAAAATCGGAGTTCCGGAGAAGTACCGGGGGCGGCGGCCTTCGGCACCAAGACCACCGGGCTGGCCCACGGGCTGTCGGAGGGCTCAATGACTCCGAGGGCGAGCATCTTGGCGACCTCGGTCTGTATGCAGGCCCGGACTCGGTCGGGTACCCTGTAGGCGCGATGTCGCACAGGGGGGCTGTCCCCGGTATCCACGTCGTGTACGCACCAGGGGGTCACCCCGGGTGTGAGAGAGAAGAGGGCAGCGAAGGGTTGCAGCAGCCTCCGGCAGTCATGGCGCTGTTCCGGGGTCAGCGAGTCGGAGAGGTGGACTCCCTCTAAGGAACCGTCTTGGCTCGAGGACCCCAGGTGGTCGGGCAGGGGCTCGGAGTCGCTTTCGCCCCCATCATCAGTAGCCAGCAGCAGGCTTAGTTCAGTTCGGGCAAAGTGGGGCTTCAGCCGGTTGGCGTGCAGGACTCGGAGGGGGTTCCTCGGGGACTCCATGTCGACTAGGTAGGTGACGGGGCTCTTCCTCTCAACCACCTTGAAGGGCCCGGTCCACTTGTCCTGCAGGGCGCAGGGGTCCACAGGTGACATGACCCAGACTTGCTGGCCTGGCTCGAACTCGATGGTCGAGGCGTTTGCATCATACCAGCGCTTCATGTCTTCTTGGCTGGCTTCGAGGTTGGCTTCTGCCAGGGCCCGGAACTTCCGAGTCTGGTTCCGCAGGGTCAGGAGGTACCGGTAGACGTCGGGGGGGGCATCTTGGACGTTTGCCTCCCAGCCCTCCTTGACCAGGCTGAGGGGCCCTCGGACGGGGTGCCCATACAACAGTTCGAAGGGACTGAAGCCCAGGGATTTCTGCGGTACCTCTCGATAGGCGAACAGGAGGCAGGGCAGCAGGACATCCCACCTCCTCCGCAGGGGCTCTTCCAGACCTTGGATCATCCCTTTTAGGGTCCTGTTGAACCGCTCGACCAGTCCGTTCCCCGGGGGGTGGTAAGGGGTAGTGAATCTGTAGGTGACCCCACATTGTTGCCAGAGGGATTTCATGTGCTTTGAAATAAAGTTCGTACCCCTGTCGCTCACCACTTCTCGGGGAAACCCCACCCTGGAGAAGATGCCCATCAGGGCCCGGCCCACAACTGGAGCTGTCACAGTGCGGAGTGGGATGGCCTCCGGGTATCGGGTGGCGTGGTCGACCAG
The DNA here is from genome assembly GCF_964204655.1 of Triturus cristatus. Taxonomy (NCBI): domain Eukaryota; kingdom Metazoa; phylum Chordata; class Amphibia; order Caudata; family Salamandridae; genus Triturus; species Triturus cristatus. Next base: position 420,223,274 of record NC_140593.1, read on the forward strand.
TACCAGGATGAAGCGGTGTCCTAGGGCGGTTCGGGGGTCGAGGGGCCCCACGATGTCGATCCCCACTCGTTCGAACGGGGTGTGGACGGCTAGAAATGGTTGGAGGGGGGCTTTAACTCGACCCCCAGTCTTCCCGCTAGCCTGGCAGGTCTGGCAGGACCGGCAGTGGTGGTCCACGTCTCTCCGCATTCGGGGCCAATAGAAATGGGTCACTAGACGGCTGTAAGTCTTGTCCCTCCCGAGGTGTCCGGCGACGGGCACGTCATGCGCCAGGTTCAGGAGGAACTCCCGGAACCGGAGGGGAACCACCAACACCCGGCCGGCTCCCAGCTCGGCGACTTTTTGCTCGCTGTATAGTAAGTCATTGTCCCAATAGACCCAGTGGGTTCCCGTGGGGTCCCCCGAGGCCTGGGCGGCCGCTTGCTGTCAGGCCCCCTCGAGGGACGGGCAGGCCTTCTGTTCCTGCTGGAACTGTTCGCGGGTGGGGCCCCCATCGTGGCGCCACTGAGCCAGCTCGGGGATCTCGCTGAGGGAGGCGGCCTCGTTGGGAGACAGTTCGGACGGCCCGGCCTCATCGTCGGGTTCCTCCGTGCCGGAGGGGGGTGATAGTTCTGGGCCCGTAGGCTGGTCGGGGGACGCGGCAGCGGCGGGTTGGGCGGTCATGGACCGGGTGGTAGCGCTGGCCCACTCAGGCAGCCCTAGCATCCCCAGATGCTCTCGGCGTTCCACCTGGGCCCAGGGGGAGCTCTCTAGGTCATTCCCCAGGAGGCAGTCCACGGGGGCGTCGTCGCGGACAGTCACTTTTAGGGTGCTGGACACTCCTCCCCACTCGAAGGGGATCCTGGCCATCCGGCACATACTTTCGGTGTTGTCCGCGGTCCGGACCGGGCATAGGACATGTGGCAGGATTTGTTCGGGGGTCACCAGGTGGCAGCGGACAGCAGTCACGCTAGCCCCAGTGTCCCGGAGGGCTTCGGCCCGTTGTCCGTTGATGGTGACCCACTGCTGGTACTTCTGGGTGTTGCTCGGGATGGCCGCTCGGGGCACCATTTCTTGGGAGCCCAGGCAGACGAGCGACATGGCAGCTGGTTCCCACTCGGGGGACCCGTCCTCGCGGTTTTCCTCCTCTTCTTCTCCTTCTCCCAGGGCAGCGGCGGCTATTTGTCGGGGAGGGGGCCCAGCGGTCCCGTTTTGTCGGTTCACGGGGCAGGCCGGGTCGCTCGCATAGTGGCCGGTCTGCTGGCAGCCGAAGCAGGTCACTGGTGGTCGGGGTCCTGGTCGGGCGATGGGGGTCCCCCTTCGGCCCAGGGTCGGGGACGTGTGGTTGGCGGCTTGGCCTCGTGGCGGGCTTCTGGGCGGTCCGGTCGGGAAGTCTCGGCTGCGGTGGGACCCCCCCACCTCCACCCCGCTGGTGAGGGGGTCCCGTGGTACTCCGTTGGTAGTCCCCCACGGGGTTCCGGGGGACCCTGGTGTTGACCCATCAGTCTGCTTCGGCGGCGAGCTTCCGGGGCTCGGTCAACTTACTGTCCAGGAGGTGTTGCCTTAGTTCTACAAAGCAGTTGTTGGCGAGGTGCTCCCAGACAATGAGGTCGAACAGCTCATTGTACGAGGTGACCTTGCTCCCTTTTATCCACCCTTCAAAAGCCCGGCTGAAGAAGTCCACGTACTCGACCCAGGTGGTACCGGGGAGCTTCTTGCAGTCCCGGAAGCGCTGCCGGTACATCTCGGCTGATAGTCCGTAGCGGGTGAGTAGGGCTTCCTTCATGTGATCGTAGGAGGTCATCACTGCGTCGGGGAGTTGCAGCAGGGTATCACGGCCCTCGCTGAGGAACCTCCCCCATAGGCCGGCACCCCAATCCTTCCGGGGTACCCGATGGGAGATCATGGCTACCTCGTAGGCTCGGAACCACTGCTGGATGTCGTCGTTCTTGTAGTACTCTTTGACGACATCCTTGGGAATATGAACCTTTGGCTCGGTCAGTGGCAGGGCGTCCCGGGCCCCGGGGGTGCTGGTCTCCCCCGTTTTGGATTTCAGTTTGAGTTCTTTGAGACTCCTCTCGTGCTCGAGGATTAGCCGTCTCTCTTCGAGCTCCCGATGCCGTTTCTTCTCCTCGATTTCCTCTTGCAGCCGTAGTTGCTTCAGGGCTATTTTCTTCTCAGCTAGCTGGAGCTCGCCATCCAGCCGGAGTTGTGCGAGGTCCATTTCGTGTGCCCGGACCCTCTCCCGTTCTCGTATTTCTTCGTGGGATAGGCGGGCTTCGGGGATGCCTTGCCCCCCATCTGTCGGGGTTGTGGTCGGTAGGTTTTCGTCCCGGGCCGAGGTCCCTTCGGTGCGGGGTGGAGTGGCCTCGGCTTCGGCCCAGGCTTTCAGGGCTTTCTGCATTTCTTCCTTGGTGCCCAATCCTGTGGTCGGGATCCCTTTGTCTTTGCAGAATTGTTTTAGTTCTTTGTGGGTGTACTCCTCCAGTTTTTCCAGCTGGAAGGTTGCGGCCACGGTTGCTTCTTGTCCGTCCATGGTTAGGTAGTGGGTGCGTTACTTGCTTGTACGATTGCGTCTGGCTCGGATTCCGTCGCTGGCCACCAAATGTTGGAGGGAGGACCACCGGGGAGTCGGAGGGACTACTCCGGCACCTTCCTACCGCCAAGTTATAGCCGTGCGCCGCTTGAGAAGCCTCCTAGGAGAGGTCCTTCTCCTATAATCGTACTAGGCTCAGTAACACCACCACACAGGACTCTGTATCAGTTGCTTATCTTGGTTCTTTTATATAAACAAGGAGCACGGTCAATCTGTACAGTGGGATCGAGAGATCCAGTAAGAGTCTCAATGTCTCAATAGGAATAGGGTAGCGGGACAGTCTCAGTACCAACCAGGTACTGGTGAGGGGGCTCTGCGCCAGACCTTGGATGCTGTCTCAGATCGGCTTGGACGTGGAGAGCCGCGACGGCGTCAGCAGGGCTCGGGTGGTAGTTCCGCTTGGGTCGGGCCGCGACACAGTCAGCAGGGCTCCGGTGGTAGGTCCGCTTAGGTCGAGCCGCGACGAGGTCAGCTGGGCTCTGATGGCAAGTTCAACAAGGTCGGGCCGCGACGGCGTCAGCAGGGCCCCAAAGGTTCGTGAAGGTCTTGTAAGCACGATGGAGCTGCGACGTCGTCAGCAGGGCTCAGCAGGTAGTTTCAGGCAGAGTCTTTCTCCGTAGGGTCAGCCGCGATCCGATCAGCAGGGCTCTTGACTCCAGGATACAACTGTCCTCTTGTTGTCGAGTCGCCCCAGATATAGGTCGTGAGCCCTTTGATGTCCGGACCCTTGCGCCCATAAGGGCGGAGAGGCCGGGTAGGGCGCGGCCAGACGCCCAGCAGGAGAGGCGCCAGGCCCCAGAGAGCTGTGGGGCGGTCGCACATAGGTGTGGAAGGACGGTTGGGGGTCCCATCGATACTGCCCTCCGCCGGGAGTGGAAAGGGCTCACGTGGTATCCCCCGGGCCAGGGGTGGGCGCCTCGATGTCGGGCCTCGCTGGGACCGAGGTCGGGTAGAGCAGGGTCACGGAGGTGGTCACGTGGAGTGACGTGTAATCCAAGATGGAGGAGCCCCGAGGTGCATGGGACCTCGTGCAGCTGAGTGAGGGGGAACAGGACCACGCCACGAGGCCGGCTCCAACAGGTGGGTGCTGTCACAACTGTGGGGCACAAGTCAGATGGGGTGGGTGCCGGCACAATTCCAGTGGGCAGGTCAGATGGAGTGGATTGGGTCCCCACTGCAGTGCCCAAGTCACTACGCATTGCCACCCGCGTCGGACCTCATTGCATTCAATGGCAAAGCGTATTGGTGTGACTATTCTACGGATGCAACACACATTTACTAGCCAGGGACACCTGTGCACACCTACCACACTACAGCATTGGCCACGCAGTGTCCCATGGCATGTAAGGCTGCATTCCCTGGGTGTTTGGGGGGGCCACATCTGGTTTGTTGGGTGGCATTTTTGTGCAGCCACTCCCAGGCTGTGCACGTGTACACGGGGTCAGAATCATTTGTGTGTTGTGCACATTACCACTGTGATGTGCAATTGTACAGTAATGGGCATGAGCCACGGACACAGTTTCATGTTGGATATGTTTGGGGCATGTCACATACACCCTGAATCCAGGGGGTGATGGCATGTACGTCACAGTGAGACCTGTAGCCACAAAACTGATGTGCACCCACAGTCTGTGTGCATATTTTGTCTCAAATGTGTCTGATCAAATGTGCCCGATGGGTGACAGTCTCTACATCCATGTGGTATATGCATCAACATTGATGGTGTGTGTGTGTCTAAGAGATGTACATGTAGGGCCGGCAGGAACAACAGTGGCCACTACCTGTGGGACTTACGCTTGCCTTGTGGTATGTACGTGATACGCTATGTCCAAGCCAGTGTCGATGTGGCAATACAGGGACCCTGGGTGTTGGAAGGCGGACCCCGAGGAGTCGGCGAGACCACCAAGGGGGGGGCCCTCCCACTGCACGAAGTAGCCGAGCGCTGCAGAGAAGCCTCCTGAGAGATCATTCCCCTATCACGTACTAGCACAGTAACACCACCACACAGGACTCAAGGAGGTTGTCTCAAGACGAGCAATTCTTTATCAGCACTTAAAGGTTACGGAATCAATATTTACACGAAAGGGATCGAGGGATCCACCAAAAGTCTCAGTGTCTCTTTGGAAGGGTAGGGGTAGCGGGACAGTCTTTGGCAGGAGCTCGGTACGAGGGTACCTGGGGCCCAGTTCTTATCCTCAAGCTGGAGGACCTCCGGATCTCGGAGGGGTCGAGCCGCGACGGCGTCAGCAGGGCTCTGGCGTTCAGTTCGTGGGGAGCCGCGATCAGGTCAGCAGGGCTCTCAAGATGGTTTCTGCTCAGCTCGAGCCGCGACGTCGTCAGCAGGGCTCCGAGGGAGGTTTCAGCGAGGTTGGGCCGCGACAGCGTCAGCAGGGCCCCGATGTTCCGGGGGGCTTCAGGGTTTCCACAAGAAGGAGCCGCGACGCAGTCTGCAGGGCTCGTGGTAGTTCAAGCAAGAGTTCTTCTCCGTAGGGTCGGCCGCGATTCGATCAGCAGGGCTCTCGACTCCGGGATACAACTGCCGATCTGTGGCGGGGTCGCCCCAGATATAGGTCTGGAGCCCTTTGATGTCCGGACCCTTGCGCCCGGGGGGGCGGAGAGGCCGGGTGGAGGTGGCCAGACGCCCAGCAGGAGAGGCGCCAGGCCCAAGAGAGTTGCAGGGCGATCACACCTAGGGATGGGAGGACAGTTGGGGGTCTCATCGATACTGTCCTCTGCCGGGGGCGGTGAATGGTTCATGTGGCACCCCCTGGCCAGTTCTTGGTGCCTCGATGTCGGGGCTTCGCTGGGGCCGAGGCCGGGTTGAGCGGGGTCGTGCCGGCTGGCGCACAGAGTCACGTGGATGCCAACAAGATGGCAGAGCCCCGAGGGGTATGCGACCTCGTGCGGCTCGGGATGAGGGGTTTCGGTGCAGTTTGGAAGGGTGGCCCGTGAAGGCCGGGGCGGGGAACGGGCACAATCCACGGGGGTAAGGACCACACCACGAGGCCGGGTCCAACAGGCGTCCCCCCCAGCCGAAGGCATGGAGAGTCACCCATCTCCTTGGGGATTCTCCTCGTCAAGGCGGAAGAAGCGGGACAGGCCGTCGGCGTTAGCGTGGTCATTGCCGGGCCGGTGTTCAACAGCAAAGTCCATCCCTTGCAGCGATATGGACCACCGCAGCAGCTTGGGGTTCTCGCCCCGCATTTGCATTAACCACCGCAGGGGCCGGTGGTCGGTCTGGACCCGGAAGTGGGTACCGAAGAGATAGGGCAGGAGCTTCTTAAGGGCCCACACTACAGCGAAGGCTTCCCGCTCGATGGTGCTCCATCGCTGCTCCCGGGGCAGTAGCCGTCGGCTGATGAAGGCCACTGGCCGGTCGAGCCCCCTTTCATCGGCCTGGGACAGGACGGCCCCGATCCCATACTCGGAGGCGTCCGTCTGCACCACGAACTCCTTACTGTAGTCAGGGGCCTGCAGCACAGGGGCAGTGCACATCGCTGTCTTGAGTGTTTCGAAGGCTGCTTGGCAGCGGGGTGTCCAGTGCACCTTCTTGGGCTGTTTCTTGGACGTGAGCTCTGTGAGGGGGCCAACAATGCTCCCATAGTCCCGGATGAACCGCCGGTAGTATCCGGTGAGGCCCAGGAAGGCCCGGACAGCTGTCTGGGTAGTGGGGGGTTCCCAGGCCTGGATGGCATCGATTTTTGGCTGGAGAGGGGCCACCTGCCCGCTTCCCACTTGATGGCCCAGGTAGGTCACTGATCCTTGGCCGATCTGGCATTTGCTGGCCTTGATCGTGAGTCCGGCCCGCTGGAGGGCGACCAGGACGGCTTTGAGGTGAAGGAGGTGCTCCGCCCAGTGGTTGCTGTACACGGCAATGTCATCTAGGTAGGCCGCGCTGAAGGCCTCGAGCCCGGCCAAAACCTTGTTTACAAGTCTCTGGAAAGTGGCCGGGGCGTTCTTCATTCCGAAGGGCATCACCCGAAAGTGGTAATGCCCATCCAGGGTAGAAAAGGCGGATCTTTCTCGGGCGCCGGGGGTGAGCTGGATCTGCCAGTACCCGGCGGTGAGGTCCAGCGTGCTCAGGTAGCGGGCGGCCCCTAAGCGGTCGATGAGTTCGTCGGCCCAGGGTATAGGATGGGCATCCGTCTTGGTCACCGCATTCAGGGCTCGGTAGTCTACGCAGAAGCGTAACTCTGGGGGGTGGCCGGGGGCTGCGGCCTTTGGTACCAGGACGACAGGGCTGGCCCACGGGCTGTCGGAGGGTTCGATGACCCCCAGGGCCAGCATCTTTGCTACTTCGGCCTGGATGCATGCCCGCACTCGGTCGGGTACCCTGTAGGCTCAGTGTCGCACGGGGGGGCTCTCCCCGGTGTGGACGTCGTGGACACACCAGTGGGTCACCCCCGGGGTGAGGGAGAAGAGGGCTGCGTAGTCCTGCAGCAGTTGTTGACAGTCGTCACGCTGTTCCGGGGTCAGGGAAGAGGCAAGTTGGACACCTTTGATAGATCCGTCATGGACGTTGGACTGCAAGAGGTCGGGCAGGGGCTCGGAGTCGTCCTCGCCCCCCTCGTCGGTCGCCAGTAGCAGGCTCAGTTCGGTCCGGGCAAAGTGGGGTTTGAGCCTGTTAGCATGTAGAACCCGGAGGGGGTTCCGGGGGGACTCCAGGTCGACTAGGTAGGTGACGGGGCTTTTCTTCTCCACCACCTTGAAGGGCCCGGTCCACTTGTCCTGGAGGGCGCCGGGCTCAACCGGGGCCATGACCCAGACTCTCTGGCCTGGCTCGAATTCGATGGTGGAGGAGTTCCGATCGTACCACCGCTTCATGTCCTCCTGGCTGGCCTCGAGGTTGGCTTCGGCCATGGCTCGGAACTTGCGGGTCTGGTTTCGGAGGGTCAGGAGGTATCGGTAGACGTCAGGAGGGGCGCCTTGGAGCTTCGTCTCCCAGCCCTCCTTGACCAGGCTGAGCGGTCCACGGACCGGATGTCCGTACAATAGTTCAAACGGGCTGAACCCCAGGGACTTCTGCGGGACCTCCCGATAGGCAAACAGGAGGCACGGCAGCAGGACATCCCATCTCCGCCTTAGGGGCTCTTCCAGGCCCTGGATCATTCCCTTTAAGGTTCTGTTGAACCGCTCAACCAGTCCGTTCCCCTGAGGGTGATAGGGGGTTGTGAATTTGTACGTGACCCCGCACTGCTGCCACAGGGACCGCATGTATTTGGAAATGAAGTTCGTGCCCCTGTCGCTCACCACTTCGCGGGGAAATCCCACTCGGGAGAAGATCCCCATCAAGGCCCGGCCTACCACGGGGGCCGTTATAGTTCTTAGCGGGACCGCCTCCGGGTACCTGGTGGCGTGGTCCACGAGGACCAGGATGAAGCGGTGGCCCAGGGCGGTCTGGGGGTCCAGGGTCCCCACGATGTCGATTCCGACCCGTTCGAACGGGGTGCTGACGGCTGGAAAGGGCTGGAGGGGGGCCTTGACCCGACCCCCCGTCTTCCCGCTGGCTTGGCAGGTCTGGCAGGACCGGCAGTGGTTGTCCACGTCTCTCCGCATCCGGGGCCAGTAGAAGTGGGTCACCAGACGGCTGTAAGTTTTGTCTTGCCCCAAGTGTCCGGCGAGGGGCACGTCATGTGCCAGGTTGAGCAGGAACTCCCGGAAGCGGAGGGGGACCACCAACACGCGGCTGGCCCCGAGTTCTGCCACTTTTTGCTCACTGTACAACAGGCCCTTGGCCCAGTAGACCCAGTGGGTGCCGGTCTGGTCCCCGTTGAGTTGTGCGGACGCTTGATGTCGGACCCCTTCGAGAGAGGGACAGGACTGCTGCTCTTGCTGGAACTGCTCCCGGGTGGGGCCCCCTTCGTGTTGCCATTGTGCAAGTTCTGGTAGGGCGCACGGGGAAGCAATCTCATCGGGGGAGGATTCACTAGGTCCAGGGTCGGTGTCCGCCTCCCCCTCGCCGCCGGCGGGGGGTGGTGCGAGCCCCTCGGGCTGGGCGGCACCGGGGGCCAAGGACGAGCGGGGGGCCGGGGCGGTCATGGACCGGGTGATGGCGCAGGCCCATTCTGATAGTCCCAGCATTCGGGGGTGCTCTCGTCGCTCTACTTGAGCCCAGGGGGAACTCTCCAAGTCGTTCCCCAGGGGGCAGTCTACGTATGCGTCGTCGCGGACCGTCACCTTTAGCAGGCCGGTCACCCCTCCCCACTCGAAGGGGACCAGGGCCATCTGGCACAGGCTTTCGCTGTTGTCGGCCGTCCGGACGGGGCACAGCACATTGGGTAGGATCTGTTCGGGGGTCACCAGGTGGCAGCGGACAGCGGTGACGCTGGCGCCGGTGTCACGAAGGGCTTCGGCCCGTTGTCCATTGACGGTGACCTGCTGCCTGTACTTCTGGGTGTTGCTTGGGATGGGGGTGCGAGGCACCATTTCTCGGCTACCCAGGCAGACCAGGGACATGGCTGCCGGCTCCCATTCGGTGGTCCCTCTGTCGAGGGTTTCTTCTTCCTCTTCTCCCTCTCCCAGGGCGGCGGCCGCCAGCTGTCGGGGCGGGGGCCCGCCGGCCCCGCTTCTTCGGTTCAGGGGGCAGACCGGGTCGCTGGCATAGTGTCCGGTTTGTTGGCAGCCGTAGCATGTTACTGGTGGCCGTGGTCCGGGTCTGGCCGGGGTCGCCCCCCTTCGGGCTAGGCTCGGGGAGAGGTGTTGCTGCGGTGGCCCTCGAGGGGGGCTCCTGGGGGCCCCGGCGGGGGGGTCCCGGTTCCTGTTCGGCCCTCCCCCTCCACCGCGTTGGCGGGGGGGTCCGGTGGGGTTCCTCTGGTACTCCCCCATTGAGTTCCGGGGGACTCGGGAGTTGACCCATCGATCGGCCTCGACGGCGAGTTTTCATGGGTCGGTCATCTTGCTGTCGAGGAGGTGTTGCCTCAGCTCCACGAAGCAATTGTTGGAGAGATGTTCCCACACGATGAGGTCGACCAGCTGCCCGTAGGTGGTGACTTTGCTACCCTTGATCCATCCTTCTAGGGCCCGGCTGAAAAAGTCCACATATTCCACCCAGGTGGTACCCGGGATCTTTTTGCAGTCTCTGAACCGCTGGCGGTACATTTCCGCGGTTAGCCCGTAGCGGGTGAGCAGGGCCTCCTTCATGTGGTCGTAGGAGGTCATCACCTCCTCCGGCAGCTGGAGCAGTGTGTCTCGACCCTCACTCAGGAACCGCCCCCACAGGCCGGCGCCCCAGTCCTTTCGGGGCACCCGATGAGAGGTCACGGCCACCTCGTAGGCCTTGAACCATTGTTGAATGTCGTCATTCTTATAATACTCCTTGACGACCTCTTTCGGGATATGTACCTTGGCCTCGGCAGGCGGTAGGGTGTCTCTAGTACTGGGGGTGTTGGTCCCCCTGTTCTTGGCCTTGATTTCGAGCTCTTTGAGACTTCGCTCGTGCTCAAGGGTCAGTTTTTTTTCCTCCAACTCTCGGTGCCGTCTCTTTTCTTCTATCTCCTCTTGAAGCCGTAGCTGCTCTAGGGCCAGTTTCTTTTCCGCCAGCTGGAGTTCGCCGTCCAGCCGCAGTCGTGCGAGCTCTAGTTCGTGGTTCCGGACCTTCTCCCGCTCTCGTATTTCTTCTTCGGAGAGGCCGGTTTCTAGGCTCTTTCTTCCTCCGGTTGCCGGAGTCAGTGCGGTTGATGTGGCCTCAGTCAGGGGCAAGGGACCTTCTTCCTGCGAGTGGCCTGCCTCGGCCTCCAGCCAGGTCCTCAGGGCTTTCTGCATCTCCTCTTTGGTACCTAGGCCGGTGGTTGCAATGCCTTTGTCCTTGCAGAACTGTTTTAATTCCTTGTGCGTATATTCCTCCAACCGTTCGGGCTGGAACTCCATGGTCGCGTTATTTTCCTGGTTGCTCATGATTACTGTTTGACTGGATGGGTAGCTAGTGGGTACTGGCTGGTACGTACTGCGTTCGGCTCGGATCCCGTCGCTGGCCACCAAATGTTGGAAGGCGGACCCCGAGGAGTCGGCGAGACCACCAAGGGGGGGCCCTCCCACTGCACGAAGTAGCCGAGCGCTGCAGAGAAGCCTCCTGAGAGATCTTTCCCCTATCACGTACTAGCACAGTAACACCACCACACAGGACTCAAGGAGGTTGTCTCAAGACGAGCAATTCTTTATCAGCACTTAAAGGTTACGGAATCAATATTTACACGAAAGGGATCGAGGGATCCACCAAAAGTCTCAGTGTCTCTTTGGAAGGGTAGGGGTAGCGGGACAGTCTTTGGCAGGAGCTCGGTACGAGGGTACCTGGGGCCCAGTTCTTATCCTCAAGCTGGAGGACCTCCGGATCTCGGAGGGGTCGAGCCGCGACGGCGTCAGCAGGGCTCTGGCGTTTAGTTCGTGGGGAGCCGCGATCAGGTCAGCAGGGCTCTCAAGATGGTTTCTGCTCAGCTCGAGCCGCGACGTCGTCAGCAGGGCTCCGAGGGAGGTTTCAGCGAGGTTGGGCCGCGACAGCGTCAGCAGGGCCCCGATGTTCCGGGGGGCTTCAGGGTTTCCACAAGAAGGAGGCGCGACGCAGTCTGCAGGGCTCGTGGTAGTTCAAGCAAGAGTTCTTCTCCGTAGGGTCGGCCGCGATTCGATCAGCAGGGCTCTCATCTCCGGGATACAACTGCCTATCTGTGGCGGGGTCGCCCCAGATATAGGTCTGGAGCCCTTTGATGTCCGGACCCTTGCGCCCGGGGTGGCGGAGAGGCCGGGTGGAGGTGGCCAGATGCCCAGCAGGAGAGGCGCCAGGCCCAAGAGAGTTGCAGGGCGATCACACCTAGGGATGGGAGGACAGTTGGGGGTCTCATCAATACTGTCCTCCGCCGGGGGCGGTGAATGGTTCATGTGGCACCCCCTGGCCAGTTCTTGGTGCCTCGATGTCGGGGCTTCGCTGGGGCCGAGGCCGGGTTGAGCGGGGTCGCGCCGGCTGGCGCAGAGAGTCACGTGGATGCCAACAAGATGGCGGAGCCCCGAGGGGTATGCGACCTCGTGCGGCTCGGGATGAGGGGTCTCGGTGCAGTTTGGAAGGGTGGCCCGTGAAGGCCGGGGCGGGGAACGGGCACAATCCACGGGGGTAAGGACCACGCCACGAGGCCGGGTCCAACACTGGGTTTCTACATGGCAAAGTCGGTGATGCCTGGGAGACATCAGGCCTCACTTGTCACTGTGGTGTCTGTTTGGAACGTTGCAGCAGTACATAGATTGGGTGACACAGCCAGATGATTGGCCATTGCACCACATGGGACTCATGTGGACATGTGGAATTGAGATGTGAGGTGGTGGTCATGTGTAATGTCATGATCTATCATATGATATTGAGCCTGGTCATGGCCACATGGGTGGATGAACTGACCATCTTCCTTTGTGCATCTCTGTACTGCAGGGCACCAGCTGTCCATTGACCGTTGCGAGACCTTGCAACCATGCAGGAATGCGACTGCATCAGATGGTAGCACTTCACCAGGTCACTGATTGAGGAGTTGGCGGAGCAGTTGGCGCCACATCTGCTACCTGGCTGGACATACCCTACAGCACTGACCCCAGAGGTGAAGGTGATGGCATCCCTGCACTTCTTTGTTACTGGTACCTTCCAGTACACTGTGGCTACTGCTGGTGGTATGTCGCAAACGATGTTTAGTCGGGTGCTACGTGATGTCTTGGAGGGGATGTTGCATTTCCTAGACCTGCACATCATGTTCCCTAGCCCAGCTGAACTCCCTGAAATAAAGGATGCCTTTTATACACTGGGGAGGATGCCGAACGTCATCGGATCTATTGATGGGAAACATATGGCCCTGATACCACCACAGGCACATGAGCAGGCATACCGGAACAGGAAGCACTACCACTCCATCAATGCTCTGGTGGTATGTCTTGCTGACATGTCTATCACACATGTGTGTGCATGGTTCCCTGGTTCTGCTCACGATGCCTACATTATGAGGAGTAGGCTCATTGGAACGCTGATGTCACAGATGCCAGCTTAGCATGCCTGGCTTGTGGGTGTGTACTGACTGTTTCTCATTGTGTGTGTTTGTCAATGTTGTATTCTGCACTCCTACAAAACTCAGCTACTTGTTCATTTTTGTGTGTGTAGGTGACTCCGGATACCCCAACATGCCGTGGTTGCTGACACCCCTCAGGAACCCTGTGACACCAGCCGAGCTGTGCTACAATGAGGCACATGGTCGGAGCAGGAGGGTGATTGAGCGGACATTCGGTCTCCTGAAAACCCGCTTTCGCTGCCTGGACAAGACCGGAGGGGCCCTCCCATATGAGCCTGCAAAGGTGTGCAAAATAATCCTTTTATGCTGCATGCTACACAACATGGCAGTGCGGAGGGAGGTGACTCTCATCCAGGATGATCATGACAATGACCAACCTCCGGCACCTGTGGAGGATCCCGGCCTGGGCCAAGATGCCAGTGATGATGAGGATGAGGGTGACGTCCGCTCATCAACAACTTCTTCACCTGAATGTGAGTTTCAAGGGTTGTTATGTCAATGTATGGAGGTAGCCTGGAATGTGTTGTGGCAGCTCTGTTGCTGTATGAGTGTGTCTGTGTGCCACTTGACTGGATGCGTGCAGTGATGTGTCCATTCAGGTGGTGTGTACTCCACAATAGGGTAGTACTGCTAACTTGATTTTTTGTAGGTTTCTTGCAACATGTTTTGTGCATGTGTATTGCATTTCTCTCCTGTTCTGCTGTGCTTTTGACTGTGTCTTGTGTCTGTCCTTCCGAGGGTACTTTGCCTGTTGTTTGGTCAACACTGATCCCCAACACGCAGAAGCCAACACCAGTGTGGAAGTTGTCAATTCCCATCAACTGATGTACCACACATCCCTGGACTTCAATTCTCCAACACTTTGTGAGCGTGTGTCCACTAAGGGTGGGAGACAATATCCGTTCCGCTCGCTGAAATTGCGAAAATTCGACATTTTCGCGTTACGCGTGGAACCCGAAAATGTCGAAACTTCTGCGATCCACGAGGGAACGGAAATTGTCACCCACACTTAGTTCTAACCTATGCCTTGCAGTTTTCATGCAGATCTTTCATGCCAGGTCATAGCTAACTGTATTATATTGGGATTGCACACAACCTATGAGGCGCGCTGGCTGCAGCTTTAACATATAGAAATGTAGCTATGCGTCAGTATACAACGACAGGCTGTGAGACACATGCATGGATATCTGTCGCCGTATACAGTGGCAGGCTCTGAGGCACATGGGAGGGGCATGATAACGCAGACACGTATGGGCGTGCCTCTGCACACTGAAAGGTTAAGTGAGGCTTTGGGTCCATCCTGGACATATGTACGAATATGCCACACTTCTGTACACAGTGTGGAGTTATGAGACACATGCTGCGTCTACAACATACAATCAATCAATCAATCAATCATTGTACTTATAAAATGCGCTACTTACCCGTGAGGGTCTCAAGGCGCTGAGGGGGGGGGGGGGTGCCGTTACTGCTCGAAGAGCCAGGTCTTGAGGAGTGTTCTGAAGGTGAGCAGGTCTTGGGTCTGTCGTAGGTGGGTAGGGAGGGTGTTCTAAGTTTTGGTGGTGAAGAAGGAGAAGGATCTGCCGCCGGAGGTCATTCGTTGGGTGCGGGGGACGGAGGCGAGGGAGAGGCTGGCGGAGCGGAGTTGGCGGGTAGGGGTGTAGAAGCTGAGTCTGCTGTTGAGGTAGGCTGGTCCGGTGTTATGGAGTGCTTTGTGAGCGTTGGTGCTGTTCCCAGCGGGGTCGGCCACCAGGAGTCTTCCCAGGCTGAGGGGGTGGATCTGAGGATGAGGACCTCTGTCTTGTCCGAGTTCAGCTTCAGTTGGCTGCCTCTCATCCATTCGGCGACGGCCTTCATTCCCTCGTGGAGGTTGGTTTTGGCAGTGTGCGGATCTTTGGTGAGGGAGAGGATGAGCTGGGTGTCATCGGCATAGGAGAGGAAGTTGCGGTCGTGCTGGGGGGCGACGTGAGTGAGGGGGGCCATGTAGACGTTGAACAGTGTTGGGCTGAGGGATGAGCCCTGTGGTACGCCTCAGATGATGTCGGTGGCTTCGGAGTGGAAGGGGGGGGAGATGGACGCTCTGGATTTTGCTGGAGAGGAAGGATGTGGTCCAGTCCAGGGCCTTCTCTTGGATTCCGGCTTCCTGGAGGCGTGTCTTTAGTGTGAGGTGGCAGACTGTATCGAAGGCGGCTGACAAGTCCAGGAGGATGAAGGCTGATGTTATGCCATTGTCTAGTTGGATCCTGATGTCGTCTGTGGCGGCGATGAGGGCTGTCTCGGTGCTGTGTTTTTTTTGGAATCCGGACTGGGATGTCGTTGTCCTTGAGGTAGCGGGTCAGTTGCGTGTTGACGTTTTTCTCGATGACCTTTGCCGGGAACGGGAGCAGGGAGATAGGCCAGAAATTCTTGAGGTCCTTGAGGTCCGTCTTAGGCTTCTTGAGAAGGGCGTTGATTTCGGCATGCTTCCAGCTTTCCGGGAATGTAGCTGTCTCGAAGGAGATGTTGATTACTTTCCGTAGTTGGGGTGCGATGGCTGCGTCTGCTTTGTTGAATATGTGGTGTGGGCAGGGGTCTGACGGTGATCCTGAGTGGATTGAGTTCATGGTCTTACGTGTTTCGTCGTTGTTGACGTTGGTCCAGGAGGTCAGGCGGTTGATGCGGGTGGTGTTCATAGGGGGGTGGGGTCTGACGATGTCGGGGTAGTTGTGGTGGTGTTGAAGCTGTCGTGGATGTCAGCGATCTTGCGGTGGAAGAAGATGGCCAGCGAGTCGCACAGTTCTTGTGAGGGCGGGATGTCGTTGGCGCTGGGGTTGTAGAGTTCCTTCACGATGCTGAAGAGCTCTTTGCTGTTGTGTGTGTTGTTGTCCAGGCGGGCTTTGAAGGAGGATCTCTTGGCTAATCTGATGAGATGGTGATGTCTGCGGGTGGCGTCCTTGTGGGCTGTGTGGCCATTTCTTTTCCATTTTCCGGCATACTCGTTTGGAAGTCTGGAGTTCTTCGGTGAACCAGGTAGCTTTCTTGCTGGTGTGGCTGTTGGAGGGTTTCTTGAGCGGGGCGAGGGTGTTGGCACAGTCATTGATCTACTGTCTGAGGTTGCGGGTGGCGTCGTCCAGGTTGGTGGGGTCGGTGGGTGGGTTCTGGGCGAGGGTGGTAGCTAGCTGGTCTTCGGTGATTTTGTTACAGCAGCAGTGGGGCAGCTGTTGGGTGTGGTGGTGCGTGGTGGGCTTCTTGTAGGTGAAATGGATGCAGCGGTGATCTGTCCAGTGGAGTTCGGTGGTGCGGTCGAAGGAGACGTGGGTGCTTGTGGAGAAGATGGGGTCAAGCGTGTGGCCGGCGGCGTGGGTGGGAGTGGTGACGAGTTGTCTGAGGCCGAGGTTGGCGAGGTTGTCGATCAGGGTGGTGGAGTTGGTGTCGTTGTTGTTCTCGAGGTGGAAGTTCAGGTCCCCGAGGAGGATGTAGTTTGTGGAGGCGAGTGTGTGGGTGCTGACGAGGTCGGCGATAGAGTCGCTGAAATGTGGTCGGGATCCTGGGGGTCTGTAGACTAGTGTTCCTCTGACGGTGGTGTTGGCGTCAGTGTGGATCCGGAAGTGCAGGTGTTCGGCGGTGCTGAGGGTGTCATCTGAGTCGGCTGGACTTGTGTACGATGGCCATTCCTCCTCTAGTTCCGATCTTGTAGCCGTCCGAGACAGTTATGGCGATGTTGGGGGCCGAGGAGTCGTTCCACCAGGTCTCGGTCAGGAAGGCAACGTCTGGGGTGAAGGTGTCGAGCAGGTCCCAGAGCTCGACGGCGTGTTTGCGCGCAGAGCGCGTGTTTAGGAGTATGCAGCGGAGGTGGTTGGGTCCGGTCCTTGGTGGTTTGGAGGCTCTGTCACAGATGAAGCTGCAGTTGCAGCAGGAGAAAGGTCCGTGGGTGCATTTCGGAGTGGCCTGGAAGCAGCTGCGGTCTCGGCCGGTGTTGAGTGCGTGGAGGGTGCTGGCATCGTATCGGAGTCTGGCGTCGTGTCATTCGCGGGGGCCAGGGGTTCTGGCGCTGGGCACGGTCCAGGTGCAGACAGGCACAGACGGGCTTGCCTCTGGTGCGCCTCCGGCGCGCCAGTGGCGCGGCCGTGCAGTGGCCACCATAAGTAGGGAGGTGGGAGGGAGGAGCGGCTGGGAGGAGGGTTGGAGCAGCGAATGGGAGCGGGGCCGCAGGGGAGGCAGTGGCGGGAAAGGCGAGTGAACAGAAGGCAAGGGGGCAGGGCAGAAGGGGAGGCAGCGGTGGGAGAAGGGATGGCAAAAGCGGGTCAGAGGAGAAGGGTAGTGAATGGACAAAACAATACAGTAGCAAGGCAGACAATAATGCAAGTACAGTTATACCAAATACAGGTACAGTTATACCACACAGTCAGAGCAGGTACCAGAAGTGAAGACAGCAGCCCAGGGGGGCCTCGAACACACAAGCACTCAGCAGCAGCAGGCACGGGGAGCCGGCGAAGTCAGAGGGAGCTGCGCGGTATGGGGAGCGGCCTGCCAGACCAGGGTCAAATGCATGACTCTGTCTCTGTACACTGGTTACATCTGTAGCACAGAGACATGCACCGGCTTGTAGGTGTGTCTCTGTATACAGTGAAATGGAAAGAAAGGTACGAGGAAAACCTATGAAATAAATTAAAGTGTGGGTGTTACTGTTCACCGTGAGAAATGTTGTGACACTTAAGGTTCATCTGTAACATATAGAGACATTAGCCTGCAGCGCACTATTTACAAATTACAAGACGTTGTGACACAAGGATGGATATGTAACCCCTTGAAATGTGTACGTTTCCATTTCTGTACTGTGAAACGCTTGAGACAGACGGGTGTACCCAAAACATTTAGAGAAGTGAGTCTAGGTGTCACTTCTGCATACAGTGAAAGGCTTCGAGGCGCAGAATGCATACATAGTATGCACACCTCACGGTGCAAAGAAGAGCGTCTCCGTGTGCACAGCGGGAGCAGGCAGGCAGGGTGCTCGCGAGTGTGTCCCCCTGCACACATGGTGCTGATGCAAGCACGGTGTGGGCAGGGCGAACCCGCCAGGGTAACCTCCAGTGGAAGGGGGAGGGGTGCTGGTGCAAGGGCAGGCCGGGACTTCAGTGTCCTTCATCCCTCTAACCCATTCTCGGCTGCGCCGGGTACCACATGGGCTGAGCTTGGCTAGAGACTAGAGTTGCCTGTCTCCGGAGAAGCAGAGAAGAGTGCGTGGGTCCGGCAGCGGAGGGGAGGGGATGATGCTGCAGCAGGAAGCGTGTGATTGGATGTGGGGGCGGGGAGGGGAGCGCGAGCTGGGAGAGTGTTGAGCAGGCAGTAATGACATGCACCAGCTCTCCATCCCATCGGATGCATGCATGTACCACAGGAGAGACCTGTGACTGGAGGGAAGAGGAGACCGTGGGAGCAGGGACCCCCCGCCGCAGCATCCGGGGTGTCCAACAATGAGGACCCAAGCGAAGGGCATCGAGCAGGGAGGGCAGGTGGCAGGTGATCCCATCCTGCTTTGGAGGAGAGGAAAATGAGGAGAAGAACCCTGCAGAGGGGCACGGCTACTCCTTCTCACATCCCTGCTGGGCTCTTGGGGCCGGGGTCTCCGCAGACCCCCTTAAGCAGCAGCACGCGGTGGATAGATAGCAATAACTGGTTGCGTTTGCAGCTGCAAAGAAGCCCGCACCAAGGCGCTGTAACAACATGTTCCTATCATCCCACTCTGTGGGATTCATTTTATCCACCGCGGGAGGATGAAAGGCTGTTGAACTTTAGGTTGCACAAGGATTTCTTCTGCAGGTGCACTAACCCGCCGCGCTGACCTAAGAGTAACTGTGTGGATTGACTCCCCAGTGATGTTCGATGTCACGACGCTGAGTGAAGCCAGTAGGGGGTGAGGGGGAAGTGCCGGTGTTGCCCCCACTGCCGCAACCATGCGCCGCTCCAGCACTGACGAGTCCACATACCACCGCAGTCCGTCCCTGGACAGCAAAGACTGTGGGGGGCAGAGCTTTCCGGCTCTACAGTAGCATGTAGGGAGCCACAGGCAGCTCCTTCTTCAGCTTATACAATACAATAACTAGTGTTCTAGAAGTTACATAATAGGGAGCATGGTAAGGCGTTTTCCGAACATATTTTGGGGTATGCAGTTTATATGAGAAATGTTTACTTTCCCTGCTTTTCATTGAACATGTGTCCGTGATTAGTAAATTGAGTGTCTTCTCAGGAAGTTCTTAATTTAATACTTCCACAGACACCCTAAACTTGCGACTAAGCTGTGAGTAGAGGTATTGCACAAAACGGTGGCATCTTCAGGGCAGGATTCATTCTGGCACGATGCTCCTGTCACAAAAATTAAACCCCAACAGGAAGTACTTATAGTATTTGACCTTCAACTCGGGCACCTGCTTTATTTATATCTGTAAGTCTTATAGATATAAATAAAGCGCCTAAAGAGTTGAGTGGTGTGTGACATTGAGATCCCACTTACCTGCCGTGAGGGGAACGGCTTTGCTAGTGGGGGAATCCTGCTCCCTGCATCTTTCTCCGTCGCCGTGAGGGGAACGGCTGTTCTGAACTCCATTTCCCGGCATCCCCTGACACCGGCGCAGCGCCTGACGTCACCTGAGCGCACCGGAGCCTTACTAAAGCCGCCGGGTACCTCCGCAGCGCGGGACGCGCCTAAAGAGTTGAGTGGTGTGTGACATTGAGATCCCACTTACCTGCCGTGAGGGGAACGGCTTTGTTAGTGGGGGAATCCTGCTCCTTGCATCTTTCTCCATCGCCGTGAGGGGAACGGCTGTTCTGAACTCCATTTCCCGGTATCCCCTGACACCGGCGCAGCGCCTGACGTCACCTGAGCGCGCCGGAACCTTACTAAAGCCGCCGGGTGCCTCCGCAGCGCGGGACGCTCCTAAAGAGTTGAGTGGTGTGTGACATTGAGATCCCACTTACCTGCCGTGAGGGGAACGGCTTTGCTAGTGGGGGAATCCTGCTCCCTGCATCTTTCTCCGTCGCCGTGAGGGGAACGGCTGTTCTGAACTCCATTTCCCGGCATCCCCTGACACCGGCGCAGCGCCTGACGTCACCTGAGCGCGCCGGAGCCTTACTAAAGCCGCCGGGTGCCTCCGCAGCGCGGGACGCGCCTAAAGAGTTGAGCGGTGTGTGACATTGAGATCCCACTTACCTGCCGTGAGGGGAACGGCTTTGCTAGTGGGGGAATCCTGCTCCCTGCATCTTTCTCCGTCGCCGTGAGGGGAACGGCTGTTCTGAACTCCATTTCCCGGCATCCCCTGACACCGGCGCAGCGCCTGACGTCACTTGAGCGCGCCGGAGCCTTACTAAAGCCGCCGGGTGCCTCCGCAGCGCGGGACGCTCCTAAAGAGTTGAGTGGTGTGTGACATTGAGATCCCACTTACCTGCCGTGAGGGGAACAGCTTTGCTAGTGGGGGAATCCTGCTCCCTGCATCTTTCTCCGTCGCCGTGAGGGGAACGGCTGTTCTGAACTCCATTTCCCGGCATCCCCTGACACCGTCACAGCGCCTGACGTCACCTGAGCGCGCCGGAGCCTTACTAAAGCCACCGGGTGCCTCCGCAGCGCGGGACGCGCCTAAAGAGTTGAGTGGTGTGTGACATTGAGATCTCACTTACCTGCTGTTGGACTTGGCCCTTCTGGCAGGTTCACCCCTGGACTTTTTGGCTTTTTATTGGTGACTTGGTATGGTGATTGTTTGGTCTCTGCGCACTTTCCCTGTGTCACAGGGTAAAGTGCGTGCGTGCTCTGAGTGCATGTGGTGAGATAGGCCTGCCCTCCCATAGGAATGCATGGGGAATGTATGTGTCCCTAGTAGTTCCTGATGCGTGGGGTGTGCAGGCCCGAGTTTGGTATGTGCGGACTCGGGGGAGTGAATGCTGCGCGATGATGTGTGCGGCGTGCATGTACCTAGTGTGGAAGTGCCACTTCTAGAAGTGGGCACTTCTGTGTGCAGTGTGTCTGTCGCGTGATTGGCTGGTCGTGTCATGTGACGGGCTAGGGATTCCCCAGTGTCAGGATGAGTCACCCAGTGGTGAATGGGGAGATCAGCAGCTAGATGGGTGGGAGGAGTCCACCTGGGTCCTGAATAGGACAGGGTTTTCCAAACACAATGCTGGCCCCGCCCCCTGTGGTGCGACTGACGACCCTAGCCCTTCCAGTGAATAGAGTGAGGGGCTGAGCACATCAAGGGTGCTCCCCAACCAGCTGCGACTGGTTTTCCCCCTCACCCTGACCCCAGAACAAAGGGTTTGCATGTATAAAAATGGGGCTGTGTCCCCACAGAAACTGTTCTTTGCCAGGATCCTGCCTGAGGGGGGCTGCTGCTGCTGCTGGACCAGAGGACCGCCACCTGGACTACCTCCCTGCCTGGAGGCCCAGTGAGCTGGCTCTGGGTCCAGCCTTGCCCCCCACCACTGCCCTGCTGCATGCAGGGGAGAACTTGCCTGGACTTTTGCTGATTGGGTGCCCTGAAGCGCTGGGAACGCTTTATTTTTCACCTCTAGCGCCTGGAAGCGCTTTCCTTTTCCTTTAGCGCTCAGGAGCGCTTTTATTTCTAAAAAGCCGGTGCCCACCCGGCGTCTGCCCCGTCTCTGCCGAGCCTGAAGTCCCCTGGCAGGTGCCCACCCTGCCAGGGACATTGCCGATATCGAGTGCCCACCTCGATTGTTGTTTTATTGGGAACTAGCAGGTGCCCACCCTGCATCTGTGTCGTTTTGGCCCGATTTATAATTCGAGGGAGCCCACCCCTCATCACCGCTGTGGAGACGACGAAAATCACCGCTGCAGCCCGGGCCGGGACAGCCAGGAAGTCAGGCAGGACAAGGGCGGGCCTCCGGGACACCCAGGACCGGAAGTAGGAGGGCGGGAGCCTACCCCGCCTCCCACCGAGGACTCGCGTTGCATTGCAAACCCCGGAGCAGGCAGGAGCCTACCCTGCGCCCCGGGGCCCTGAAGAGAGAGAGAGCCCCCGAGGAGCGGGAGCTCTCTAGTGCCGGCCGCCCTGACCCCGACGCGTCCAGTGAGCCTGGAGCCTCGGAGGCTCCACGAGAAGCGTCGCCGGAGTCCCGGTGAGTGAGGCTCTGAGTGTGGGGGTGATTTTAGTGGCAAGGGCCCCAGAGAGGGGGTCCCCACCTCCTCTGCAGCGCCCCGTGCTTGTCCTGCTGCTCGGCCCGCCGGGGCCACTCTAAACGGCAGGAGCATTCTCATTGAGAGCCTTGAAGGCTCGACGGGGGCATTATTTGTTGCACGAGCCCAGTGAGGCTCACACGTTCTTGGGGGCATTTTTATTAAGAGCACGAGCCCTGTGAGGCTCCAACAGGGCACATTGTTTTGGTAGAGTCCAGAGGGACTCCCACGTCGCAGCATTACGTTCTCGAGCCCCTGAGAGGCTCCAACGACGGGGCCAATATTTTCCCTTGCGCCCACGAGGCTCCAACGAAGAGCACAGTATTATTTAGAGCCTGCGAGGCTCTAGGGGGCATTTCATTTGTTTCAGAGCCCTGGGAGGCTCCAGTGTTGGCCCCATCCTTGTCCTACAGCTGCCCAGCACTTAGTGGGCAGCTGCAACGTTTAGGTTGTGGCCTCTGTGTGTTGGCTGGCGCAGCTTGCGCAGCCTTGCCCTAACATTTGGACACCGGGCGCCCTTGCCCCTTCACGGCCAGTTGGCCTGGGACTGCCACAGGTAGTGGCTAATGTGAGTTTTGGCGCCATTGTACCTGTTCTGCACCTCTGAATGTGTTTTTGCGTCATGTGCTTTGCTTTACACCTCTGAATGTTATGCATCATGTGTTTATGTGCTTAGACCCCTACAGGTATAGTAATACTTAGGTGGTTGTTTTCTCCCTAGTACAGGTGGTGCTAGTGAGGTCCTGATTCCCTGCGCAATATTTTCCTAAGGTGGTTAGGGTTGCGTAGGTGGTACTTACCTGATACCAGTAGTGACTGGTTGTGTGCTAGGTGTAATTTTGTGCAACAGTAATTTTATTTCCTATGTTCTAAGAGTGCTAATTCCGGACAGTGGTCCAGGTGGCCCTGTCCCCTGTATATATAATCCCTTGTAAATTCTGCCCGTGCCTGTTGGCACATTGTAGAGTGTGTGTTTTTATCTAATGTGTTGTGTATAATACAAAGGCTATTTTTATAGAATACCTTGTGTGGAGTTTCCTTTGTGGTGGGCCTTGGGTGTTGTTGCTGGGTGCGCGCGCAAACGCTTTACACATCGCCTCAGAGATAAGCCTGACTGCTCGTGCCAAGCTACCAAGGGGGTGAGCAGGGGTTATCTTTGGCGTGTAACTCCCCAGCCCTGACTAGAGTGGTGGTTTCTGCCTGGCTTTGGCGCAAGCCTCAGCCAACCAGAAATCCCATTTCTAACACCTGCCATGAGGGGAACGGCTTTGTTAGTGGGGGAACCCTGCTCCCTATATCTTTCTCCGTCGCCGTGAGGGGAACGGCTGTTCTGAACTCCATTTCCCGGCATCCCCTGACACCGGCGCAGCGCCTGACGTCACCTGAGTGCGCCGGAGCCTTACTAAAGCCGCCGGGTGCCTCCGCAGCGCGGGACGCGCGCGGGCAGCGCCCGGGCCAAGGGCGGGCCCGTCCTTGCCCGTCAGTGGCTGTTAGTGGCTGGGCTGGGCCTACCCTCTTGGTTTCTGGGTTTATTGTTTAGTAAGCGATCGTGCTAGGGACCTATTGTAGTCCTTGGTACTAGTCTGTGGTTTTTTTTTGGTGGGCTGCTTGTTGTGTATTTATCTCCTAACATGAGTAAAAGGAAGGCTGAGGGAAGGATAGCGGGCACACTTGATGATTATCTCACAAGGGTTGAATTAGAAATAACTGATAAAATCTTAGCTGTGGAACGTATGCTGTCATTGGATCCCTCTACAGCTTTGCCTCGTGCTCTCCCTATAGTTGTTAATGACAACCTATTGGAAACACGCCCGGACCCATGCACATTGGGGGGTTTAGCAAATGCGTCCTCATGCTCTGGTCACATTGACCCACCTCTCCCCTCTAGCCCCCCATCTATTCCAGAAATGGTATGTACTCGTGCGAATAATAGAACAGCAGGTCCTAAAGTCAGAGAACCTCCATGCAAAAAGAGGAAAAGCAGGGTTCAAAACAAACCCCCCATCCCCCGAGTTGTCACTGGCCCCTTGGGCATGCAGTCCCCAACTCCATCCACTGCCCCTTTATGCACAAACAATATGCAATGTTTAGGCCGGCAGAGTCTTGATAGCTTAAGCTCCATATTGAGGGACCAACTAGCGATACTCATTCAACCTGTTCTGGCTAAACTCGATACTGTGGTAACTAGACTTAATCATATTGAAGTTAATTTGACGAAACTTCAGTCTCTAGCTGTAATAACACCTGCACAGAATAATGAGGAAGTGGTTAGCAGAACTAGTGCAAGGACTACTATTGGTCAAAACACTACAGGAACCCACACAAGTAACCCTCTGGTCTCATTAGCACCTAGGGCCCCATCTACTAGACCTCCGTCTGCCCATAATGTAGCAAGAAATTCGCTGATC
The DNA here is from genome assembly GCF_964204655.1 of Triturus cristatus. Lineage (NCBI taxonomy): Eukaryota > Metazoa > Chordata > Amphibia > Caudata > Salamandridae > Triturus > Triturus cristatus. The sequence goes on from NC_140593.1 coordinate 420,247,445, forward strand.
GATCTCCAGCCTACCGAGGAATTGATAAGGCCTGTGTCACTTAACTCAGTGGCATCGGAAGTTTTAAGGAGCCTTCACCTCCCCCCAGAAGCCACCCCCTATACAATCATTTTAGCTAATGTTCCCCAACTGGCGGAGGGGTCTAGTGAGCACTGGTCCAATTTAAAAAACAAAGCTTTGTATTTCCTAGGCAGAAAGTTTGGGGCGACTCAACCATTATTTGATGAATTTAAAATGGTCAGGCGGGTGTCCTGGGTTGGCCATGACCAAAAGGCCCTGAGAGGTGATTGTGTCGTATTAAGCTTTAGGTCCCCCCTATTGGTAGAACGCATCTTGGAGCAGGCAACATACCACGCTTCCTCCCAAGATGAGATTTTGACTCTGCCCTTAGGTTATTTTTATAGGCCTTTAGGGGCAACGACCCATATGCTGCAACGTGCCCCCCATTGTGTCCCTCAACCTGGTTCCCAACCAATTAGGTTAAAAAATCGTTTCGCTGCTCTTTCCACTCTGGAGGACATCGATTGACAGGGGGATAGCTCTGTGATGTCCTGGCCTGTTTCAAATGGGAGCTTATTGTGTGCCTGTCGGGAGTAACCTGCCCTCTTGCAACCCTCGGCACAAGTTATTGAACTTGCTCCATCTGTTACCCCTGTACCTACAAGCTTACTTCCCGTTTGTTCTATCATTGACCCTACTATGGAGACACAGTTAACAAACCCGCCAAAAGTTAGTAACAGCCTATCATTTTCTTCCTGGAACATAGCCGGTCTCCACTCTAAACTGGCCTCACCTGATAGGGTGGAGTTTGTAGACCAGGTTGATATTTGGTGTTTCCAGGAAACATGGGCAGTGGACCCGATTTATCGTGTAGGGTATTTAAACTATTATAAACCAGCTATTAGGGGTATCAGAGGCAGACCGGTGGGTGGTCTGTCAATTTGGGTACGTCAATGCGAGGGTATTGAAGTTAGGGAAGTCCCGACGGACAGTCCCGACATATTGGCCATACATGTTTCTTCTACTAAGGGACTTAATATTTATATATTTAACATCTACCTTAGGGGAGTTCCCGGTGGTAAATGTCCCCCCTCTGCTTTTGTATTGGACCAATTACTCCGTAATACATTTAGTGTTGGTCACAGGGTGGTGGCAGGTGAATTTAATACCTGTTTTGAACCACTGGGGTCCGACGATGGGCATCTTTCCGAGGCTGAGGACTCTGTGTGGGGTATTCCCCAATTAGAATTAAACCCTATTAGCAAATGGACACAAGTAGCACTTTTTCTGAAGGGGCTTTGTTTGGAATTGGGGCTGCGGGCTGCAAATGGAAGAACAACTTCGGATAGGGTAGGAAAGTTAACCTTTGATAATGGCAGAAGTAGGAGCAGAATTGACTACATTCTGGTTAATTGTGAGCTGTGGGCAGATGTCATTGACATGGTGGTGACGGATAGGTTAGAGAGTGATCATAACCCTTTGATGCTGACCTTATCCGATAGTAGTTTTTCAGGATGTTGTAATGATGATGTATGCTCTCTGCAGGCGCAAGCTACCCTGTCGAATGATATGAGAAGGGTCCGTTGGCCTAAGATTGCCCCTGATCCCTCTGCTCGGGCTGCTATTAGGGAATTGGTTAATGTTGCTATGTTTAAGCTGACCAGCTGTGACCCCAAGGAAGAGATCATTAATTCCATTCCGGTCATTCATAGTGAATTATTTACAGCCCTTAAAAATGTCTTCATCAAAAATGTCCCAGCCACTGTTAAATCCACTCGTCGGAGGGAAAATTTGTGGTTTGATGCAGGTTGTAGAGAGTCACGTAAAGCATTAATCCTAGCAATTAAGTTAAGGGACCCGATAAAGATCAGGAGTTGTAGAGCTGCATACAAATCTGCTCAAAGGTCAGCAAAGTTAAACTGGGACGAATCTCGCTGGCGTGAGCTATATGAGGCTTGTGAGGGCAGAAATATGGGCCATTTTTGGCATCTCCTAAAATGGGGTAGGAACCCGCAGGCAATGATACCGGCCAACCATGTTGCACCTGCCCAGTGGGTTAGTTATTTTGAAAATCAGTTTAAGTCCACCGAAACCTCCCTAAATGCCTCGCTGCTTCACAGTGATGCAGGAGTATTAGAGTTCACCGGTAGTGAGGTGATGTTAATTTTGAAATCTCTCCCGAATGGCAAAGCCCCAGGTCCTGACTGTATTCCTGCTGATTTATTTAAACAGGATCAGGATTTATGGGTACCCTATTTAAAAACCTTGGCAAATGCCCTGGCTAGTGGAGCGTCGGTTCCGGATTCTTGGTTTGGGGCAGAGATTTTGCCAATCTATAAGAAGGGCGATCGCTCTGCCCCTGCCAACTATCGCCCGATCAGCCTCATAGATGCGGCCCAAAAAATTACTGCACGGTTGTTGCTGGGCCGTATCACTAGTTGGATATCCGATAATGAAATCTTGACGCCATTTCAGGCAGGATTCCGGACACATGTCGGAACCATAGATCAAGCCTTTAGGTTTACACTATTATACTGGAAGGAAGTCTACCTAGGGGGGGGCATGCTCTTTGCAGCATTTGTGGACCTAAGGTCTGCATTTGATATGGTGCCAAGACATAAACTGTGGAAGGTCCTCCGGGAGATGGGTATGCCGGCCGAATTTTTGCGGCTCTTAGTTAAGCTGCACGCTCACACATATGCCCAGGTTAGATGGGGTAAACCAGGGGAAGTAACTGCGAGATTTGTAGTGTCCAAAGGGGTCAGACAAGGATGCGTTCTGGCCCCTACATTGTTTTCCTTGTTTATTAATGGTGTAACCAGTTATTTCTCTGACTTTCCGACTGATGCACCCTCGTTGGCAGGAATGAAAGTCCCCTTGCTCATGTTCGCGGATGACATGCTCCTTATTTCCAAAACCCGACAGGGGCTCCAACTGGCTCTATCTAGGTTTGAGTTATTCTTCCGCGAACATGAGCTTGAGGTTAATGTGGGTAAGACTAAATTCATGGTCCTCCGTGGTCCACGCCCCGTTAAAGCCAGGGTTGATATGGGTGGTGTAAGGCTGGAACAGACTCCCACATTTACATATTTGGGGGTCACTTTTAGTGACAACCTAAGTTGGAGGCCTCAGACAGAACTGCTTAGTCTTAAGCACTCACAATTAGGTGGTGCCTTATTAAAGGAACATAGGCAATCCTGCACAAAACCTATAGCACCATTGATACAAATCTATGGGTCTAAAATCCTTCCTGCAGTCATGTATGGTGCCGAGTTATGGGGGTTCAGTAATCTGGACTCCTTGAGGGTGGCCCAAAATAACTTTTTGAGGTCATTAACAGGGCTACCCCTATCTACTCCACGTATCCCCCTGCTATTCGATCTGGGTTGCCAACCTATAGAGGATATGGTCCGGTATAGGCATCTGGCATTTTGGCGACGCCTTTGGACTACCACAGAGCTATCCCTTTATGCTAAGACGCTGAGTGAGGTAAAGGACATGGGGGGCTCTCAGGCTCTACCCTCTCTTGAAGCATATTGGGATGTGCTAACCAAAAAGCAGGATCGGAAACTATATCACCAATTTAGAATTGGGACCCTTCCACTATGTTCCTTTACTTCAAGTTGGACTTCAAATGGCACTGATAAATGCCCAACCTGTAAAAATTTGGTTGAAACAGTTGATCATTTTTTATTTGTATGTCCAGTATACCATCAACCTAGAAGAGTTTAGTTGCGACCTGTGTGTCGTGAACTTGGTGTCAGATCAGCCCAGGCCGCTAGAAGGATTTTAAAGACAGACACATCTTCTCTTGTGGTTATTGGCTTAGCCAAATATATTAGCTGGGCGAGGCTTTTACGGAATAGATGAAATTTCTCCACTGGTCTTATATATTGTAGCTTAGTATCACCCTTATTATCGTGGAGTATGTTAAAATTAACCTCAAGTCGATGTAAATTGAAATGTTTAATATCTTTTTATCATTGTTTTTTAACTTGTTATTTATTAAATGGTCTTTTTATATATAATGTCAACAATCTTACTCCAATTTTAATTGTCTTGTGAAATAATAATATGTCTTTTAAGATGAAATATTCGAAATAAAGACTTTTTTTGTGACTTGACTATAACTAAAGCAGGTGCCCGAGTTGAAGGTCAAATTCAGTAACGCATTAATCAGCACACAAAAATCTCCGTGATCACGCGAAATTTTGCGTGATCGCGGAGATTTTTTGCTGTTTCGGGATATTTTGCGTAAGGCACTTTCACAAATTCCGCCCACCCTTAGTGTCCACTGTTACGTAGAATTACTGTGCAACTATTGTGGAATAACTGTGGACTTGTTACCACTGACTGGGGTTGGTGTTGTGTCTGTGCATGCCGTGGTGTTTCAGGTCAACATCATTGTGTGGGATGAGTAACATGGCCATGGTGAGTATGTGTTGTGGTACCATAGTGGTGTGTCTCCCTCACATGTGTCACATCACCATGACTCCCCTTACGTTGGTCACATTGTTGCAGTATTTGGCATGCACCGTGTTGTGTAGCAGATCGACATCTCCCTGAACATGACAAGTTGGAATCACAACAGAGGCAATTATGGTGTAGTGGTGAGTTTATTTTGTGCACAGGCTAGTGGGTGCTGTACATTGGTATTGGAATCCAAAGTTCACATTAGAGTTGGAATTGCTGGTAGATGAAATGCCCAGAGTAAAGTCCACAGTCATCTGCTACATTGGCCCAACATGAACCCTCCATGATATGTGGGTGAGTTGTGTGCGATTGTTGCGCACAAAGAACACTGTCCAGAACAGGTTTAGAGGCCCTGGGGGATGTGCTGGGACATCTGCCTCTCACATGTCCTTCTTCGGACGACCCCTCTTCTTCCGAGGGGGGATCCTCAGGTGCAGGCCTCTGCGGAACAGGGGACTCTCTGCCAGTGTCCTCCTACCTCCCTGTGGCGCTGGCAGATGGTGTTGCGACAGATGTTGTGGCTACACAGGGAGGTGTGGACAGGTTTGTGTTGATCTGGCGGAGGCATTGGAGTATGTCCCGATGCACCACAGTAAGGGCATCCCACTTGGCCTCCATGCGGGCATGGTAGGCGACCTGCTCCTGTTGCATGTCCTTGAGGATCCCCACAACCTGGACAAATCCTCCGGTGCTATCCTGGTACGCATCTATGATGCGTGCCAGGTGGGGGTCATCATGCAGTCCAGACCCCTCTGCAAGGCACGCCCTCTGCCTCCCACCTCTCCCAGCACCCTTATCCACACAGGCAGGACCAGCGGCGGGACGCACAGGTGACACTAGGACCCCTTGCTGGTGGTGTTTGCTGTAGCTTCCGGGGGGGTCCTGTGTCCCTGTGCTGTGGGTGTTCATTGGCCTTGGTCTGTCTGTGTTGGCGGGGGTGCCCTGTCGGTGTCCAGATGCTGGAGGCGTGGGTACAGGGGGTGCAGATGTTGATGCTGCTGGTGCTGCATGATGGCTCACACCGGAGGGGCCAGGTTGGAAGTCGTCATCCGAAGTCAGACCAGAGAGCTCAGTGTCCGCCAGAGTCTGGGACTGGGAATCCTCATCATTTGTTGCTGGGTGCCCAGCACCACCTGTGTTTGGAAGAGACACACAATGTGAGTTATGTTTCTACATGCATCGATGGTTCACAAACATGACATTTTCTACTTTTCGAACAGATGCCTGCCTGTACACTGCTTTTTCCCAGCTTGTCACGGACAGAGTTTGATATTGTTGTTGGCCATTTCCCAGCATGGCCTTGTGCTCCCCACAACAGAGCCCAGTGTCAGACATCTTGTCAGTACCTTCCCACTCCCTGTGGGGCAAGTATGGTTCAGTTAGAACTTGCTGGCCCATGTGGGTGGGTGTAGATTGTCTGTGACGGCGACTCCCATCATACTCTTGGCTGCACCCCCTTCCCAGCACGCCCATACTTCCTTCCTCTTGACTCTGCTTCCCAGTGAGGGGGTGTGACAGCAATGGCAAGATGGCTGACTGTGAAGTCCTGGTGTTTGTTGGTGCCCATTTCCCAGCATTGCCTTGTGCTCCCCACAACAGAGCCCAGTGTCAGACATCTTGTCAGTCCCTTCCCACTCCCTGTGGGGCGAGTATGGTTCAGTGTGAGCTTGCTAGGCCATGTGGGTGGGTGTAGATTGTCTGTGACTGCGACTCCCATCATACTCTTGGCTACACCCCCTTCCCAGCATGCACATACTTCCTTCCTCTTGACTCTGCTTCTGTGTGAGGGAGTGTGACAGCAATGGCAAGATGGCTGACTGTGAAATCCTGGTGTTTGTTGGACTACAAGTCCAAAGAGAGCCCCTGTGCCTCACAGAGCAGCACCCAGTACGGGTTATCTTTTGCTGATATTTTAATGAGGTGTGTGTCAATGCATTCTACCCGGTGAGTTGTGTGGAGTTTGTGTTGAGGGGGGTGTGTCTCCACATGCTGGTAAGTATGGTCAGGGCTGTCAGTCCTCCTTCCCATCATGAAACGTGCTTCCATTGTAGGGCGTGCAAGTTATCTTTCAGGATGTCAGTCAGTGGTGTCCTGCTTCTGATTTGCACACAACCCTAGCAGGGCCTTGTGCTCCCCACAGCAGGACCCAGTGTCAGCCGTCTTGTCAGTCATTTTCCACTCCCTGTGATGTGGGCATGTTTCAGAGAGTTCTTGATGGGCCAATCAGGAGGGGGAGCATTATCTGTGACTACAGGCCCCACTATTCCTTCCTGTCAGTCAGCTGCACTGTGAGGTAGTGTGTTTGTGGTGGCAAACTGTCTGGCAGTGTCTATTTAGCTTTGTGCCACTGGCTTGCTCTATTTGTTTGTAGGTTGGTGCATGTCATGACACAGTTCCAAGTCACTATGAGATGGCAGGTATTGTGTTTGTCTGACTGGCATACACATCTTGGTATGATTATCTATTGGTTACTGTAGCTTTGCTTGCGGTGCATGGTTTCACTGTCCCCTTGCCACACAATCTTGGGTATGGTGTTTGTGTACTCACCAGGCTCTGGTATGTCTGTTAAGCCATGGATGCTCTCTGGTGGTAGGATGTCCTGCACCCTCTCCTCCCAGGTCCTGAAGTAGACTGGTTCGGCAGGAGGGCCACAGCCGGTGCACAGACTCAGGGCGTGATCTCAATGAGTTTCTTGACCCTCCTGTGCACGTCATACCACCTGTTCTGGATATCGTCCTTTGTGCGCCTTGCTGGTGCTTGAACGTTCACCTTGTCCACAATCCTCGCCCACATCTTTGTTTTCTGTGACATGGGGGTCCTTTGGACCAATGTACCAAACATGTGGCTCTACTCTGATGATCTTGTCTACCAGCACTTCTAACTCACTATCTGTGAACTGTGGATTCTTCTTTGGGGGCACGGTAGTGGGTGGTGGTGGTGAGGGATGTGTGTATGAGGGTGCAAGTGAGGGTGGGTTGGTGTTGGTTTTGCTGGCTGTATGTGTGTGTGCTTTTGGATGAGGTGCTGATGGTGTGTGGGTTGTGTGGTGTGAGTTGTGAGTGTGTCTGTGGTTGTTGTGTAATGGTGTTTGCTGCTGGCTGTGTCTCCTGTTTGCAAGGGATGATGGTAGTGATTGTAGTCCCATTGTTTTTTATTTGATTTTTATTGGCTTTGTCATTGCTTGTTTGGTCCTTTTTTTGTCTTTTTTCCTTTGGGTTTTGTAGGCATGAAGGAGACGTTCATCTGATGGAAACGGACACTGCTGTTGTCTCATGCGGGCTTCTCCGCCTCGTTCACGCTGTCTATCTTCTGTGTTTCATACGCGTCAGTCGCGAAGGTCTCCATTGCTTGTGGGCCCGGTTGACTGTGTGTGTCGGTCGTGCGGCTTGGTCTCCGTGCGAGTCGGTCTGGTTTTACATGCATTGCATCGTACTGCGCAGATCGGATATTGCGGGTACGGGTCGGTCGGGTTCATTCTGTGTTCGTGTCGGTCTGTGAAAATCGCGTCGGTTTTCCCGCCGGATGACTATTTTCCCTACGGCTCGGTCGTACGGCTTGTATTCCGTACATGTCGGTTGTAATTCACTCGTACTGCACGGGTCGTACAGCGCTGGTCCGTGTCGGTCGGTATTCGGTCCGGGTCCGTGTCGGTCGGTTCGTTTTGCGGCCAAAATCGGTATTGGCCCCAAAATGTTCACATTGTTAATAGTCACACCTGCCCAATATATCACCGGTGCTTTGAAACTGAGCATTAAAAATAATATCTGCAAATCATAAAAGTAGAGATTCATAGTTTAAGCAATTCGTCGCCACTCAAAACGACAAGACTTGAAAAATATTGATACTGGATGGAGGCTGCAGTCAGGTGAGGTAATGGATTGGTGGCTGGTCTGAGTCCTCTATCAACAGTATTGATTTCTTCCAGAGGCACAACTAGATCCAAATTTCGGGTGGGGCTAAGAAAAAATTTCAATGGCCGTTGCGTGCCTGATTTCTTCTGCTCACTGCCAAGCAGCACACAAACACTGGAAACCTGCACGTATCCTGCAGAAAGCTCTGCATGATGCCTCAGGCTGTTTCTCGGTCATTTGTTTTTCAAAGGAAAACTGATAATTTCCACTAGGTGGCAGGCGTGACTAGCTAGTGAACGGAAACCATAACTTTACTACAATTGTCTTTTTCATTACATTTTTCAGCTGTGTATGCACTCTATGGAATTCAAGTTCAGTTTAACAATTCCTCAAATTACAAGATTTGTTTGTTTCCGCATCACAGCACTTTACCATTATTGCATAGGAGCAACGTCAGGACCAAGGCAGGGGGAGGCGGATGGGGTTTAGAGAGTGGGAAGTGCCTGTTCAAAGGATGGGCCTGCCCTGGGCGGTGCGTGGGTTATCATACAGTAGAGACTCGATTGTGTTTTGCGCACCCCTTGTAAGCCCTGCCCACCCCTCGTTCTTTACAGTGGTTACTCCCAGGGCTCCAAAGGACAATATGGTGGCAGAGTCACTATATTATTTTTTGAAGCTGTACTTATAGTAGATGCTGCTCCCTGTAGCAAAGAAAATACCTCCTTTTGCCGCTTTTAGAAGAACGATATCAGGACCAAGGCAGGGGGAGGAAGAGGGGAGGGGAATGGGGTTAGAGAGTGGGAGGTGCCTCCTAGAGGAGGCTGGGCCTGCCCTGGGTGGGTACATAGCTCATCAAGCAGGCAGGAGGGACGCAATTATAGCCGGGGAGAACTATGTGCCATCAGCCTTAGCCAAGAGTCAGGGCACCGCTTAGCTGTGTGCTCTCAGGAAGTGCTGCCCCCTCCACTTCCTACCATCTCTCCGCAGAGAGCAGGAGTCTGTCTCATGTATCGGAGCACCAGGAGAAGTGGGAGGGGCTGCAATGCCTCTTCCTTCTTATGAAGAAATGTCAATAAGCCCATTCCCCCTTAAAATTGAAACCTAAATCAACTCAATATCATACTCAAAAAAGCCCAACTGATTGTGTACATCGAAAAGTGCAAAAAAGCTAGAGAACACAAACACACAAAGGAGTGGGAGGCAGGGGGGAGGCGGTGAGGGGGCAGCACTAACACTGTGGCATAAAGAGAAGATAGGAGGGAAGAATGCTATAATAAAATATAAGTAGCTATGGCACCAAAGCTGAACACAGGCAACCAGTAACAGAGCAGAAAACCAAGAACAAAGTAGTCCTGCACAAAACAGATAAGGAACCTTAGCGTAATGAGACAGTACTTAGTCGCTGCTGCATGGGAGGAACTGAAGAGAAAAAGGAGGAACTAAGATGCAAGACTGACCACTAGCAAGAAAGGATTTTTAAAGGACAGTGAAGCAAACAAATCAAAAGCAGGGAGATGGCTTTAAGCACACAAGAGAAGTTATAAGAGGTCTTGACTGCTCGACCTAAAAAGAAGAAGAATTGAGTAGATAAAGGTGTTTTACAGGGAAAGGCAGTTGCAGCAATCTGTCTTTAAATTGACCGATACAAACAATTTAATGATTTGTAAATGCCAATTTTTAAAATGTTCATTTCGGTGGGCTTCGCTTGGCAAATTAAGAAGAGCGCTGGAGGTGTTCGTTGTCAAACAAATTGTAAATCTATAATATAGCAGGGGTGTATCCAGTCTATTTTGGACCCTAGTGCAAAGAAACGAGTGGGTTTCAGTCTGAATTATAAACTACAGCAATAATCATGGTTCAGTAGCCCTCTGAGGCCTCAGAGGCCCTGCGCCACTGCACCTACTGTAACAATGGAAGCTACAACCTACTTTAGAATTAGGAGCCCTCATGCAATGTCTTCCATATTGCTGGGGATATAGTGCTCTCAGGACCGTAAATGCTCTGGACTTTCATTTGCCCTTATACATCGCTGTAGCTACAGAGGGCTTTGCTGATTACCTGCATTAATATTTTTATTGTGTTATTTCCAGTTTTGGTAAAGTAGCAACAAAGGCAGTGACCATATTGTTCATGCTGCGATCGAGTTGCTTTTCTGTCTTCCCCTGACACGTTACTAATTTACTTAGTCGTTACTTCTAAGGTTCCATTTCTATTCATAATGGACAGATTGTCTGATGTAGCTTGACTAAATGAAAGGACCTTACAAAATTCATAGGGTGCGATGTACTCCATAGCAATTCATGTTACAGATTAAAACCTCCCTCTTCATAACTTGCATCTCAAGGCATTTGTAAGGTGTCACCCGTTTTACTTCTTAGAAAGGGTTCATCCCCTTTTGACCTTATTAGTATCACCCTCTGATAAAATAATTCTGGTAACATAGTAGGTTCCAGCGTCGCTGTCAATGGGTCCTTTTGCTAATTAAAGGCTTGTCCCATCAGGAGTAGGGTTGTCACCTTTGTTAAAACAAGCGTTTCCAATGCAATAGGTCTCACATTTGAAAGAGTTTAAGCTATTGGCATTGCAAATGAAAATGTCTTTTATTTATTTTTTTAAAATCAACACATAAACAAAAGGCATTGTCATTTACAATGCCAATAGGTCTTAATCTCGTAAATGCGAGACCTATTGCATTGCAAATGCTTGTTTATTAGGCTACTAATGTACATTGCCAGTTTTTTTTATCTATTTGTATGACCAAAATAATTTTTTTAAGTACAATACTCTTTGGAATTCATGAGGCGATATGTACATTGGCGACAGGCAGAGCCCTGGGTCTTGATGGATTGCCTGCGGAATTTTACAAGGCCTACGCAAAACATTTGGTACCCTGCTTGCAATGACTATATATGAGGAGGCCCTAGAAACCTTCTGCCTTCCATCCTAGCTTCAGGAGGCACTCCTCATCTCCTTGCCAAAACCGTATAAAGACCCTGAGGCCCTGGGTTCATACAGGTTCTTAGCAATACTAAGCACGGACCATAAAATACTGGCAAAAATCCTGGTGGACCACCTAAGACCATTGGTTCGGATGTTAGTGAACCTGGAAGAAAATGGGTTTGTTCCGGCTCGCACAACCTTGATTAACCTACAGCGAATTTCCCATTTTATGCACTATGCCCCACTTACATGCCATTCTGCAGGCTACTTTGTCCTCGATTTGGAAAGGGCCTATGACTCTTTGGAATGACCCTTGTTCGCAGTATTATCCCCGGTTAGGCTTTGAGGACAGATTCTTGAGGTTAGTTTGCCTACTGTATACGCAGCCATCAGTCATAGTCAAGGATGCCCACTCTCCCCATTGCTCTTTTCTCTGGCGGTGGAACATCTGGCAGCCCACCTGCAACGCAAGGTGATGTGTAGGGCATACTCCTCGGTGATGGGATCCACTCAGTCTCCCTTTATGCGGATGACTTACTTATCTAGGGATGTTACTTCTATTTCTAAAGGGATCCTTCACACACTCCACCAATTTGTTGATCTATTGAGTCTGAAAGTCAACTGGGCCAAATCCTGCCTCTTCCCATTATCCCCGATAACACCTAACCCAGACATCAATCTATTTGCAATCCTCCTCACATGGCAGCCACATACATTTATATACCTGGGAATCCAAATCTATCATACACCTAAAGACTTGTTTGATGGGAACTTGACACATGCAGTCACCTTTCTGCATGCTCAGGTGGCCTTTTAGAGGACATTACCCCTGTCATTGACAGGCAGAGTGGCTTTGCTCAAGATGGTTGTGCTCCCTCGTCTCCTGTACAATTTTGTCAACCTACCCATATACATCTGCACCTCCTTTTTCCGTTCCGTGATCAGAAACCTCATATGGAATACCTCCAGAAACTGGGTGGCACTCACCAAGCTTTATCAGCCGATGGACCTAGAAGGTCTAGCAGTGCCCAACTTTGAGCAATACTATTTGGTGTCCCAACTCTAATGGGTTGCGCATTGGCTTGCCACTTTGCACTTAACTGGCACCGCCACACTACAGCCGGCCTGGAACCCAAACAGTATTTGCCAACTATTTCACCCCTGTGCCCCGTCACTGCTACCTTATCCCATGCTACTGCTAGCAGGACATCGCTGCTTTAGGTGTAGCCTTTATCTCACAAGTCAGGCTGTGCACCAGCTTTGGCACTGTTGGGAACACTGTGTGGCCAACACATTACGACCACGGAAGAACTATCTGCCTGGAGTGCTGTGGGAATTCAGTCGGTAAGCGATCTCTATAGGGATAGAGTACTCCTGTCTTATGAGTCACTGCTGGAAGAAGATGGCCTTCCCCCCAGACAATTTCTCCTCCACACGTCCCAGGTATGGGCACTGGGACGCAAATGGGGTGATATGACTAGTGAGCCCCCTACACACCTCACTTTACTGTACCTTCATATCCTTGGTCAGGCCAGCGTTGGCTGGCTGGTCGTTATGTTCACACACGGCACCAACACTTGCATCCCTTCGTGGCCAGTGGGAGGCAGACCTCAACCGACCCTGCATGGACAGGGAATGGTCCTCTCTATTGAGGGTCCCACTAACCACACAATACTCAATTTAAATTGATTCAGCTATATATACTACACAGGCCCTACCTTACCTCTGCCAACATCAATAGGTACTTTAATCGCACAGATGCTGCCTGTCCCCCCTGCACGCTGGTAGATGCAGATATCGTACATATGCTTTTGGCATGTCCCTATATATAGTGCTACTGGAGGGGAGTGTTGAGCCACCTGGTGCATTGCACTGATAGGGATCTTTTGAATACATGGTAGGTATGCGTGCTAGGCTTATATCAAAGGAGCAAGAAACACAAGGTCACATCTTGGTTTATTGATGTAGGTCTGCTGGTGGCCAAAAGCCTGATCACTCATTGCTGGAAATGCCCTGATTACCCGCACCTCAAATCCTGGAAGCAATCGTTCCCTGCCTGGATGACAGGCAGAGAGTGTTGCCCTGCATAGGGAAGATGCTTTGGGACTACCTAAGCACCCTATAACCCGTAGGTGGGATGGTTGATTTATACACCAGCATGCCTTATGTTTCCACATCACCCGATGCCCAACTGACCTATGATGTACAGGTGAAGGAAAGCACAGTGAAACACGCTCCTACGTCCTGCCCAGACATGTGAATTTCAGAAATAGTACACACACCCATTTGGTGTCCCTTTCAGTGGTGGGACCAGTAGAGTCAGACACAAAACATTTAACCTAATAGCTAGCTGAGCAGTGTTGCTTGTTGGAGGGTTGGGGTGAAAAGTAAGGGCAAACGCAATAGTTACTGTCACAAATTCCCTTTTTTCCCTTGTTTCAGTTGTATCTGAATGAGTTGGTGACTGTATGACTCTGATATTACAAAATGTAATTTACTGAACAGGAACACCCTCATTTATATTGATGAGCACACCTTTGCTTGACTGAATATATGACCTCCCCTGTTTCTCTTCAATTGATGTTGAGAGGTACTCTGGGAGATGCATTGGACATGTGCAATCGGCGGCTGCTGCTGCAGTTAGTCCTGATAATATTGCCCTTGTCAATACATTTAGTTTTGCTGTCAGTTGACAATGTCACTGTCACTGTATAGTGTAAAATGTATTTGATGTCTCTGTGCTTGTAAATGTACAAAAGAAAATGAAACAAAAATCAATAAATAGAGTTAAACAAAAAAATAGAACTGCCGTATTCCAGTCTGTCGTGCAGTTCCCACTAATTCGTAGGATCTGCAAAATTTTGGACAACATAAACTTTGGGTGAGGTGCCAAGACTGATTCTGGACACCCCCACAGGATATGTTGGCCTAGAGACCAGCTAGCTCACAGTGCCGCCAGTGGATGACCCAACCCCATTACCTGGCGGGAGAGAATGTAGGGCCCCGTCTTAGTCTCAAACTGTACACCCCTCACAGAGATGTCAGACCGCTGCTTGGTGAAGTCTCAGTGTCAGCTGAAGTGCCTCCTCTGCTATTCCCCTGAGATGCTGATTATTTATAATAAAAAGCATCCTTGCGATTTACATACAGACTAGCAATGTTATAGATATGTAGCTGGCCCTGTTGCCCTTGGATAAAGATAGAACGAAATTTGTACATTTGTGCGTAAAGGCCTTGTACTTGGTGTTCAAGGCATTGTGATAATGTTATGCGAAGCCAGATGTGTAAACAGAAGTAGTTTCAGAGAATCTAATCCAATATTGTCACACAAGCGAATATGTGCAAAAGGTCACAGCAGAAATGTTATTGTGAAAAGGAGGACAATGTGAGAAATTAAGCTTTTCTACATGGGCCTAACCCAAGGCACATAACAAGTTTAGTCAGAATACGTCTCGGAGCGAGAGTCACTTTGGAATATCCAATTCACGTAAGTGGTGACAATTCACGTTCTCGCAGGTGGGAAACAGATCTAGTCAAGGTTTTCCCCAGTTCTGAAAGAGGCCTTGAGCCACCTTCGGACTCAGCCACCATTCATGGTCCGTGATGCAACAACGGCTGAGTTAATGCAACCTGACATTTAGAGATCCCACCAGGTGCTGCGCCACCAGTAAAATGTCCTGACATACAAGCAATATCCAGCAGTGCAGAGCATCCTAGGCACAGGGTCCATGACCCCATTCTGCCCTGCTTGTTACAGTACCACATGGCAGTAGTGTTCTCTATGAACATCTGGACTAGCTTCCCTTTTTTGGAGGGTAGGAAAGCTTTCGATGCCAAGTGAATCACCCCCAGCTCCAGAAGATTGATGTGGACCAGAGTCTCTGCTAGAGACCAGAGGCCTCTAATATCCACTTACCCCAGATGGCCACCCCAGCACAGAAGCGATGCATCGGTCTCCACTGTCAGCTCTGGGTGCTGAAGGCGGAGTGGTCTACTTTTGACCCTATCTCAGTCCAATACCGATCATCAAAGATCTTTTGCAGTCTCTTTGAAGTCTGGACCAGGTCAGAGAGATACCCTTGGTGTTGTGCCCACTGGGACTTCAGACCCACTGCAGAGCTTTCAGATATCATTGTGTGTACTTTACCAGCAGAATGCACAAGGCCACCAGACAGAACAGTGAGAGTAAGGCTCACCAAAATCCAGGATTGAGGTTGAAACATTGGGACCATAGCCCGAATGTCCTGGACTTTCTGCTCTCTAGGATAGGCACGGAATCGCACCAACATCTACTAAGGAGTAAAGTGTGATTTTGGCATGTTGATAGTAAATCCCAGTAAATGCAGGAGGTCTGCCATAGTCTGGAGGTGGTTGATGATTGCCTGGGGCGAGCCTGCCTCCAGCAGCCAGGCATCGGGGTAGGTGAAGACAGAGACCCCTGAACTCCGCAGATATGCCACAACCACCACCATCATCTTGATGAACACCCGAGAGGTGCTGGTGAGACAAAAGGGGAGCACAGCGAACTGGAACTGCTCCTGGTCCCCATGAACTGCAAGTAACACCGATGGGCATGCAGACAGGGATGTGAAAAGAGGCATCCTGTAGGTCTAGCGCTACAAACCAGTCTCCAGGGTCGAGTACAGAAAGGACCTGAGCAAGCTTGAGCATTTGATTTTCTCCTTCCTCATGAAAGCCTTTGAGAGCAAGCAGGTCTAGGATAGGATGGAGGCCTCCGTCCTTACTGGGCACCTGAAAGTAGCAGGAATAACATCCACAACTAACTTCTGATGTTGGCACCCTCTTGATGGCTCATTTAGCCAAAAGAGCTTGCACTTCCTGGTATAATAAGGCAAGGTGGCCCTTGGTTAGCCAGTCTAAGGATGGTGGGGTTTCTGTAAATGGAAAGACTTTGTGGAACCGATATCTGTATGAGTGCACGGGACTGTTGTTTCATGTTTTAAGTGTGGGTTTTCCCATACGGATTGAGGGGTTGAGGGCTTCCCCCTCCCTGTTAGCACCATACCTTACTGTCTTTTGTATTAATATTGCGTATATTGAATGTGTGCGCCATTTTCTTCCTGTACATAAAACCCTTGCTTTGTGGTATTTAGCTGTAAATGGAAATGCGTAACCCCACTGGACAATTTGAAGCACACTTGTCCGAAGTTATGGTATGCCATTTTGGCAGGTCGTGTCTGATCCTGCCGCCAACAGGGTGCCCATGTTGGTGTGAGGGCTTACTAAAGAGGCTTGGAAGCAGTGGCTGCCGGAGGGGTGACAGACTGGGAAAACTCTGGCTCTGAGTCCGATGGGATTTGTGTGAGCTTGTCCTGTGCTTAGCGGTGCTCATGCAGGGCTTGGCCCAGGTCCCAGCAAGACATCAGAGAGGTCTGCATAGAAGGGCGGCAGGGGTCTGAGTGCTAGATCACAGGCTGAAGCACCTCAGTGAAGACATTGGTCCAGACTTCCACCATTGGTATAGTGAAGTCTAGGACCTCTGTTGCCCACCACACTATCGTAGCAAAAGGTGTCCCTTCCTCTGTAGCCACACTAGGGGGAAAGACCAGACCAGTGTCTGGTGAGGTATCCAGGCAACTAGTGTCAGCCAGGTCTTCATACCAGTTGTCTTCGGCCAAGGGTTCGTATAAGGATTCGCAGATCCACCCCAGTCATACCCCAGGCATACTCTTCACAGGCCTGTTAGGAAAAGGAAGCACTGTCTTTGATCTGAAAAGGTTGTGGTCCAGTTGACGCAGTCGTCAACATCAGACGGTATCAGTCAGGATTCACATCAGAATCAAGAATGACTACGGGGCATTGGTAAAGGGCATCAGCGGCACTGGCATCACCCGACCAATCCCAGGCAAAGGTCGGGGATTCACAACTAAAGTTGGTCCAGATCCAGGATGAGATCTAGAGGACCCGAATGGCACAGAGAGGGAACCAGCCAGTGGTTACCCAGTCGGGGCACTTGCCAAACCTGTGGAGGCCGAAGGCACTCCATAGGGGTCCGTCCGCCCTCAAAAATGAGGTGCAACCCCTTGAGTCTGGTGGGAATCGCTCTGGGTCCTAGAAATTCAGGGAGGTGAGCAGCGGACCCAGGCTCAATCTTTTCAGTGAACCTATGGGGCGTTGACTTGTGATGTTGTTCCAGCACCTCATCCAATGACTTTGACCCATGGGACAAATGTGTATAGCGCTTTGACTTCTTAGTCTTATTTTTCTTTTGGGAATGACTCTGAGATGGGGGTCCCGGGACCTTCAGCATGATCGGGACCTGGAGCGGGGCACAGCCATCCGGTTTTGAGCAGTCAGAACTTTCTTTGCTCGCTCCCATATCTCCTTGGGGTTCACCATATAGCAGTTGGGGCAGGACTTGGAGTCATAGTCTGGCTCTAGACACCACAAGCAAACCAGGTAGGGGCCTGTCATAGACACTTGCCTGTGACATGCTCCACAGGGTTTAAACCCCACAGATTTCTTAGGGGACATCCCTACGGCAGACTAGGAGCAAAAAGGATCAAAACATCAAAAGTGTGGTAAAACACAACCGGGGTAGCTTTTCCAGATCTGCACTGATGGTGTAGAAAGAAAGGAACTGAGGTCAGCACTCTGGGATGGGGCCTATATAAGCACCATGCATGTCACATCCTCTGCAGACACCGTGTAGCCATTCGTTGCAGGCTACCAGTGCAGTGGTACTGCTCAAGATTTTCGAGATCCAGTCTGACACCTGGGGAATATTGTAAGATAAGGAATTTGTGGCTAAAAGTCTCTATCAGACTGATACAATACAGTGTTGCAAAACAAGAACAGATTGGAAGCATGAGTCAGAGCGTTTACTTTTGAAACACCAAAAAGCTTGTCGTATAAGAAAAGATTAAAAGTCCAAGTATGAAAAGAGAATGAATATTTGCTGAAGTAATTAAGAGAATTTCTGTAATAAATTGGAGTATTACTTGAGGGGTGTAACCACTTCAAGTAATAATCACCATCCTTGTCGAGGTGAACCACTTAAGTAGCTAAATCAATATGAGCTCTACACCCTGGTAGCTACTGGATAGAGCAGGTGGCTTAACTGAGGGGCTGATTACGATGGCAGTGAACCCACCACCGACAGGCTGTCGTGGTGGGTTCACCACCATCGTAAGGTCAATTAACACCTGCCAGATTAGGATGGCGGCCGGTATACCCAACGGGCGGAAAGCTCGTCCACCAAGGCTCTGACAGACGCAATTGTTACGATTGCCTGTCGGACAGCGCCACATCCACAGAGTGGTGGTGGTGCCTAGCAGGCACCGTCCGCCAGATCAGGATGCTGGCAGGGATGTACTTTGGGGCCCTCTGCGGAGCCCCATTGTGCAGGGGCAGTTGGTGTGTGACCTTGGGGGCACCTATGGGCACTGGGGATGTGTGTTGGGAGTGTACTATGGTAATCCTAGTGTCCTCCCGCATCTAACACTAAAATCTAGTTAAAAGCAGCCTCAGTAGCCACAATAAACCCAGAGGCTGATGTTTGAAGAACAAAAGTAGAGTTCTTCTGTAACGAGAGTAAATACACAAGAATTGTATTGGCCTTCTGTTCTCGCCCTTTGAAGTGTACCCCAAGTGTTAAACAGTAGTCTGGTAGGACAAAAGCAGAGTTCTTCAGCAACCAGACAGTGGATGCACAAGAAATGTTTTGACATTGTGTTCTCTCCCTTTGTAGTGTTACATGTGGCTCAGCAGACCTGTCAAGCAGGATTTGACACTGAACCAAAAAGGAGGCCCATAGCCCCACCCTGCATCTTCTATAACATAAAGGGGAGTCATCTCTGGCCATTCACGTCAGGCTATAGTTTGCTCCTGGAAGGCATTGAAAGCGATATTCAGAAAAAATATTGAGTCAGTAACATCGACTGACACAATTATTTAGTTGGAAATATCGTGACACAAAATTATCGTGAGCAAGAATATCGTGGACAAGAATATCAATTTTAAGGTTAATGTTTATTTTGATAATATAGGTCATTAATGTCCTTTGCAAAAATATACGTGCTTAAAATATCGATTTTTAAATTAGTGTTATGTATTTTAGTATATATTTTAAATGTATGGGATGTCATTTTTTGTATAAGTAATGTCTATGTTTTTAATATATGTATTACATTTTTAGCAGTTATTAAATTAAATACAAAGTTTTTAGTTCTGTAGTGGGTTGTGGATTTATAGGGGAATATGGTGGGAACTAATTTAATTATAATACATTAATGATTATTTTTTATTCAATTATATTTATTGAATTTATATTTATTAGTGTTTATTGTGCTTTTATATTTTGGGGGTACATTTTGGTGTTGATTCCGATCCTGTAAAACCCGGGTACGAATGGTCATATGGAGCGTATTCCCCATACGACTCGTACCCGGGAAATCCTCCTTACAAAGCAGCAAATACGATTCGTACAGAAATACGATTTCCGTACGAATCGTAAAAAACTACATGCGGTGAAAAAATACCCACAATTCCGATCCGGGACATCACGTAAGTGACGTCCGGACGGAGTCAGGCAGCGTTTTACGGACCAGCAAGTATGATTCGTGCCCACGTCACTCCGCACGGCTCATTTTTTACGGCAGCCAAAAACTCCCGGGAAATTGAGGACGATGCGAAGAAGGAGCACGGTACGCGACGGGCAGCCATGGACCCCATCCTACGTGTCATCCCGGCCCTCCTAGCCTACGACCTGGTGCACAGAAACCGACGCAGACGCCGCAGAAGGTCAGAACAACACCCAGGGGCAAAGGGGGGGCGAGGGGCAGGAAACATAACCCCTACCCAATTTAAAAAAAATATATCCTGGACATACATTACCCCCAGGGTCTGGTCACTTCGGGGGGCGTGTCCACCAATCCCTGCGTACCGCCACAACAGAAGTGGACGTGGACGCGTACTGTCACCACAACAATGGTGGTACGACCCGTACCCACTCCCTCAGAGCGTGGGTACGGTCCGTACCACGGGTACCCCTACATTACCACTACAATGGTGGTACGACCGTACCCATGCCCCCAGAGCGTGGGTACGGTCCGTGCCACCATTGTTGTGGTGATGTAGGGGTACGCGTGGTACGGACTGTACCCAGGCCCTCAGAGCGTGGGTACGGTCCGTACCACGCGTACCCCTACGTCACCACAACAATGGTGGTACAGACCATACCCAAGCTCTGGGGGCGTGGGTACGGTCCGTACCACCATTGTAGTGGTGATGTAGGGGTACGCGTGGTACGGACCGTACCCACGCTCTGAGGGCGTGGGTATGGGCCATACCACGCGTACCCCTAAGTCACCACTACAATGGTGGTACGGACCGTACCCATGCCTTCAGAGCGTGGGTACGGTCCGTACCATGCGTACCCCTACGTCACCACAACAATGGTGGTACGGACCGCACCCACGCTCTCAGAGCGTGGGTACGGTCCGTACCATGCGTACCCCTACGTCACCACTACAATGGTGGTACGGACCGTACCAACCCTATGAATGCGGGGGTATGGACCACATCACCCGTACCCCTAGGGCACCAGTACATTTGTGATACAAGGCGTACACACGCCACGAATGTTGTCATAGGGCCTGGTGCAGCATATAACCAGTATATTAGGGTGTGTGTATGCCCAGGACATCAGTGTACTGCACCAAGGGTGCGGGCGGGTGGGTGGGTGGCTGCCTAGGATGCCCAGCAGTGGACAGAGACATGTGAGGGGTGGGTGCAGAGGACTCCCATCAGTGGACAGAGACATGGGGGTGGGTGCAGAGGACTCCCAGCAGTGGACAGAGACATGGGGGTGGGTGCAAAGGACTCCCAGCAGTGGACAGAGACATGGGGGTGGGTACAGAGGACTCCCAGCAGTGGACATATACATGGGGGTGGGTGCAGAGGACTGCCAGCAGTGGACAGAGACATGTGAGGGGTGGGTGCCTATCACTGCCAGCAGTGGACAGAGACATGTGAGGGGTGGGTGCCTATCACTCCCAGCAGTGGACAGAGACATGTGATGGGTGGGTGCAGAGGACTCCCAGCAGTGGACAGAGACAATGGGGTTGGTGCAGAGGACTCCCAGCAGTGGACAGAGACATGTGAGGGGTGGGTGCAGAGGACTCCCAGCAGTGGACAGAGACATGGGGGTGGGTGCAGAGGACTCCCAGCAGTGGACAGAGACATGGGGGTGGGTGCAGAGGACTCCCAGCAGTGGACAGAGACATGTGAGGGGTGGGTGCAGAGGACGCCCAGCAGTGGACAGAGACATGTGACGGGTGGGTGCCTATCACTCCCAGCAGTGGACAGAGACATGGGGGTGTTTACATCATTATCAGATGACCACAACTCCATGGGTGTATGTACGTATCCCTAATTTTCGACTATGTTGATAGTGCCATAACAACACATCACTGACTGCAGTGTCCCACTCCCATGAAGATGGGTGTCTTTCCCCCACTGCATGACACACCACATGTGGGTGTGAGGACAAATGACACATGCATACCCACCCCTGGCGGATGCAGCACAATACACACACAGAGATCATGCCACAAGACTGTATAGTCATGTCAATGCCTACTAAACTAAGAGAGCCAAAGGGAACACACACTGTCACACACATCCCAGGACTGATAGGAATGTACAGGTGCTGGGACAGCCACCAAGATTTTGTCTCCCATGGAAGGAATAGGGTGGAGTTCCCACAGATACAATGCCCACAATTGTGAGTCAGGTGCCCAAATACCCTGCAGAACAAGTACCATATGTGTGCTAGGCTAGGATTACACACATGCATAGTGCGGAAAACGGACAATTTCTCCATGAAGGCATGGCAACATACTCAATACACAAGTACAGTGACTACCAAGGATGGCACAGACGATGCAGCCGGAGACATTGCTGAGCAGGCATGGCCATAGTTGAAGGGATCCGTCACCAACAAAGGAAATGTAGACACAGGTCAGCACAACAATTGTGCAACTCCCTGCAGGGAAGATGTCAGGTGCCACAGAGGAAGGAACAATGTCTCCAAACACAAATAGCATACACGACCAAAGATTCTTTGCAGAGACCTTGTGATGGCACGCAGATACCATGGTCCACCCCATGAGCATCAGACTACAACATTTCCATGTAACCTAACACATTACCTCAACCCCAACTCCTGGAGCATCAGCGCCAACATCAATACCTGAAATGCAATAGTGTTCAAAGGAAAAAGAAAATGCTTTGTTCAGCATTAAATGAAAAATTATTAAAGGACAATATTTACAAAGGCTAATGGCCAGACCAGATCAGAAGTCCTTGGGGGGGACACATGGCAACGCATCTCCCCTAGCTTGCCTGCACATTAGAACCCTCAGGTTCGTCGACTGGGGGGGGGGGGGCATCATGTGGGGAAGGACCAGGCACCGCAGGGACAGGAGGGGGAAGGGTAGGTGTGGTGGGTGTAGGGCTGGACGACTCCACCACAGGGGGTGGGGCAGTGCCAAAGGTGGAGGTTAGCACGGCACTGCACACTTCTGCTAGGTCGTCCAGAAAATCCCCTGCACCCGAAGAAGCCACAGGCACTAAGGAGGGGGGGGGTCGGAGGGATGGGGTGCAGCGCTACTGGGGGAGGGGGTGGACAGAGGGGTGACACAACTCCCCTACCCGTGGAGTGCCTTGCCCGTTTGCGGGCTGGTGACCCAGTGGGGCTGAGTCCCAGCACAGCCAAGTAGCTCTCCTTGTCAGACTGTGGGGCAGGGGAGCCGAGGGGAGTGTCTTTGGAGGGACTGGGTATTGAGGCATGCAGACTCAGACTCTGGCTGTGTGTATGCCTGTGTGCCCCAGACCCAGTGGGTGTGCCTTTATCCCCCTGAGTGTGCGTGCCAGGAGGTGTGCGCTTGCCCTTACGTGTTGGTGTGCTGCCTGTGTCTGGTGGGGTGCGTGCTTGGGAATGTCTGGGTGTGCATGGGACAGGCATGGGAGTGGGAAGTGTGGATGGTGCAGGGGTAGGGGGGAACGAAGCACTGCAGGAGACTCACTGCTGCCGTCAGTGAAGAGTCCATGGACCTCAGCAACATCCGTTGGTCAGACATCGCTGATGACATGCCCTCCATGAACGACACCATCTGTGTCAGCAGTCTGGTGTGGCCATGGAGGACATTCAGCATCGATGTCTGCCCAACCTGCAACTGCCGCTGAATGTCCACAGACTCTGCAGTGAGGGCAGCAGAGGGGACAGGGGCAGGGGTTGCGGTGCCTGGCACTAAGGAGACATGGTGGTGCCCTGCACAGACAGAAGGGACCAGAGCAACAGGGAGGGCGGTGATGGGAATGGAGGAGGCGGTGACAGATGTTGTGCTGCTGCCAGGTGTTGCAGCAGCCTCCGCCCCCTCGAGGAGTTCAGCCTCGGACCCGTCAGCGTCATATTCGGTGTCGCCACCAGACACGTCCTCCGCCTGACTCCCCTCGCCCTCCGTGCTCCCGCTGACTCTCCAGAAGTGGTGGCACCAGTGCAGGATCCCTCCTCCACGTCCGTGCAGGTGTCTCCCTCGGTGTCCTCCGATGATGCTGTGGGCAAGGTGGAGATTCAGAAAATAATCAGTCACATGTATACATCTGACACCTGAGTCCAAACAAAATATGTCACAGTGCATATCAGGAAATGCATCATGAGTAACATCTAGAATACTCCGCACATATGTAAGCCCTGCACTCCCCAGTTGGTTGACCCACCATGCCACTTGGGAACCAAGAAACTTAGGACACAACAGCAAATAACTTGATATCGAATTATACTGAGAAGCTAGTGTCTGGGAACAGTTGAGCACAGCAAGACTATGAAGGCATGCCACCTCTTGTTCACTGTGAACGAAACAGTATTGGTGCACCCAAGGCCAAATAACAGACCTCAATGCTGAAGGTGTCCTCACACTCAGAGACCTGTGAGTACTTTGGAAACCCAAACGAAATACATTGTGATCCCTTGGGAATCACAACACTTTACACAATCTACATGTTCAGAATGTGTGAATGTGCCACTTTGTGAACAGAACACACATGTGCCTGTATAAAAGAAGTCACACAAGGAGTTGCACACAAAACTACATTTACACAGTCATTGTATGAGCTGCCAGCCTTATTCAGATAAGCCACTGTTAGGAAGAAATGGGATCTCAGTAAGTACATATACATGGCACCACGGCGGTCTGGATGACTTGACACTGTGAGGATGCAAAAGCCAAATGGGGTCACCCTGTACAATGGACACATGTAGCACACTTTACATAAATACAAATGAGGCCAGGGAACAATGCCACAGAGGCCAACCTATGCTGAACACACAGAGAATGGTCACAGTGTTGGATGACACACATGATTCCGAGGCAACGGTGTCTTAGGGGACTGTAGTTGGCACACTGCTCCATTTTCCTGGACTGATCTGACAGTAACATGAGCAACCGTCCCGGCACTATGCATATCTCCCACTCATGCACATCATGTCTGAGGCCACAACATCGGTCATGCATGCTGCCTGTCTGTTCATTTGAAACCTCACACTCCTATGTTGAGACTCAGCATCAGTTCCAACAAATATCGACCCCCAAATGACTGAACAGGACAGGGCACAGGCAAGGTACCAACACATGTCACAGTCCACCCCCACACATGATGCAGAAAGCAGTGTGCACCTGGATTAACTGGCAGCCTAGATGACCATGTGCAATAGTGATTACACACAGACCAGGGAACACATGTCAAGGAGGGGAAGGGAGGAAGAACAGTAACGGTTGACTTGGGGGAACAGGATATGCACAGCACATATAAACCCTGGCAGTGTATCCAGGTGACTGAGCACCTCCAAAAGCTGGTGACACACAACAAACACTAATGTACCTACCCCCTCCTTGCTGCTGTGCCTCCTGTAACCGCCTATCCAGCTCAGGGAAGACCACTGCCAGGACTCGCTTCATCTGGTGGGTCAGGTGTCGCGCCCGCCGTAGCGGCATGGAGGTGAGTCCTTCAGCAGGACCCGGGCGATCCTCCGGGTCCAGCACCGGATGTCCTGCCAGCGTTTCCTCCCTTGGGCTAGGCGCCGACTGCGACCCTCCACCGATATCACGGCCCTGATGGCCCGCTTCCATATCTTCCCCTTCTCGTAGGCAGTTACCTGTGAGGATGACAAAGTGAGACAACATCACTACACCTACTCCATGTCACAGAGACACACATTTGAACATGTTTGATATGTTGAACAGGGCATAGTATGCTGCCAACGAATAGCACCTTTGTCATAGGGACATTAGCCTCTGTGGAAGCCCCAATGCACTACATGGCATTGAAAGTACACAGGTGGCATGAGGGGTGCGACCCACTCCCTGATCATGGCACACACTGTGCTTCACAAGAAACACCAGGCTGATGGATAGCACCTCAAAGCAGTCACATGCCCCAGGCCACTGACGCAACCTCAGCAGAGTACACAGACACACACAGGCACAGATCAATCACCTGCCATTGGCAACAGCGGATACAAACCTCACTCTCCACATGTGCCACTTGCCTGTGGGGTGTCACAGGTGTGGGGCTAGCTCAGCAATTCAGACACACAGCATGGCTTACTTCTCACATCAGATGGGTAGAGCTGTTGCCTCCTCCATGCAGCTGTGGTGCAACACTCCACATAGACACTCACCCACATGACAAGGAACATTCACACACATCAATGTCCAGGGGGCGTACACATCATTTGGACACTCTCACCACTCTCACCATAGATCCACTCAACTCACACACATCTGTGGGTACAGTCACCTGTTACACCGGGGGGAACACTGAATCACCTCAGGACTATAGAACAAAAATGGCCCAAAGGATTGGCCAGGCTGAATGTGCCATGCACTATGCAGTGAATGTCACAGTAAGCACAATGCAAGTGAGGAGTGCACACATGAACTACATCATGCTCTGCATGACAGACATAAGCCATCCCCCCCCCGGGACCCACTCTAAACCACATTGCATGTCTGTCACACCTGGACACAATGCCAGAAGTGACAGTCACAAAAAAGGTGCACAGTCAAAGGTAGTGGAGTCAGCACTCACCTGCTCCCCTGGTCTCCCATACAGGCTGGGGTACTGTGGGAGGATGACATCAATCAATGCCTCATTCTCCTCTTGGGTGAAAGGCTGGGCCCTCTCCACAGTCCTTGAAATGGTGCCAGAGGAAGCACAGACAGCAGCAGTGGTGTCGACAGAAAGGTTGTGCAGGCAAGTGCCCTCTCATGGGTTCTGGCTGACTTATATCTGCCTTGCTGGGCTGTTACATTCACAGGAGTACAGAGTGATTGGTCAGACTCATTTGCATCCTACGTTTCCTCCAATCCCTTTAAACGTACACCAGTGACAGCATTTGCATCGTTCAAATTGTGAGCATCATGTCAAGTCAACAACCAGTTTGCAACATTGTATTTTGTGGCCAACTGCTTTTTCCAGGCCACCTGATGGAAAAATTTGAACTGGAAACTCGGTATCCATGACAACCAGCATGCATTTAGGCCCTAATACTTGTCCCTTATGTGTCCCCTATGTAATTGTCAAATCCCCACACAGGTACGGTGCGTTTCACACTACCCCTATGGCACCACTACTATAGTGATACGGCCCGTACACACGCGTGTACGGGCCATATCACTTTCGCGTACACCTACGGCAATACAACTCTAGTGATACGGACCGTACACACGCGTGTACGGGCTGTATCATTATCGCGTACTCCTACGGCAACACAACTAGAGTGATACGGACCGTACACACGCCCTCAGAGCGTGTGTACGGTGCGTTTCACACGCTTACACTGGTGATAGGAGGCACACACAAAAGGAATGGAGGTCTCAGACTCGCACAAGGCTGTACATCAAGTCATTGTCATTGCAGTCCTTCATGTGCAGGGCCTAGGTGTGTCAGGCAGTGATATTGCACATGTCTCCTCATGTTTTAGCACAATAGATGTGTGATGACCTGTGTACACATGTCATGTGTGATGGGGCACTATGTGGCACACTTCCCCTTCACACTTTGCACATGTGTGCATGTAGTACAAACGTGTCAAGCACAGCCTCACTGGTATGGCACAGTCACCAACACCCGCAAATGGGCCTTGATGCCAGGGACAGGGATTCTGATAACTGACATTTAATGACCAGCGTGCCACGATGTGACTATGTCATGTGTATGTCATGTGTTCCCATGAGCTGGCTGTTGGTGTCCCACCAACTGTATCTGCTGTTGCTGCATCCAACATGTGACGGTGTGTAGATGGGCATAACACACATCTACGCACACCATGCCACATGTGGAATGCCACGTAATGTGTATCTGTATGCATCGAACATGGTATTTCGACATGAGGACATATCTGCCTTGTCTCAATGTCTGTGTTTTCAGTTTTTGACATGTACCCCTTCATCGCAATGTGTGTGATCTGTACATTTTTAATGACATATGACCTGTGCGTCTAGCTTGCCGCCAGCTGTCTGTATGAGATGACATCCTTCAAATGCAGATATGTGGATGTATGTCACTCCTGTGATGTCTCTGGCTGTTGACTTACACTGGCCCACAGCTAGTTTCAGGGCATGTCATATAGACTTGACAATTAACGGGTGTAGCTGGCTTTTCGTAGGAGTATCACCTGGCTGGCATACGTATCCTGGATGTATTGCACAGACCAGTCTCTGTATTTAGCAGATGTGTTAGTAGCAGTTGAGCATGTGCTCAGTACATTGACATTGATGTTGTTATGTACTCACTCTTTGTTATTCATTCCAATTTTATGCAGGGCACCGCCTCTCCCCCGACCAATGCCAGACTTGGGTGCCAGGAGGGAACGTGACTGCATAAGACAGTACCGATTTTCGCAAGAGTCGATTGAGAACTTGACCGCAAAGCTGGAACCACACCTCCAGCCGCGACACAGGTATCCTACTGCGCTGACCCCCAAAATGAAGGTGATGGCAGCCCTACATTTTTTTGCCACAGTTACGTTTCAATTCACCATAGCTGATGTTGGTGGCATGTCCCAGACTATGTTCAGCCGTGTCCTGCATGATGTTTTAGAAGCCATGTTGGAGCACCTGGATGAATTCATCCATTTTCCGACTCGTGAGCAGTTGACAGTTGTCAAGGGTGAGTTCTATGCCCTGGGAGGTATGCCCCATGTAATTGGGTCCATTGATGGGACACATGTGGCTTTGGTACCACCACAGGCACAGGAGGTAGCCTATCGCAACCGTAAACATTATCACTCTATTAATGCCCTTGTGGTGTGTCTACCTAACATGCTGATTTCCCATGTCTGTGCACGTTTTCCAGGGTCAGCACACGATGCAAACATCATGAGGCGTAGCAGGGTGCCACAAATGATGCTGCGGCTGCACAACGAACGAGCATGTCTTGTTGGTGGGTATACTCTGTTTGTTCTGTTTTGGCGGTATCTTTGTATCTTACGGCATCTCCTGACCCACTTCTTTACATGATGTTTCCATGTAGGGGACTCTGTCTATCCCAACATGCCATGGCTGGTGACGCCTCTCCGCAACCCCAGAACAGCTGCAGATCACTGTTAAAACAACGCCCATGGGCAGACCAGGCGAGTGATTGAGAGGACGTTTGGCCTCCTGAAGAGCCGATTCCAGTGCCTTCACAAGACAGGCTGGTCCCTCCCATATGCACCGGTAAGGTATGCAAAATCTTCCTC
Organism: Triturus cristatus; assembly: GCF_964204655.1. Classification (NCBI taxonomy): domain Eukaryota; kingdom Metazoa; phylum Chordata; class Amphibia; order Caudata; family Salamandridae; genus Triturus; species Triturus cristatus. The sequence continues at coordinate 420,276,476 of NC_140593.1, forward strand.
GTGTGCTGCATACTGCACAACATGGCAGTGGAGAAGGCAGTCCCACTCATCCTGGATCCGGATGAGCAGGAACATCCACCCGTGGAGGATGAAGGGCTTGGTCACGAGGCAAGTGAGGAGGAGGAGGAGGAGGACATCCGGAGTCAGCTCATACGCAACTTCTTCTCATAATGGTGAGTCCCTGTGTCTGAGTGTGCTCGCTTGGAGCCTTTTGTGGCATGTGTTGCAATGTGTGTGTCCAGCTGACTGTATGCTAAGTGACTTGGAGGTGTGTTCTGATGTGTCACTCGAGTGATGATGTCATTCCACACATTTTAGCTGAGACACTAAAATTTAAACTAGCATGGTGACAACCTTATTCCTGTAGAGTAAATAACCATGCATGCGGATGACAATCTTTTCGCTGACTTCTTGTGTGTCTGTCATCCCCAGGTACTTGCGCATGCTGTCTGCTCATGTCATCGTTGGCCTCCTGCTATTCCTCATGAGTATTGCGAGGTGTGCTGAATCAGCGTTCCATGCACGGACATGGTGAAGAGTCTTTTTGGGTAAGGATTGCAGCAAGGCATTTTGGGGGTGGTAGGTGTTTGGAATGTGTGGGCACTGCTCCTGTGCAGGTTGTGTTACTATGCATACATGTCGACTCACCATGGGGCACATGACATGTAGCATAACTCCCATGAATTGATAGTCACCCTTCGTGACAGTCATCTGTAATGGGATTGTGGATTGTGATGAAGGCATCAATGTGTGTAAAACTTTTGTACCGCTTTGTTCGCCATAAGTTGGCAGGGTATGCTCAGACGTGAGTCCCTTGCTCACTTTGCCACTGGATTCAAGCAAGCCTGGCTGAAGACGGCTGAAATGCCAGAAACCGGTCCTAGGAAGCTTGTTTCCGGTCCAGGGAAGGCATGGCTTGGCAGTTCGGGCTGGACTGTTCCCATGAGGCACAGGGTCAGACTGATTTGCATATGGCCATGTCTGAACTGGGGTGGCAGAGTGGGCTAAAGAACGGTGATGGATCAAACCCAGATCTGTTGACTGGGTGTGAGTGTTTGATTGGTTCTGATGCTCCGTCCATCACCACCTCCTTTTGTACCGCTTTGTTCGCCATAAGTTGGCAGGGTATGCTCAGACGTGAGTCCCTTGCTCACTTTGCCACTGGATTCAAGCAAGCCTGGCTGAAGACGGCTGAAATGCCAGAAACCGGTCCTAGGAAGCTTGTTTCCGGTCCAGGGAAGGCATGGCTTGGCAGTTCGGGCTGAACTGTTCCCATGAGGCACAGGGTCAGACTGATTTGCATATGGCCATGTCTGAACTGGGGTGGCAGAGTGGGCTAAAGAACGGTGATGGATCAAACCCAGATCTGTTGACTGGGTGTGAGTGTTTGATTGGTTCTGATGCTCCGTCCATCACCACCCCCTTTTGTACCAGTCATCTGTAATGGGCTTTTGGATTCTGATGAAGGCATCAATGTGTGTAAAACTTCCCTCTGAAACATACGGGATGCTACGGGTGGACATAGTGTGGCACATCCCCATAAGAGGATCAATGGGGAATTGCAGCCTCTCCGTGTGCAGCAGGGGGTGTTTGGCTCACCCCCTTCACTTGTGTGCCAGTTGAATGGATTTACAGCATCTGTGGTGTGAAAGGGGTGTCCAGTGTAGGTCCCACATGTTCAGCCAAATGAACTGTGAGTCTTTTCATATAGATGCATTTCCCTAGGTGTGAGCCTGAGTAATAAAGGTGTTCCTCACACTCCAAGGTGCCTCATCTCTGTCAATGCAGGTCTCTTGCCACTTTGCATGTGGCATCTCTGGCATAGTTGTCAAAGATTGTGCATATGAGTCTATGTGTAGA